>NC_085932.1:4382500-5007500 GCF_963556715.1 Cydia fagiglandana | reverse complement strand
AAGCGATGTCACTCTTCTACGAGCTACTTACGCTACAATATATGTACAGAGTGGGTTTGAATAAAATGACCGACTTTACCACAGATCTCAATTTAATTAGAACTAAAACAGTTAAAGGAAACGCTCAGTTTACGAAATATTCCTTATTTTATTAACTAAAAATATTTAGATCTTGCTATAAATTGTTACCGTAGCGCGTAAGTGCTGCTTACAAAACAGGACAAAATTAAATTATTTGGTTCCAAAACAACAAAGAGCAAACTAAAATTGCACAAATGGAGCAAATGAATATTATTTATATCGTATTAATTTATGGATAAGTCTTTTGGGGTTCACCCTGTAGTTGTTCGCACTTTATGCTTGCTTATAGAGGTATACTGAGTATACTATACTCGTATTCAGCAGATCTTCAAAATGTGATATCAATATGACATCAATCTTGGTGTATCTTGTTTAGTTCCGTCTTTTATTATTTTATTAATAGTCATTATCACTAATGTTTATGCGATAGAAACGACCTAAAATTGATATCATATCGTTATCCTATATTTTAAATCTAAAAACTTTCTCATCCATAAAGGTGAACTTCACGGGCATAAGAAGTGAAAAATCAATATTAATTTAACACTGCTAGTACTTAAAACTTGGGTCGGTCAACTTTCAACCGAAACAATAATAAAACTTTTACTCCATGGACGAATATACAGAGTCATTTTGTACCTACTCATTCACAATGAGTACTACTCATTGAATTGAATGAAGTAGGTATTTATTTTGAGACATTTCCAAGTATAACTTTTATTATTACCACGTGTATTACGACTTTTATTATTAGACGTAGAATTTTAAGATATAGGTAACGTATTTTTTTTTAACCGACTTCCAAATCCCAAAGGAGGAGGTTATCAATTCGGTTGTATGTTTTTTATTTTTAACCGACTTCCAAATCCCAAAGGAGGAGGTTATCAATTCGGTTGTATGTTTTTTATTTTTTTTATTATTTTTTATTTTTTTTTTATTTTTTATGTTTGTTACTCCATATCTCCGTCATTACTGGACCGATTTTGAAAATTATTTTTTTGATTGTATGTATATGCATACAGATTGGTCCCGTTTTTGTCAAAATCCAGTTCTGATGATGGGATCCATGAGGAATCGACGGAACTCCTCAAATCTTAAAGGCATACATATAGTGATTTTTGTGTTTTTATCAACAAATCAAGCATATACATTCAAAAACGTGACATTTGATGAAGTGGAACTGCTGATGATGATCAGAACGGAACTCTTCAACGACGCATAGTTCACCTTTGGCGATTTGTCCTCTTCGTTATGTTTGTTAAGCAAGTTAAGTTTTTAAGCCACAATTTTATCAAGCTTGAGTTCTGATGATGGGATCCATGAGAAATCGAGGGAACTTCTCAAATTTTAACGGCATGCGTAATTGCGTATAGAGATTTTTGTATTTTCATCAGAAAATCAAGCATTTTCATTAACAACTGTCGCATTTGATGAAGTGGAACTGCTGATGATGATCAGAACGGAACTCTTCAACGACTCATAGTTCACGTTTGGCGATTTGTCCTCTTCGTTATGTTTGTTAAGCAAGTTTAGTTTTTAAGCCACATTTCTGTCAAGCTCGAGTTCTGATGATGGGATCCATAAGGAATCGAGGGAACTCCTCAAATCTTAAAGGCATACGTATAGAATTTTTTGTATTTTCATCATAAAATCAAGCATTTACATTAAAAACTGTCGCATTTGATGAAGTGGAACTGCTGATGATGATCAGAACAGAACTCTTCAACGAGGCATAGTACATGTTTGGTGATTTCGAATTTCGATTTTGACTTGGACTGGGACCCGGACTCATACCCGGATCCGGTTCGGACCCGGACTCGGACTCGGACTCGGACCCGGACTCGGACCCGGACTCGAACCCGGACTCGGACCCGGACTCGGACCCGGACTCGGACCCGGACTCGGACCCGGACCCGGACTTGGACCGGGACTCGGACCCGGACTCTGACTCAGAGACCCGGACCTTGACCCGGAAAACTACTATGATACCTAAACTAAATAAACCACTATGATTACCTACCATAAAATGTGGGTATGATGATGCCAAACCCCTCCCGCTCAAACTCCCGTACACCGCACCGCATGCGCCGTTAAGTGGGTTAGGTTAGGTTGGAACTGCGATCCTCACAGAACCGAACAAAAGTGGGTTAGGTTTGGTTAGAACTGCGAGTCTTACAGAAACGAAATGCTACTAGAAAAGTGGGTTTGATTAGGTTCGAATTGCGATCCTCACAGAACCGAACTGCTATCAGAGAAGTGGGTTAGGTTAGGCTAGATAACTACGACCCTTAAGAATTACTCACACTAGACCGGGCCGTGTCCGGTCCGGAGTTTCCGGGGCATCGTTTTCTATGGAAAGCATCACGTGATCGACTGTCATGTCATAGAAAAGTAAGCGCCGGAAGCTCCGGCCCGGACACGACCCGGTCTAACGTGAGTCATCCTTTACGGAAACGAAATGCTACTAGAAAGTAGGTACTGGTTTTACCTCTTTTTCTACATAGTGCACCATCTACCATAATCTTTCACCGGGCCCCATAGAAGTCGGTTTTTTTTTCTTAAAAATTATTATTTTTATTTTTTTTATTTTTTATGTTTGTTACTCCATATCTCCGTCATTACTGGACCGATTTTGAAAATTATTTTTTTGATTGTATGTATATGCATACAGATTGGTCCCGTTTTTGTCAAAATCCAGTTCTGATGATGAGATCTATAAGGAATCGACGGAACTCCTCAAATCTTAAAGGCATACATATGGTGATTTTTGTGTTTTTATCAACAATTCAAGCATATACATTCAAAAACGTGACATTTGATGAAGTGGAACTGCTGATGATGATCAGAACGGAACTCTTCAACGACGCATAGTTCACCTTTGGCGATTTGTCCTCTTCGTTATGTTTGTTAAGCAAGTTAAGTTTTTAAGCCACAATTTTGTCAAGATTGAGTTCTGATGATGGGATCCATGAGAAATCGAGGGAACTCCTCAAATTTTAAAGGCATGCGTATAGAGATTTTTGTATTTTCATCAGAAAATCAAGCATTTTCATTAAAAACTGTCGCATTTGATGAAGTGGAACTGCTGATGATGATCAGAACGGAACTCTTCAACGACTCATAGTTCACGTTTGGCGATTTGTCCTCTTCGTTATGTTTGTTAAGCAAGTTTAGTTTTTAAGCCACATTTCTGTCAAGCTCGAGTTCTGATGATGGGATCCATAAGGAATCGAGGGAACTCCTCAAATCTTATAGTCATACGTATAGAATTTTTTGTATTTTCATCATAAAATCAAGCATTTACATTAAAAACTGTCGCATTTGATGAAGTGGAACTGCTGATGATGATCAGAACAGAACTCTTCAACGACGCTTAGTACATGTTTGGTGATTTCGAATTTCGATTTTGACTTAGACTGGGACCTGGACTCATACCCGGATCCGGTTTGGACCCAGACTCGGACTCGGACCCGGACTCGGACCTGGACTCGGACCCGGACTCGGACCCGGACTCGGACCCGGACTCGGACCCGGACTCGGACCCGGACTCGGACCCGGACCCGGACCCGGACCCGGACTTGGACCGGGACTTGGACCCGGACTCTGACTCAGAGACCCAGACCTTGACCCGGAAAACCACTATGATACCTAAACTAAATAAACCACTATGATTACCTACCATAAAATGTGGGTATGATGATGCCAAACCCCTCCCGCTCAAACTCCCGTACACCGCACCGCATGCGCCGTTAAGTGGGTTAGGTTAGGTTTGAACTGCGATCCTCACAGAACCGAACAAAAGTGGGTTAGGTTTGGTTAGAACTGCGAGTCTTACAGAAACGAAATGCTACTAGAAAAGTGGGTTTGATTAGGTTCGAACTGCGATCCTCACAGAACCGAACTGCTATCAGAGAAGTGCGTTAGGTTAGGCTAGATAACTACGACCCTTACGGAAACGAAATGCTACTAGAAAGTAGGTACTGGTTTTACCTCCTTTTCTACATAGTGCACCATCTACCATAATCTTTCACCGGGCCCCATAGAAGTCGGTTTTTTTTCTTAAAAATTATTATACATAACGTGCTTCAATTTTTTTTTATTAAATGGAGGGGTGATTTCAAATTAGCTTGAGTCGATTAAACTTAGACCTACCTATTCGGTGTGAAATTACTTAATCGTAAAATTAGTACCTATAGATATACGTTAGCCTCGTCCCACGTGCCAATTTGACAACTAAAATAGGCCCCTGTAACAATGAGTTCTTGCCATTATACCTACCCATAGAACCTACTACGGAAATGTACAAGGTTTTTAATTGATTCATTCAGCAATTCCTTTTTAATCCACTTATAAATTTCTTAAATCATTTATTTACGTACAATATAAATTAAATATTGTAGAGGTTTAGAAGTCTTGTCTTCTAAAATTAGTTTCATAATCACCAAGTTGGAAACCACAGACTGTATCTTGGTAGACCTCCCAATAAATATTTATTATGATATCTCAATATTATTATGTACAAATAAGTTTAGTCCACCCTTTAGTGGATACCCTTGCGCAGTCCGATCTTCCAGGAACATCTAACAGAGCTGGTGCGGCCGCCAACGCGGCTGAACACCTCAAGCGGCGCAAATATGCAGCCATTGATTCTGGCTGCATGTTTGAGCCGTTTGGGGTGGAAACCCTAGGGCCGTGGGGCTCTGGCGCCCACGGCATATTCGCCGAGCTGGCGAAGCGCCTTGTGGAGGCAACGGGTGACAAGAGGGCTGGCTCCTACCTTGCGCAACGCATTGGCATTGCCGTCCAGCACGGCAATGCCGCCAGCCTTCTTGGCACCCTGCCCCAAGGCACAGAGTTGGAGCCAGTTTTTTATTTATAGGTTATTTTAGTTTAGTAGTTATTTTAGTTGTAGATTTATTGTAGTTTTTAATTTTAGTTTATAATTGTTTTTTTTTGTTTATATTACATGTATTTCTTATTTAAATAAAAATTTAGTTTAGTCCATAGATTGGTGGTAGATTCCAGAATCATCTGCAACACTTTAATATTTTTACACATCTACCGGGTGTGGCCTGTAACATGAGCAAATAATTAAAACATAGATTGTACTCCTCAAACGGTGACACTATTGTTCAACAACTTTTAACAATTATGAAGTATTTAGACTCCCCATTTTTCATCATCATCTCAGCCATAAGACGTCCACTGCTGAACATAGGCCTCCCCCTTCATACAAAACATTACATTTTTCATACAAAATAAATATTATCTTCAATGGACGCCATCGCCACGCCATATCATTGTGATTGACGTTGCTTGTGACGCCTTAAACATAAAAAATTCGCATTACATTGCGTCTTAGAATAAACTTTAAAGTGTATTAAAAATCAAACCACAAGTTATTTTTAAAAGTCGCTAAACAAATGTTGGTCAGTACCTATGAAGAGTACAGCCTACAGTTTAATTTTTTGCTCATATTACAGGCCCCACCCGGTACATATATATTATATCTACCGTTTACGTTCAGAAACATCTGTTACACTGTTATAGTTGCTCAAATAGAGATAAGTCGTTGTCTTATCCGCTGCTATTCCAGCTGGCTGTACATGTGTGCTCTATTCAAAAACATGTCGCATGTGACGCTACAACAAGTCACTTAATTACAGTCGTAGTCGAGCAAATATTACTGACGTCTGTTCCCGTGTTCCCTCTGTAACTCCACGTTGCTAGTGACGTACCCCACAAATGAGAAAATATTGCCACTGTTAATATTGCCATAAACAACAGGGATTATAAACGTCCATTCCCTCTGTAATTCCGTGTTGATAGAGTTGATGTAGTGACTGCTGGCAATATTCTCTTTGCCATGTGTAGGTATTGCCGTCTTCTGTAACGATCTTTTGCTAGTGATGTACACTATTATGACCTTATATTGCCAACAGCGCTGCCAATTTAGAAATTATAAAAAATGGCCTTTACAAATGGTGCATATTGTCACATATTACATGTCAATATTACTCACGTCTCTTTCCACTGAAATTGCATCGAGCTAGTGAGGCAACCTGCTACTGTCAGTTGTAGGTGCTTGCATTGAAATTATACTGCCACAGTTAGGTGCTAGTGATGCGTCCTGCTGCGAGTAGATTCGGTTGTGCGGAAATACTACCACTATGCTATTCATCATCATCATTATCATCTCAGCCATAAGATGTCCACTGCTGAACGCCTCCCCCGTTTTTGGGGGGTGAATGCCATAATCGCCACGCTTGGCAGGCGGGTTGGCAATCGCAGTCGAGTACACGAATTTGAGGGACGCTGCTGCCCGTCCACCGGTGGTCTCGGACGTGGTTTAAGGACATACCCGGGTCCCGGTACCCGGGGGTATTGCTATTGACAACAAAATATTACTGACGTTTGTTCTTCTGTAATTCCGTGCTGTTGGTGATGTTCTCTGTAGCCGGTAGTATATTCATATTCTGAAACGCAAAAGAGATGTATTATAAAGTAGTAGTAATGCGTGGCATTACAGCATTGATAGTATTTATTGAAACAGTAAAAGATTCCAATCCGGAGGACGTAGATAGCAAGAAATAGTCTCCAACACTGGTGTACTGATGATCGGATTGCAGGAAAGTAAGATGAAAGTGTACTAAGGGTTGCTGAAGATTACTGCGGAAACTCCACATCCTATGTCTTGCACCTAGTGAAGTCTACCCGCCAATAAGTATGATATCTACGAAAGCAATTCAAAACGAATTTATTTTCTAAATGACATTCATATTTTTAAATATTGCTAGCAAAATTTCCCGCAGGTCCCAAACTATTTCTCAGGAAATGACACATCATTGTGTGAGTCTACGTTCGCCTGGTAATATTTAGGTACGATTCTTTAATCGAAAATATTATTAAAGTTCTAGTAAGATATGGTGGAGATTATGTTCAATGCTGATTATGTTTTACGCTGAAACATAAAATTTCTTGTTACCTATCTTCATGTTAAATATTTCGTAAATTAAGTTATTACACATGTCTTACCGGAAATTACATTTTCGATACTTTCAGGGCAATTCGAACGCACACTGATATCAGAATGACATCTTACTGATGTTATTCAGTTATCGTGCTTTTCGCTCATACTTGTCCGTACTGAGTGCCTACCGCGAATCACGTTCGACGTCTTGTCTCCTTATCACACTTACGTACGAATTTACACGTGCGACATAGAGGCAAGACTTCGAACGTGGTTCGCGGTAGCCCCTCTGTATTGGCGCGGCCGAGACGCAAAATAAAATGATTCAAATATCATTCTGACAGTTACAGTTTCAAAAATATTATTCTGGTACACGAATTATATATCCACAGATATACTTTAATTTTGTAATGTACAAAAGGAAGCCTCAAAATCACACCGATCTCTTTGTTCAAGTAAAACAAAAGATCGTAAAATGTAATACGGCTTCCCTACACCAGTCAAAATAATAAACATTATCAGCTCGTCCTGTCTCACGGCTATCCACGTGGCTTGTCTCGTGTACGAAAAATAATGGTCTATAGGGGGCCTACCGCGAACCACGTTCGACGTGTTACCTCCCTGTCACACTTACTTACGAATTTACAAGTGCGACGGAGAGGCACCACAGCGAACGTGGTTCGCGGTAGGTCCTCAGGTACTTAATGACCCACCTCGCATAACACCCGCAACAGACAGCCATTGAAATTCACTAAAATTGTACCCGTATTTTCGTGAAATTCCAAGTTCAAACAGATGTTTCGATGGCTGTTTTGGTTGCTATGCGTGGTGGGTATGTGCCATTGGAAAATATCCAAAATTGAGAAATTTGCACTCGAAATATTTCGGAGAAGTCTCCATTTTTTGCTATACTTACTAGTTAGTATTGGAATATATGAACCTAACCTACTACTTTTTCATTCTGGAAATATAGTTGTTATAGACAAGACTGGTTTTTTTTCACCAATAATAGTAGTGTTTCAAAATCCAACGACCCAAACTTAAAGATAAATTAATTTAACAACAAAAAGAGTGGCGGCGACTTCAAAACAAAAACAAAAGAATGATGTATTAGCATTATCGTTAGTTCCTGTAAAGTTTAAGAAAGTAACACAATGGAACTGGGAGGATAAATGAAACTGCCTTGGGCGCTGCAGCTCAGAATTAAGTAACAACCGACATGATTAATTGCATAGTAAGGTACTTGCATCTAATAAGGCCCAGTTTTAAAGCTTGCTCAATTTCAAAATTTCATACTTTTATAAGTGTAAATGAGTTTAAATTTCTCGCCCATGTTTGGTTAGTACCATAGGCAAAATTGCAAGTTCATATCAAAAATGAAAAAAATAAAAAATTAAATTAAAAGTGGGCCTTATTAGGCGCAAGTACCTTATGCAAACTGGAAGTTATAATGGGATTCTGGACGGTGCTTAAGATATATTGTTTTAAAAAACACCCGCAAATACAGGTACGAAAATTAGCAGAGGTTTAGTAAACGGAACGCCAACTAAAGTGCTGTCCACACCTATGCCATAATACTATTACTTATTCTATGCGCTTCGTCTGGATATTGCGTCTCCTATATTATGCTTCAATATCCAGAATTGCGTCTCCTATATTAAATTCGTTTTCTGTCAAACGCATTCCGTGTTAGTTGCCATGACGACGTATGCATCTTTGTGAAGGCAATATGGTCTGTAATAGCCTTATGTTGAGTGTATATTTGTTGTTGTACGTTTTAAATTGTGTTTATTATTATCTTGATTTGTGATGAAAAACAAATCTTTTTCGTACTCGTTCTTTGTGATTTAGCTTTCATGGTTATGGTCGTAAATTAGTGATGCTTAGAGTGACATTCCATTTCCAACTGCAGCTGCAATACTGTTCATTTTACTATGGAATTTGACAATGACAGCGACGCGTTTCCATAGTAAAATGAACAGTATTGCAGCTGCAATTGGAAATGGTATGTCACTCTTACACACGATACACCTTACCTTAACCTAAATAGGATTATAGAACTGCAATTTCACCCTTACAAAGATCCGGCATGATGATAAACAGTTTTCCTATGATGCAGCTTCACATATACTCCTTTAAACTCGGGAAAAACTGCAATGTGAAAATAAATTCATACCGCATGTTTCATGTTTAAATTATATTAAACGAGTAACTGAATCTCTGCGCAAAGTTGCCGGCAAGTTGCAAGTACGAGCTGAAGCCTAATTTGCATGCAGCGATAGCAAAATTCAATAAACACGTGCAAAGTTGGACGCTACGCCTAGTAAACAGGGAGAGCTTCGTAGTAAACACACTTCTTATGTATTATTTGATGATGGTCATTCGGTTTATAAAGCTGGTCAAGCAAATCTTGTCAGTAGAAAGAGGCTGCAAATTTGAAAAATGTAGCCGCGAAGGGACATCGTCTCATAGAAAACTTGAATTTCGCGCCTTTTTCTACTGACCTATTAGTATGTAAATTTATAACTCGGATTACACGCATCTAGGACCAAATGAAGGTTAACACGATTTCCAGCTTGCTAGGAATTAATACTTCGGAAAAATCTAATTTTATTGGCCTAAAGTTACTATATCTTCTCGAAAAACTTCTCGGACGGCACAATCAGATAAAAATTCAAGGACCCGTTACTGAAAAAACTATGTAAACATAAGTACTCCAGTCCCTTAAGGAAGGCTGGGGACTCAGTCGAAGGCTATGTCTCAATTGTGTAACAGGGGAAGTTACAACGAGGGTCTGTGGGTTTTTACGAGCTTTATTATTGAGCTATAAACCATAAAAGCGGGCCGCTTTATAAACGCTAAAACAAAACACGAGCGACCGCATATTTCTCCTTTATACACTCCAAGTAATATTACGTTGCACAATCAAAATTATTTACGGTTGTGAGTAACACCGATTTTGCGACACGATGGAATGGCAGTAGACCGGTATGCGAGAGAATTTAGAGCCCGGTTTTGAAACGGCTTAGTTATATTTTGAGAGTGTTATTTGAATATTATTTGTAGTTTTAGCCACATAGGTACCCCACATCAATATTGATATGTTAATTATGCTAAACGTGCAATGAGAAATAAGTACTAAAATATTTTTTTAAATAGTTTTTAATAGGATGATGATGTCCTCCCAGACATATTCGTCGACGGCGACACCCGGACAAATCAGTATCAGGTACCGTAAAACGGGGTGAGTAGATAGGGCTATAGTAATACGCATAATAAAAAAAAAATCGATCCAACAATCTTCCAAAATCACCTTTATGTATGAAAAACCTTCTCACCCCAAATACGAGGCTCTACGGGGTGAGGTGGGTTTTCTTCTTTATCGTCAAAGTTATGAAATGGAACTACCCAAAATAAAATACAAACGTCCGAACCACTTATTATATACACCATTCAGTTTTCACGTGTAAAAATAAAATTTTATCGAGGTTTGAAAGTCAAATTTCACCCAACTCACCCCATTTTACGGTATTCAGTAAAGCCTGACGTGCATGGGCTTGTATTGTTGTATTGATAATCCTATTAATTTATATAAACTTTAATGCACAAAGTGCACAAACAAATGGCAGACTTAATGCAAAATACAATACCATTATTTTTCTACAAACTATTTTACTTTGTTACAATTAATCTGTAAACGTGTAGGTAGGGTACGTACTATGTAAGGTGTATTCGGGTAATACCGAATGTCGGATAATTCCGAAATTCAGATGAAAATCACCCTTAATTCCATCATAATAAAAGTCTCTTTTCGGAATTATCCGACAGTTTTCGACATTCGGAATTACCCGAGTAAACCTTAGTACATTTGTACAAAGTCCATTGCATTTTACATCAATGTCCCATTTACATTATTCAAACAGTGCAGGCAATTAAATGGCCGTCTTCTATTTAGTTTCCCGTTCAATTTAAACGTGTGACATGAATAGTTAACGTTAGCTGGCCCCTTTAATCACACGGTTTACATTTTCGCTACAAAAACAAACAGCTTTTGGTTACAAAAACACACTGTGAATAGGAGTCGTATTCGGAATGCTAACACACGCCAGCACCTATTTAGTTTATCTTAAATTACATATTTAAATCATTGTGTCCCTCTCACACCAATGTATGTGTGCAAAAATGCGATAAAATGAATATCAAATCGTCACCGTATCAAACCCTGAATTCGCTTATAGTTAAACTACCCAGCACGTGCCATAATCGTACAGTATTAAATACGTAACAGTAATTCATCTGCAGTACCCGTCCAACCATCAAAATGTTCTTTTCTTTTAATAATTATTATTCTATGCCCGATATCTTCGAATGTGGTCAATATCTCTACAATGATTTATTATAATTACCATTATATGAAATAGGTACTTCAATTACTTACGTCCTACTACCTAGTATTATTTTAATGTAATGAATGCCTTTTTTGTTTTAAATTAAATCACATTATAAATTGTAAATGTAATCATACGCATACCGTTAACGTAGTTGAATGAAATGGTTTTAATTTGTTTATTACCTATGTTAACACTGTCAATTACTTTGGAATTAAATGAAACGTTTATTGGGATATTAAATTTTAACATTGTGTTTGGTTTGCTTATCAATGCATTTTAATTAAAATAAATAAACGCTCACGTATTTGAGCGCATTATAAACAAGTGTTAATACCTACTGAAACAGTAGCTAGGTACTATCGCCCACACTGTTAACTGTACATCGGTGGACCTTATTCCTTTTGTAATAAGGTTCACTGATGTACAGTTAGGAGTGTTTGCCGTTTGTAGTTACTCTGAGTCCAGCTCAATATATGACACGTAATAAATTTTTAACTGGGTGATTGTACCAATATCTGTGTAAAAACTTTCATGTTTGTTGAACGGTAACTGTGTAGAATTCGCTCAACTTTATCGGCTCGAGCTAAACGTAGCGTTAGCAACGCGACTAGAATGGACTTTTTATTAAATTTTGTAGGAAAAGTTCTAATATATTTTCAGCTTCCTTGAAGAAAGCTTAGTGAGAGACAAAGTTACTGAGTATTCTGCCGACAGTTTTTTCAAGCGCCTGTGTACAGCCTCACCCGTTTAGACTCTTACTGTGCATTTCTTCGAATTGACTGTTATTATAATATCAATATAATTATGTGCCTGAACCTGTAACTAAATACCTTGTGCAGGTATGTTCTTGACTAGCGACCTTGACTAGGGACACGGTATTTTGTATGTTACTGTTTTATATTTTATGTCATCTTGGTATACCCATAACTAGAAATTCATCTTCATTCCTCACAAAAAAAACAGATTAAGTATTTATCGATTTCATAACAGCAGCGATTTTCCCTCTATCCCTATCTATGATTTACAATCTAAGGTCGCCCGCGCCCGGCCGCAGGAAATGGCTCGATGGAGTGGCTGCGCCGGACTCCAACCAACTAACTTCTCGCTCGGATTTTAGACTGTCAACAAACTAACACAACTAACTAAAGTGCCACTTTAAAGCAGCTTTATTTGCATTATTATATGGAAATAACTGGGTTCCCGCTGGAAAAATTATTTTAATTAAAATGCGCAATGATTCGCAACTGGGTAAAGTGGGTCTAGGATAAAATTGTTTTTAGAGTTGCGGTGAATCGTGAGGCTACTAAAACAGTTTAAAGAAGGTAAGTAATTGAAATGCAGGATGTAAAAAAGTCGCTGGTGCAGAATGCCGCGCCAGCGCAATGTTGTTTACATTATTTTTCATTTTAATTTTTAATTTTCAATATTATTTAGTGATAGGTATCTCCAATGCTCCCTCTAGTATTAGTAAAGCATCTGCGGCCTTGTTTCATTTAACCGACAAGTATATATCCAATGGGATATATATCGCCGGGAATCTTAAAATTAACAGATGTTATACACGGAAGGTTGCCTCGTAGAGAGGCGAAACGCGTGTCGAGTATAGTTCTTTTGGTGGTGGTGTGTTAAATTTATTTGCTTACCTGAGTATTTATTTTTGCGGTGGGAGGGTGGGAACATTAGTTGCATGTAAAAAATACGCAAGTAAGTATAACGGATTAGCACTGATCGACTAGTACGTTATCTTTTTGCGTATTAGCAAAGGAGTATTTTGGTTTTAATTAATATGGATTTCCGCAAAGTAACGCCTGAATCTATTCACTACCTCTTCGGCTGGTGATAATTAACAAGTTCACTCCTTATTATTCGCCGATATTTGCATTTAAGATTCCGGTTCTTCCGGATATTATGTAGGTAGCTATGATATTTACATGTGACCTTTTTACCAACTATTAGTTGTAGAACAAGCATTGCTTTGGCCATATTAGTTTCGGAAGTTCGCATCTGAAATTTTAAGAACATGGCAAACTTATATGACGAAGCCTAGTTCGTAGTGACCTTCAAAACAGCAGGTCCTGGGTACGAATCCTGGTAGACCGACACGTATGATTATCATAAATATTTTTTCTTGAGTTATGTAACTGTACTGTGGGACTTGGTCGATCTGTGAAAATTGTTGTTGTATACGTTATTACTATGATTAGCCACGGGAATTCACATTACCTATGACTATCATTTTTTTTCGAAACAGAATCTATTGATTATTGAGCTCCGAGAATTTTGCCAAACCTTTGACAATAATAGTTTATTTCTAGCGATAAACATGAACGGGTGTTCATAATATATTTGATAATGCAGGATCCCTGAAAGGTAAATCTATGGGCGAGAGACGACAAGAAAAGACGTACCTTAGCAATATTCTGTTATATCTATGGCGCTGTGGAAGCACGTATATTTAAAACTTTTCACGCTTAAAAGATGACTCAATATACCCACTGCCGTATTCGAACTTCAAGATATTCACAAGAGACGACACGTACTAGATCCATTCTAGATACGTTATAGTTTAGATATCAACTAGTTCTCTTTTACAGCGCAATTCGGGCAACCAATGTCACTTTTACGTTAGATAGAGTAAGATATCTATTAGATGTGAATTGGATCTCTAAGTCATATCCTGTGGAAATCGTTCAAGAGTATCTCCAGAATCGCGCAAATGTCAAATTTGACAGGTTAGATCTTAAACATATCGTTATCGTATCTTGGTGATGTCTAAAAGATGTCTATTTCAAAATCCGAATCGGGCCCCCACGCTTTGCAGCCGTTACTGTAGAATATAATTTAACATTTTTTGTGCTATACAAAAAATATAATATGTACTGTTTGATGTAGTGATGTAGGTGTTGTAATTTACTCTTATTCATAAGAAAATATTTTTTCCTCGTAGTCTACACAACAGTTTGTAGCTTTTTTAAATTAAAAATATAGAATATAGTATACTATATTAGACATTTATTCGTAATATCTTAGGCTAGGTCTTTTATAATATGAATATAAAAGTAAAATATAAAAACGTATGGTATATTATTATTTATTACATAAGATACTACACAGTTTTAATAGAAAAAATGCTCATATCACTTTTATTACTGCAAAGTGTCATGGTAACCGTATGAATGTAACTAATTCCCCCCGGGCTGAGTTAAGTTATGCAGTATATTAAATAAGACTTCGTGCATGAGATGTGGCGCACGTCTGGGGATAATACTGAACTTCGGGCTGCGTTCTGCGCAATTCACGGCCTAATTCGAACTTTAAGATACGGTAAAAATTTGCTAAAGATACGATATGGATCGGATATGTCAGTGTCAAAAGTGATGTTTCTTAAAAAAACCGAACAAATGCGAATCGGACTCGCCAACCAAGGGTTCCGTACTTTATAGTATTTGTTCTTATAGTGGCCACAGAAATACATCATCGTTGAAAATTTCAACTGTCTATCACGGTTATTGAGATACAGCCTGGTGACCAATAGACAGACGGACGGACAGTGGGTTCTTAGTACTAGGGCCCCATTTTACCCTTTGGGTACGGAACCCTAAAAACGTCACTTTTGTCACTGACTGAATTTCGAATCAGCCGTTAATAGCCCACGACCCGATTCGAACTTTAGGATACGTCAAATATTACGTCTATGTACGACATGATATGGATTAGATATGTCAGTGTCAAAAGTGACATTTTTGTAGAAATGTCACGTTTGACACTGACATATCCAATCCATGTCGTATCTCTAGCAAATTTTTGACGTATCTTAAAGTTCGAATCAGGCCGTTAATAGCTTATTGTGATGTTAGCGAGCGTAGCTTAGACTCTTTTAAATAGGAAATATTGAGGCTCTTCGCAACGAACTGCTATGATGTAGCGCATGTTATTGTAACTCTTATAATAGGCCTGATTCAAACTTTAAGATATATCAAATATTATGACTATATACGATATGGATTAGATATGTCGGTGTCAAAAGTAACGTTTCTTCATACAAATACGTCACTTGTGACACTGACATATCTAATCCATATCGTATCTAGACGTAATATTTGATGTATGATAATATAAAGTTCGAATCGGGCAGAAGGCGTAGTACAGTCAGCAGCAGAAGTCGCTATGCACTCCAGGTGCTCAAAGAGAGGTAAACGTTTAAACTGTCAAAAAGTTGTTGACTGTCATGGTAGTATTTACTTGTGAGCGCTCAACGTGTCACAAATATGTTAACAGTCGCTATTCATTAATTTCTACACTTACAACAAGTCATTGATACCTTAGCTGTCAAAAAACCAATGGTATCTAAGCGGTCAACGTGTCAAATATATCTGAACAATATGGAAAAATAGACTTTAAAGCATACAAGTATGGTCGAATATTGAATAAAAGATAGCCATGCTAATTTCAGGTAAAGCGTTTTGACAATCATCGAAAGCAGTACAGTCTTGTCATCACATACATCTATCTCACGTTTTGCCCTTCAACCATTTGACAGGAGCCTTTCGGTCAACTTACTGCAAACTATTTCTTTTAACAGAATCGTCAAGACGAATGACACATAGCAAAAGCTAACTGAAGCCGAATTTAGAGCCAATTGTCAAGGCACGTCGTGGTCTCAGTAACAGGCGTTTGCTTTTCAAAGCAGAGACTGCGGGTTCAAATCTCAGTCGTACGCACCTAGAGATTACAGCTTTTTGTTTTTTTTTTGGGTTTCATTTCTTTTATTAATTTGTGTCTTCTGGTTTTATGTTAATTTCGCATTAGTTTATATAATTTTTGAAGATAATGTCACATGTAGCGTTTGTACGACTTTCTATCAGGACGTTGTAGGTTTGAACCCGCAGTGGGCGTTACTTAGATTACTCCTGTGCGGAATGCCATTTGATATTTACTACTCAAAAATCACGTTTGTTGTATGGGAGCCCCACTTAAATCTTTATTTTATTCTGTTTTTAGTATTTCTTGTTACTTATAATAGCGGCAACAGAAATACATCATTTGTGAAAATTTCAACTGTCTAACTATCACGGTTCCTGAGATACAGCCTGGTGACAGACGGACGGACGGACGGATGGATGGACGGACGGACAGCAGAGTCTTAGTAATAGGGTCCCGTTTTACCCTTTGGGTACGGAACCCTAAAAATGCTGGTCTCTTCGAAAACTGACTAAATTGAGACCTACAAAATCGATATCTAAATAGAAATAATCTTAGTTTTATTTTTCAAAACGTTCGGGGTTCGATTCCCGAGCTGAGTACACATTTTTTTTAATGTATGAATGCAGTTTTTCGTGTTACTAAAATCGATGACATGATTCCTAAGAAGAGATCGGTGTATATCTTATAGTATCAGATTTTCCCATACTGGCCGATCTAAATGGGCCACCCTGTATAGTATATTTTACTACAATAAGTGGGCTAAATAAATATATTAACATAGGTATATAATATGATCAACAGTTTGGAAGAACAGCCGCATATGACAGTTAAAATAAAAAAACCGATCGTTCTAGATTAAAATATTTTAATATTTAGATATATTTAAGTTACTTTTGTATGATTATTTATGTACCCTGTATATTCTTAATAAAATGTAGTAATTTATTGTTATAGTGAAAACCCCAAAAAAAAAATAATTCTAGTAGAACCTACTTATTTATTGTATACGTTTGACACTTAACGATAAAATACTTCTTTAAGAAAGGAGGTGTCAATTCGTAGTGCTACAGTATTTATTTTAAAGTTAACCAGATAAAATGTTGATGCTTAGTTACCATTGAAATAACAACTGCTTAGCAACTGGTGGCACCCTGGCTGCTGACGTACGTGATTGGCAGTGCGTATAGGTATTAATGACAGCAGCTTGAATTTGATTGCTTAGTTACCACTGACTTTTTAACCGTTATTGTCATTGTGATTAAATAAGCATGTATGTGTTAAAGAAAAACTCAGAAGTTAAGGTATTTGTGACGAACTGAAAGCCGTGAAAATGACATCTTAGATGTCCTTATTTTTGTGACGATTGAAGTGTATATGTTTTCTTGGACACCTTGCCCGCTCAGGTATATCTGCTGCTGACTGTACTACATAACATATCATTCACTGCTAGCGCGAGCTACGCGCTACGCGCTAAGAGCGTAGCCGTTACAACGTTTTTCGTTACAATCGCGGCGCCAGCCGCCATAAGGTACCTTTTGCCGTGAAACGTCACATATCTTTACAATTTCATATTTAGTGCATCTCTAATTCATTTTCCGAATCGAGCCGTTAGTGTTCTCTTAGAGCTAGTCCTCGTAGAGTAAGTAAGTAAATTGAGATAGATTCGTTTCAGAAATCAATAAAACAAAAGAAATTGCACTTTATTTAGTTCATGAAAGGCTCTGATTAAACTGAAATGGGATGTACATTGTAATTCTCATTGGGCGTTACGAGCTTCAAACAGTTACATTCAAGATGAACGATTCCTAGGCAATTTATGTCCTATTTAACATTCGCACCTGTGCCTCCACTATCGAGGCTGCTAATTACATCCCGCGTTTATCTCCGGGCGGAACTTCACGGTTAAACGACTCGGTAACTGTAGTTGCCGCAGTTGAAACGCTAAAAGTGAAGGGTAATTGCTTGGAAACTGGATGGACGTGCGTTGTTTTGTAATTGTACAACCTTGAGATTGCTTACTTTAAATACAAACTCGAACAACATAATCTTGAGGGGCGTTTTCAGATTTTAAACTCGCTTATGCTTTGCAATCTTTTCGATCGCGAAATGTACTGTGAGTCATGTCATAAAAGGCAAAAGTTTTTGGCAAAAAAATCATTTTTGGTACAAGCTTTTATGGCTGACTGTACTTTTCTTACGACAGGCAACTAATACTCATCGAGACAATTCTAAAAACCCCTAACATAATTAGGTTGCGTTGTTTCATCACAGAGTTCCTATGGCCACCTCCTGTCTCCATCATCAGATCAGCTCGATGGTACCTTAATATTGCATTGTCATGCGATTTATACATGCATGCAAAATTTCAGCTCAATCGGAAACCGAGAAGTGGATCAAATTTAACTTGCAAGATTTGATTACACACAGACAGACAGACAACGGTCAGGTGAAAGTAAATAAAAGCTTGTAAAAAGGCTGATCATATATCATGGTCGTATCCTACCAATAATAAATCATGAGGTCCATTTTAATTTAACAGTTTGTTATGGTTTTGAACTGGTTTTGACACTACCTTGCCGATTCTCCTTGTGATTGGTGCGCAACTCACGAGCGACTATCACTTCATTTCGCATGCCCTAATCAGCGTCAATGATGTTAATCGGATCAAGATAAGATCAAAACCGTAACAAGTTGTTAAATCCGAATCGTGCTCCTGGTCGTGATGATGATGATGATGTTGGAAATAAAGGTAACAAAATAAATTCGTGATGCACCCGATAAAATGATGTTTTAATTCTTAATAAGGTACCTAGTACAATTTTAATTTCTACACGTCGTTTAAATACGGCAGGTACAATCGCCCGCGGTCGCGGTGTTCCACCTTTAGGGCGATACTCGCCTTGCAGGGAGCAGGTAGTAAGAATTAAGGCAATTGTTTTCCTTAACTGGAACACCGCGAGTCCAGGCGATTGTACTATCGTAATAATTAAATTAAAAATCAAATTAATTTTATTTAAGACCAACAAAAGACTGATCTCGTTAGTGACACATTACAATCTTACAACTAAATAATGTTAGTAGGTACAACAAACTTATTAACTAACTACCTACATATATTTAATATTTATTTATAATAACGTCAGGCTTCTACATTATAAACAGTTGTCTCGACATTACAATCAAACCCTTGTTAGGAGTGAGCCGAGAGAATGGGATATTATTACTACCCGAACTATTGTTTTGTGTTTACATTCAATAATAACGATCAAGTTTGGTTACCCTTCTGAGGCATGTTATGTAATCGTAAGCGGATAAGATAATATTTTATGACAGGATATTTTATTATTGATCAATCTTACTTATCTACTGATTCGTGAGGAAAATAACTGACCAAGCAAAAAGCGGAGGTCTCTATTTCAGCTTGGGTAAAAAAGCTTTCGTGTTTCCGGGTTTTCTCATACACGGGTTTCATTTTTCAACCGGTTCTCGTGAAATTTTGTAAGCTGTTTCTATGCTTAGTTACATAGGTGATTTGTCAATTATACTGCTCGGAAAATGTTTAAAATGGTGGCAATAATATTAATTCGGCACATATTTATATAACCAGGATTATAATATTATTTTAAAATTACATAACGCTGGGTTCTCGAAAAGACAGGGGTAAGTTGAATAGAAAAAAAAAATATGATTGATGATAGATTGATTGAATTGATGGTTGATTGAAGATTGAGAGGGAAATTGTAAATCTTAATTATATGCGATTAAGTCCCGTTTCATAATTAATAGTGAATAAAAATCGCGAAAGTTTAGATCAGTAGTGGTATGATTTGTTAAAGTTTATCGATATCGATTTAAAGCAAGCTTCATTAAATTTGTTCTCGTACTATTTAATATCAAGCCAAAATTGCCCCCGTCAGGCCGAGATGATCATCATCAGATTCCATTAACAAAACAAATCTTTCCAATCTCACCGCAGGCCAAAGAAAGCACAATTTGTTTTGACATATTAGTATCCCTTATCGATACAGTGGCCCCTCCACCACCCACATTTGTTAGGCGAATGGCACCCATTTATTTATCCTTTGTGACCCAATGAATAGTTTCATCTTCGGGGAGCATTTAGCGGACTTTTGGAACAAATGATTCCAATTAAGGGAACTTTGCGAAGCTTGTTTCTCTAAATCCGTTTTAATTTATTTACGCAGTTTGATTGAAAGTCTTGACATCCCTAATTCTTAAGTTTCTTTTTTATTTGTATACAAAGAACATTTCTGGCAACTTTAAATTAATAGCGCCTATCAGAATAGAATGACAAAATTGTTAGCACTTTGGGCGTTTAAAACAGTTAGGTTGAACTCTATATCTATTTAATAACGTCCAAAGTTAAATAAACATTTCGTGTCTTTTTGACGTTTTCCGCTGCAATACTGCATACATGCTGCTGATATGTTTAAAGTCGGTGCCAAGTCAAAATATAAAAACGTCAAAACCCTGAGCAGGGTCAGCACTGACCCTGATGAGGCTCGATAGAAAAAAGTGACCGGTGGATCAAAGATCTTTTCGTTGTCTTATTTGTGACCACTCTACCACGCTTGTAATTTCGTCTTCTATCAAATAAATACAAAAAATCGAGTGCTATCATGTCCTAGCTGTAGATTATATTTTATGTGACAAAAATTAAAAACTAAATTTCATGTAATACAAAAAACTATACTCATTCATAGTTTCAGGACACAAAAACAAGACAACGAAAACAATTTCGGCCCTGATATCGAAACTATTTGGCTTGAACCGACTTCAACTAGCCACTTGCGCATTACTCCACATATAAAATCTTACTAATAGGAGTAATAGGCTAAAATGTTTCCTGTAATGTCCTCCCCCCCACACTAGAAATGCCGCCCAACCTCAACAATTTTCCCAGCGAGATAACTGCGTGGGACACTTCACGTTCGTGACGCAAACTATTCCGTGTTAATTAAAATGCAGTTAATTTCTCAAAGGAAAACAATGTTTATAAAACCAGCTTTGGTGGTCTGACACAAAAATTCATAATTATTTAATAACACAGTAAGGGTAATTATTTTGTAATTAAGTACCTGGAAGCACGAATTAGAGTCCTTTTGTTAATTTAATTAACATTTTATAACAATTAACTTGACTTGCAACTAACTGACATTGTAATAAAATCTAGCAAGTCGATTTTAACCTACCTACTTCTAGCCGCAGAGATTTGATACTTTGCAAGTAAGTAAGTAAGTATGTATATGTCGGCGGCCGATCGTAAGACCACGCAGATCGTATTGTTCCTGTGTATTGTTTTGAGGATAGTCACATTAAACCAATATATACGAGTAGGTAAGATAGATTCGTTAGGTTGCTTCAGATGCCCGAAGGGCAAACTGCCCAGAAATTGTCTCTGCGTCGACTCAGGGAACGAGAAAGATTTTCACGTTTCACGATATGCTTAGGAATTTCACGATATGCCTGATCTTACGATTGGCCGCCGACATATATACAGATGACAAATGTATAAATTTGGTCACACTGGCATCAGATCTGATGATGATGGGACCAGAAGATGGACAGTAGAACTCTGGTGGCTAATGGTGGCTTTTTTTTTTCTCTCTTTGTCTGTTACTTACCTATTTTTTTTATGCCACGAATAAACTATTTCTATTCTATTTCTAATGTTAGACCGCTCACTTATAGTTGAACTGCTTAAGATTGAACTCATAGATAGTTATTCGTTTTGACGGGTTATTTTCTTTGGGGCCGAAAGTACAGTCGGTAATAAATTTGTTTATAAATGTTTTATTTTTTACTTAAGTATGACATAAAATAAGTTTTATACAATGGACATCCATCTTATATCATTCTCCACGTAGATGTCCTGTATGAAAAGTGGCTTTGGTTGGATAGCGGTTACGTTAAAACGATGTTCTCATAAAAAGGAGTCGCGACGCGACGTAGCCTCCAATCGCCCCAAGGTCTTTTTTCTGGAAAGACACAAATATGCTACGTATTTCAATCCTGTAGTCGTAAAAAAAATCTTGAAAGCCATTCGTATCTAGCCGCCACCATACTTAACTATCGAAGTTTTGCTTTCCTCCTTACTTAAACGGCACGATGGAATGATATGAAACTACGCATGGACATTCAAGTAACATATTATATTTATGTCTGGTATTCGTTTTTGAAATATAAAATAAAGCGAATAAAGGTTGACTCACGCTAGACCGGGCCGTACCCGGGTACGGGTCCGGACCGAGCCGTCCGACATGTTATTTTCTATGACGGCTGATCGGTGATCACGTGGTGCTTTCCGTAGAAAACGAAGCGCCGAAGCGCCGGCCCGGTCTAATGGCTCCTCTATACGATGGGCCAACGCCGGCCACTCCAAGGGACGCATTTATGCGTTAGAGGGAGCAAGTGATATTGCTATCTCATTCTACCGCATGGCTGCGTCCCTTGGAGTGGCCGGCGTTGGCCCATCGTGTAGAGGAGCCTTAACGTGAGTCATCCTTAAATGTTTTTTAATGTAAAACGTTTACAAGTTCTATGATGTTATTTCAGAATGACGTTTTAAAATGAGAGCGTAAAGGAAGACTCACGTTAGACCGGAAGCCCCGGCCCGGACACGGCCCGGTCTAACGAACGGCTTTTTAGCGACGAGTTCGTGAATCTCTCAAGCTTTGTATTGGCAGAGCTTCCTTTTTATAATAAAGTCATATCATATCAGATGTATACAGTCACCTGCAATAATATGTTACTCTTCGAAGGCCGCAAAAATATGTGACTTGCTCTTATGGGTCTACAAATAAGATCGTGTCAGATATTTTTGCGGCCTTCGTTGTCAAACATAATATTGCAGGTGACTGTACCTACGACCTACGTAACATGAGGAAATGTTGCAAAGCCTTGTATTGTTTGCAAGTTTCTCTATGTGAATCCGGCTAGCTTGTTATCAGGCGCGCACACTTACAGAAGAAACAATTGAAAGGTTATTCTGTCAACTTGTTTCCGAATATAATTTCTTTGGTATCAAGAAAACAGTTTTAATACAATAAAGTTACACTCGTTGTAGTATCTAATTAGGCAAGAAAGTTTTTTTCGAAATTTATTATAATTATACCGGGTGCTGCCTGTAACAGGATCAAATATTTTTTTTTACATATATTATACTCCTCAAACTATAAAACTTTTGCGTCTTAGAATCAATTCAAAACATAAGTTATTTTTAAAATTTTCTAGATAAACAAATGTTGGTCAGTTTGAGGAATACAGCCTACTGTTTAATTTATTGCTTCTGTTACAGGAAACACCCGGTATACCTACCTGCTCGGTATAGCTACTAAATATGAATATGATTTCATTAAGAAATTTAATTAATTCAGCTAATTTGTATGGGAATGAAAATATTTTTTTAGTTTTATTTTATTTTAAAACATAATATACAGCATTACAGTCGAAACCAAATCACTGTACATTGTATAATATATTTATGCAATCAGTTAAAATTAAATCTCGATATATCAGGTACAGTCTTTCTAATCAACAAAAAGACCGCTAAACCCAATAATGTAAATTATTTATATTCCTACAAAAAAAAACATGTTAAACAATAATAACTTCCTGTCTAACCCTATTTTGAATATGCGTTGTCACCAAGTCTCATACGAAGGTTACCGCGTTATCCGGCGCGCACACTTGCGCGCTGAAAGGCCCTTTCATACCACTCTTTGTCTGCGCACTGTCGCAGTCTACACAATGAACTCCACTCACATCGCCTGCACTTTGTTTTGTGAGTTCCCAACTTTGAATATTCGCGAACGTCTACAAGTTTTTTTTATTAAGGGGGAACTGCTTTTCGTTCAAATGTTTTGTTATAGTTTGTCATAGCTATGGACTGTTATATATTATGGCTGTTTGTGATGAAATTGTGGTATTTTTTTCATGTAAGTAAATGGAATAGGGACCGTGATGTTTGATTATATTATACTTTTTAATTTTCAGACGCAGTAGGCGGTAATTTTGGACACGGCGCGTATAAATAGTACGTCGGTTCCTCCTCACTCTGCGGCCTTGACCACCGGCACCTTGGGCCCTGCCCGTGCTGGCGGCATCCTAGGTTAGGTTTTTTAAAATGTGTTTAATTTTTTTTTTATTGTTATATATTTGACTTTTAATATATTAAGCTAAGAAGAATGATCAATAAAAGAATATTAATTCGATCGTTAATGAAGGAAAATACAATAAATACATAATATATATTTTGTATAGAAACAGCACCGATACGTCTCCTCCGTTCAATATTGCCTATCAAGCACGAACATACTCATGTTACAAAGGTTGCATCATTGCATAGGTCATAAAGCAAAATACCGAGTTTCATAGAGTCCACCGAACTTACGGTACCAGTTAGCAACATGGTACCTACTGCGATCTACGACGATCGGGTTGAATGCACCGGAATTTCCGAATTCCAAACCGATCATTCCAAAAATGGATTACGGCGGAATGTGGCTACGTATTTCGCGGGGTTAGGGAGATATTTCGGTCGCTAATAGTTTATAATAGTAGTTTATGTAGCTGTCACATAATGAATGGCATTAAAATAAGAGTGTGATTTTATTAAACGAACTGAAAGCGAGTTTCATAAAAAAATGTCTTAATGCCTAATTATGTACAATCACGTAAATATGTACACTGGTTTATCTACAAATATTTATTTATTATATATTTAAGCTCTCTATACGATGTGTTCAGGAACCGTTATGGCCGCCTTTGTGGCCTTTGATCACACACTCAATAAACGTCATCATTGAATAATTTTACGGTCACAACAGTTTAAATTCGATTAAACGTCATCATCTCGACTGATACTAGAAATTAATGTTAGTATTTTAATCGATATCGACGTTATTATTACGCAATCATAACATTTTCACAGATAGGTAAGTAATTTGTTGTAATATAACAGGTTATCTTTATGCTGGCTGTAATTTGCGGTTTTTGAACGTATCATTAGACGTATCATTTTAGTATCAGAGATTTTTGAGCTTAGAAGTAATTTTATGTTGCAAGTATATTTGCTTCAGTACAAAAGGTGACGCAAATTACCCTCATGCATGAAAGCCTCTATTCAAAAATTTCTACATTCTAGTAGGCTTAGCAACAAGTACTTATGGATAGTCAAATACTTACACAAATATATCATCTTAAGCTACATAATTATCAGAGCGATTTATTGATATTTTTAATATTCTATAAAAATCTTAAATTGTTACAGTACATATTGTAATTAGATAGGTACAGACAGGCGTGTCTCACTGCGCGATTTCGTCGCTTTGCTACAGGTAGCTAAAAGTACATCCGCTCGACCCCAATTTTGGGGTTTGCCATAAGCCGCGCGTGGCGCTGTCGCCACCTAGCGGCCATATCTGTCCTGATCGTAACAGACGCGTTTTGTTAGAGAGTGAGTCTTCTGTACCTAGTACTATTATTTATTCTGTGGTACAGATGAAGTTTCATAATAAGAATTTCACAATATAAGATCGTCAATTGAACTAAACTATCAGTGTCTTTATATTGTTCACTTGTCTCTAGCTTTGCTATAATTTTGGTCTACCAATGCCACTAGGTACCTATACTGTTAGCTTGTAAATTAGAACATGACCTAGCTTAGGATTAGCTTATTAGAATAGTTAAAGCGTATGTATTCCGATATGGAAGTGTTAGTTAAGTTAGTTATCTTGATTAGGACTGGGACAACATTCATCGTAGGTACCTGCAGAATATCACTCTCTGTTTATCTATCTATATTATATTGGTGCAAACGCCAAACTTTGAGAATCACGCTACCACAAAATGTTTGGTGCTGTTTTACACCACATCAAATGAGCTGACAGATATGTGGCTTAAATATGTATATTAAAGTATATCGTCTTATCATCTTAACAATATCTTTTAACTACGGTTACAAAAGCCAGCATTATGACTGATGATGCATGATGATCCTGTAAGAAATTACTGGTTTTAGAGAACGCAGTGGGCAGTTCCAATCATCACTAGGTATAACATAAGGATACTTAAGCATTTTCATGATTTTTCAATAGATAACATGAAATGAGAAACTAAACCGGCCGAGGTAGTTATTTCAAGATCTCAGAGTCCACTAATTGGCTATAACTAATAATGACGTTCAGCTTTAACTAGGATTTTTCCAAGGATAACGCTCCTGCGTAATCTTACTCTGTTTAAAAGCAGTTTTTCTCAAATAACAGATGTAACCGGGTTCCATACCACCCTATGCTAGACTAGACACACACCAATCCATCATTGTCGCCGACAATAGACGTCACTTTAAACCGAAATGAAGCAGAAACCTAGGTTCCATTCCACACGCTAACTTAACTAGGGTGAGTCGATCCAGTATACTCCGATTAGGCATCATCATCGTTAGGTACCTGCTTATATGAAGTTATAAGGGTATTCATAGTTAAACGTACCCTTATTACTTTATACAAATATGTATTTAAGTCATGCTAACAAAATTTTACCATGGATCTAATCCTTTTTTTTATAAGTGTACTTTTTTAACTGGTCCGGGGGAACCAGGAGTGATGACAGACTATTACAGTGGGATAATTGATAAATACCATCTAAAACCACCAACGAATGCTGGCTCCGCCTTGTAGCGGAGCGCTGCGGGCTCGCTATCAGAATTCGACCACGTGTGTGGAACAATCCGCATATCGTGAAGAAATTTGCTGCTTTTTTTGTATGACAGAAACTGATGATCGCCTTCGATGTGAAAAAATTTAAACCTCTCGGGGGGCCACATTGCAATACTCAATCTATGTTGAATGACTAATTCAAGTGCCAAAATAAGACGCCAAATAACAATAACAAAGCATATCTAAATATAGTTGTTTACAAAATAACTTTGCAGAAAATTATGAAAGTTTCAGTGATTACCGCTCGTGCCCACCACACATAACAACCGAAATATACAGGGTGATTCCGGGGTCGTGGAGCAAGCGATCAAGGCATGATACACAAGCCCATACTGAACAACTTTTACTATGGGACCAACTCCGAAATCGCGAAAAAAAAAATTGGTAGTTTCATACATTTCGGCCGATCACATGTTGTCGTGTTCTATGGGAAGGCCAGTTTTTTTTCGCGATTTCGGATTTGGTCCCATAGTAAAGCCAGCGATCAAGGCATAATACAGTGATCGGCCGAAATGTATGAAACTACCAATGTGATCGGCCGAAATGTATGAAACTACCAATTTTTTTTTCGCGATTTCGGAGTTGGTCCCATAGTAAAAGTTGTTCAGTATGGGCTTGTGTATCATGCCTTGATCGCTTGCTCCACGACCCCGGAATCACCCTGTATAGACATCAGAAAACTCATTCAATTGTTTAAAATTAAATTTAGAATTAGTTTCTCAATGTGCCTTACGGCTGTTATGGCTCCTCTACACGATGGGCTAACGCCGGCCATTCCAAGGGACGCATTTATGCGTTAGAGGGAGCAAGTGATATTGCTATCTCATTCTACCGCATGGCTGCGTCCCTTGGAGTAGCTGGCGTTGGTCCATCGTGTAGAGGAGCCATTACGCGTGGTTGGGGTCTCCGCTCGCGCACGCGACGAGAACACTCAGCCTAGACAGAGCAGCGATGTGAGCGCCCCGTCTGGTTATTTGGCCGACTGTGGCTCATTTAACAAAATGACGGGCCCTTTTTATCTTAGTCGGGCTGCAATTTGTTGCTCGCTCTATTTTCCCGAACCGCAACGGACGCTATTTTGAATATCCCTTGCTTTCTGAAAATTAACTGGTGGGTTAGTTCCGGGACTATTTGGATTTTTACTGCGTTGCCTGAAATTGATTCTATAATGTCATGACGGTCGGTTGGATTAAATAAAACGTAGTAAGGTTTACTTAATGGAATACGTAACATTTTTGTTAAACCAGTTCTGTGTAGATAGAGAAATCGCTTTAATATTTTATCATAAAACAATTTACTATTTATCATGTTTGTATTTTTATAGGGTGCGTCCTAGAAACACCATTTCCGAAAATTTGATACACACTTGTTCATATTAAATTTCTTTTGTTAGAGCTCTGTACAACATTTGGTTGTCGGAGCACTTATGGGATCACTTCGGTCTTGCAAATATGTTAAATGCCTTTATTTAAAGTAATTTCACAATCGACATAATTATTTATTGTCTGGCAAATTTTAAACAAAAAACAGAACCAGTTGGTACTAAGAAATTGGCTTAATCTGCTTAATAAACTCATGACAAAATTGATATCGCTGAAATATAGCAGGGTGTAACACTTACATAATCTTAAATACACGCAGATTGTCTCGAAAGAGCTCTCCGCAGAAAGCCGCACTCCGCGCTAAAACTGATAGTATCCATAAAGTTTAAAGAGGCCAGGATAAGGTCTGTAGGCAGGTTTTGTTGCTAGCTCGCTTCAATCTTCAATCTAGCGAGGGGAGGGTGGGGGTACTTCGTTTGTCGCGATATCTCTCATAAGCGCGCCGCTATCTCAACGCTGCTCCCCTATTCACCCGAAATAGTACCTCAAGGAGTTCGGTAATGAGTTCCCTTCTACGCGGAGCTGAAGCACAAAACTAGTTTTTATGAAACTGTATTTTAAAATTTGTTCCCATTAAGGGGAGATTGCAGTTTGTAAAAGCGTCGTTGACGATATGAGCGTTTTAGTTTAATGAAAAAGTACGGGATTTGACGTGCAGGCAGTTTTGAGTGGGAGCTTCTTTAATTGGGAGGTGGGATTTTTTTCATGTCAAGTGGGTACAGTTAGTATGTAAAATGTAATATGTATTACACCAAATAAATCATAATTAATTATGATAACATAATTATTTATTTCCTTCGTAATATCAACAGTATAGTACTTGGGTGTACTTTGGTGATATTTTGTCTCCAGCAGAGGCAACACCTGGCAGACGGCGCCATTTTCTTTATCATTCATCAGATAGCATACCCACATTTTGTATTTTACCCCAAAATATGTCACATTTTTCGACTCTTTTATAAAATTTGCTCAAATTGAAAAAAATATAAAAATTTAAGCCTGTCACGTCCCTCGGTATCTAAATGTTGATCCCCCATCCCGACTAACTAAAAACGTGACCAATACAATATCGAAACACCCCCTCTGCGAGCTTCAACCGGACTGATTGGAATGTCATGTCAATCTGCCGTACACATGCCAGAGCGGCATCCGAACGTTTAAAATCTTGTTTTGATTTGATGTTGATACAATACAAATCTTCTTTATTGCATAATCTAAAAAAAAAATCCTTAGAATACATAAATACAAAGAATAACAACTAACAACAGGCGGCCTTGTCGCTAAAGACTTCTAGATAACCTTTAGGTAGTGGAGAAACGAAACTCTTTTAATTAAACTAATTAGGGGGTGCAAAAAAGAATGCAATATCAAATCCGGATGAGATGATTGAAACTCGATTTCCGCTTCTAGTCCGTGGCTCGCTGACTCGAAACTTGTTAAACTGGTGCGAAGTTAGGTAGGTACATGTTGTAACCACGTTCCACTTTGGCAGAAAAGTGAAAACCACATTAGAACGCGTTGTTAGAAGCACTATAAATAGAAAACTGTTCGGGGATCTGTTGAGAGGACAAATCTTAGGTTAAATTAAAACAATGATCCAGTTGAAAGATAAGTACTTACCTACCTACTTTAATACCTAAATACCACTTTGTGAATAATAATTATGTTACATACCATTGAGCAAATAGTTTTTACTAGTTAAAAGTCTGATCAAAATAAACGGATAAATAGAGCCAGAGAAACTTGACGAAACTTGAAAACGAATAGAACGCATGAATTGCCTTCATTTATAATACTTTCCGGGGCTTATTCTCCCTACTAAGCTGACTTACACGATACGGCATAAAACGTTTACATTTTTTAAGAAAATAAAAAGGACTGACTCAGTCCCTTACCACACTACCTCTTTTCCAAAACATATTCTTTGTAGTTATTTGAAAGCATGGCTGAAAAAATTAAATTCTGGAGAGGTATAATAATAACTAACTAACACTAACACACTTTAAAACTAATTATCGTCCAATGACCTTGCAATAAAAGCATTCGGATTTCAAGTTTCAATTAAGTACTTTGGTAGTAATATCAAGATGGCGTGCTTGTAATCGTAAAAGTAATATTTCACTTATCGAGAAAAAGACATTAAATATTTATAACATAACGATACCGTTTACGGGACTATACTCCATTAGTGCCCTTTATGTCCATGGAAATAAAATGTTAAAAGCGCTTATAACCGCCTTAAAAAAAAAGAAGGTTCTCAGTTTGACCCGTTTGGCACGGACACGCTGGAAAGGCGCATTATTACCGGGAGTGTCGACGGACGAAGGAGTAGAGGGCGTGCACCCAGTAGATGGTCAGATGTGGTCCAAAATATTACCCAGACTTCGCTCCAGGCAACGATGCAGATGGCCGAAGATCGAGAGGCCTGGAGAGCAGTAGTAGGAAGAATAACCCATAGGAATCACGTCCCTCAGACATGAGGTCACGACCGCGAAGAAGAAGAGTTTGACCCGTATGTTTGTTACATTAGCCAATCCGATATCGGCTGTCGGATACGACTACAAAGGAGCAAAATGTAAAAACTGCATTTAATAATTTATTTACTAATTTTATAAATGTTTGACGACCGGTCTAGCCTAGTGGGTAGTGACCCTGCCTATGAAGCCGATGGTCCCGGGTTCGAATCCTGGTATGGGCATTTATTTGTAAAATGATACAGATATTTGTTCTTGAGTCATGGTTGTTTTCTATGTATTTAAGTATTTATATATTATACCTGTATATCGTTGTCTGAGTACCCACAACACAAGCCTTCTTGATCTACCGTGGGGCTTAGTCAGTTTGTGTAAAAAATGTCCTATAATATTTTTTTATTTATAGTTAAAAAGTAAGCGTTAATGCAAAAATAAAAGGACTTTGCAATGAAGCACTGTCTTAGCAGCTGTTTTTCTCCAAGGGTCATCCGACATTGGATCCGACCCGACCCGAAGTCGGGACCCGATATCGGATCGGACAATATAAAAAAGTATATTTCAGCAACGATCAAAGTTAGTTCAAACGTAGGTTAACGTAGGTTAGTTTAACCATCGACGAATTTAGCGTAAACAACTAAAGCTTTTACCAAAGATACAAAGTACCCCTTTTTATTGCTCTGAATTGCATAAGGTAGCGTATGAACATATTATATTAATATTACCTACGCGTTGCATAACATCACATCTGCTTTTTTAGTTAGTTGTAACTGGAGCTGATCCACATTTAAAAAATTGTTTTTATTTTGATATGACCTTGAAGATCTCTCGCGCTGATTGGTGCATTCAAAATAAAGTGAAAAGAGAATCGTCAAGGTCGTGTCAAAATCAGTTCAAAAACATAACGGGTTGTTTATATTTAGAATCGACCCCCTAGTTATAGTTCGTTTTTATTAGCATTAGAAAGAACTTGCAAGAAGGTAAGCGATCTTGACATGTCTTTTAATTGAAAACGCTTTTTAAAATTCAAAAACTATTACTTATGAAAGCAGAAGAATATAAATGATCGTATTAGATTCATAATTGTTACATATTTGCCGCAACTTATTTTTAAAATGTGTTTTTCAATTAAAAGACACATCAAGATTGTTTACCTAATTTCTAATGCTAAAAAAAACGAACTATAAGTATGACCTGAACGAAAGACATTTCTACAATAATTGTACATATGTAACATACGGGATCCTATCTCGTCGCATAATAATTGATTGTCATAATGTAATGTTACGCATAAAACTTTTTTCGCATATTTTTTTTCCAGCTGAAACAGAAAGTATTTTCGACAATATTTTGCATAGGTTGTGTAGAATAGGGTAGGTTAGGTTAGGTTTGTGTTATAATTTTTCAGAAATATTAATATTTTCAGTACAATAACAATTATGCGAAATGAGTTTTATGCGTAACATTACAATAGGACAATCAATTATTATGCGACCCAATATGGACCCGTAACATACTCATACTCTGTAAAAATGATTCAGGATATGTATCAAAAAGCAATCACGAACTCTCTTTTAACCACGGCTCATTGATATAAATAATACTCTCTTTATTATATGAAAAGGAAAAGTTTCTTGATGGATATCTTTAATCAAGTCTAGTGCGAGATGAATAAGGTCCCCCGGGAATAAAAAGCCGCAATACCGGGACGAAAGACTAATGTATTATAAATACACAAGTCGTATTCAAGAAACGGAATCTGTTGTGTGACTTTACTAATGGGATTTTGATTTGAGATTCATTGTTAGAAGAAAATTGCGGTGTTTTTTTACGTAATCTAATAATCTAATTTTAACTTAAACCAAGTGGGGTGAACATTTTAAGAAGTGGACTTGTTCGTCTGTCTGGAAAATCGAGCAGTAGATTCTATTTTGATTAAAGACTTAAGAGTACGTACCAAAATACCTATTTAATTTCACAAACGACAAACCTATTGTACGAGTATACTTAAATTAACAAATATTATTATTCTTGGTCGAAGCAGTCTTAAATAATGTTTATATTGCAAACTATTAAAATTAGTCTAACCCAAGAAACATGCCAGGTTGGCCTTTAATTTTAGTTGCTAACAGAGCATTGGCAAGTCAAGTGTTTAGGAAAGTGTAAAGTAAACTTCGAGATCTGTTAATGATAACCACTGATCATAGAATGAAGAACAATTAAAATAGTTTCATATACACGTCCACGTCTAAAGGATGACTCACCCTAGAACGGTCCGGGTCCGACCCGAGGCGTCCGGCCCTTTTCTATAGAAAGCATTACGTAATCACCGATACCCCGGTATGTCCTTAAACTACGTCCAGGACCCGGGTATGTCCTTAAACCACGTCCAAGACCACCGGTGGACGGGCAGCAGCGTCCCTCAAATTCGGTGTACTCGACTGCGATCGCCAACCCGCCTGCCAAGCGTGGCGATTATGGCATTCACCCCCCAAAAAAGGGGGAGGCCTATGTTCAGCAGTGGACGTCTTATGGCTGAGATTATGAATCACCGATAGCCCGCTATAGAAAAAGAAATATCGGACGCCTCAGCCCGGACATGGACCGTTCTAGCGTGAGTCATCCTTAATAAATTATAATATTATAAGTAACTGGGTAAAGCGCTGGTGGCCTAGCGGTGAGAGCGTGCGACTTGCAATCTGGAGGTCGCGGGTTCAAACCCCGACTCGTACCAATGAGTTTTTCGGAACTTATGTACGAAAATCATTTGATATTTACCAGTCGCTTTTCGGTGAAGGAAAACATCGTGAGGAAACCGGACTAGTCCCAATAAGGCCTAGTTTGTTTACTCTCTGGGTTGGAAGGTCAGATGGTAGTCGCTTTCGTAAAAACTAATGTCTCAAATAAATATAATCTGTGGCGAAATGCCGGGATAACGCGATGAAGAAGAGATTATAAGTAACTGGGTAGTAGACTTGCAACGAATAAGTTCCTATACAACCGGGGGTCAAAAATAAAGGATAAATAATTTAATTAAAGGCATTTTAGCTTAGAGCATCGTATAATATAAATCATATTCTAATTATATAGTTCGTTTTTTTTTGCATTAGAAAAAGACTACGCGATCTTGACGTGTAACGTCAATAAAATTCAAAAATGCTTTTTAAAAATCAGTAACTATTTCCTAGTTATGTACTTATAAAAGCAAAAGAATGTAAATAATCGTATTGATTCATAATTGTTACATATTTGCGCTTATTTTACAAAAGTGTTTTTCAATGAAAAGACACGTCAAGATTGTTTACCTTTGCTAAAAAAACGAACTGTTGGATGTCTTTCCACAATTTGACTTGCCTTATTCGCTATCACTCGGTAAGGTTTTATACTACCGCTGACTCGGAGACAGTATTTTGCTCGTTTGCTATGTTAATGCAGCCTTAGTTAGTTGCACCGGGTGCGCGGTCAGGGCGGAAGAAGATTGCCTTCGCTGGAGAGTAGGTAGTTACTTAACTGACCAATGGTAGACTTTATGCCCTTGTAATAAAGTTTAATATCGGTCAGTTAACCGTAAGACGATACACTGTCAACGGATCAAAGTAAGCACGAAGAATTTCGTACACCGTTTCCTACTTACAGCAATGCCTATAATTATGCGCGTGCGATAGAGACAGGAAATGGCGGTTCAATATACGAAATTGTTTATGCATGTCGTTCTTAATTTACCTGAAGCAGCATTACTTTACATGGAAAATTGACTCGCATCAATATCAGGCATATTGTGTGAGTGCCAAGAAAGGTGCATTGCGAGTGCTGTCAAGATATGATCAATCTGTAAAGTTAATTTCCCTTAATTTGAGATTTTGGGTTCAAATCCCGATTTAGAACCGAATAAAAATATATTTTGAGTAGGTATTTTTTGGCTACCATGAAACACTTGGAGGCTGGAAAATTTTAAAATTATTTCAAATGTCTCATTTATTATTTGTTGGTTAAGAGTGACATTCCATTTCCAACTGCAGCTGCAGTACTGTTCATTTTACTATGGAAATTGACAGTGACAGCGACGCGTTTCCATATTAAAATACTGAACAGTATTGCAGCTGCAGTTGGAAATGGAATGTCACTTTAAGTCGAATAAACGCTCGACACGTTTCGATGCATTTTTGAGGATCTTCGACTCCGAGCTTAAATTTCCCAAGACCTGTGTATATTCTAAAAAACCTAACCCGAGCAAACGCTTGACTGGAGACAGCGCGTCGCTCGTTTGCTATGTAAATGAAGCCTTAGTTAGTGCGCCGGGTGCGGTCAGGGCGGATTGCCTGTCGCCGTCGGCGGCTATTGAAGGATGCAACAGTAAGTCTTACCTGCAATTGAAATAATCATAAGCAGCTATTGCGCGGTGTGAGAGAGAGAAAGAGCTATGCACGTATATAACGATGTCACGCTCTCATACGTATAGTCGCACCTTGGTCGCACCAAACAAAGTCTGCAGCGCATTTGATAGCCCACGCAGTGTAAGTGTTATGTATACGTCATAATTTCATAGAAGTTTGACGTTTAAAATGACACTTGCACTGCGTGGGCTATCAAAATCGCTGCAGACTTTTTACGGTCTGACTATACTAGGGCGGCTTACGGAACCAGTTCCACGTTGACAGCGCATATTTCCACCATATCCTTCATATGCGCCTTAGAGAGGAACGTAGCGACATCTACCGTAAGCGCATTACACTTACATATTAATCGTTATCTTTGAGTACGTCTAGCGGCGCGATTCGGGAAATGAATTAGAGATTCACTAGATATGAAATAGTAAAGATATGTGACGTTCCACGGCAAAAGGTACCTTATGGCGGCTGGCGCTTACGCTATTATTAACACCGCTCCAATATTCAGCCGGGGCAATGGTACCCTCTTGGTCTTGGTAGAGCGGTGGGCTGAGGGCCTACCGCGAACCAAGTTCCACGTGTTGCCTCCCTGTCACACTTAAGTACGAATTTACACGTGCGACAGGGAGGCAAAACGTTAAACGCGGTTCGCGGTAGGCCCTCTGGTATCCCGGAGTCGCAAGTTCGAGACACGCGCAAGACGGTGAGTTTTTCAATTTTTCTTTATTTTTAATCATTATGGTAACGTTTGCAGACTTCTGCGTAATACAAAATTACATTTATTTTAAACTTGTACGTAAGCCAAACATTTTTATTCTCTTTGCCTTCTTAAAACTAACGGAGCGGATCTTACAGCTCTTGAAGAAAAAGTAGGTTACCCTACAAACGTGATTTACGTGACGCTGCTAGTCTTCGTATAAATCATCATCCGCAGGGTCGTGACCGGATTTCTGACTATATTTTTGGTGATACAGGCTGTTATTTGTGAGTGTGTTGTGAGTTATACCAAGATAAGTCTGCGACGATTTTGATATAAACTTCAATGAAATTATGACACAAGTGGCATTGCGTGTGCTATCAAAATCGTTGCAGACTTATCTTGGTCTAACTCACAACACACTCACAAATAATAGCTTGTATCACCAAAAATATAGTCAAAAACTCTAAGGCCTTAACGGGAAGTTACCTCTCCCATTAAAATTTTCCAGTTTGTATTATTATAACTGCTCTGAAGTTTTAATAAAATCACTTCCAGTCAGTGGCTCCCCATTGTCTGTATACAGATTGAAGGAAATTGGACGGAGCAGGAACAAAACTTGCTTTCGTGGGAAGAGAAACAATATCCTTACACGAGACATTCATTACGTCCCAGCCAATATCGACAGGAAAGTAAGAAGAATCGTCCTAGAATCCTTGAGTTGAAGCGCGGGAAAGGATTTAGTTCTGATCTCTGGATACGAACAACTTCACTCCGGGAAGCGCGACATTATTACATTTTATGTTCGATCCAACAATGAACACACTCTGCTTCGGAGACGTAAAATTATATCATTCTCCAGATCTAAATGCATCGACATCAAAATTTTACGTCGCTATCTAAATATTTATAGGAAACGAATTTTAAATGCAGGGTTTGGTGTATCGCAAGTCGAGATCGGCAACGAATTGCGGTGTGGCGAGATAAAAAAGGTCCGTCCGTCATTTTGGTAAACGAGCGGCCGAGGACGACGGTTTGTGGTCGAAAAACGGCAACGACCGGCCATCGTTCCAATTGCCTTACGAGGTTTAACGCCTCCTGATCACCAGAATAAAACAGTGTTAGTTGTATTACCTTTCGTATGAGGGTGTTGGTTTAAAATCGAGGGCTCAAGCTTCACCTTCGGTCTTACCTTGTAGAGTAGGAAAATTTGTTCTAATCAAAAAAATGACTAATAAATCAAACACGGCCAGAAGGTTCACTTTACTCGAGTCTAGTAAAGGTATTAGTGCTACCCAATTTTAAGTGCACCTTCCCTTAAGTTCGTAAGACTTCGTAATATAATAAGAACTATTTGCCTAACGAAAAGTACGACTTCCCTGTAATACTTACAAATTTTATTGTGAAACCAATCAATACCTGCGTAACAATTAGTCTAATTAACTTTTGAGTCTGCTTTAGGAAGGACTCTACTACCCTAATAGCATTTTCTTGTAGGGATTTTGTTGGGCCTTTGTTTACGTATTAGTTGGGCAACCGTTATATTTGGCCGTACGATTTGCTGGAGGGCCCTCGACAAAGGCCCTCCCGGAGATTCCCAACAGAGGGCCATTAGAGTAATTTTTTCGTTGGGCCTATTTAAATAAATCATACAATTATTCAACGGTGGTGGTTTTGGTTGGGCCGTGGTTGGGCCTATACACATTTGTTTGATGGTTGGTTAATTGTTACATTTAGCCGTACGATTTGCTGGAGGGCCCTCGACAAAGGCCCTCCCAAAGATTCCCAACAGAGGGCCATTCGAGTAATTTTTTCGTTGGGCCTATTTAAATAAATCATACAATTATTCAACGGTGGTGGTTTTGGTTGGGCCGTGGTTGGGCCTATACTCATTTGTTTGATGGTTGGTTAATTGTTACATTTGGCCGTATGGCTTGCTGTATGGCCAACTGCAAAAAAATAAAAAAGGGCAATTTTTTCGTTGTGCTTCTGTTTGCAAATTCAACAATTACCCATCGGCAAGTCAGGTAGGTCGGTAGGTAGTCGTGCACCAGGTTGAAGGCCCAACACAGCTTGTCCCACAAAGGACCAACATTGTAACTTTAACGTTGGGCCTTGTGTAGGATTCTTACAATACTACCGTAGGTAAATAGTTGTGTAATTTATAGTGTGCCTACAGTCTAGCTATGTAATGGGCTTTTGTTTACGAGTCCTACAGTTACCCTACGTTAAGTAAGTGGTTGTGTAATACGACGTTGGGCCTTTGCTGATAAATATTACAATTACACTACAGTAGGCATTGGTTGTATCCACGTGAAGGCCCTAGGCAGCAGTTGTTGTTAATCTTCTCTGTATCGTTCCAATTTTAGTATATGTACTGCCGTGTGGTGGCCGGCTTTAGAATAGCGCCAACCTTCACTATAGGATAGGGTGTCGTACGAGGCGACTAAGTCCACAAACGAAGTAAGAAGCTATTTCGTCACAGGGGAGATGGTCCTCTTAGTATTGTTTTGCAATCCATCTAGGAGAAGGATACTCCAAAATAAAACCCGGAATGGAGTTTCCGTAAGGCGCGAGTAGGGTCCAACCTGAAATATGCGGCAGATTCCTGCAGCTGACCTGTCTCCACACGTATTGGCTCGCCTTTCCTGTGGCATAAGACAGTGAAGCCGAGAGGGTAATGCAGGTGCTGGGCATCCCTGCGTTTCCTTAATTCCGTCCCAGGCGGTGTAATGTATGTTACACCATAAATCGTCTGCAATAGACGTAAAGGCCAATGATGGTGACTGCCGAAGCAAGTACACTTACTATACACTCTAATTTGTATATATACTAACCGCACTTCGAAACTTCGTATGCGAGATTTATGTTTTTTGAGAATTAAATTGAGAAAATGTTGGTAAAATACAATTTTTTAAATTTATGTATAAATTTTATAGTTATAGCTATTAGATTTATAAGTTACTTTTAAAAAATATTATGATTATATCCGGAATAATCGAGAAAATAACTATAACTTCGATGTTTGGAGACAGTAACGCCATCTAGTGACGCCACAAGCAAACTCAACTGGTATTGTTGGGCATCAGTACCACAGCCAATGTTGGTAAATGCGATATTTGTGCTCACTGGGCCAACGAATGTTATCGTTGTTCAGCCACCGGTACCAAAATACACAAAGGCCCATTGTTAGGCGTCAGTGCCACAGCCAATGTTGGTAAATACGATATTTGTCATCATTGGGCCATCGGATGATATCTTTGACTAGCCAACGTTACCAAAATACACAAAGGCCCATTGTTGGGCATCCGTTCCACAGCCAATGTTGGTAAATGCGGTATTCGTCACCATTGGGCCAACGAATGTTATCGTTGTTTAGCGAACGGTAGCAAAATACACAAAGGCCCATTTTTGGGCCTTAATGCTACAGCCAATGTTGGTAAATGCGATATTTGTCGTCATTGGGCCATCGTATGATATCGTTGATTAGCCAACGTTACCAAAATAAACAAAGGCCCATTGTTGGGCATCAGTGCCACAGCCAATGTTGGTAAATGCGATATTTGTCATCATTGGGCCATCGGATGATATCGTTGACTAGCAAACGTTACCAAAATACACAAAGGCCCATTGTTGGGCATCAATGCTACAGCCAATGTAGGTAAATGCAATATTTGTCGTCATTGGGCCATCGGATGATATCGTTGATTAGCCAACGTTACCAAAAATAAACAAAGGCCCATTGTTGGGCATCAGTGCCACAGCCAACATTGGTAAATGCGATATTTGTCATCATTGGGCCATCGGATGATATCGTTGATTAGCCAACGTTACCAAAATACACAAAGGCCCATTGTTGGCCATCAATGCTACAGTCAATGTTGGTAAATGCGATATTTGTCGTCATTGGGCCATCGGATGATATTGTTGATTAGCCAACGTTACCAAAATAAACAAAGGCCCGTTGTTGGGCATCAATGCTACAGCCAATGTTGGTAAATGCGATATTTGTCGTCATTGGGCCATCGGATGATATCGTTGATTAGCCAACGTTACCAAAATAAACAAAGGCCCATTGTTGGGCATCAGTGCCACAGCCAATGTTGGTAAATGCGTTTTTTGTCATCATTGGGCCATCGGATGATATCGTTGATTAGCCAACGTTACCAAAATACACAAAGGCCCATTGTTGGGCATCAATGCTACAGCCAATGTTGGTAAATGCGATATTTGTCGTCATTGGGCCATCGGATGATATCGTCGATTAGCCAACGTTACCAAAATAAACAAAGGCCCATTGTTAGGCATCAGTGCCACAGCCAATGGTGGTAAATGCGATATTTGTCATCATTGGGCCATCGGATGATATCGTTGACTAGCCAACGTTACCAAAATACACAAAGGCCCATTGTTGGGCATCCGTGCCACAGCCAATGTTGGTAAATGCGGTATTCGTCACTATTGGGCCAACGAATGTTATCGTTGTTTAGCGAACGGTAGCAAAATACACAAAGGCCCATTGTTGGGCATCACTGCCACTGCCAATGTTGGTAAATGCGATATATGTCATCATTGGGCCAACGAATATTATCGTTGTTTAGCCAACGGTACCAAAATACACAAAGGCCCATTGTTGGGCATCTGTGCCACAGCGAATGTTGGTAAATGCGATGGTGGGCCAATACAAAATTAACGTTGGCTACGGAACGAACCTCATCCCAACGTTTTCCCTACCGTTGGCACCGTGGGCCCCAACGAAAATGCTACTAGGGTATCTACAGAATACTCAACCTCTAAATAAGTTAAAAAAAAACTTAAGCTCCCTTAATGATCGACTGACTAAAAAACTAGAGTCAAATCTTCAAAAGGACTCCGCTGACTCAAGTCTACCAAAAGTACTTCGTCCCGCCCTTATTCGGCAAATCATTGTAATCACACCCCAAGCCTGTCTTGGAAAACACGAGGCCGCCAATTACATTTTACACGTACCGGTAGGGAAATTAAGTTCCTGGATCGTTGCTGGCCGGATTTTAGGCAGTGCTAGGCGCGGCTAGGGCGACTAACCGTAAAGACCTAATTACCTATAGTTTTGCTAAAACGTTTCCTGGCGAAATAAGTATTACGGCGCGATTCGGGAAATGAATTAGAGATTCACTAGATATGAAATAGTAAAGATATGTGACATTCCACGGAAAGGTACCATTGCCCCGGCTGAATATTGGAGCGGCGTTAATAATAGCGTAAGCGCCAGCCGCCATAAGATACCTTTTTCCGTGGAACGTCACATATCTTTACTATTTCATATCTAGTAAATCTCTAATTCATCTCCCGAATCGCGCCGTTAGTATCTTGTTACTTAGTTGGTATTCTGTATTTTTCTAAGTTTTTATTTAACTCAAGGTTCTCGAGTTCCGACAGTGGAAGTTGAAGATATGTTTAAACTTTTGTTACTTACTCATGTGTTAAGGGGACAAATGTAAACATATTATTGACATCGACTGTACCTAGTAGACGGCAGTCTACAATAAAGTACAGCCGACAGCATGACTGTGTCAAATGTTGATTGAAACCTTCGGTGTTTTAAAATACAAAAAACAAATCATTTATTGTCGTACACCTTAACTTAATTAGGTACATAGTTATAGTTAGACCGTAAAAAGTCTGCAGCGGATTTGATAGCCCACGCAGTGCAAGTGTCATTTTAAACGCCAAATTTCTATGAAATTATGACGTATAAATAACACTTACACTGCGTGGGCTATCAAATCCGCTGCAGACTTTTATTGGTGCGACTATAGACATACTACTTACACACACGTGATACGCGAAGTTGGATATCTTGGGCATTTTCATGTTTTAAAACTTAAATGACATGGTCTATAATTACACATTCTATCGGAGAAACTTTACCAGTTTGCTTAAAGTCATTCTGCGTTGGACCCACTAAGGGCGAACTTTAGACCACAGATCCCTAGTGACTACTAGGTGGAGCATGTAACACGAATTATGTACATAATGTTTTGTGCAAAGGCGCCATGACTCGTTACTTTTTTGGTTTTTGCGATGGTATGAGCACTGACTGTCTGGCGTTACATTACTAGCCAATCTGAAGAAATTGTAGCTAAGTTTTTAGGTATAAGAAAGTAAATAAGTTAAGTACATTTGGATATTTCTTAGTTTTTTGAATACTACTTACCTAATCGGTACTTAAAGTATACGTAATAAATGAAATATACTTATTTAATAAAACAGATTATACCCCGAATCATGAATTTGTTAAGAGTGCTATTACATTTCGGGGTCGAGCGAGTTTAGGTATTTTAAGCGCTGCGGCAGGCCGTGCGAGTTCAGTATTCCGATCCCTTCTACCACACTCGCACTACAATGATGGATTAAACATTCTTGATCCTTCGCGTAGCATATTGAAATCAACCATAACAACACTAACTGTACTTAACTTATAAAGTCCTAAAACTGTTATTTGGTAAGTACGAAAATACTAAATGCAGTGCAAATGTACATAGGGGCTGTTCATAAATTACGTCATCTATTTTTGACCCCCCCATCCCTCAAATCATCCAAAAATCATGCTTCGGATGACTCTGTTTCCTCCTACGTCATGCTACCATCATCCGATGTCCAGACCCCCCCCCCCCCCCTCCTCCCATTTGAAACGACGTAATTTATGAATAGCCCCATACTCGTACTTATGAACGTATATTACTCGAAAGAAATTATAGGTACTCGCTTATTTACAAGAAACAAGTTACAAGAAACTGAAGATACACAGGGTCTGATGATGGAGCTGGAAGGTGGCCACGGGTACCAGTCTATCATGTAACTAAACTACTTCGTGTTTGGGCTCGTTTGATTCGTCTCAACAAGATCTTTGACACTGAAGATACACAAGGTCTGATGATGGAGCTGGAAGGAGGCCACGAGTACCAGTCTCTCATGTAACTAAATAATTTCGTGTTTGGGCTCGTTTGATTCGTCTCAACAAGATCTTTGACACAAGACAGTACTCAGGGTCTGATGATGGAGCTGGAAGTTGGTTACCGGTACCAATCAACCATGCTACTAAACCACTTCATGTTTAGGCTCGTTTGACTAGTCTCAACAAGATCTTAGACACTAGGTGATACTCAGAGTCTGATGATGGAGCCGGAAGGTGGTCACCGGTACCAATCAACCATGCAACTAAACCACTTCATGTTTAGGCTCGTTTGACTAGTCTCAACAAGATCTTTGACACTAGGTGATACTCAGGGTCTGATGATGGAGCTGGAAGGTGGTCACCATTACCAATCAACCATACAACTAAACCACATCGTGTTTAGGCTCGTTTTATTCATCTCAACAAGATCTTTGACACTAGGTGATACTCAGAGTCTGATGATGGAGCTGGGAGTTGGTTACCGGTACCAATCAACCATGCAACTAAACCACTTCATGTTTAGGCTCTTTTGACTAGTCTCAACAAGATCTTTGACACTAGGTGATACTCAGAGTCTGATGATGGAGCCGGAAGGTGGTCACCGGTACCAATCAACCATGCAACTAAACCACTTCATGTTTAGGCTCGTTTGACTAGTCTCAACAAGATCTTTGACACTAGGTGATACTCAGGGTCTGATGATGGAGCTGGAAGGTGGTCACCAATCAACCATACAACTAAACCACATCGTGTTTAGGCTCGTTTTATTCATCTCAACAAGATCTTTGACACTAGGTGATACTCAGAGTCTGATGATGGAGCTGGGAGTTGGTTACCGGTACCAATCAACCATGCAACTAAACCACTTCATGTTTAGGCTCTTTTGACTAGTCTCAACAAGATCTTTGACACTAGGTGATACTCAGAGTCTGATGATGGAGCCGGAAGGTGGTCACCGGTACCAATCAACCATGCAACTAAACCACTTCATGTTTAGGCTCGTTTGATTAGTCTCAACAAGATCTTTGACACTAGGTGATACTCAGAGTCTGATGATGGAGCTGGAAGGTGGTAACCGGTACCAATCAACCATGCAACTAAACCACTTCGTGTTTAGGCTCGTTTGATTCGTCTCAACAAGATCTTTGACACTAGGTGATAAACCAAACACGAAGCCCAAACACGAGGCCCAAACACGAAGTGGTTCAGTTATGTGATAGACTAGTACCCGTCGCCACCTTCGAGCTCCATCATCAGACCCTGAGTAGTATCTTGTGTCAAAGATCTTGTTGCGACGAATCAAACGAGCCCAAACACGAAGTGGTTCAGTTACATGGTAGACTGGTACCTGTGGCCACAGTCCAGCTCCATCATCAGACCCTGAGTACTATCTTGTGTCAAAGATCTTGTTGAGACGAATAAAACGAGCCTAAACACGAAGTGGTTTAGTTGCATGGTTGATTGGTACCGGTGACCACCTTCCAGCTCTATCATCAGACCCTGAGTACTATCTTGTGTCAAAGATCTTGTTGAGACGAATAAAACGAGCCTAAACACGAAGTGGTTTAGTTGCATGGTTGATTGGTACTGGTGACCACCTTCCGGCTCCATCATCAGACCCTGAGTACTATCTTAAGTCAAAGATCTTGTTGAGCCGAATCAAACGAGCCCAAACACGAAGTGTTTTAGTTGCATGGTTGATTGGTACCGGTGACCACCTTCCGGCTCCATCATCAGACCCTGAGTACTATTTTGTGTCAAAGATCTTGTTAAGACGAATAAAACGAGCCTAAACACGAAGTGGTGTAGTTGCATGGTTGATTGGTACCGGTGACCACCTTCCGGCTCCATCATCAGACCCTGAGTACTATCTTGCGTCAAAGATCTTGTTGAGACGAATCAAACGAGCCCAAACACGAAGTAGTTTAGTTGCATGGTTGATTGGTACCGGTGACCACCTTCCGGCTCCATCATCAGACCCTGAGTACTATCTTGTGTCAAAGATCTTGTTGAGACGAATAAAACGAGCCTAAACACGAAGTGGTTTAGTTGCATGGTTGACTGGTACTGGTGACCACCTTCCGGCTCCATCATCAGACCCTGAGTACTATCTTAAGTCAAAGATCTTGTTGAGCCGAATCAAACGTGCCCAAACACAAAGTGGTTTAGTTGCATGGTTGATTGGTACCGGTGACCACCTTCCGGCTCCATCATCAGACCCTGAGTACTATCTTGTGTCAAAGATCTTGTTGAGATTAATAAAACGAGCCTAAACACAAAGTGGTTTAGTTGCATGGTTGATTGGTACCGGTGACCACCTTCCGGCTCCATCATCAGACCCTGAGTACTATCTTGAGTCAAATAAATACATATAGAATGTCAGGTCGTTTCAAATATTTTTAATCCTGTCCGGTAGTTTATTAAACTGTACCATTATAAATTATAATACTATAAAAACAGTGCTAGGATCAAAGTCTCTCGTTGCGGTTTACACGCACACAGTATAGCGTTTTACACGGCGCCCGCCGCACACAATGATAAAAAACCTCGTCGTCGCCGTTGAAAATGTGCGGAGCCGACCGACACACGTCCTACCTGTACAAGCTCTGCCGCGGCACTGAGCTGGCGAGCGCGCGTCATCGGTAATATAGAGTAGTTTTCAAAAAATTGCCATAAAATTATAGTAGAATTTCATAAACACTAATGTATACCAACAGTATAAGCAAACGTTGCAGATTGCTTGAGTATGAAAATGACTTCGATATTAAGTAGATTTTCGTAGAAATTGACACTTGTTTCGGAGAGAAAATTGAGTTCGTTTTACTTTGATTTTCTCTTTCTCAAAGGTATGTAGGAAAAATATCGTTTGATATGCCTAAAGTACAGGGTATTAGTAATACAAAATAGCCAGGTTTAGCAGAGTAAACTTCTCAACATTTCCAAATAAGAGCTTGCCGTTCAGTGCTTCACGGGGTTTTTCGGAAACGACCATCAGAAAAAAATTCATTACTAATTTAATAAGTCCTTTTTCTAATATTTACAACGATATTTAAAAAGATAAGAAGACGCTTTTACTGGAACAAGTACTCATTGTTTCTAATAATGAGCACAAAGTCCTGAATTTCGTCGACTAGTATCATCAATTTAGCATTATTTCGAGTTTTCTTGTAAGAGCGCTCTTAAATAATAATTTAAAAAAAAATGAATAGAATGTCTATGTCAGAGTGCAATTATATCGAACTGCAGACTAATGGTAACACTCCATTTCTAACTGCAGCTGCACTACCGGTACTGAACGCGTCGCTGTCATTGTCAATTTCCATAGTAAAATTGACAGTAGTGCAGCTGTCGTTGGAAATGGAATGTTACCCTTAGTCGCATTTATAATCTTATGATGCAAGATCTAGAGGGGGTAATCTACAGCGTGAAGTCATTCAGTGTTGGGGCCACAAAGTGCGAACTTCAGTCCGCTCGCCGCAGGGACAGGTAATTGCCCAACTTTCAACTACACTAGACGCCACGTGGTCACATACACTTTGAAGCGTATAGCGTACGAGTAGGTACCTAGTGCCAGTATACCTATAGACCGGCGTCTCTTCAAATAATTTGATAGGTACAGTTGTGTGCAGTATAATAGCATATTAACTCACATTTATAGACGGGTCTAACACGAATTTTATTCAATTACCGACGTTTCGACACAGGTTTCACTGGTCGTGGTCGCGGCTGACTGATGTCCCAGCAAAATGTCAAAACAGAGATTTGTGCAACTACCCGACGAAAAAACTTGCGCGCGCGTTCGCGTAGACCCGTCTATAAATGTGAGTTAATATGTGTTCAAAACGCGAAAGTTTAAAATATTCATCATCATCATCATCTCAGTCATAAGACGTCACCTGCTGAACATAGACCTCCCCCTTAAAAAACACTTACCTTAAAAACCTTACCTTTACTTACTTTAAAATATTACTTATAGTATAATAGCAGTTAATAAGAAAATGAAAATTAGGTGAAAAATATAACTTTATATTGGATCTGTTTTTATAATTCTTCTACATTACTTGACAATGTTTCAATATTAACTGTGATATACCTAGGTTCGGCTATGATTAGTCAGAGTCATATAGGTATTTATTTAAAAAAAACAATACAGGTATTGTGTTTGAAATACCTGGCTTAAATTGATTAACTTAATACAAGCCTTTAAAAATACTATTTTTATTAGCTTCTCACTGAATATTACGTACCTACACCCAATATCTCAACAAAAAAATCCCACCGATAAACGGTCAAGCCACAAAATATAATTAATAGGCCATATTTCATCCTCTAACGCTGAGAAAGTGCACGAAATAACCGTTAACAAGTCGGAAACAACGGCGGTATTGGCGCGGGCCGAGATAAAAAGAAAACCATTATGGTAAACGACTGTAGTCGAGAACCCGGGCCGTCAACCAGCTATCAATTTATATGTATCTGTTTCTGTGGAGTTTGTGCTAGGGGCGCTTGGTTTTAGGGTCCCATATCGCTGTAGGCGGCGATAGGAGACTTGGGGTCGACTTTGTACTTACGCAATAAACGTCCATACGTATACATAGGTACCTACATACAATTATATTATAACCATAGATAGGTTATACTACTTATACACAAAAACTATTTTTACATTATTTCATTAACAACGAGTGAACTTGTTATTGTTGATTAATTTTTGTTATGTTATAAAGTCGTTGTTGAACATATAAGCTTATCTCTTTCTCTTTCGGTGTGTGCCAGCTCGTTAACACTTGCACAGCTATAAGTAGCTTACCTATAGTTCGTTTTTTTAGCTTTAGAAAGAACTTCAAAGAAGGTAAGCGATCTTGACATGTATTTTAATAGAAAAACGTTTTTTTTTAATCAGTAACTATTACTTATGAAAGCAGAAGAATATAAATGATCGTATTAGATTCATAATTGTTACGTATTTGCCGTAACTTATTTTTAAAATGTGTTTTTCAATTAAAAGACACATCAAGATTGTTTACCTTATTTCTAATGCTAAAAAAACGAACTATAGGCGCGACTAAAGAGTAACTGCTGCTGTACAGTCGACGTCAAAGATATGTTTACATTTTTCGCCTTATGACAAAGGAGTAAGGTGCAAAAGTGTAAACATATCTTTGACGTCGATTGTACGATACGATACTTATGCTAGAGCAGAAAGGTTCTAAAGTTATATGATAAATAACTACCAATTTAGGTTATTTGAAATACGGGGATGAAAAAGATCCTATCCTGATACTATTTGTAGATTGAATAATATTATCAAGAGAGAATTTGTGATATTTAAGCTTGATGCAATTTATACTCTAGTGCTTTTTTACACCCCTCTACCTAGATAACGCGGTGTCGCGTCGTAAGCTCGTACCAAAACTAAAGTTAGAAATTATGGTTTTATCACACCCGGTACTAACTTTTGGTATGTCGTTGTGGGTATAAAATGGCGGGTGCTTACAAATGGCAAAATATGTACACTCAAAATACGGAACTCTCGGTACACTTATACCTTCTCGCACTTGACCTGTTTTTATGGTTTAGTCTAGTTGCGCTTACGTCCATCAAATAAAATGCCGTCATAAATAGTATGTCGTTACTTTTTTAACCGACTAAAAAATTATAGCATCGTTCGTTGATCTTGGAAAAAGAAAACCTAGTGAATATTGACACACATTACAGCCGGAACGCCCAATGGAAAACCAGCTTCCATATTGAATTATAGTGCGCGAGAATATGGAAAATAATAAAATGAATGTTTCTATGGTGGTTGTGCAAGCACGATCTATCTATCTATACATATAATAAAGCTGTAGAGGGTCGAAAGTCTGTACATGGAAGATATTTGAAAAAAAGTTGGCGGGGGATACTTAGAATCGATAACAGAACACGTTCCAACAGTTTTTAGAATTTTTGTCTGTTTGTCTGTTTATCTGTTTGTCTGTTTATTTGAACGCGCATCACGTGAAAACGGCTGAACGGATTTTGATGAAAACTTTACCAATCTGTCGAGAAAATCCCGGGCCAGGTTTTAGGCTATAAAAATTCAACCCCTAAAAGGGGGGCTAGCCACAACACTCGATTGGCTTAAGTTTGCCCCTGAATCTTATGGCGCTACTTAGGAAGGAGGGGCAATCTTTTTTCAAATATGTGCTACCACTATTGAGTACCCTGGTAAACTAACAGATGGCGCTGCATTCAATACGTTGTGACATGAATAAGCCACCGAGGAAAGATTTTGCTAAATTTAACTCTAAGTTTAGAAGAGAGGTTACGGATATCAACAAAAATAATTTAATAATTATGTTGATTTAATAAATTAATAATACAACAAATTTAAACGACAGTAAATTAATTGCCCCTCATTGCACAGTGCCATCTTTTGGGGAACAGAGTGAACATTAAGTAATCAAGAAAACTAAAAATGAGTTTAAGTACATAGTTACGTAGTGGTAAAATAACACACAAATATACACGCGTATAATTGCATAATTATTTAAAATTATAAATTTTCTCCATCATGAAATATACCTAATCTTAATTATATCGCACCCATATCAAATCCATATTCATACGGAGGTATCGCCTCGCACTCAATAATGGCCACGAAGGTGAGTACTTTGAAAAAAAAAAAGCATTGACCTGTCATTTGCATTTTAAGCAAAATAAGCACTTGCACCACGTCTAGGGAGTACCAAAACCGTAGGCAAAAAAACGCGCAGGTTCCATCAACATTGCAGTCGTCGTGGAGTAGGTACCTACATGAAACTTTTATACATGAACCTACCCTTCTACCTACCCATCTAATAACGAAGGGTCGTAGGGATCAAGTAAGAGAGTGAGGGTACGTAAGAACATCTCCAACGTAGGCTTTCGATTTGACCTTACGCTGAGGCCCTCAAAGTCATGGAACACAATCTTGCTTTCGGGCTTGCGGCCAGCCGATTTTTTCGACATAGGGTACCGATTTTATAGCAAATTCTGCTCTTTTGCGCGCCAGATTTGTCGGCCAAGCCGAGTTGCTCCTTAGCCGCGATCCTGAGACCTAACTGTCAAAGTATTATAAGGGACCCCATGAAAGCCGAAAACTAAAAGCATCCTAAAGCCTCCTCCACACGTGGCGTCGATTTTCGCAGACAGCGAAATCGACTCCACACTCGCGTTCGCGGCTTCGCCCGCGATTCACGCGCATAGTCTGGAGGGGGCTTATCAAGTAGCGCTTTCGAGTGAAGCCAAAGAGCGAGCAGTAGAAGAGATGTGATTACATGCACAGATTCGATTTCAAGCCACTCTTTTGCAGTTCGGCGTTAGGTCTTATGCGAGGCCTTCTACCTTACGGCAAAGTTGATCTTCTACTTTAATTACACTTGGGCGTGGATCCAAATCCAAGCTTTCCTCTTTCGCAGCTGGGCCTTCTGCCTTGCTAACACTTCGCCAATTCAATTCACTTGGTCAATTCCAAGCTCTGATTTCTTGCATCTTTTCACCTCTCTTGCATCAAACAACCTCGCTGAGACCCTTAAATATCGAGCTCTATGCGAAGCTAGGCTGATAAAAAACTGTCCCATCCCTTCTCTGTATGAAATCCTGGATTCGCGCCTGGTTGGGACTAAAAGTAAAAATGTACAACTGTCTAAATTGTGTTTTGTATATCGAAAAATTTTCGCGCTCGCTTCGCTTGCGTTTTAATAACTTTATAAGGTCTGATAAAGGTAACATTCAGGTGGCGACTGCAGCAGCATTACTCTGTTGCAACGTTACTGCTGCAGCACTGTCAATTTTCGTGATAAAATTATGTAACTGATTTCCATACTAAAAGTAAAAATGTACAACTGTCTATCAAATTGCGTTTTTTTTATCGAAAAATTTTCGCGCTCGCTTCGCTCGCGTTTTCAACCACTTTCTAAGATACGAGTATGATAAAGGTGACTTTCAAGTGGTGACTGCAGCAGCATTACTCTGTTGCAACGTTACTGCTGCAGCACTGTCAATTTTCGTGATAAAATGATGTGTGATTTCCATACTAAAAATGTACAACTGTCTATCAAATTGCGTTTTTTTTATCGGATCATTTTCGCGCTCGCTTCGCTCGCGTTTTCAACCACTTTCTAAGATATGATAAAGGTGACATTCAAGTGGTGACTGCAGCAGCATTATTCTGTTGCAACGTTACTGCTGCAGCACTGTCAATTTTCGAATGATGTGTTTGATTTCCATACTAAAAGTAAAAATGTAAAACTGTCTATCAAATTGCGTTTTTTATATCGATAAATTTTCGCGCTCGCTTCGCTCGCGTTTTCAATTGCTTTCTAAGATATGACAAAGGTGACATTCGGGTGGCGACTGCAGAAGCTTTACTCTTTTGCTACGTTACTGCTGCGGCACTGTCAATTTTTGTGATAAAATTATGTGACTAAATTCCATACTAAAAGTAAAAGTGTACAACTGCCTATCAAATTGCGTTTTTTTATATCGAAAAATTTTCGCGCTCTCTTCGCTCGCGTTTTCAATTACTTCCTGAGTAATCCTGAGATATGACAAAGGTGACATTCGGGTGGCGACTGCAGCAGCATTACTGTGTTGCTACGTTACTGCTACAGCACTGTCAATTTTCGTAATAAAATTATGTAACTGATTTCCATACTAAAAGTAAAAATGTACAACTGTCTAACAAATTGCGTTTTTATATCGAAAAATATTCGCGCTCGCTTCGCTCGCGTTTTCAATTACATTCCATTCTAAGATATGGCGACTGCAGCAGCATTAGGTACTCTGTTACAACGTTACTTTACTACTGCGGCACTGTCAATTTTCGTGATAAAATGATGTGACTGATTTCTATTTCCAGCTGTAATGCGGCAATGAACTTCACTCAATTTACCAAAAAAATTCAATGTAATCTTGATGACCGTAGGGAGAGGGGGCACCATGGTCTAGAAATGCTTAGGGCATCAAAATATCTTGATCCGGCACTGGTAGTTTGCGGAGTCAAACGATTTGGGACTCGCATTTTATACGCATTTCCATGCCTTCCCGAAAAAAATCGAATCATTCGCAAGTCTCGCAACGCATTTAGATTACAAACAGCACGCGGTCTTCCTCAGGAGTCTCAAGGAAAACCTCGGTGAGCGGCGTTCTAGCCAGGCAGGCCGCTTCGCTTTCACTCGCGCGCGTATACCTTACTGTATCGTCCGATATACACTCTGTCATTAAAATCACGTGTAAAGTTTTAATAAGGGCGAAAAAAACTATTGATTTTGGAGTGTAGTTTTATTTAGTAGTACCTAACTGTAAAATATTTTATCTGGACTACAGTTCTCTAGCATATCCATCTGTCAACTTTACTTCAAGTTCCGCCTCCAGGGGAGAGAGAGAGAGAGAGAGATTAGAAATTAGCCGCTTACTGACACAGACCGAATTCCACGCGGGCGGAGCCGCGGGCACAGCTAGTAGATAATAATCTATGAATGACACGTGATATCTTTACCGTTTATGAGTCAATAGGGAGTATTACTGCAATGTTCTGTCGCCAGAGTGCAGCACTAGCGCCTCTAGTAATCCATCGAGTAACTTATACATACTGTACTATAGAGTCTGGCTAGCCAAAAATTGTTGACAGATATTTCGTTGTTGTATCACCGATTGTCTATGATTTAAAAAAAAGTTAAAAGTCAGTTGTCAATTTATGTCATTCCTTTAAATTTTTTGCGGTTTATAAGGGGTTTATTTTAAATAATATTAATAATTTCTATACTGAGTGAGGTTCGCAAACCATTATTTAAGCTCGTACTCGTAAATAATTACGACAATGTGCGAAGTCGACGTGTAGCGTTGTATAACGAAAAACTGCAATGTTTACAACTCCTAACCAAATGTAAACAAATTAGGAGGTTGGTGCTCTATAAACATTTTGATACTTTAAGTACTAGTTCTAACATTTGCCTATTACTTTGATTAAGTACGTGATTTCATTAATGCTTGAATCTCATAAACAGGACAAGTGCATACAGAAACGGATAAACTAAACGTTCTGAAAAATATCTATAATATCTAAATATGGAACGTAAACACATGTGTTTGTGGTTGACTGTAGTTTAAATAGTGGTAGAAATTATGTGAGCTGACTTTGAGTACACGTAAACGCTTATTTAACTTATTTCCATAGTACCTTACTTGTGCATAGAAAATCAAAAATATTGTCTAGTATCAAAACTATAATTCCTACTACACAAAGTGTGACCAGCCCAAGATTTTTTGAATTTCCCGCCAAACATTTGAGTAAAATTTCAGTAGCCAGACTCTATGACAAGTTATCACAGACAATAAAATATGACATTGCTGCATCAAGGCGGTTTGTTAACAAGGACCTGCTCTGGGAAATGCGAATCTGCCTCTTTATCGCTCAAATATGCAAGTCATAGAGACGAGGTTAGATAACGAAATTTAGATTTTCTTGTTTCGCGGTAAACGCCCAGATTGTGATGGATTGTGGTAGTTGCGCGTATATTTATTCCCTAATCCCAACGTTATGTGTATTTATTTACTTCAGAAAATGTTACTTAATGTTGTATTTGTGTAAGGAATTATATTTTTGTATCAAAGGTACCATTATACCTACCTATATAATAACAGCAACAAAAATACTTTTTGGTCAAAAAAACGTCTACTACACTACCGTCTTCATTTTCCGCTCCCCAAAGTTGTTTGAACATTTCTCTTGCCTTTATTTCCATAGCCGCGAAAAGAAAAGATGTTTTGATTTCAAAGGGGAACTTCTAAGACTCGCGCATTATCCGGATTTCCTGCGACTTGTAAATTGCACTTTATTTTTCATTCCCGAGTGCCGGAGACTCCATTTGCAGAAGTAGGTGCAGGCGGCGTTTAGGGTTGCCGCTAAATCGTCAACTTACGTAATCACGAAATTGAGCAACGCTGCCGGAGAGGAGAATTTAAGCGGTTATACGACTCGATATCAGCAAGCGTACGGTTTAACATTTAACGTCTTTCCTATTTTATCTTTTTCCTGAAATGTTTTACTCATGAATATACAGTTGAGTGCTTACAAATAATTAGTTGGGCACCTTGTAGCGCAGCAAGAAATGCCTTTACTGGAGTCAGTTATGTAACGCTGCCATACATGACCCAAAAATTTTTTATTAAGCTATGAGCTTCATCACATCTGATATTTGAGTAATTCTAAGCATTTCTAGCCTGAAGTGGGGGGGAGGGTGGGATACAAAGACGGCCGCCATCCGTCATCTTTAAAAAAAATCTACTCTGATCCTGGTGGGTACTAGGGCAAGTTTGGTATCATTTTCGTATAAACCAAAGACGTAGAATTCATTGCTGATATTTGTTTTTTCAATTTCATAGTAATTTTACAAGAAAAACGTAAAAAGGTGAAAAATTTGGTTGGAGATTTTTGCTACGCGGAGCCGAAACTACAAAAGATAGAAAGTTGAAATTTGCACACTAGATTACATTTATAAAGTGTACAAGAGATAAGAAGCGATTTTGAGAAATTCAACCCCTAAGGGGGTTAAAAAGGGGATGAAAGTTTGTATGGGGTTCAAGTTTTATTTTAAGCTAGGAATTTGAAACTTCGTAAAACGATATATTATTAAAATACAAGAAAACTAATTTCAGCGTTTTTGAAAATTCATCCCCTAAGGTGGTGAAAAAGGAGTTGAAAGTTTGTATGGATATCAAAAAAATTTTCGAACGCGGGACTTGAATCTTTGTATTTGGGGATATTATTAAAAGACAGGAAAAGTAATTTCAGCGTTTTGTAAAATTCATCCCCTAACAGGGTTAAAAAGGGGTTGAAAGTTTGAATCCATTACAAATCCGAGTAGACACACATTTCTTATTGCCTCCCAGGCTTGAAATGCTTAGAATTACTCAAGGAACATATGTGATGAAGCTCATAGCTTAATAAAAAATTTTTGGGTCAACTTTATAACTGCTTCCGCTACTTACAGTATTTCGGAATACGTAGTTACTTAAAACTAGATCCGATTTTTGAAAATCTGCCAGATAGTGTTATCCCATACGGGCACAGAAAAGTTATTTCCGTAGTGGAAATACGAAATGCTGCAGTCTGCGGTGGCTAGCTCGGAATATAATAGAACTCGATCTGAAAACAGAAGCTCCTTAATACTTTTGTCTTGTACTCTTTAGGAAGTCGCAGAAAGCTACAAGCACTACTACTGCTGTAACGAGAATAGGAATTTTATCCGAAGAAAATCAGGTCAATACAGATAAGAGAAGCTAGTCTTTATGTTACTAAGTTATTGTAGTAATATTATATAGAACATTATTTGAAACTTAAAATAAACTTGACTTCAGCGATGTCACTATCCACCATTCAAAAGCGCGTGGCATAGGTATTGCCGCCATCGGTGTATCGTCACTATCATAAATCCACATTTATCGTGCCATTTGGTGTCAGACAAAGATTGACTAACGAACGCTTTTTTTAAATATTCGTAAGTAATATATATCTGTACCGCAGACACGTCTGCCGGATTTGCTGAACAATAACAATAAATCGGAGCAAGAGACCCTCGCTGCGTTGAGGTTACGCGGACCGAGCAATTTTGGCCTTTGATAAGTTTGTGAGTAATCAAATTGCGTTCGCTATCGTTGTAGTACGTTGCTGGGATTTGTTTGGAAACATTTGCTGTAATGTTCCGTCAAACGTTATTTCAGACGCAATCATGTCTTGTATGTAGAATGAGGTTTTGTAGACTACGGTTTATTAACAGTTTTTTTCTTTTTTTGTGCAAAGTGCCGAAACTAGTTAATCATCAGGAAATTTAGTCCTCAGTGAAATTAACTTTTTACATAAATGGTTATCAATTTATCACATTCAGTTACGAGTCACGTATCACACACGCACTAGGTTTAATAATATCACGATCCTTGCAAAAGACAAAATCAACTCTAAAGGTGACATTCCATTTCCAACTGCAGCTGCAATACTGTTCATTTTACTATGGAAACACGTCGCTGTCATTGTCAATTTCCATAGTAAAATGAACAGTATTGCAGCTGCAGTTGGAAATGGAATGTCACCTTCAAGGTGACAGTCCATTTCCAACGACAGCTGCATTACCTACTGTTCATTTTACTATGGAAATTGACAATGATAGCGACACGTTCAGTACCGGTAGTGCAGCTGCGGTTAGAAATGGAATGTTACCATAAAACTATAACAATGTATCTGGCTTTGCCAATGCAGATTTCAATCAAACATCGAACTTTTTGCACACGCTCTGTTACATACAGACTGTGACCATAACTCTCCTTTTTTAATTCAACAAGCCATTACAATCAGCCTCTTCCGCAATCGTAAAACTAAAGTAGTGGGTTTAATTTGTGAACCAATAGACAGTCGCATTCGCAATTACAGCTGTCCGGGCGAATTGTGTTCGACAATAAAAGCGATACTTTTATTGTGGCTGTAAATTCTGGCGCCGTTGGCCGCTGCGACGACGCTGCGTGGTCGCTGCGTCCACTTCTTTTAAAGGGGTTACACTTTTATTTGAAAGTCGTTTTTCGTAGCGAGTTATTTTTATATTGCGTAGATATTTATGCTTATATACTGTATGTTGCTACAATAGAAGTGGAAAAACTACATAAAGGTTTATAAGCCACTCAATTTTGCCTTTTCAGCTTTACTTTGGCCACTGCGTCAAATTTCAGAAGAAATGGAATAGGTTTCAAAAGAGGTCAAAAAAGTTTTAGCTACTTACTCCTTTTTATCTGAAATTAAATTTAGCCCTTAGAAACATCAGCCTTTCGATTGAACTGACATGGAGAGAAATGGAGGGGCAGACGTTCAATTATTTTCTATTTAAATACAAACATTTTAAATGGCAAAGGCTAGAATTTCTATAAATAGCAAGTAACTGTGCCTGTCCTACGTGTTAATATTAATCCTTAATTTTCTGACCTATAGGTAACTTAAATTAGTGATCGCTTAATTTTTAATCATTTTACTATACAAAGTAGGTACTTACCAATATTTCGTTCTGCCATTAACTTACCTTTAGATTTTTTAAACAACTAATGAAATTGTCGCTTACACTGTGATATCTCCTGACCTTCAGAATTCAGGACATACGCATAGCGACGTTTGAATCAAACTGATAGAATAGAAATAAATAAATAAACATTATTTCAAAAAACAAGAACTCTCTTCCTGCAAATCTATTCCCGAAAATGGCACTAAATATTACTTGAATCTTTTCAAATTGTGAGTGAATAGATATCTCTTAGAATAACTCCACCCTAAACCGCATCGGCGCTTATTACCATCAGGCGAGATTGTGGTGAAATGCTTACCTTTATACAATAAAGCAAAAACTCAAAAAAGCTTGCTATAATGCGATACTTATATGTAGTATTTAAAAAAAATCAGAGGCGAATGAAGGCATCCCTACAACCTCACGAACATTATTCTTGATCATCACTCAAATATGCTTCTTCATAAATCAGATTAGCAACTTGGATTAGTAAATCTAATTAGACAGTTGTAAGTTCTCTTCTTCTTTCCCCTGCCCTTATCCCACGTTATGTGGGGTCGGCACAACATGTTTTTCTCTTCCAGTCTCCTCTGTCTTTCGTGCCCTCAGCACTCACTCCTTTCTTTCTCAACTTCTTTTTCTTTTCTTTTTTGTTGTAAGTTAAGGTAAATAAATACACGGTGTTTTTAGTAGATTATTTTGATTACATTAGCTACCCACATTTTGTGATTTTATGATCTACTCCAAGTCTCCAAACATAAAAGAACTTTTTTTATATTAAAGGAAAAAATGGAAAAATTTACGCTTCCGGCAGTACTTGAACCCGCATCCTCCACAATTCGTGTGTTGCTCTTAACCAATTGAGCTACGGAAGCCTACCAGGACATCGCAAATCTTTCCATTCCTTTCTTTATGTAAACACGCCTTTGGCTTTACCTTCGTGCAGCTATATTCGAACTTTAAGATACGTCAAATAATAGATATGAAAACGATATAGATTAGATATGTCAGTGTCAAAAGTGACGTTTTTGTTTGAAGAAACGTCGCTGTTTTTTTTAACTGACGTATCTTAAAGTTCGAATTGGACCGGTAGTTATATCCCAATATCCTTTCATACCTTAACCCATTTTCGATTCCTGGTAATGACAACCTCTGGTCTCAATGACAATCAATTTACAACAAACGCTTTGTGCGGTTATCTCTTATTGAATTTATCGTCAAATAAAATGATAACCATGATTTCGATATCCGGCACTTATGGGGTTTATTTTATTTTGGATAGCTGTAATTACGCCCCATTTTGATAATGATAAAAAGGCTATTAATAACAACGGATATGACCTCCTTAAATGTTTTATTTCAACGTTCAAAGAATGTTTTACAAACATTTATTCTTACTCTAACATCAGTTCAAATATTAATGCTACTTATTTACAGAGACTTAATTGCGATAAAGTAATGTGGTTAGCCACTCGGGGCGGGGCTGGTGCGGCTTGTACTCTGGCGGGCTCATCGCCAGCGGCGACGCCGCGTCCGCCAGCGCCCCTGAAGACATCTCAGTCACAGCCACACTAGGTTTACCTTTCAAAATTGACCTCAACTCCTCATTGTCAACCGCTCTATTCCTCTGCAGATTCTCTCTCGTCTCTTTCATTCTCGATAACTGTTCACGCAACGTCCGATATTCCTCTAGAAACTTCTCAAGTTGTGAAGCACGGAAATCGAAGTCCTCCATCGGCTGATCCATGCGCGTGTAGTCGCGGAGGCCGGACAGATCGAGGAGGGGGGTAGCGGACGGTACGGTGGGCTGCTCTCGGGCTGGAGATGAGGGTAAGCTCGGATTTCGTCGCAACCGATTACCGCCCGACGATAAGTCGAGAAAGCTATTAGAGCGTCGTCCAACGTTCCTCGGCTGATTCTTATCGTAAATCCGGTCAAAAAAGGTCCCAGAATCGCCTCCAGAACTGTTTCTTCTACTATTTAAAAGGGGGCTTCGGCTCTCGCCGTCTTTTCTCCTGGGGATCGTATAGAAATAGTACGGGTCGTGTTTCATTTCGCTTCGGAGGTACGAGGAGGTGCCTAGAGCGCTCATCTCGATGAGGTCTGGATAGTTTTTCTCGCTGTCGCTGCCGGAGAGGTCGTTGTCGAGCCGCTCGTGGCGCAGGCGCGGCCGCGCGCGCGGGTTGTTGTTGAACCGGTTGGCCGATGAGTGCTCGGCGTGCGCACTCAGCACGCTCGTTGATGTCGAGCTCGCGACAGACTCGGGGGTTTCGTCAGTACTGAAAAATATTTTCTTATCAATACATTTTTAAATTACTTTATCGAGTAAGAAGTGTGTGTTACGAATATTTTTGCAACATTACCAACTTGTTTTTTTATTTATTTGATGACGCAACACACACATTGCACAAAGTTTGAGAAGTCTATTAGAAGCCGTCTAACGGGTAGAAAAGAGTTTTGAAAGTACGTTTTTAATACATAATTTCACAGTACGACCATAATGTTTTTATGACTCTGGTTGTTGTTTCATTCAAATCCTGGGAACCTAGCAAAGATTCACGAAAGTTGGCGCAAATGGAATAAACGAAACAAATTACATACAACTATTTGTCATTGTGTGAATGACGGTGTCGGTATACAGTCAGAGTCACCAATTTATTGGTTTATCCGTTACACACATAGATATTTTCATTCACTCATTCGTGCCAGCTTTCGTAAATCGACCATCGGCCTGTACTTCCGTTGTGGCTATTTCTAGGTAGGTTGAGAAAATGCATTTAGATGTCTAATTCTACATTTCAGCGAAAACTCCGTGCAAGATGCAATGAATTATTTACCGTTTGCTGTAATCCTTCAAGCGGGGTATATGCAAATCTCGCTCAAGTATTCCATTTCTGCTGACCGAGTTATCAAACTCAGGTCTCCGCCACCCTGCGTCGAAGGACAGCGACATGGGGTCTCGTTCCTCGCGCACCTCCTCGCGCAAGTAACCTGCGCAGTCGTCCTCCGGGTCGTGCGAGGGGACGTTCCTGTAGTCCCCCCTCTTCCGGCCGCTGTCTGCCGGCAACACCCGCGGCACCTCCACCACACCCTTTATATTAGCCTCTATCTTCTCGTAATTGTCATCGCGGCGATTAGTGGTCACTATCTGTTCGTTCCACCTATCTAATTGTCTTTTTTTACGAGTTTCATACGCGCACAGTCCAACTAAACATGAACTTAACACTATCACAGCGGACACCGCCATACCGGCCATGAGAGCTCGACCGCCGAAGCCTTTGCCCTGAGGCTTTTTCTCCACGACGAGGCTCACAACCGCCTCTGCTTTTCCCGCTCGGTTTTCTGCATTGCAAGTATACGAGCCTGTATCTTGCAAATCTGCTGCTTTAATAGTTAAATTACTCGTTTTTCCTTCACTACGTAATATAAAAGATCTACCGGAATTTACATTATGAGAACTAGAATTGGCAAGAAGGCGGCCCGCGCGCACCCACCGCACCCGCGGCGCGGGAACGCCGCTCACTCGACACACTAACGTCACTTCTTCACCCTCAACACTTTTAAAACTATTAGACGCGGCACTGACTTCAGGAGGACAGGCGAAATCCTCCAAGTCCAGACGATCCCAAGACATGGACATGAGCCGCGGAGGCAGGGAACAATCGGGAACTACTGTTGCGGGGACATTTTTCTTAATCATCCAATCCCTCATTGGTCGCAAAGCACACGTACACTCCCATGGATTTCCAGCAAGCTCTAATCCCTTCAGCGATCGTAAGGGCGCCAAAACTGCTACGTGGAGAACGTGCAGTTTATTCTTATCTAGTTCCAAGTATTCCAGTGAACCTTCCAACCCTGTAAACGCTCTCGGTTCTATCTCGGCTATTTTATTCTCACTAAGGCTTAGCCGTACTAAATGGGGCACTGCTATGAAAGCGTCGTCTCTGACTTTGATAATTGAATTTTTGGTTAGCCTCAGCTCTCGGAGTTCGGAAATTGAGTCGAAAGCGTGTGACGGCACGGATTGTATATTGTTCTTTGATAAATCTAGTTCGACTAGGTTTACTAGAGCGCGGAAGGCGTGCTGGCGTATAAATTTGACGCTACAAGATGAAAGGTAAAGGCGTTGGAGATTGAGGAGGTTGGCGGAGGCGAATGCATCGTTCTGAAGGGTGGTCAGTTTATTTTCGGAGAGGTCGAGGAGCTGCGTGGTGGGGTCGAGGCGCGGGGGCACGGCGGTCAGGCCGGCGCGGGCGCACAGCGCGGACTCCTTGCCGCTGCGCCACTTGCACTCGCAGTGGCGCGGGCACTCGGCCACGGCGGCCCCCGCCAACGCCAGCATCAGCAGCACCCACATGCCACGCGCCTGCTCACCCCGCGCCCCTCTCTTCTTCTCCGCTAAACGTCATTCCCGGCTGATCGGCGTTTCTGTAAGCAATAAAATGCAAAAATGTAATATAATGTACTTATTGATCAAAGCTAAGCGTTAACGTATACTACTTAGTGATGTACAGTAAGTAGATTAACACAATTTCGAGAGCGTAAAAGAAAAATAATATCTTTACAGAAGTTTTATTTAGTGTTTACTACTGAATTTGAATTTATTCAGTCTTTGGTACCTATTCTTCTTATTATAAGTTCCCGGTCTTTCCATAGCCTATCTCAGTCCGCCAAATAGTGGCTCCCATACAATCGAAGTTTTTGTATGTATAAACCAAACACCAAAATTTAAACATACCTATTCTTTAAAATTTAAACATACCTAATCATAAAGCAAATCAATAATTATTTCTGTTCTTTTCACTGCAAATCAGAATCGTGTTACGATTGAAAAAAACGGAGCTGTCCGTATAAAATAATTAAATACGCAATGCGTGTAATGTAATGAATCCATTTCAGTTGTGCGGGAATTATTCATAAATCCATGCACGGCTTATGGACATTGCCTAACGATGCGTTCTCCAATACGGGACCCAATTAGTGAGCTAGCTTTAGGCCGCCTACTCACTCGCTTGTATTTGAGTAAATGTGGTCCGACTTTTATTTTCTTTTTCTATGAATATTTGGGCAACTACGATTGAGCTTCGGTATTGGATGCGCATATTGGAGCGATGTGCGACTTCAGTTAATTGCATTTCAGTGCAAAATTAGTTGATACAGTAAAACCTAACTAACTTTAATATCTTTGTTAAGGTTTGAATATTATTTTAATATTGCTGTTCTAAGGTAAAACATTTTCACAATAAGAAGGACTGATCACTAACGAAACCGAGGGCAACACCAAAGAACGATTAATATTAATTATGAGCTTAATTCTGGATTATTGTTGGGTGGTTTTACGGTACTTGTTTTCGAAATTTCAAACACTGATAACAATGTTTGCACGTCATACTATATGAGCCTTTATTATTGCTGCATCCTTATCAAAGACCCACTGAAGTTCTCCGAATGGTACGAGTATTATGGTAGATAGGTATAAGATTCTCCATGTCTACCTGTTTTACGGATTCAGCCACTTTTACGTCAGCTGACTCACCGTGATCGTATTTTTTGTTTTAATGTAATTCAAAACTAATTTGCGAACGTTTATTATGTAGGTATTTCAAAAACCTACCGTGCGATGCCCCTAAAACAACTAGATTCCTTTTTGCTATCATATTTGTATTGTCATTAATATTCTCACCTATATTTCATCCATTAGTTCATATTGCTTAACTAATGTTAATGAATAAAAGGCAGCGTATTGCAGCGTTATAGTTGTATAGTTTTACTACTATACTCATTCCAAAGCCAAATCATATTAGCAAAATATGATGTACTGATAAAACCACAATAATACAACAACAATTCAAATTAGGTAATCAGCTTGAGGTGCTTATCATATTACGACTGATTTTAAATATATCCAAATTATCAAAGTCCTTCAATTAAGTCCCATATGAATCCACTTTATTTAAGCTCTCTGATTGAATTGTGGGTTCGTTCTGACTTTATTTAACGTTCACAAATACGCTTTACAAAATGTTCCAATCGAGCGAATGTTGGAAAAATTAAATTGAAGCGTCAATGTAAAAATTGTACAGCTGAAACGTGTTTACACATGATAATGCAAGCGGAAAAATACCTTATTGTGTTCGCTGTAAGAGCTGAAATTGATTCTTAATGAAGTGTCGTTAAAATACGTGTTGGGGCCCATGCCCATACAGCTTTTAGGGTTCCGTAAAAGATGTTATTATTAACCCATTTTAGCCTTCTCATTCTATCTACTTTCATTGTTAGTACCTATAGATATGAGGGCTACCTATTTTGAACTATTGGATGGGTAAGAAAAAATCGGCCAAGACGAACTCGCCCACCGAGGGTTCCGTACAAATTTTAGTTTGTTTAAGTTTTAGTTGTTATATAAACAGAAACACATCATCTGTGAAAATCCCAAGTGTTAATGAGATACAGCCCGGTGACAGACAGATGGACAGTGGGTGAGTGGAGTATTAGTAATTAGGGACTCGTATGGACTACAAAAAAAGTCTGAATAAAAAGTGTACCTAAGCACTTTTTATGTCACACACGTCTAGCTTAACTTGACCGTGTTGACCAACCGATTGAAGGAATCAAAATCCCAATATCATAAAGGGTAACTGGGAGTCACGCGTAACCTACACCTAACCTTTACGGCGCACGAACTCGCATACGATTTAAGTTACATTGCGGACTGTTGGTTACGTCCAATTCAACCCACCGATCAAAACCTGCAATGTAATGAAACTCGCATGCGAGCTCTCGCATCGTCTAAATGAGCCCAAATTCACTTTAGTTGTAGGTTTTTCCAAATAAAATCCAGTCATGTGAAAATTTTATTTTAGAAAATCCTTTTTATCCTACCTACATTTATTAACTTAGTAAGTAAATGTTTGAAATAAAATTACTTTTAATACAAATATTTTTTATTTCTTATACCTATAAACGAGCAATTCTTATTTCGGGGATCTCGGAAACGGCTCTAACGATTTCGAGGAAATTAGCTGTATGGGGGTTTTCGGGGGCGAAAAATCTCTGGGAAAACGCTCATTTTTTAGTTATTATATGTTTTGCGAGCACACACATCACCTGCCGCGATAGCAGAGGACGCTGGTTCGATTTCAGCCTGGGGCAGTGGAGGCCTTGGTAACTTTTTCTTAGTATATGACATTTATTTCAGTTTATAAATAAGTGGGCTTCGGGTTCTAGCGGGCGCACTTTTAAGTACATATAATGTTAAACATTTACTTATGTAGCAATTTTAAACTTTAAACGCCTTATTAGTTCTCTGCACGTATGCGGATGTAAACAAATAAAAAATATTATACTTTTTATTTTTAACATGTACCAACTCTACTAAGAGGAGGAGTGGAGGTATCCACTGCGTATGTAACTTAAAAATTGTAACAAATACTTTTACAAAATATAATGTACTCGTATTTACATAAAACTACATTCATTAGTTGCTAGCTTTGGAATTTGTCAAAATTGAAATTTGTATTAAAAACACTGATAAAAAATATGCAGACACGAAAAAATTCGACTACTCTCCTCCCGCTAAAGCATACTAATTTACCACCATTTTGTACACAAAAGCACTCTGACTACCTTCATTTATGGGGTAAATTTCCCTTTGAATACATCCCGAGCTTAAATGTCCCAATTATTTACGACTACGGTCCCGCACTTCGACCTTTCAAGCCTCGAGGAAAATGTTAGCGCCTTTTTATTGTGCCTTTGGTGGAACGTTAAAATTAAATTGCACCTATGTGCAGAGTGGGTCCGGCCTCGGAAGAACATTCCAATTTTAAGTGTATGATCTTGATTTTATATTGATTGTGCGCTCGATTCGGATTTTGAGATAGACATCTATAGCTACGGAGCTATTAAATAACATACGCAGTTTAACATTTATAAAGTTTATTATAGGTTAAACACAGTCCACAGAAGATAGTCAGTACAGTACGGAAGAAAGAAAGTAGCACAGTACACTATAGAAGAAGAAATACAGAAACGAACTTAAATCGTATTTAAAATGCAAGCGAGAGCGATCGACCTGCGCGCAGCCTTCCGGCGTCGGATAGCGGATACGACTGACCTGGCTAGGAAAACCGAGCGCGCACGAATGCGCCCGAATGCGCCCGAAGATAATACCGTTACTTTTAACTATATCGCTCGGCCGCGGGAACGCGGCGCGCAGGCAACTAATATTAACAATAATATTTAAAACATAATATAATGTGTTGCTACATCAGCCCCTTCGGAGACCTTTAGGTCGATTACAGATAGCTAGGAAAACGTACAACACGTCCTGAGCGAGTTCTGCGTTCAGCCTTTGCTGGTTGAGGCGCTGTTGCGATCTGCTTATCAGAAACTGGACTAAGGTCGGGTTCGCCAAGCATGTACGCGGGCTTGAGCCGATCGATGGAGACATTATTTGGTTTACCTTTAATAAGGATCTTGAAAAACTTGTCTCCCCGTTCAACCACCTTATAAGGCCCAGTATACGTAGGTTGCAGGGGCTTCCGCACGGCATCGTTGCGCAGGAACACATGCGTTGATGTAGCCAGGTCTTTATGCACAAACACTTTATGCGTACCATGGCGAGCCACTGGCGAAGGCTGTAACTTGCGCATTATAAGCTGCAAGCGAGTGAGGAAGTCCGTGTAGTCAGCTGGCGCATCTTGACCTGAGGATTCAAAGAAATCCCCTGGCAAGCGCAGTTGCTGACCGTACACGTATTCCGCGGTGGAAGCGGACAAGTCGTCTTTCCATGCCGTCCTGATTCCTAAAAGAACCAGAGGCAGGACTTCAACCCAATCCTCGCTCGCATGGCATTTAATGGCAGCCTTCATCTGCCTGTGAAAACGCTCCACCATGCCGTTTGCTGCCGGGTGATAGGCAGTCGTCTGTATGTGCTCAGCTCCGATGGACTTCGCCAAGCGCCGGAAAGTCTCGGAAATAAACTGCCTCCCCCTATCTGTTGTTATACGCTTGGGGCATCCGAATCGCGACACCCACCCGGAGAAAAATGCTTGAGTGACGGTTTCTGCTTTAATGTCAGAAATTGGCATCACTTCAGGCCACCTTGTAAAGCGATCCAATGCCGTCAGGCAGTACTGGAAACCCTGTGAAAACGGCAGCGGACCGACCAGATCAACGTGTACGTGTGCAAAACGCTCTGTGTCTGTCGAAAATGACATTACAGGCGAGTGCACATGCCTTGACACTTTACATCGCTGGCAGTGTTGACAAGCTTTAGACCAATTGCGACAGTCTCTATTTACCCCAGGCCAGACATATCGCTGAGTTACAAGCTTTGTCGTAGCCTTAGCGCTGGGGTGACTGTCCATGTACCGAGTCGAAAGCTTGTCGACGGAACTCGGGAGTCAGGTACGGACGAGCTGTTGGTCCAGATGTGTCACAATAAACTGCAGCATCACCGGCAGTACCAGGAACAACCAACCTTTTGAACTGCAATGACGATCCGGTCTTTAGCAACTGCTGGAACTCAGCATCACGTTCCTGAGCCGAAGCTAACGCGTTGTAGTCAATGGCCTTGCCGCTGATTGCATCGATAGGACGAGAGAGTGCGTCGGCGACCACGTTTTCCTCACCCGCTATGTGGCGGATGTCGGTGGAAAACTGCGCAAGGAAATCCAAGTACCGAAACTGGCGAGGCGAGCATTTGTCCAGGGGTTTAGTAAAGGCATACACGATGGGTTTGTGGTCGGTGTAAATTCTGAACGGCTTGAGCTCCAGCATATGCTGAAAGTACTTGACCGACTCGTAAATTGCGAGTAACTCGCGGTCGTACGCGCTGTACTTGCGCTGGGCTGGGTTCAGTTTACGTGAGAAAAAACCCAGTGGTTCCCACGTGTTACCTACCAACTGCTGTATCACGCCACCGATCGCTGTATCCGAGGCATCACTGACCAGAGCCAAATCAGCACTCGGACGTGGATGGACAAGAAGTGTAGCCTCACCTAGACTCGCCTTGCAAGCTTCGAAAGCTGCGTTGAGGTCTGCATTCCACTCGATCTTAGCAGAGCTGTTGCAATGATGACCTACTAACAAACCGTTTAGCGGTGCTTGTTTCTGTTCGTTTATATATTATAGTTCGTTTTTTTTAGCATTAGAAATAAGGTAAACAATCTTGGTGTGTCTTTTAATTGAAAAACACATTTTAAAAATAAATTACGGCAAATATGTAACAATTATGAATCTAATACGATCATTTATATTCTTCTGCTTTCATAAGTAATAGTTTTTGATTTTTAAAAAGCGTTTTTCAATTAAAAGACATGTCAAGATCACTTATCTTCTTGCAAGTTCTTTCTAATGCTAAAAAAACGAACTATAGATACGAGTATCTTTTAGACATCACCAAGATACGATAACGATATGTGATCTAACTTGTCAAATTTGACATTTGCGCGATTCTGAAGATACTCTTGAACGAGTCCCCGCAGGATATGACTTAGAAATCCAATTCACATCTAATAGATATCTTACTCAATCAACGTAAAAGTGACATTTGGTTGCCCGAATGGCGCTGCAAAAGAGAACTAGTTGATATCTAAACTATAACGTATCTAGAATGGATCTAGTAAGTGTCGTCTCTTCTGAATGTCTTGAAGTTCGAATACGGCAGTGTATCTCGTCCTTTAGCACATTCAGGTTCAAGAACCCGAGTGTCGGGGACCTACACTGTTCGTAGCGACTACGCGCTACGAGCGTAACCCGTAGCAATACATAGTGGCAATGAATGTGTTGATGATGTATATGATCACCTATGATGATGTATATGATACATGAAGTCTAACCTGAAATTCTAAAAATAAACACCTGCTGCTCCATTAAACATCGACATGTAATTCGCCAAAATGTATGAAATAGTAGAGGCTAGCCAAGATGCCAATAGCGCCGTAGCAAACGAAACGGTACGTAATGTCTCTATATCATCAGTTTTCCATGTTAGTGCGAGAGTAATTAACGTTTCGTTCGCTATAGGGTAAACCATTGACATCTTGGCCAGGCACCCTGATCTATTTTTGTTTTTCGATTCCATATGTATGACCTTCATAACCTCTCTAACATGATAAAATCAGCTGTATACGCGAGCGAGACGCACTGAGAGGAATATCAAATCGATATGATATTTTTGAGATAAGAATGCGCCTCTCGGCCCTGGCGACGTCCAAGCCAGGACGGGAGTCAATTCGCATTTAAAGCGACTTTAAATAATGGGGTTAAAAACTGCCAATTTCTCACTCTAGAGAACATTTAGGCCCAGAAATTGGGCGAATTTTGAATAAACTGGAAGCGTACAGTTTATTCAAAGTATTTGAAATTGAAGCAGCAAGCGGGAAGCAGTGGTGGCCGAGTGGATATGACGTCTGACTTTCAATCCGGAGGTCGCGGGTTCAAATCCTGGCTCGTACCAATGAGTTTTTCGGAACTTATGTACGAAATATCATTTGATATTTACCACTAGGTTTTCGGTGAAGTAAAACATCGTGAGGAAACCTGCATACATCTGCGAAGAAATTCAAAGGTGTATGTGAAGTCCCCAATCCGCATTGGGCTAGCGTGGGGACTATAGCCCAAGCCCACTCGCGCATGAGAGGCCTGTGCTCAGCAGTGGGACGTATATAGGCTGAAATGATGATGATGATGATGATTTGAAATTAGGTATGTAACGTTGTTTGAAAGAGTGATTAAAAAGTGCTAAATCGATGACGATGCTTGGCAAAAAAGAAACACTAATTGCAAAACAAGTTCAAAATTAAACTTAACACTAAATACCAATAGGTATTAACTCACATTATAGACGGGTCTAACGCGAATTATATTCAATTACCTTTATTTACCGACGTTTCGACACAGGTTTCACTGGTCGTGGTCGCGGCTGACTGATTGATCAGACCAGTGAAACCTGTGTCGAAACGTCGGTAAATAAAGGTAATTGAATATAATTCGCGTTAGACCCGTCTATAATGTGAGTTAATATGTATTCAAAACGCGAAAGTTTAAAATATTATACCAATAGGTACTTTTAAATATTTATAATTAATATTCAGCGTGTATTGCAATAAGTACATTTGTTCATGTAGCGTGTGTGTCAATAATACATTAATTGAATTGCTTTGTCACTCCAGGTGACAAAATGTATTTTTTCTCACAGCCCAGGAGCAGGTGCGGATAAAAATATGTATATCCAGCATCGCTTTGTTTTCCGTATGTAAGTATGTACGCGTACTTCTGATGCCTCCAAATTGCAAACAATACTTGAAAACAGGGCTCGGAACCGGTATTGAAATACCTGTTAATACCGTTCCAAAACCGTTATATTATTTCGTTCATTAAAAAACCGATTAATTGATGGAAAGCGAACTACAAATTACGTTCGCTCTCCTAACCGGTAAGTAGAGGGAACGGAACTTTATGGTTCGCAGGGAACGATATAATACCGGTTACTCTTGGCTTTCGGAGAATCTCGGTTAAACTCGTTGTCATACGTGAAAGAGATAGCAATATTTACTCGTTCTATCTAGCTTCGATATTTTCAATTTAACCGGTTAGTTTCGTTCCTCCAGAACGGAATGAGAACGTATATGGCATAAGCCGTTATCTCAGTTCTTTAACCGGTAACCGCAAACGGAAACGAAATCCTTTTCGTTCCCGGGCGAATGAACGAAACCGGTTTGACAAATGAGAACGATTTCCGAGCCCTGCTTGAAAACAATTTTCAGTGCGACGGGGATACTTATATTGAAACCGAACTTGTATTGTGGGTACCTACTTATAATATTTAACTCCAATAAACAAGTGGTGGATAATGATAATAAATAAATACTTTTAACTGATAAGAATATTGGAAAGATAATATAAGATTGGAAATAAAAATAGACTCTCTTCTTTACATTCTACGTGCATATGCATAAGAAATTGTAGCATAAAAAATTGTCAGAAATGTAACAACTCTAATTTTCATACATAAATTGCTTGTGATAAAGACATAAAGTTAAAAGGGAATAATGTAACCACCTGTTTACAGCTGGATACGCGTAAATTTTGCTTGTCACCGGTACGTGTCACAGCGTCCTCAAAGAAACAGAAGGCGAACTCTTTAATACAGATACATTTTTTGTTTGTCCATTTTGTTACGGTCATAGGTTGTATTGAAAACGTAAGTCGTAACCAATTGGACCAACAAAATTGGGGACATTTTATTTCTCGGAAATATGGGATTTTATGGAAAGCGCTCGTGATCCGGGTAGAATTAATATAAAAATTCCCAATTCTAACAAAAAAGTTGAAGGAAAAACTTTAAACATAAATGCACAAATATCATACTCGTATAAGTACAGTGGAATTTGTTTATACTGACCAACCGCTTACACTGACGCAATTACTGTTCGAAGTTTGGTTATCGTATAAAATTCTTTGTCGCAAAAGCAAAGTGGGATAAGATGACTCCGCTTAAAGTGCCAAATCGCTTACTATACATTTTTTTCATGATATTCTGCCCGGTTATAATGACACACTCGCTGGTTTTCATAGCCGTCACCACGTCTTTCCCTGTAAGGACGTTTGGTGCGTTCTCGGCGTGTAAATTATTCTAGTTTTGATTCTCAGTGACAGGTTGATAATTGTTACAAGTTTAATAAAACTCATCGTTCACAAAGGAATTTGAGATTCATTTGGAAAACTTAACAAAAATAAGACGTTGTATAACTATGCTTTATATGAGTAAGCGGATTCTACAGTTGCCTGTAATTTAAATAACTTAAATTACTTAAAGATACATTTTAACTGACCGCGCAACAGTAGTGCCCCTAGCGGTGAATTTTCGCAACATTCTTTAATTCAAACTTTTTTGAAAATATCGATAGAACAGCACTGGCCAAACTGTGATATCATTTGTGCACATTGACCTGTCAATTTAGTTCGCGAGTTTCTGGATGCAACCTTACTTAGTTGAGCTACGGCTCGGCTATGTTAACTGCGGTTCCTGTAGCGTGACTGGAACGCATATTCCGGACGTCATTTCGCTCGCATTCTTAACATATATCCTGAAACCTGCGCGTAATTTAGCTCCAACAAGCCACATCATTTCGGCTCTTCCTTTGACGTATTTTTAGTCTACGGTAACTTCGCGTACCAATTTAAACTCAGTTTTGGAGAAGAGAGATTTAAAAAAATATGTATATATACTTACTTAAATAAATGTATGTTAATAAGATGAGTAAACTACATACCTATCTTCTTTGAATACGTCCTCGACAATCCGGTTTAAGGTGACAGTCCAACGACAGCTGCATTACTGTTCATTTTACTATGGAAATTGACAATAACAGCGACGCGTTCAGTTCGCTCAGTTCAGTCTAGTAGTGCAGCTGCAGTCAGAAATGGTATGTTACCATTATGATGACTAATTTATTTTTTTAATACATTTCGTTCAGATAATAAAAAGTCAGCAACAAAAGTACGGTATAGAGACGACGATGACCCAAATCGCACTCACTGGAGACATAGCGCAAAATCATCTACTTTCAGCATACCCTGGTTTGACGGGGACAGAAATGCACCAGTACTAAACTGAAAATCGTGATTAAATTCATGGTATAATAATATACTCCGCCTGGTATTCTCTTCCCGTCTTTTCGTGGTCACGTGACTGACACAAGCCTACGTCATCATGCGACAGCGCTATATGATAATATGCGATAGCGCTATATATAGCGGCCATGTTATTGTGACGTAGGCTTGTGTCACTCTGGGAAGATAAGACCATGTTTTATTAGACTATGATTAAATTCCAAAAAAAGTAAGACAATGTTGCCACTTTTTACTAGCGCGTCTTGTATTTATGTAAAAATAAGTAAATAAAAATATTTTTTTAAATCGTAGGAGTAAAACTACCAATAAATAAATTATCTTAGCGTTTTTATATAAAAAGGAATTTACTATTTTATAAATAAATATTGCAGTGGCAACATTGTCTTATATTTTTTGGAATTTAATTACTATTTTCAGTTTAGTGATTAACTAAATATCGGCTCAAGTGTTATGTCAAAGTTTATATTGACGTCTAACTTATAAACCTGCTTTATAAGTCACTATTCATTAAAAGTTTGGCATATCATACCAACCTGCAACTTTCATTTGACCTACATATGTAGGTAACAAAATTGCCCGCCTCGGCACGGCGAGAAAAGGAATACGATATACCGAGTGTGGCCTGTACGAGTAATATGAGCAAAAAATTGAACTGTAGGCTGTACTCCTCAAGTCCTCATACTGACCAACATTTGTTCAGCGACTTAAAAATAGCTTGTGGTTTGATTTTTAAAACACTTTAAAGTTTATTCTAGGACGCAATGTATTGCGAATTTTGTTATGTTTAAGACGTGACAAGCAACGTCAATCACAATGATATGGCGTGGCGATGGCGTCCATTGAAGATAATATTTATTTTGTATGAAAAATAGGGAGTCTAAATACTTGATAATTTTTAAAAGTTGTTGAACAAAAGTGTCACCGTTTGAGGAGTACAATCTTCTTCTACCTAGCGTTACCCGGCCTTTGCCAGGGTCCGCTTTCCTACTTGCTTTCCTCCACTTTGCGCGATCCTGGGCGTCGTCTCGTGTGAGCCCGTTCACGCTCATATCTGCTTTCACGACATCGAGCCATCGCTTTTTTGGTCTTATTTGCTCGTATTACAGGCCACACCCGGTATAGGTATAATAGTGGTTGCGGATAGCAGAACTGTACCCCTAGTGTAAATTTCCAACACATCCCGCTTGGCGCGCTGTTGATAATCCCATACAAAAAGAGACATAACGCAAACGCGAACACTCGTCACGCTATGAAATGAAATTTACTCTGGGGGTTCAAACGCGAGATTTTTTAATGTTATACGTATCTATCTTTCAGTTTGATTCTATTTCAGAATTCAACCACACCACCATTAATTCGGTATACCATACCGGGTGTGGCCCGTACTACGAGCAAATAATTAAAACATAGATTGTACTCCTCAAACGGTGACACTTTTGTTCAACAACTTTAAAAAAATATGAAGTATTTAGACTCCTTATTTTTCATACAAAATAAATATTATATTCAATGGACGCCATCGTCATATCGTCATATTGTGATTTGACGTTGCTTGTCACGCCTTAAACATTATAAAATTCGCAATACATTGCGTCGTAGAATATACTTTAAAGTGTATTAAAAATCGAACCACAAGTTATTTTTAAAATTCGCTGAACAAATGTTGGTCAGCATGGAGAATACAGCCTACAGTTAAATTTTTTGCTCATATTACAGGCCACATCCGGTATATGAAATAATAATCACTAAGTAATTAATAAGCGTGTTTTAGCTAAATAATTATTCACATTCATTCATTCATGCATTCATTCATAAATATTCCATTCCAACATCAGAAAACATTTTGTAATTCAAATGTCATAATGCCGTATTTATTTTAACTGTGTTTGCCACTCGCAAACAACGTTTCGATAACGTAAACGTTACTGACATTTCAATCAAAAACCATCATGAAATAAATCCATAATAGTTTTTCTATTAGCAAGCCTATGTATTATTCAATGTAAAAATCAGGCGAAGACGAGATAATCTACCGGGAGAAATAATGTACCTCCCACTTCAAGGCACACACACACAAGCCCCTCACATTTCATACACACAAGCGTGCGATACCCAATATACACATGTACTCGCCTCGGATTATATAAAAAAATAGATATGCTACGAACAAACATACGCAAAAAAATAATTAAAGTTGTCTTAACAGCTCGCGTTTTATTTAGAAAAACCTAAATTGTTCTTAGCTATAAATAATTTTAACCTGTACCTTCCTGTACTGTAGGTATCATACCTGTATTTATTCAACGAGATTCGTCTAAACTAAAAGATAATATTTTGAAGATAATAATACGTTTCGTTTAGTTTTAGTTAAATGATTGAAGTTTTCATTTTTAATAATGTTTTGTAAAAGATTTGTAGAGTCGACGTCGAAGACATGTTTACACTTTTGCACCTTACTCCTTACGAATGAGACGAAACATGTAAACATATCTTCGACGTCGACGGAAAGTAAAAAAAAATGTTCCTAGATTTTTTTATTTATAAAAGTTTTTTTGGCAAGTATCGTATCTACATATTGTTATGTAATCTGTGACCTCGCGTTACCTTTATGACATGTATCCTCAGCGGAAATGCGGTGACGAAAGCGACGTTTCATTACACTAAGTCACGCTTTTTTGCCTCGCTGAGATGTACGTCCGACGTTTTGTTGATTGTACTGACGTATTTTTTATATAGAAATGTGGTTTCTTTTTTTATTGTAGAAGATATAGAAATGGCAAACTGAATGCCAGAATGTCATTTTCTGACAGTCGATAAGCCTAATCCAAAGAGAATTGTTAAGGTAGATTACGTAGTTAGTATATTTAATCTGATTTAATGCCAACTATTGTCAAAATTTGAACGTTAAAATTCAAGTTTATTTAAAGTTTTATATTGCATGTAGTTTAGTTTTATTATTGTTTAGTTTGTATTTTTATGTCCCAATAAAGTCTCACTTTGTTATAAATTCAAACACTATTTAACTTTAATCCCTAGTTTTTCACTGATATGTATTATGTGTTAAATGTCAAAAAGTATCGCCATCTACTCGAGAGTAGGCCAAAGGTATGGTGTTGACGCCATCGCTCGAAAAGATCCTACCTTTGGCCTATCTTAATATTTTACTCATTAAACACTTTACTTATTGTCAATAAGTTATTAAAGTTGTGGACCATAGTAGTGTTACTGGACTATAGTTAGATGGGTTTATGGAACATGTTATTTTGTTGAGAAGAGACGATTTGTCCTCACATAATGCAAAATTTAAGGGACAAGAAAATCTAATTAATTTAGCTTTAACGTTGATTTCCGATTAACGTTGTATTGCGTGTTGTTGTAGCTTGTTCGAGTCTTGTTATACGAGATTACTTGATCTTTAATTGATTATTAATCGTCGTCACTCTTCGCATACACGTGCTTTCTCTGACGGGTTCACTTATCGGATAATATAAAGATTTCGTCCTTCAAATGGTAATTTTCGCCATAGTGTAGACTTATACACTTAGAGACCCGTATATATCGGTGGCTTTGCTTGACAGTTGTTATTCGCAACTCGCGCTGATACTAGCTTGCCAAAACACTCAAACGCGGCTATAAAACGCTGATCCCAATCCCAATGTGCCAGTCTGCCTGTACGCAATAAAACTACAACTGCCGCAACGCAACTTGAGGACTACACGTGCTCAAGCAAAGGCACATAAAAGAAAAAAATGCTACATTAAATGTCCATTAAGGGTTTTTTATACCCCAACGTGGCCACAGTGATGGATGATAGACGTCTTAATTTACCAACTCACCTCAAATTCTCATTATTCGCGACCTCACAGCGTTCCTCAGAATCTGTAACGGTACAAAACATAAGCTTATAATTTCGTCGTAACAAAGGAATAAGGAATAAAGCATACTTTAATTGTTAAGAACCGAGATTTGGTTTGAGAAATTTCATTACTCGAATTTAAACGCTCAAATACTTTGTGAGTTCGTGTTCACGCAGCAGTATTATAAAAATGGAGGGTCCATTTTGGGTAAAAGAAATAAAATACAAGAGAAGCGATATAATAATGGGGTTTTCTTGGTAGTGGATTGCGGGGATTTGGGTGCTCGGGCCCGTTTCTTAAGTTGCCTTGTCACAAGCAATAGTGCTGACTTACGAAACTGAACGAAGGGTACATTTGTACGTGTTCCACGCGACTCGGGTGACCATGACCCGTCGCCGCTTTTTCTGTTGTCGGCATTTTTACTCGGTTGATGAATGCGGTCGGAAAATAAATAGAGATGTCGGTAATTTTGAATGGATTTTTTATTGTGTGTACCTATAGTTTCAAGCAATATGAAAGCCATGCTGAACCGAAGAATGGCTACCTACAATTGTACATGTTATACGCGACTAGAGTAACCATGACCGGTTTAAAGCAATTGCAATATGCTCGAATCACAAGAGAGTTTAAATAATAGTTAGCAGTTTTAGTCAGTTGATAAGTCTGCGGCCGGAAATGAAGAGAAAGCTTAATGAACATTTTTTTACTGTGGATATTTTCAGACTGAGTGTTGCCATTTTGGAGTTTTTATACATAAAGCCGCAACCATAGACCAACCTAACTCGGCATGGCATTTGCAATGAATGACATAGTGTGGCAGTGATGGCAATTTAATATGAAAATATGATGTTCATAATGACTTAATGACACTCATTTTGTTGTGTTAAAATCGGCGCAAAGTTAGATATACTCAAGTATTATAATACTTCAAAAATCGACATTACAAGTTACAAATATTACCAAATAAAAGCAAGAATTATGTATTTTTCCACAAAATTTCCAAATAAAAGCAAGAATTATGTATTTTTCAAAAAATATTCTTAATGAGCGATTTAATAAAAAGCCGTATCAGCTCGGCTTAAAAATATTTGGTCATCCTACATGCACCAGTCATTTAGTCATAGAAAATATATTATTCCGTCATAGAATACGAGTATATATTATTACCTACGTTAACAAGTCCGCTCGTTTGATACAAAATTTTAATTAAACCTGTTTAATTGGAGTGGCGTTTGACGATAATGACGTCACGTAATTACCTACGTATTGCTATTTATGTTAGTTAGGTACCTACAATTTTCACATAAAAGGGATTGTGATCAGGAATATTAATTACAGGAAACTTTGAACGTCTAAAGCAAAATTGTAGTTTTTGTATTAAATTTAATGTTGTATTTCCTTGGGAGAGCTCACGATAATGTCTAATTTTCTTTTTTTATTTCAGTAGTAAAGGTATATCGTTAGCGTTTCCCTGCATACCATCGCAATATAATGTTAGTATAAAATAGCTAGTGAGCCTATCGACAATTGTCATCTTGGCTAGGCCCCCAAATGTTTAAGCGCCGAACAAAATGGATGGTAGACGTCCGAATCTTGACCCTGCCTCGTCATTAGGAATATAGGTGGCAACATGATATTAACTATTGGTCCCTATAAGACAGGTTTACCTAGTTTAGGGCTCGGAACACAATTCCTAGGCTGTCTAACAATAGAATACTTCCTTCTAAAAATGTAATACCCTTCTACTATGTAATAAGCTGCATTTTTGATACCTAAATACAGTGAAACCTGGTTAAGTGGGACCTGGATAAGTGAGAAACCTCTATAGCTGGGACTCATGGTGCGGTCCCGACACTTTAGCACTGAATTACCTCTGTTACTGAGAAAAAACGAACCTCTATAACTGGGATTCGTTGTTGTGATTTTATAGTCACATTTACCTCTATAAGTGAGACGGAGAGTGTATTTTACCTCTTTTACTGATACTATATTTATAAGATTACATTTTCCTAATTGTTTTTTAGAATTTTATAGGGAATTGACTTCTGTATCTGAGATAACGTCAATCTATGACCTCTCTAACTTGGACTTCATTGAACGATTTCCGTATTCTTACTAACTTTTAGTCTATCCACAAATTCCGCATTTGCCTAATTGTGTCTAAACAACTTCAAACTTTGATTTAGTTAATTTATCTAAGTAGCTAAAACTACCGAAACGAAAGCTGAAATTTTGATAAGTAACACGAAAACATTAATTTTCATTTATTAAATTTCTAATACGCAATGAAGTCCGTATCAAATTTAATTTATTTTTGATATATCTATCCATTGGAGAATCATTCAAAATAAATTCAAAGAAATATTTAAACAGGCTTAAAACATATTTAGGGACAAGGATTATTTTACCTTATTAAGTTTTAAAGATATTAATTATTAAATACCTTATTAACCACCTCTATAACTGAAATATACTCTATTCTCACCTCTATTAATGGAAACCTCTGTAAATGAGACAGAAATTTATCTGTACCTGGCTAACTGGGAACCTGGGTAAGTGGAAAACCTCTTTAAGTGAGACAAATTTGCTCGTCCCTTGAGATCTCACTTATCCAGGTTTCACTGTAAATCATTTTTAATTTTCATTAGGACTCATTCCTATTATCAAGCACGGGTTGCAATAACGGTCACGCGTAATCGGGAAACGAGATAAACACAAGATCTAGAAACGATTAGAGATCAACTAGATTTACATTAGATAATCGACTAGATGTGACTTGGATATCTAAGTCATAACTTGTCGAAATCGTTCAAGAGGACCTCCAGAATCGCGGGAACGTCAAATTTGATATATATCGTAACTTGTTGAGGTCTAGTAGAGATCTAATTCATTTTCCGAATCAAGCCGTTAGTCATCTCTAAATAAACAAAAGTCTTGTTAATCTATTAAGGTTTCACTTAGCCTAAGCAAATTGAAACTTAAAAATAAAACTTTACTGAAAAAAAATGGCATTAACAACCTCCTATTATTTTGTACTTTTATCAATTGAATTTCCGGCACACAAATCAAATTTAACGACCAAAATTTTTATCCCTTTATGATAAAATTTTACCAAAGAAATATAATAGGTACAATAGAGAATAACGAGCCAAATTACTTTTGTCTTAAAATGTATTGTTTTGATAAATTATCATCCTAGAGCCATATTCAGGTTCAACAACTTGTTACGGTTATGATTTTATTTTGGTACGACCTTGAAGATCGCTCACGCTGATTGGTGCATGCGAAATGAAGTAAGTCGTGCGTGAGGTTATAGGTGAGTGAATTTTGACAGTTCCGAACAACTGACAGGCCGATACCGTCCGGCGAACTGTTAAGGTTTCCAACGACAGCTGCACTACTGTTGATTTTACTATGGAAATTGACAATGACAGCGACGCGTTCAGTACCGGTAGTGCAGCTGCGGTTAGAAATGGAATGTTACCATGAAAAACCATTTATTGCCATACAAAAAGCAGATATAATAAAATTAGAAGATTGGCATGTATTTCAGCTTATTGCTTGTCAGAGCAAAACTTCGATTGTATATCGGCGACTAGATTCGTGTGTGAGTCGCTGTAGGCCTAGCACAAGATTGGCGCGACAGTATCTCGCGACGAGATAGACTACAACTCTAACGCCTTGACAATAGAGGCGTGCTCAGATATTTGTGAGCACCTTGGCCGCTCCGATATATCTGATGGCGACTGTACGTTACAGATGCGTTGCAATATTCTTTACCATCGTGTTTTCACGGAAAAGTACGAACGTGTCATGATTTCAGTCAATCTCAACTCTCAGTACAAAAAGTAGGTACTGAGGTTGACGTAGCTGAAGTACCTAGCATGACAAATACGAGCGTTTCGAGAAAATACGGTGGTAAAAGATTATGCACTACATATGTGCACAGTATTTAGGTACCCGTTCGACATAACATGTTAACACTATCAAATCTCTCTTGGCACAATAGCCAAGTCTCTGCAGCACGGCGTAGGCCTTGTGAACAATGACTGGGTAGGATAACGGCGTGTATCGCCATAGGTACCGGATAGGCTTAGGGCAATCGCACACGAAACCACTGCACCGTCTCGGCTTATCATCTATGTGACATACTTAGACAAAACCTGAATGTACTTAGCAATTATTTTATACTAGATTATTTACCCGGACCCGGGTATGTCCTTAAACTACGTCCAGGACCCGGGTATGTCCTTAAAGCACGTCCAAGAGACCACCGGTGGACGGGCAGCAGCGTCCCTCAAATTCGGTGTACTCAACTGCGATCGCCAACCCGCCTGCCAAGTGTGGCGATTACGGCATTCACCCCCCAAAAAAGGGGGAGGCCTATGTTCAGCAGTGGACGTCTTACTGGCTGAGATGATGATGATGATGATGATGAAATTATTTACCTATTTATTGTTATGTCGTGGAGGTTTTGGGTTTAAGTCCCGGGGAGTGATTCGAATTTTATTAATCTTGTTATAATGGTGTGTTGTGTCGTTGAAGGCGCTCCCGGTAAGGACATTTATTTGAGTGTCCATCACGAATATTAAATTTGTTCCCGAGTTATGAATGTTTCCATCTATCCATCATAATTAACATTATCTTCGTGTAGTACACAAAACACAAGCCTAATTTAATTGAGATTACTGTAAGTTTAAGTTGAAATGATTCTCTTATTTTTTATTTTGCTTTATGTTTGATTAACTTTTTTTGTTATATTAGCCGGGCGAAAATACTTAGTACTATGTTGAAATTTAAACAGTAGTCTACTAATAATATTATGCTAAGATGACCCATTATGGAAAGGACTTACAACTGCCATAATAAATTATGTTTTCTTTAAAAACCCTAAAACCAGGGTTTTAAGAGAACCCAGGCGACCGTAACCATGGCAACGAGTACAAGAAAAAGTTGATTCACCCGTGAATAACACAGATTCTGTTCCTCGAATTTATTGATGCGATGGAACATTGTTATGTGAACGGTATTTTTTACGTGAATCTTAGTCCCGACCACGTGTATATATTGTGATACGCTGAACAACCGCACTGTTAAGCCGAATACTGCAGTACACGTGTTGGGGCGAATGTAATCCGGGGCACCTACAACTAACTCCTATCCTGGTACACAATGTAATAGTGCAGGGATATTTGCTTCGACCTGGAAGGCCACACTAATCAGATATCGGTTTTTTGGGGGAAAAATTAATGAAAGGTGGGTTAGTACATACAGGGGTACCTAATAGTTTCTTCAGGGGTGCGGTTTTTAAAAAAACCGGGCAAGTGCGAGTCGGACTTGCGCACGAAGGGTTCCGTACCATTACGCAGAAAACGGCAAATTTTATTTTGTAAAATAAATATAATAAATACATTTTTACCTTTTGGGTACCCTTTGGGTACGGAACCCTAAAAAGAATACTTACTTAAACCAACATCTAGTGTGCCCTGTCTCCTTCATAAAAACCGTGAGTGACAAGTACAGCGCATGGTAAGTGATGTTCCGTGCTTAGTCACCCAGACTACTCAAGTACTCGAAGCTATATGGCACGCTTGGGTGCTCACACTTAGCGCACTGAAATCAAACCCCTTAGTGTTACATCTGGTATATCTAGGTCCCTGAACACAAGTTTTGGAGTGAAATAATAATTTACAATTCCCGAGACATGTACAGAAAACTACGAGGGGCATGTTGTAAATGAGAGCAAGTGATGGTATATAATGGTAACATTCCATTTCTAACCGCAACTGCACTCCTAGTACTGAACGCGTCGCTGTTATTGTCAATTTCCATAGTAAAATGAACAGTAATGCAGCTGTCGTTGGAAATTGACTGTCACCTTTAAGTAGGTACTAGCAACCCGCCCCGGCTTCGCAACTGTTAACGAATATACAACTAACCTTGTATAAGTGAAAATCGAATAAGTGAAAACTGCGTGAAAATTAGTTTAGTAGTTTTTGAGTTTGCGCGAACAAACATACAAACGCACAAACGGACAGACGCAGCGGGGGCCTTTGTTTTAATAAGGTGTAGTGATTTAAGTGGCGATATAGATTCTTGATTTTCGACTTTACAGGTACTTCAAAGAGTAGTAGTCCGGCACAGTAATACAAAAACCGGGCAAGTGCGATTCGGACTCGCGCACGAAGGGTTCCGTACCATAATGCAAAGAAAGGCAAAAAAAAAACGGTCACCTATCCAAGTACTGACCCCGCCCGACGTTGCTTAACTTCGGTCAAAAATCACGTTTGTTGTATGGGAGTTGGGAGCCCCACTTAAATCTTTATTTTATTCTGTTTTTAGTATATATTGTTATCAGAGATGGGCATTAATCGATTAACTTTTTAATCGACTAATCAATCGATTAAAAAAGTTAATCGTCAAAATTAATCGGCGATTAATTTAATCGCGATTAATTTAGTCGACCTAACATACGATTGAAATTGAATTAATCTTAATATTAATCGATTAAATTTCTCGATTAACTCTCGATTGAAAGTAGACAGGACACTGGTGGTCATTTTTGTATGTAACTAAAAATCAAAACTTCTTGCGTACACATTAAAAACCATTCCAGTGTTATAAATGTGCTTCAATAGTATAAGATGGTTACATTGGTTACTATAATAATGCGGATAACTTAGCGCGGCATCTCTAGGTAAGGGTTTAGGGCTTGTAGCGCAGCGCAGGTATAAAAATTAGAAAGAGAACGACGTATGTGTATGAAAGAGCAAACACATTACTTACCTCTTATCAGTTGTTTTCTATAAGGTTTCAACTTGTCAATGCAGTAATTACTTACTACTTACATCGAACGGATACTATCCTATCGAAGACGGTCGAAATTAATAGTCTCCAAGTGAACATACATAAAAATTCGTCTGTTACTTATATTATTTATAAATGTTTCAGACGAATTAGGCACCTCGTCCTTTTTTTTTAAGTCGGTTAAAAAGACCATATGTATTGCTAAAATTAATCGAGAGAAAATTAATCGAACTAATTAATCGATTAAAAAAATTAATCGCCGGTAATTAGTCGACGATTAATTTAATCGTGACAATATTAGTCGGAGCTTTTCGACTAAAATTAATTAATCGTCACTTTTAATCGTTGCTCGCGATTAAGTCGGTTAATTTTAATCGTTAATCGTCAATCGATTACATTTTGCCCAACTCTGATTGTTATAGCGGCAACAGAAATACATCATCTGTGAAAATTTCAACTGTCTAACTATCACGGTTCGTGAGATACAGCCTGGTGACAGACAGACGGACGGACGGACGGACGGACGGACAGCGAAGTCTTAGTAATAGGGTCCCGTTTTAACCTTTGGGTACGGAACCCTAAAAACTCAATCAGCGTACCTAAGTATTTAATAAAACATGGTCACCATGCTTTTTGACACATACTGAATCTTCTTCTTCCTCGCGTTATCCCGGCATTTCGCCACGGCTCATGAGAGCCTGCATGGGGCCGCTTGATAACTAATCCCATGATTTGACGTAGGCACTAGTTTTTGCGAAAGCGCCTGCCATCTGACCTTCCAACCCAGAGGGTAAACTAGGCCTTATTGGGATTAGTCCGGTTTCCTCACGATGTCACATACACATGACACATACTGAATACAGTATAATAAATAAATATATTAAAAGTAAAATAACAACGTGTTTAGGGTGACTAAGGTTTCTGCTTATTGTTACATTTATTGGTTTGTTTGTTATAATTCTATTTCAGATTCGTGTAATTAATTGCTTGGAACGCTGAAGAATCTGACTGAATGAAATTATAAAACCCAAATTCCGGTTCTTATAAAATGTATTAAGCTACATTCAATTCAGACAATAGAATACTTTAATTGCAATCATTTTATGAGACATTTTACGTTTTGAAAAAGGTTTAATAATTGTTTTGATTGAAATGGGGTTAAACAAACAACTGACCAATGACAATGAAACCCCTTTTTGCTTGTTTACTGAAAAATCGTGTCGTAGTTATTTTCTCGTCTGTTTTATATAGTTCGTTTAGCATTAGAAAGAACTCCACAGAAGCAAGCGTGCAGTTTTTATCAGGCTCTTTAATTTTTAATAATTATTGAATTATCTAATGTAGCATGGTCAATACATATGTATAATTTGCTTCAAATTATTACCGCTAAAAGTGCCGGATTTGGAACCACAAGCTTACTTCTGCGAAGTTCTTTGCTAATGCTAAAAAACCGGGCAAGTGCGAGTCGGACTCGCGCACGAAGTGTTCCGTACCATAATGCAAAAAAAAAAAACAAAAAAAAAAGCAAAAAAAAAACGGTCACCCATCCAAGTACTGACCACTCCCGACGTTGCTTAACTTTGGTCAAAAATCACGTTTATTGTATGGGAGCCCCATTTAAATCTTTATTTTATTCTGTTTTTAGTATTTGTTGTTATAGCGGCAACAGAAATATATCATCTGTGAAAATTTCAACTGTCTAGCTATCACGGTTCGTGAGATACAGCCTGGTGACAGACGGACGGACGGACAGCGAAGTCTTAGTAATACGGTCCCGTTTTACCCTTTGGGTACGGAACCCTAAAAACGGACTATAGCTATGTTATTATCATCGGACGCAAAACTCTAAAAAAATATTAGAGTTAGACCGAGATGAGTCTGCAACGATTTTGATAGCACACGCAGTGCGTTATTTTGAATGTCAAACTTCTATGAAATTATGATGTATAAAATAACACTTGCACCACGTATGCTATCTTAATCGTTGCACTTCTCATGGTGCGGTGTAACTCTGAGGGCCGTGGAAAAAAGTTCCTTTTATTTTTCGATAATGCCGTTATTTTTAGTCACGAGCTTATTCGTTCCATTACCTATCATCATGGGCCCGATTCGGATTATGAAATAGACATCTATTAGACATCACTAAGATATGATAACGATATGTTTAAGATTTGACCTGTCAAATTTGACATTTGCGCGATTCTGGAGATACTCTTGAACGATTTCCACAGGATATGACTTAGAGATCTAATTCACATCTAATAGATTTCTTACTCTATCTAACGTAAAAGTGACATTGGTTGCCCGAATTGCGCTGCAAAAGAGAACTAGTTGATATCTAAACTATAACGTATCTAGAATGGCTCAGTACGTGTCGTCTCTTGTGAATATCTTGAAGTCCGAATACGGCAGTATATCTTCGTTGTGTATTGTTTGTACAAGTAAATACATTGATTGATTGGATGATTGATCACAGTTTTCAGTTCAGTTTCAGTTTTCGTTGGAGTCTGCTCTTGCAAATATACAGTATGTGACGTCCCACGGGAAAAGGTTCCTTATGGCGGTTGGCGCTTACGCTATTATTAACGCCGCTCCAATATTAATGCGGCGCTATGCGACGTAGGCGCCAGCCGCCGTAAGGTACCTTTTGCCGTGGAACGTCACATATCTTTACCATTTCATATCTAGTGAATCTCTAATTCATTTCCCGAATCGAGCCGATAGTCTAGTCTTGCAAGTGTGTAATTTTTTCATGGTATTTGTCAGTGATTATAACGTATAAAATATAAAAAAATATAGATTTGTGCTTTAACTCCTTCTTAAAATAGGGTTTAGGCTGTAGTCCCACGCTAGGCCAAAACAGATTTGTAGGTATTCTTTACACACGTTTAATATCTTTCTAGGTAAATAGCTGTTCTCGCGATATATTATCCTTTACCAAAAAGCTGTTGTTCGTATCGAGTGTACGTTAAAAATTATATATATTTTCTCAACCATACAATAATAACAAATAATAATTATTCTATGAAACAATGACATTGTACATTACAGAATAGTTAATCTGAACGCTCGACTCGCCAGCTTTAATAAGCGATGGCATTATCAGCCCTGTTCTAATCATTTCTCGTTCCATCTCTCTCCATTCCAGCAGCTAGAGTGAGCGCGAGAGCGCTTTACAATTTGCTTGACAATTGTTTTAATCAAAATCTTGGCGTGGAAATTAATTTCACTAGAGAACTTAGTAGTACAGCCACCATCAGATATATCGGAGCGGCCAAGGTGTTCACAATATCTGAACACACGCTCTAACGCCTTGACAAGAGGAGTGTTCAGATATTTGTGAGCGCCTTGACCGCTCGGATATATATGATGGCATTTTTACATCTCTGAATCAAAGGTTTAAGTACGATATTCATTTAACAGTATGCAACTATAATTATGATCACTACCACTTTATCATCATTAAACAAAGTCGCCCTGCGCGTCTGCCTGTTTGTGTGTATGTATTTTCGCGATAAACTTAAAAACTACTGAACGAATTTTCATGCGGTTCAATAGAGTGATTCTTAAGGAAGATATAGGTATATAATTTGTTAAGGTTTTGTGCCCGTATGAAGCCTGGGCGACCCGCTAGTAATATATATTCAAATTCCCTACTATTATAATGTAGGCCAAGAAATAAGAAGTTATAGAGGGAAATGCTAGGAACACAATTTTTGACTCCGTAACTTGGTTTGGACTAGTTAGGAGGTGAACATATCAAAAGTCCCCGGCCGTAGCCCCGGTGCTGGGGGGGAGAGGGGGGAAAGAAGGTCTCATTTTTCGGTTTTTCACTAATATCTTGGAAACTTTGCGTCTTAGCGACATGACTACTGAGACAAACCAAAAGCTGATAAAATTTGTTACAAGTTTTATTCAGTCAAGTTTTTCGATATCTTGAATAGTTTTTGAGATATCCGCTCTTGAAAGTTTATTTAGGGCTTTAAATTTTATCTTGATATCTACATTAGTGAAGCTGCTAGGCCGTGTTTGGTATCATTTTCGTATAAATCGGGGGTGTTGAATTCATTTTTGGCATCACATTGACACCATTCCTTAGAAAAAACATATAAACTTTAAACAAATACCTTTTTTTTTAATTCCTCTTCACGCTTAAACCGCTCAACCGATTTAATTGTAATTTGGTATACAGATATTTCGAGTCCCAAGACAGGACATAAGATACTTTATATCTCAATAATCATCCTTTAAAGTTGTGAAATGGAGTATGGGGGGAATTCAACTTCGTCGACGAAACTGAATTCCTGAGGTAAATACTGCTTAAGGTAAAGTTTGAAGTCATGTTAGGTATCATTTTCATCTAAATCACAGATGTATACCATCCTAAATTTCACCTAAACCGGTTCAGCGGTTATTGACTCCTCATACAAACTTCCACCCCACTTTTCACATCCTCAAAAGATGCTTTTGGCTATAAAAACCATCCTATGTCCTGTGTCGAGACTGAAACTATTTCTATACCAAATTTCAACGAAATTGGTTCAGCGGTTTAAGCGTAAAAAGGGATTTTTAAAAATATTTTTTTTTTTATTTTGGTTTTACTTCGGAATAGTGCCAATGTGATACCATAAATGAATTCAGCACCCCCGATTTATACGAAAATGATACCAAACATGGCCTAACAGCATCACTGATGTAGATATCAAGATAAAATTGAAATCCCTAAATAAACTTTCAAGAGCGGGTATCTCAAAAACTATTCAAGTTATCGAAAAACTTGACTAAATAAAACTTGTAACTAATTTTATGAGCTTTCGGTTTGTCTTAGTAGTCATGTCGCTAAGATGCAAAGTTTCCAAGATATCAATGAAAAACCGAAAAATTCGACCTTCTTACCCCCCTCTACCCCGCAGCACCGGGGCTTCAGCCGGGGACTTTTGATATGTTTACCTCCTAACTAATCTAAACAAAGTTACGGAGTCAAAAATTGTGTTCCTAGCATTTCCCTCTACAACGTTTTTTGAGCATTCATTTACTGACCTAATGGCGATGGCGCTAAACTACAAATAGGTGTAAATATAATATTACAAATACAGGATGTCATGCAATTTTTTTAAATGACGTGCCCCAAAAATGTTCTGTAACCCAATGGCTCGACGCATAAAAAGGGTAGGAACCCCTGCTGTACAATGTTTTTATAACCGACAATACCCTGTAAGCTGAATATGTGGGTTAATACTGAAGTTTCAGCCACATTGAAACCGCAAAGATTGTTGTTTCGTGTAAAACAATGGGAGAAATGTATGAAACATTTATTATTGTTTCCGAGATTTCAGGGTTTCTCGTGTGCTAAATAATAGAATTGGCATTCCAGAAAAGTGTCGGGTAATCGAATTTAAACTGTTGTGAGACATATCTACTAACAATGAATAATTTGACGGATTTTTTTTTACTCACTTGTTTTTAGTCACTCACTTTTTTGTCTTTAGTGACTAAAAACAAATGAGTCTTAACCATAAAATTAGTCAAAGTGTCGCTACGTGAGGCTATTTTTGAACACTTCTGGTAAAGCTAATTAACCGATATTTATGCATGGTAACGTTTGATAGCTTAGTTTTAAATTCAATTGTCGGGAATTGTGAGCGTATCATATTATCTGCAGCACATCAGAACCTTCAATCGTGGATGACGAGGGCCTTCAATGAAATACTATGTTCCACTCACAATCTTTACTGCACAAGACTCATTACAAATCACAGCACGCGATACGTTTCTTATCTTAAGCAAACCAGTGGATTTGACCCAGGAGCCGCCACAGACGTCATCTTCTCCCGTTCGTTCTCATCGTGCTTCTTCTGAAGATTGATTGACAGCACAACTTCAATTGTTCTCGACTTCAATTGTTTTAAAAGCGCACTCTATGACGTCTTAGCGGAACTGCGTCGAACGCCACTCAGGTGTACGTAACACCCTAGTTTGCTCTATTTGTCAAGGTTTGCATGATAAAACACCTCTTGAAGGCGACAGATGGCACATTTCAGCCATTCTCCGACATATATATGTAATAGGATACACAGACACAGATTTCTGCAGGTTATTAAGGTCGCTGCCGTACGCGTCACCGACAAAGTAGACCCTTTTGTGGAATGCCCCAAAAGTATTGCAGTGTGGCCTAAATATTCGGGTCGCGGATTATTACCAGTCACAAAAGAGCATACCGTATTGACTACCCTATGCGATTCAATGTTGCATTAAAAAGTTGCATGTAAATCGGTCCGATCGGAACAAAGGAACAGAGTGCCATTTTTACGGCAAGTTGTGGAATAATCAAATTTAAATTTTACATTGTACCGTATCGTTATTTAAGTTATCCAAGTTTACGATATTTTTACAACGTCCATCGCACGATCGGATTTACGAGCGACGCCGTCGGATCGCCAGTAGCTTATTTCTAACCAGCCACGTTATTTATTTTACATCCAGAAAATCCCTGGATTTGTCCCTTCTGTTTTAATTTATCTTATTTTGAGCAGTGCTCGCTGTTGTCGCCGTTTCATTTTATTTTACAACTACAAAGTATATAAGGCATTTTATTTAAAGTTCTAGTAAGTTAAGTAATTGGTACGTTGGTGTGATTGGTAGCCAAAAACGATGTTATTAATCATCATCACCATCATCCTGTCCTGGCCGGTTTCGGCCACGGCGACTGGGGTTGTACTAGCTATTGAGAGCGACGATCGTGAGCTCTTAGGTGACTGACTTAGCCTATCTTTGCAGTGAATGCACGGCCGCACTCACCGCAGGTCAGCACCCCTCCGACAAAATTGTAGTTATTAATAGCATAGTTGATGTTATTGATAGCATAGTAATAAACTAAGAACAGAATAAGGTCAGTGTTATACATAAATAGTTGGAGCAAGTATGACGGCGCTCAACTTGAGTTTACCGATAACCACTCCGACCTAGTATTTAGCGAGCAGGCAAAACAAGCTTAAGCTCTAAACAACAAGCTTGACTTAGTTATTATTATCTTCTTCTTCAATTTAAGGGGTATCCTCTTGTCGGTGGAGTATTTTCCATTTCTCCCTCTCATAAGCCATTAGCTTTGACCTCTTGATACGACACGACGCCAGTAGTTATTATTATAAGACTTGAATAATGAATTATTTTAAGATACGCTTGAGTTATTTTTAACTTATTCCATATCACGGCTTTTTGGGTGCGGGAATGATTTCTTGTGTTTATAACTTTTATAATTGTAAGAAATTTACCAAACTATGAATAAAAAATACTAAATAAGTTCCGAATGGACTTAGAAATGTTCAAATAGTTTATTTTTTACAGTTTTTACCTATTTTTTGGCTAGCGTAAAACTTTCCCGCACCCATAAACTTAACAATTCTGAATGAACGCGAGCTGTCACTAAAGAAAACCACTTTTTTTCACGTCAATTTATAAAATGAATACAACACTCACATAAATACATGGTTTAGATAAAATAAGAAAATGAATTTTAAAAGCGACGATTTTTTTCTCTGTTATATACCTACTTCTTTACTCTTACGAGTAGCGTTGACATGGGTAGGTAAAGACACAGTAATGCCTTGACAAACCTACTCGTAACTTTCAAAATGAATGACACTCTCGAGTCATGTTTCAAACTGTACCACAAACTCAAGGCACGACGCTAAAGTCTCGTCAAAAAGCGTAACTTACTTAGGCACTTACACACTTCACTTGTTACAAATTAAGTAAAGGATATGCTACAATGTAAGTAGGAAATCACATTAAAGGCCGAGCCACACCGGCTTGCGTGTGCGTGACGTGCGCGTGTGCGTGCGCTAAAATGTTGGAGCCGCACACGCACACGTCACGCAAGCGGTGTGCCGTCTCTCATAAGGATCTGTATGCTACAACGTCGCACGCGCACGTGCACGTCACGCACACGCAGCCGGTGTGCACACTTGCACAGGCCTTAAAGCGGAAACACGGATATCGTCCTCGTACAGGTATGTATAGTCAACACCAGAACATTACTTTTATGAAATATTCAGTAGCAGTAGCAGTCTAACATTTCATACTGCATGCTACAACGCCAACGGGAAGTTTTGAATAAGATTATCGACAAAACTGTGAAATTGAGGAGCACAAACTTTGTCCTAAGTTTTTGACCAATTACGACGAGGTATATACAAATATACACACCATAAACACAGCTAAAAATTAAAGAAAGTCATTTAAGCAGAAGATTCGGTTTAGAAACTTGTATACAAGAAACACTTGTGAATGTTTAATAGGCACCTAGTTTTACCTTGACAACTTTGGTAGGTTACCCAGCACTAGTTGCTTAATCCGCACGAAACTCATCAGATTTGTTACCTAAATTGTGTCGCTTCCAGACGAAATAATAAAATTGTTATTTAATAAAATAATTTAGATTTAGGCTAGTTTGTAAGATTTGCGTGCTGTGCAAGGACGGCTAAGCGGATGGACTTTCTTACAAATATATCTACTATCGTCATTTTTAGATTTTTAAGTTATCTCTATCACTACACCATACCACCATATTAGTGTGATAGAGACAGTTGCGTTTCGTTCGCTACCGAGCGTTAACGAGCATCTTATCTACGGACCCTGTACCGTCGCTTACTTACCTACGATTCTTTAAATATTCATGTTGTTTTCTTTGTTACATTTGTGAACAATAAACAATAATGCAGTGTATTATGTTAACCAAAGCAGCAATGCGGTTAATTCTGTAATCTACACAAACAAACTCAAAGAAACACGTGCCAAGGCCATAACCAAACTACGGCTCAACGGAATTAACTATTTAAAGATACTTATCTACAACGCGCTTGCGGAGCGGCGAAGTAATAAATAATAATTTGCTCCTTTAAACTTCCTACGCCCAGTCAAGGCTGGGTTTCGATATTTTTAGTAATAACGCCCCTCATTACTCGATTTTTATGCCAGTTACAGTAAGTAAGTAAGTAGCTTTCTTTTTAGTAGGGACATTTGCGTGTGAAATGGCCGCCGGCAGCACGCGATCGCGTGTCGCGGCCTGGCGGCTCGGCGAATTCACTTTCCTCCGCTTACACGAAATGTCCTGATTTTAGAAGTACCAGTTATTTCTGTCTTGCTCTCTTGCAAGTAAAAGTATGCGTAAGTCGGAGGAAAATCTCTGGCTTTAGCGGTTTCCTTACTGCCCCCCGTAAAAAGACACGGGTCCAACCGGATACAATAATCATGCCACTGCCAGCGCGTCCGCGTTGCGGTCGTTACACGCAGCCCCGTATAACCTTTTACGCCTGCCCCACTAAGGTATAATTTCAGGGATAAAAAGATCCTATGAATCCAGAGGCCTTTAAATAATAAAATACAAGCTAATAGTATTTGTGGTTTTGTGTGTAAAATCAGTAATAGTATCAGCTTGTATTTTATTATGAAAAATACTCGTAAAAAATACGGCCCAGTTTAGAAGTTTTCAGTACGTCAAATTTTATTCAAATTCATGTTTTTTCGGCACTATTTTGGAAAAAAAAACTCGTAACTTATTCTGTCAATAAAAATAAAAATATAGTATCTATATATTTGATGCATACAAATTTACTACCTTTCAACTTTGAGTAGCAGTGTGAGATACGAGATTTTTTCAAAGTAGTGCCGAGTGTGATTGAATAGCTAAAATCTAAATTATTCGTACATTAGGGTAACTTCGAAAGCGGGGTAAATTTGAAAATTACATTATATCTGATAAATTAGAAACTCCCTATTGTAGCAACAATAAGCAAAATGCCTTGGTAAGTCGGCAGTTGCATAAATGTTGCCAAGGTATGAAGCGTTTCTATTTTGTAGATAGGCCTTTTTCATAATTATCCAACTTTCGAAGTTTACTCCGAAGCACCTTATACAAAATATACTCGGTTGTAAGTCATCCATATATTCCTAGAGTTTGACCAACAAATTCTGCAGTGATTTTGATAGCTCACGCAGTGCAAGTGTGCTTTCAAAATCGCTGCAGACTTTTTTTGGTCTAACTCTAACTAAGATCGAAATTCCCTAATAACAAAATGCCACAACCCGCGCGTGGCATTTCCCCGGCACCCCAAATCAATCGAATCGCTTAGTTCCTCGTATCCCGAATCAATTTCCCGCTGATTGCTGCCGCAGGACTTGCTGTCTAATGTTCCAGCCATTTCGTGCCGCCTGATAAGACTACACTTGAGCGCTTTGAGTCGACATGGTAATACAATTACATATTTATCTTTAACAAGGAGCAGTTTGCATGTAAATAGTATCTGAAATACATCATCATCATCACATCCTTTTCAGATGTTTATTACAGCTGCTGTATATTCCGAGAGTCTCATCTTTTCTTGTGACTGAACAGATGCGAGCTCTGCACTGCTTCCCACAACGGTCACAATTAAATTTGGCGTTAGCTGGAACACATATTCCTTAAAAAAATAGTATGGGATAATAACTGGTAGGGTGACTGATATATAATAGTTGTTGGCCACTCTTTATTAAGGCAGAAAGAAACAAGGCAATAGAAGCCAATGTTAAGAGTGGCCATTACTATAGACTTTTCTTTTTTTTTTTTAATGCTTTTTGGTGAGGGTCAATCGGTCCTCGCTAGGAGTACGGGCGGCCGATTGCCTTTAAGTTCGTATTATTTATTAAATGATTTTAAATTATCTATTATGTATTTAGTATACCTTAAAAAAGAGTTGAGGGCTTCTTCTTTTTCCGTAAGTTTGTTTATATTCAGTGGGTCTATGTTGTACCTGGTGCATATGGTATCGTGGATCGTTCTTGCGTAAAGGAACCTTGGGCAAGTTTTAATAAGGTGATCAATTGTTTGCTGTGTGACGTCGTCACAGGGACACGCGTCATTGTCAATTTTGTGAAAACGTTTTAGATAGAATTTGGTATATCCGTGACCGGTTAGAATTTGTGTCAACTGAAATGTGATAGTTGTATGTTTGCGTAACAAGTATATATCGTCCAATGTGGGTAGCCAGTTTTTTACGTGTTTATCTGTTCTGCTCTCTATATATGTTTTATTATGGAGTGTGTGCAAATTTTTCTTCATTTGGGCTTTATGGTGCGAGAGTGGGAAATGAACATAATCCGGTTGCTTATGGAGTGCGGCCGCATGCTTGGCTGCGAATAGAGGCGCCAATAACTATAACAGGCACCCTAGCAGCAGAGTACCTACGGGTGGCGATTTCTGAATAGTGAAGAGAGGCCGCTAGCATAGAGAAATGCTAGATAGCAAAAAAAACCGGCCAAGTGCGAGTAGGACTCGCGTTTCTAGGGTTCTGTACATAAGTCCGACTCACGCTTGACTACACATTTCTAATAGGTTTTCCTGTTATCTATAGGTAAATATCTATTTTGAGTATTTTTTTCAAAATTTTAGACCCATTAGTTTCGAAGATAAAGGGGGGGAATGGTCATTTATGGCTTTTTTCTTAAATAATTTCGAACCTATGTATTTAAAAATAATAAAAAAATATGTCCATCTTTGGGTCACTAATTTACATATGTGTACCAAATTTCAACTTAATTGGTCCAGTAGTTTCCGAGAAAATAGGCTGTGACAGACGGACAGACAGACAGACGCACGAGTGATCCTATAAGGGTTCCGTTTTTTCCTTTTGAGGTACGGAACCCTAAAAAGGAAAGCTTAGAATTAGAATTGGACCAAAAATAAGTCTACAACGATTTTGATATAGCATATGCAGTGCAAGTGTTATTTATACGTCATAATTTCATAGATGTTTGACGTTTGAAATAACATTTGCACTGCGTGTGCTATCAAAGTCGTTACAGTCTTATCTTGGTTTAACTCCAGTTGCCTGTGGAAAGAAAAGAATAGTCAGCGATAAAAGCTTACACCAAAAATTTTTTTTTCCAAAAACTATTTTTAATAGATTGATATTGATTGTTTTATTTGCTTTTATTTATTTAAATATATTATTATCCTTTAAGTAGGTAGATCTTAATTGTCTGCTATGTTTAATACTACACTAATCGGTAAAAAAAAATCGAATCTCAAACCACCTTTGAGAAGATGAGGAAAAGGATCTCATTTCTCATTTTATTCACAACTAACCTCGAGCTCGAGTAACTGAAGTTGCTTGTCGAGTCGAACTAACCTCTATGCCGGGGTGTCGTCAAGTTTCTCATTTTTTCTCAAAAATTAAAACATTCTACGATCTTTTGTGAGCGATCTTTTTACTGGAAAAGGTTTTTAACGAGGGCTCTATATAAGTTCCATGACGGAGCAAGTTCGGTAGGCACTTTCGCCAAGATTGTTTTTGACTCAAATTAAAAAGTTTGTTACAGACATCCCTAGAAACGCCTTTGTGTCAATTATGTGAGTTGTACAGTCAGCAGCAGAAGTTGCTAAACGGGCGAGGTGTTCAAAATTACCTTGACACGCTCTTATTCTCTTAACAATAAATACGCGTCAAGATCATTTTGAACACCTCGCCCGCTTAGCAACTTCTGCTGCTGACTGTACGAGTATTGTAGTCTTATAAAGTTTTAGTACCGGCGTCTGATGCAAAGCAAGTGTAGGTATATAGTTCATGTAGGGAAGAATATGTGTGTGTGTGTGTGTGTGTATCAAAATCTTTGCAGACTTGTCATGGTCTTACAGGAGTAAGGGTCGACTTAACTTCGAGTATCGTGACAATTAGTTTGCGTTGTTTGATCCCATGGCCACCTCCTGTCTCCGTCATCAGATAATATTGATTTACATAAATGTATGCAAAATTTCAGCTCAATCGAAAATAGCATAAAATTTGACCCACACTAAGGCACTGGTCCCACCGCGAGCTAGTAAGCTATGAGCTATCGGCTATAAACACGAACAAAAGATAAGCACTCCCGTGTAAATAAAAGAGACACGGCGATATTTATAGCTCACCGCTGGGCGAGTAACTATAAATATCGCCGTGTCTCTTTTATTTACACGGGAGTGCTTATCTTTTGTTCGTGTTTATAGCCGATAGCTCATAGCCATACGTCGGACTATAGGGGGCAGTTTGAGGGCAAGGTAAGGTTAACAAAAAAATCTTAACTTACGAGTATCATAATGTACCTAGTATTTGTAACATAGCCGTGTTCATAGAACTTGACATGCCCAGTTAACTCATTTGTTTTGTTCCTTTCTCACAGCTGCAATAGGCATGTTGACAAGTTTTTAGAACTGTATTCATTTTATAGATAGACACGTAATTATTACAAAAAAATATATTTAAAATTTTTATTCATTAATTTTAAATACTAAATAGAGCTTAATTAGTTTAGTGTTTAAAGTTTGAGCCTAAACGCTCTAAGCTGTCACGTGACGTCACGAACAGATAAATAAACAAACTGCTGCCAAAATGTCAGTCCTAGCGTAGAACAAAAGCTGTAGTATTTAATTTATCTCTCTTTCTAAAAGATCAGTATTACGTAAATATATAAGCTAAAATAATGAATAACAAGTTTTACATGTCTTATGCAGTGCCTATCTGTAAAAGAACAACAATCAAGACCCTAGAGTATAAAAAAATATATTTGTTACATGATACTTACGTTGCAGTTACGAATTTTGACTTGAATGATATTGTTACTTGCGAACTATATGTATACATATTACGTTCAGCGATGATAAAACCATTTCAAAAATGAATCACAATAACTAATTTCACACAAAAATACTTACAGTTACAATTTAAGATGAATTATTATGATACAACTAAAATTGTGAGTGCAAATATAGTGGCGCAGATATAACTTTTTAATTTATTTATTTTTTGTTTCCGACAGCCAACATGGCAATGATAGTTCCATTCAGCCAAATTATTAAAAAGATTTTGGTGAAACATCGTATTATATAACATTTTATTTATTTAATAACTAATAAATATATATTTTATATCATGTCATAATATTTTTTGTACGTAATAAATGTCTATTGTCGAAATAAAAAATACATACACTGTTTGAACATCCAAACTCTTTGGCGGTGTCCTATGGATTACGGTCAGGTTTGACGACTAGTCTGTGGTGTTTCTCATGTCATGACGTCACGCGCTCCGATTGGCGTTTGCAGTCACGTGATACTGGGCATTATTTTAAATACTTTTGACTATTTTTAATTAATTAATTACGCATATTTACACTTACACAATATGATTTTCAGCATTCTAATATTCCCTGCTATGGTAAAAACATAACATGTTATATATTTGCGATTCATGTCAACATGCCTATTGTCTGAGTGACGGATAAAGCCAAACGAACTTTTTCGCCATTTTGACTTATGTGTAGTTCAAGTACGTTTACAAATAACGCAGTTAGTTGCTATGATATTTGGAATTTCACATTATAAATACTAGGTACCAAATACTAAGTACAAATACTCGAAAGTGAATTGATTGATTTGCGAACCTTACCTATCATTCTGACATGCCACGAAAATGCCCGCTGGAGTCCGACGTATGCTCATAGCTTACTAGCTCGCGGTGGGACCAGTGCCTAACGCCGGCATACTGTGACTGCTATAGTTATTGGTAACTACATACTAATTGGCCGCTCCTATCAAATCAGAAAGAAACAAGCCAATGGAAGTCTTATTGTTAGGAGTGGTCAATTACTATTTGTATTACAAATAGGGCAAGTTAAAGAAAAGTAGTAATAGCAAGTTAAATAAAAAATATAAATAATTATTACAAATAATCAGACATAGATTAGGCATTAGGCATTACAAATGGAGAGGAGCTACGCGAGCTGTCAATATCATGATTCATGTCACGTCATGCTTTCAAATATATTTTTTTTAACAATGATATTATAAGATGCTTTATAATAAGTCTATGTCTATCCACCTGTAGGTCAATATAAGTATTTTACAAACTGACAACTTAGCATTAAATAACAATTATTACTAAATAAATTAATAATAACCATGTGTCATGAATAAGTTAAATAAACTCAGCTTTCCTCACTCCATCACAGAAGCGCAATTTTATTAAGTTTTCCTACTGCTAGGTGTTACTTGACAAGGCGACAAAGTATATCTTTAACTTTTTAACAAAGCGTAAGAGAGTGGCAAGTTAGAGCCGAGCACCGCTGAGTCAAACTTTGTATTGTAAGTATTACAGTTATAATGTAACGAGCTGTGAATAAATAAAGTACGGAACTGTGGCCGCAGGCTCGTATGCTGTGTTTTATAAACTTTCACGAAACAATAGCTGTAAAGTAAAGTAAAACACCTGAAGATTGAAAGGGTAAAACACCTTAAGCACAAGGCAAAAGTTAAGCCGTCAGCTGCATTGCAAGGAAGATAGAAGTTAAATCCTTATTTTTCTTTTTAATTTTTTATCTACAAGATCAACAAACCTGGGGCCTAATGCATAATAAAGCTAATAATATTAGTGATTTTGTCTGCCCGGTGGACGAGGCTAATAAGCGAGAAAAGTAATATCTCTCATATACTACTATCATTATCTAACTTCATAAAAAGAAGTCTATAAATATGTATTCATCACGTAGTCATCATCATATCAGCCTTTGATCACCCTCTGCTGACCATGAAAACTTCTTGTACGCCGCTTATCCCGGTCCTGAGCCAATTAAATGTATTAATAAACGTGAACTGTTGTTGTACATAATTACGAGTATATTTATATGTGAAACTATTAGATGATAGCAGAATCTTAGTCAAATATCAAACTTGAGATTGATTGATTAAGAAAAATGTAGAACATCTCAATATACAAGTACATAAACCTAAACCTAACCTACCTAAACCTAAACCTGTGTTGTGTACAATAAAGTGATTACTACTACTACTACTACTACTACTACATAATATACCCTGATAACTTTCTAATAAACTATTTTTTTATTATAAATATAAAACACAAGTGGTCAACTGAATATAAAACACCAATGAGACAATATCTAGTTTTCTGATTAGCGTTTTATACAATACAAAATCGTCTGAACCATAAAACACAACCAAAGGATAACGCACACATACGAAACTTTACATTTCCTCTGCAATCTCGGTAGGTATTAATTATACCGGGATCACGTGTGGAAACTAGTGAGTTTCGGCCAGGAAACGTGACCCGACGAAACGAGGCGCAAACACCTTTATGAAAGCACATGTATACCTACAACCACAAGCGGTACATGTACTTTAACTGTAGGTGTACGCAACCGTACCAAACAGTATTTACAAATTACTTAAATGGTTGGTACATTCTAAATAAAATTGTTTATTGGAAACGTTTAATTGCAATAAATTGGAAACGATTTGGGGAACGTCGAGATTGATCCAATTGTTTCCTAAGCGGGTGAACATTGATTTGTGCCGATTTATTCGATGTAATAACGGGTTTAAGGGCCTGGCCTGATTGAGCTCGAATAATGCTTGGGGATAGGGTTACCAGTTGCTAGGATTTTTCTGTAATTTCTTAGGAATTTGGCACTTATTTAAGACTGGGCGCAATTACCGATAAATTAGGAATTGTAAGGTAGGTAAATCAAACAGTTTAAGGTATTTGCACATTATTGAGGACATTTGAGATTTGTACATGGGATCGAGTTTACCATATTATAGAGACACTGTTTTAAATAAATACTTATATACCTAGTGTCGCATATTAAGAAAGCCCACAGGTCACCAAGTGTCAACAATTCAGGTCATGTATCGGTGTCTTTTTAGGGTTCCGTACCCAAAGGGTAAAACGAGACCCTATTACTAAGACTCCGCTGTCGGTCCGTCCGTCCGTGTGTCACCAGGCTGTATCTCACGAACCGTGATAGCTAGACAGTTGAAATTTTCACAGTTGATGTATTTCTGTTGCCGCTATAAAATAAATACTAAAAAGTACGGAACCCTCCGTGGGCGAGTCCGACTCGCACTTGTCCGGTTTTTTGAAAAATTTTATGTATCTGGCAGCCCTAGCAGGGAAGGCTCAAGGCTTGTACTGGATTTAATAAAGAAAGCAGGCGTTCGCTTCGGGCTACAGACGTTTCTAGATGACTTTTTCTAGCCCAAAGACCCCGCTTTCAGCATAAAATGCCGCTAGACTGGCACTGAAAGCAAACTATTTACCTAAGCGACTAAACAAAAATCAGTCTCACTTTGACTTATACATAATCAATTTTATTTAAATTTAATACTTGTTTTGTGTTTGGTCTACCCATCTCTAATTTAGCGCTTCTTTGAAATGAAATTTGCTTTAACTTCATTTTTGATCAACAATGGAAAGTCGTATTAAAACGGGATGACTTCAGGAAAAAGGGGGGCTTTTCAGGTGGATTCATTAACGGAACATTAATTTAATTTGCGTAATCTATTCAAACCAAAACAATTTCTAAGTTCTTACGTATTACTTGAAATTAAAATCTCCGCCAGAAGTTATTTTTAAATAAAGTCACAGATATAGTGCGACATGAAATAGTAGAAATAAAGTGGAAAAATAAAGTTTCCATACAGAATTGTTCCCATGTTCCATTTTAACATCAACAATATGACAGTTACGTAGAAAGTGGCGCCCTCAATAATTTTCTACAATTTCTTGTAGGGCTATGAGATGAAGGAGTCGCCTCTCTATTTCAAAGCCAACCCATAACAATTAACACTGATGACTGTATCTATGTTGCGTTAGCATTGGCAATTAGTGTCTAAAAAATGAAAAAAAATGTTAGCTTATCTTTTTTTTCGTGTCGATAAAGTCTGACACCGACTTGATTGATTAACTCTGCAATGCTCGTATATAGAGAAACGATTGAGTTTAATGGACTATTTTTGAAGCCATTCAAGCAAGATGCCTTGTAAATTTGAGTTGTAAGGCATGAAAAACAACGAGTGTTATATTGAAGACCGGTCTGACCCAGCCTGTGAAGCCGATGGTCCTGGGTTCGAATCCCGGTAAGGGCATTTATTCATGTGACGAACACAAATATTTGTTCCTGAGTCATGGATGTTTTCTATGTAAGTATATAAGTATGTATTTATCTATATACGTATGTATGTCGTCCCCTAGCACCCATAGTAGTACAAGCTTTGCTTAGTTTGGGACTAAGTTGTTATGTATTGTGTAAGATGTCCCCTAATATTTATTTATTATTATGTAGTTATAGGTATGTATATATGTACATTTGTACAATCATCGTCATCATCATCGGAAGTGGTTCATATTTAAGTTATAAGATTTTAAGCAGGCACACATATACAAAAAGTGTGTAGAATAGAAACACATTTAGACATTATTTATTTTATAACACTTTAAACTCTCGCGTTTTGTTGACATTTGTTGGGACGTCAGTCTTTCCGTGACCACAGCTGGTGCAACTCAGCTGAAACGTCGGAATTAAAGGTAAAAACAATGAAATTATATCGCGGTAGACCCGTTTGTGTAATTGAATATATTATTTATTTTAATTACCGATTATCGAAATTATTCCTTACTACACTGAACAGTTTCTTTTACATGCAGCACCAACTTCCTAGCTTGAGAAACTAAGCCAGATTGTTTACAAAATCTAAGGGTTCGTTAGGATAATAAGTAAGTTTCCGCGCCGTGTATACTTTTTTCATTATATCTGTTTCACCAATTTGAGGAACGGCACTGTAGCTATCCATTTATATGTAATAACAATAATGTACTGATAAATTTGAAAAGTTTAGAAAGTTGGGAGAAAATTATTTTGCTTTTCTGTTTGTTGCGAACTAAATTCTTAGTAAAATATTTAAACAGTTTCGAACAACTAGGTACTTTCTGTTTTGAATATAATTTTGTCCATCGGTATATTGCAAGTATGATGACGAATGTGTGCACGAATTTTATTTTACAATAACAATATATGAGGAGCATTAGTTAACATTGGAATATAGTATAATTAATTATAAATATTAATAGAACTAAGTCCAGTATCAAGGAGTCTAAAAGTTTACGACATTTAATGTTATACTTAAGAATATAATAAAACTATTTAAATAAATTCCTATTCAAACATTATCTAAATAGGTGATAGCTATATCATTGACCGGTAATATACCTATATACCTATTTTTCCATTGTTTTGTTTTTGTATGATACACCTATAGTTTTTAATCACAAAATTATGAAATAATGTATTCCGTATAATTGTCCCATTGAACTAACCACCCAATTCATCTTAGTGGCCTTATCTCTCGTAATGGACTCCTTATGGGGCACCCTTCGGGCCTGCGGGCACTTTTGCGTAATTGCCCTCGGGGCTGTTACTTCATAACTTCCTTTGCCGCTTTGATACTACGCTCTATTAATTTACATTGGAGAGGGTGTTGTACAAGCTAGAGCTACGAATTTACTAGTTAACTACAGGTATTTCAAAGATAGTTTCGGTATGACAGAGCGTATTAATCGAGTTGATTTTCTACCATAATAGAAATGTAATAAATGAAAATACATATTTCATTGAACAATCTTATAAAATAAAAGTAGTTTGTGGTAGAGATTAGTGATTATGTTGATTTTCTACCTTAATTTTAATCCAAGCTACATGCTTCAAACTTACCGTATGTAAATTTTCAAAGTTACCATGACTCACTGACAATGTCAACACTCCGTAACCGTGCCAACGTCTACGTAATTTATTTTCTATACATCTCGCTCGCACTAATATGTCAGTGCGAGCGAGATGCATATGAAAGTAAGTTACGTTTACGCTAGCGTTTATATCAGTGCCAAACTGGCCACTACTAGTGGTAGCCACACTATTACTATCTCGGCTGGCACGGGATATTTTGTACCGTAGTATAAGTCTAGTCTGGTATATGTGTGAGTGTCTATTAGGCTTAATTTTCCGCACCGATTCAAAACGTTCATAGTGTCGAGAATCAGTAAAGCGTAAAATTCAAAGCTCCCGTCTCTAGTTCCTTCGGAGTCTACTAGCGGAGTCAGTTATGAAGTTGACCCAAAAAATTTTTATTAAGCTATGAGCTTCATCACATATGATCTTTGAGTAATTCTAAGCATTTAAAGCCTGGGAGGCAATAAGGGGAGGGGGGGTACAAAGATGGCCGCCACCCGTCATCATTCAAAAAAATCTGTTCTGGTCCTGGTGGCTACTAGGGCAAGTTTGGTATCATTTTCGTATAAACCGAAGACGTAGAATTCATTGCTGATATTTGTTTTTTTCAGCTTCATAGTAATTTTACAAGAAAAACGTAAAAAGATGAAAATTTAGGATGGAGATATTTGCTTTGAGAGCTAATAACTTTTGTATAGTAGCCAAAAATATCATATAAAAAATACTATAATAAAGCGTAATTCATGCAGATTCTAAACATACACGTTGAGTAATATCCTACTGCAAAAAGATGGTGAAAAAATTATTAAATGACCGCAGCGCAGGTAGTTGGACTTTCGTTTATCTTGCGGACCGTCGTTTATCTTACAAAATGATCGAGTACGAGTATCTACGTAGGTATGCTTACTTTGCTAGATTTTATGATGACGAATAAAATACTTTCATCCAGACATAATTAATCATACAGACATAATTTTATGCACTTTAATTTTAATGTACTTGCAACGATTTGAGTGGGGCCTAGTGTTATTTGACCGGTGTTTTCTGTAAGGTGGAGGTAAGTACGTACTTCCCCAGTTGAGCTCTGCTCGGATAGATCTGGAATGACATCCGCTGTGCTGTGCCCTACCACACAAAGCGAGATGACATTTGCAGTGCCCATACCTCTCTTTTGAACGTAGTTTAAGGATATACCCGGGTCCAAAATTGGGTCCGAGAAATAACTATTATAAATGAAATTATTCTAATAAAATAGCGCTCTTATTTTTGCTGATAATATTAAAACACTATTTATGAGAGAAATTGTACTACTTAGGAAGAGGCAAAATATTTATTTTCACGATAATTTTCATGTTATAACTCACTTTAAGTAATTTTATAGGTACATACTTAATTGTTGTTTGTAATAAATAACTTCAACCTGCACATAACATTCATTTGGATTTGATTTGGTTTGATTTTGTTTGATATTTTACATTTAATATTTGCTTCAGGTTGGTGTGGTGAAAAATTCTGTGTTTCACTCGGCGGCAAATTTTGTTTAACCCTCGTTCTTTGAAACCCTTACAACGCTCAAGATTCCATTTTTCGAACCACTCACTACGTTCGTGGTTCAATTTTGAAATCTTTCGCTTGATCGGGTATCAATATTAGCACGAGCGGTTAAACAACAACTTTGCCCCCTTGTAAAACAAATAACTATTATGCGGAGAGCTTACATTTAGAAATCATAACAGCTATGCATATTTGTCATACTAATATAGGTTATGCAAGTATGACTTGGTGACAAACCAACGAAGCTCCGCCTCGCGGGGCTTCTATTTTCTGCTCTGAGGGATAAAAGGTAACTAACGAACCTAACCTAACCCAACCTGAAATTGCGGTTGTACATAATCTTATTTGTTAAGCGAGCCGCCCTCCTCTTTAGACATGGGGATACCTGTGTCTATTTTTTTAACCTATACCAGAATTATGTCTGTGTACTGGAAATTGCAGACATTAAATATACAGAAAGCATTTTATTCTTCATCATAAAATCTAGCAAAGTAAGCATAGTTACCTACGTAGATACTTGTACTCGACCATTTTGTAAGATAAATGCCGCCTAGCGAGAGTCCAACTACCCGCGCTGCGGTCATTTAATAATTTTTTCACCATCTTTTTGCAGTAGGATATTACTAAATATGTATATGTTTAGAAGCTGCATGAATTGCGCTTTATTATAGTATTTTTTGTATGACACTTTTGGCCACTATACAAAAGTTATTAGCTCTCAAAGCAAAAACCTCCATCCCAAATTTTTATCTTTTTACATTTTTCTTGCAAAATTACTATGAAACTGAAAAAAACAAATATCAGCAATGAATTCTACGTCTTCGGTTTATACGAAAATGATACCAAACTTGCCCTAGTAGCCACCAAGACCAGAACAGATTTTTTTTAATGATGACGGGTGGCGGCCATCTTTGTACCCCGCCCTCCTCGACTAGACGCACGCTTCTTATCGCCTCCGAGGCTAGAAATGCTTAGAATTACTCAGAGATCATATGTGATGAAGCTCATAGCTTAATAAAACATTTTTGGGTCATATATGGCAGCGATCCGTAACTGACTCCAGTATACGACACAATGTTATGTCAGTGCACTTACAGAGTTGTACGGCGAATTGTGCTACCTACAAGTTACATCAAGAGGGGTAACTGGGTACAAATATTTAGGATAGCTTTATAGGTTTTCTTATTGAAAACACTTTTGAAAAATAAGTCACTACAAATGTAACAATTATGAATCATATACGATTATTTACATTATTTTGCTTTCATAAGTCATAGTTACTGATTTTGAAAAAGCATTTTTCAATTAAAAGGCACGTGATGATTGCGTAGTCTTTTTCTAATACTAATGAAAATGAACTATAGATAATATAGCTAATTGAGAAATAGTCCGTGAGACTGTTTAATAAAACAATAAACAATAATTAAATAAATCAGACCGGACAGACCTCTTCTCAATAAACTGTCGCTGCAACAATCATCTATCAAGATGCTGTGGCCAATGATGAATATAGGACATATTTACACAATTTAACTAAGCCCAAGGGTAAGCTCAAGAAGGCTCCTGATACAAAGGGGACTATTTCCATTAAGTAATGACTTGTCTCCAGACTCCCCGTTACTTCACTTGACGGTATCTAATGTAGGAACCAAATATTTAGTTCACTCTTTATAAAATAATATTCGTACAGGCATGTTGTTGATAAAATTTGGCTAAAAATAGCTACGGCATCCTCGGGGAAATTAAATAGTTTTTTTTTTATGACAGTTACAAATTATTTATTATGTTGACATCGACTTTAATGTTAACTTGGTTTATATTCAATTGTTTGACATGTTTTTCTTTGTACATGACGATCCTTATTGGGAGACACAATTTTATTAATCTTGTTACTTTTTATTTTAAATATATAATGTAATTTTTGACGATCATGATGAGAAGATAAACATAATTTTGACGAATGTAGCAAATTTATAGTGTAATTTTCATCTTGAAATAAAGAAATCTAATCTAATCTTTTAAAATTCATAATATAACGTTTAAGTGGAAATATGGCGAACGTTTAAAGGGAAAAATGGCGATCGCACGATCGCATCTATATTCAAGATTTACCACAAACTACCAAAAACAATACAAAATTACGGCGCACTAATAAATAATAATAAAACGAAATTCCGGCCCAAACATAAGAATAGCGAAGCTACGTTGAATCTCGCAATATCAATAAAATGGCAGCCAACAACTAACCGTTTAGTTAAGCCGGTGCAGCCAATCAGGGCGTTCCATTCCCTGGGAGTGGGTCACTAAATCCCTCTAATGCGAGCCAGGGATTGAACTCATTACCTGGTCTTCCTCGTATTCCTATCTCACGAAGCGTTAAGCTAAGCAAACAGGATATTTTGTAGTTTTGATTCAGATTACAGCGGTTCTGCAGCAGTATTGCAGAGTGACATCAACATCACTGCCGCAAATGTCAAAAATTCGTGTGAAAACAACGATTTTGACGTTTACGGCAATAATGCAGGCGGCGGTGACAGTCCATTTCCAACGACAGCTGGACTACTTTTCATCATTTACTATGGAAATTGACAATGACAGCGACGCGTTCTGTACCGGTAGTGCAGCTGCGGTTAGAAATGGAATGTTACCATAAAGCTACACGTTACAAGAGTGTCAGGCAACATTGAGGCTCTTAACTCGAGCTTCGCCAATGACTAAAGCCTTCATAGTTAACTACGAGATGGGTTATGAAGTTATGATTTATTGAGCAGTCGTTTTATGTAAGTATGTGAGTAGGTACATGTTTCTCTTGTGTTCCACCGTTCTTTTTCAAACTTCATTATATCGACTTTAAAAAAAAACAGTATTGTTTAAAGAATAAAACCGTAGTTATCACCAGAAAACCAGGTTAGACTTATCTTATCAAACGTAAATTACAAATGTTGCCTCAGACAGAGCCTGATTCTGAAATTAATTTCATGTTCAGAAACTGTTATGGATTAATTTGATCTAAGATGTCATCAGCTGGACCAGAAATGTCATTGTTGACCACCATAGTATTTCACAAACAGGAAGGGTACGCTGACAAATGTCACCTTAATAGTTTTTTTATCGTAATAGACTTAGTGTTGTAAGGTTATAAAATGCATGGGATGACACCTGTCACCCCAACCATCGTGTGTGAAACATACTTTTAATTAAAACTGTGTAGTTATAAGAATCATCATCGTCATCATCATCCCAGCCATAAGACGTCCACTGCAGAACATAGGCCTCCCCCTTAAGAATAATTAGGAACAAAAAAAAAATACATATGTAGAAAATGTACAGCTACATTTCTAAGACAACTAAGCACAATATGGGTCAGACTGGTCAAGTCGAGCGGCAACTTGCTCTCTGCCCGTGATAGGAATGGCGGCTTACTGGTTGTTCCCGAGCTCCGAGACGTCAGATGTTCAGATATTGTATTGTAAACGAAGACAGAAGGGTATTGGGTTTCATTTTACTAGTAGAGTTCAACTATTAAAGGAGCGATCTATATTATTTAGTTACTATGTATTAAAACAGTTCCGTTACTTGCTAATGAGGTGTGAAACTTATATTCTTCAAATGTTGTACCTACAGTTTAATATTTTAAACTTTCGCGTTTTGAATACATATTAACTCACATTATAGATTGTGTCGAAACGTCGGTAAATCAAGGAAATTGAATATAATTCGCGCTAGACCCATCTAGCAATGCACGCACGAGAACTTTCCAAAGTTGCGAAACTTTCCACATGAGAAATTCTCGGTAACTTCTGAGAATGTTCTCGAGAACGAGAATTTATTTATTTATCGTAGTTTATACCATGAATATTCACGATAGTTTAGGTGTAGTCCTTACCCCCAGAAAATTCCGACTTTTGATCGTCCGCTTCCGGTCAGAAAAATGTATGACGGCCCGGCCAAACGGTCAGACTTAGGTGGGGGGTGCTCGACCAAATGTCATAGAGGGACCCTGGCAGTTTTTGACGCCGCCATTTTTTTTCAATATGGCCGACTTTTTTTTAAACTTTTTGAATTTTGTCCTAGCGCGCTGAAATTTTGGTCACGGAATCTCGGGTCCCCTAGATACCTATGAAAAGTTTTGTTTGGAAAAATGCTACAATTGCGGGAAAACTGGCCACTTTTATTTTGTATGGCAACTTTTAAACGGTGCGTGATAGATGGGGCGTGCTCGACCAAATGTCATAGAGGGCCCCGAGACAAAACAAACTGCATTAAAAAAAAAACAAAATGGCCGACTTTTTTTTTTAATTTTTTCAAGTTGGTCCGAGCGCGCTGAGATTTGGCATGGCGGGAGATAGAGGCCTCTAGATTCTAATGAAACTAAAAAAAATTTTGGAAAAATTTGTCGAAAATCGAAATGTTCTCTGATATAAAGTGAGAATTTAAGCAACTTATTGGTAAATTTATCACATCAACAAAATAGCTAACTGTAATAGACAATAATATATGCATAATAACATTTAGTTTTAAGTTATGCCTATTTAAAGTTTATTTCAAGTATATTCTCTTGTTTAAACAATAATTTCCATGTTGCAGGAATGTTCTGAGAACATTCTCGAGAACGTTTCCGCTTTTTGGGAATGTTCTGCAATTTGTACATTGCTAGACCCATCTATAATGTGAGTTAATATGTTGTACAGTTATTTGAAAAAGGTACAAATGGTTTATACGCGGCTAAAATTGCAGGAAATGTAAGTATTTTATATGTTTATCAATACTACAAATGACCTTAAGATTACTGTGGCATGAAGCTAGATTCCATTCCCGGGAAAATACTTACTTAATAAAAATCCTATAATTTTGTGTTTTGAAAAAAAAAAGCTTTGGGATGAATTTGTATAATAAATGCATTTGTTAAAATGTACTTATTGTAACAAATCCATGACCCATAATAACTTTGCAATCAAGCATAGAATAAACAAATTATGTATGAAAGAAAATAAACGCGAGTAAAATATATAAATTTGGTTGTTGTTTTTCTTATCAAGATGCTAAACGAAAACTCAATTTTAAAGAAAAAATTGTTTATTCCAGTGGAAATTGGGAAATTGTCGCAACCATTAATTAAAGTAAATTGCGTTCAAGGAAAACCATAATAAATATATCCAAGGCGTTACAACGTAACTGTGTAAGAGCGAAAAGAAATATTGACATTACCGCACCGCTTTCAACGCCTGAATCAACAGAGCTGGATAAAGAAATCGTTGGCAATGTGTTTCAAATCTAACGTCCTATGTAGATACTTGTTCTGAGACCGTTGTGACGTTCTTCGTTTGAAGGAGCCTTCTCAATTGCAATTAGCACTTGGCTTTGCCCTTATGGCAATCACGTCTACATTTATCTCAGAAACGTTTGAAAAGTCGGCTGAAATTAAGCGGGGCTCTTTGACTAAGAAATGTTACATTTCTGTCGATGAACACTTCTCAAACAAGTCATGCGTAGGTATAGCCATTTATAATGCCACTCGTTTCAAACTTAAAATGGGCTGTACAGGGAAATGAATAAAAAAAAATACTTCAAAACAGCTTAGACATGTCTCTCCTTAAGATAATAGCTAGTAGCCGTTCGCTTTTTCATACAAAACGTAGCTCCCATTTTCCTCTCTGGATATTGACAATAGGGAAAATATTTGTATGGAATTATTTTCTCGCTTCTAAGTTCTAACTCTTATAATAATCATAAAATAGAAAAAAAACAGGCTTAGGTACATAGCTATATAGTTAATAAACATAAAATTTTATTAAAATAATATAATTTCAAAATCCAGAGAAGAATATGAGGACCATTTGTACATATATACAGAACCGGTCGTCCCCTTTCCTGTTAAGGGGCTGTGCACAAATTACGCGAGGTATTTTCGGCTACTTTTTGAACCCCCTCCCCCCTGGTGACATTTAGGGAGGTTTTTCGCTACCCCCCTTCCCCCCACACAACCTCACGTGTATTTATTAGAATTTTTTGCATTCGACCTAGTTTTAAGAAAAATTGTATTGTATATAGAAAATCTTGTTTATTTTTCTATTTTTGTTAAAAAGACTCGCTATTTTGAAGTGCAGAGTGAAGATTTATGTTAAACGAAACCGAGAAAAAGTATCTACTTATGTGGTAGTTAGGTGTTTTTTTCATAGTTTCGTTCACTGTAGAAAAATACACGTGAGGTTTCCTTATACCCCCCCCCCCCCCCCCCCCGGCCCCAACGTGATCTATCGTGATTTTTTCGTGACCCCCCCACCCCCTATCGAAACTCGCGTGATTTGTGCACAAGCCCTAAAGCACAGAGAAACAGGTACATACCTAGTGGAAAGTTTCCGCAGCCGCGAACAGTTGGGATTGATTTCGTTCAAATTATACAATGGTTAATGGTTAGACGTGGGATTAACACAAAGTTTGCGGTCCAAATTTACCATAGTGATTGTCGATTCGTGTAAATTGTGAATTTAGTTTGGGTATAGGTACTTTATGTACAACAACCCGCGACATTACGTAACTAATCGATTAAACAACACTTTGGCGATATTCGCCTGATTTTAATCTAGAAGGATATACATATATTATAGGTATAATACAATCGATTGTACTAAATGGCATCAAGCTGTACATGAAAAGTATCACAACTATCACAAGACTGCTAGTAAAATATACGAACATTTTTTAAAAATACTAAATAGTGATTCAGAGTAATACCTACCCATATTTTATGCATGGCCCGATTTTTATTTTGTAACCAATTTATTTTTCTTTAGATTTGGATATCCAGGTAACGCTGGGGCGATGCGGTTGAAGCGGACTTGCGCGATCTCCATGCCGATAACTGGCGGGAGATGGCACAGGATCGAGACAATTGGCGTGTACTCGTGTCGGAGGCCAAGACTCATTTTGGGTCGCTGCGCCATTAAAGTAAGTAAGTAAGATTTGGATAAAACCAGCCAAATTTGGGTGGAATAAATACTAATATCATAACTTATCCTGAAAAAAGGTAAGGTTGTTATTTTCCATTGAGGTGGCAGTTTCAGTAATATTGCGCTTATAAGAGTTATAAGTATAAGTATTGTACAGAACAAGGATCCACCAAATTTTATCGAAATCTGATGAAAAAAAGAACAACAAAATAAAAGGCGGCCGGTATTTAAAAAAAAAAGTAATGTCCGTTTTCTAAAAGTCCCACAAAAGTCTTACTTTATCCACCGTTTACAAAGCGATGCTTTAGTTAACCCAAGATATTCCACAGTCGTCACTGACCCAGCTTACACAGATGGCGAAACAAGTAAACCGCTTTATTTCGTATACCGACAGCTAGACCCGGCCGGTATGCATAATACTAATAGTGAATTTACGTACAAAATCACTAGTAATACCTATTAGCTTGTATTTTACTATGCATAGCTTGTATTTTACTATGCTCCTGCTATTTTACTAGGCTCCAGGCAACGGAGTTGTGTACTTCATAAATAATTTCCCGTTGTAGAAAATGTTCAGGAAAAGTAAGAGGTAAAATTATGCATTAAAGACAACGATGCAGAAGATAAACTAATAAACTAATTCTAAGTGCTCTTTAGAAATGCAAGGATAATACATTCGTAGATTATAATTCTTAAATAATTTTACAGGAAAAAAAGGGATAACGGCAAAATCCTTTAAACCTCTTGAGTTTAAAGGATTTTGCCGTTTTTTGGCTTTGGCTGCAATGGAGCGTCGAACTTATTAAACTGCGCGTGAGTGTTTGAGAGGTTTAGTTCGAGAACATATATTTATAGCATTTTTCAGTAATTAGGATAGGGATAAAAGAAAGGATAGGTAGAATATGATATTAAACAAGTATAAGTACTGTGATGAGTGATGATTTGTCACCTTTTGCTACAAAAATATCGTGATTGACATGTTTACCGAACGGCGCTTTTGATAGAGCAACCGACTGGGTGTCAACTGTCATTTGTCAGGTCGGATAGCTCGCCGGACTCATTTAGAAAAGGGATAAAATAAAACATAGACTATGATTGAACAAGTACTGAGAGTGTATGAGCGCTATATTACCTTTTATGTCACCTTTATTTCCACACAAACATCGTGATTGACATGTTTACCGAACGGTGCTTTTGATGTTTCGGGGTAGCCGCTAAAGAGCAACCGATCGGGCGTCGACTGTCATTTGTCAGGTCGGATAGCTCGCCGGACTCATTAGAAAAGGGATAAAATGAAGCATAGAATATGATTAAACAAGTACTGAGATTGTATGAGCGCTATATTGCCTTTGATGTCACCTTTATCTCCACAAAAACATCGTGATTGACATGTTTACCGAACGGCGCTCCTCTTGTGTCGGGGTAGCCGCTAGCCGCTAAAAGAGCAATAGATTGGGCACCGATTGTCATTTGTCAGGTCGGATAGCTCGCCTGACTCATTTATATCGGTTGAGGTGGCGCCGATTTGTTCGCCTTGTTCGAATTCATTCAGCCGTGATTAGGGTCACCAGATGCAAATTTCAAACGTTCTGAAAATCACTGATTTTGGTATGTTTTTTTACGAACGTGCGATGTGATGGTGCAACTTGGTATTGATTTGTTCTATAAAACCGTTCTAAAGAAAAACCTTTGAAAACTTGGAAGAAATAAATCTTTTGATATCACAATTTGGTCAAAGGTTTGTTATATTTTCTGTGAAGGACCCATCACTATGAGACACTTAGCGGCAAATTTGAACTTACATTTTGATACTAAAATGAAGACACAATCATTCAAATGTATTGATGCCGATATGAGATGCACGGGCGAATGATAATAAAATGACATCATTTTGACATCAAATGTAAGTTTGAATTGACTTACAAATCTTTAGCAATCTATATTCTATTCTAAGTCCTAACATTTATTCTTTCCTATTGCATTCCTGGCAAATCCCCAAATTCCTGACATGTCGGGACAAGTCCTGATATGTGGCAACCCTATCCGAGATAAAATCTGCCCGCGGTGGCTAACCGTTTAGGGATTTGCGGATTTCTATGTATACTTTGAATCGTGTAACGATCGCGCGGCGGTCGGCAGTTGTTTTGAATGGAAAATATTCTCAGCGTTGGGGATACAAAATTTTCCGATACAACTTAGGTGGCCTTACGGCTTTGCAAACATCCTGTCCTTGTTTGAAAATTTATATTGTGTATCTCTGTAACTTATTGTATTGTTACGTACTGAGAATTTTAAAATTTCAATTTCTCAATGCCATGGAGGTCTGCTTGCTTTTAATGTTACTTGACTTAAATAAAACTGAACTACATATATTGTGTTGTCTGTTGTTTAATTATTTTTTTATGATTTACAGCTTAAAGGGGCTGAAGACTTGAGTAGGTATATGGTTTTAATTTCAACTCGATACCTCCGCGCGTTCCCGATAAAGGGCCTTGACAGACAAACAGACGGAAGGACAGCAAAGTGATCCTTAAGGGTTTCGGTTTTTCTTCTGAGGTACGGAACCCTTAAAAGCACAATAACGAGAAGTTTCATAAATTTTTCGTTTTCATAAATACTGATATTTTATTATAAATACTACTAACTTCGAATGAAATAATTTCTCTCTAAAGAACTACGATGACGTTTTCGTGTTACCAGCCCTTACTATCTGCTAAGCACCTAACTAACAAATAATTTGCATCACTAGATCTAAAATAATACATCTATAACAAACAATTACCATAAACTTAAGAACTGCGCTCTTGTCGAGAGGCGTAACTAGGGGGGGGTTGGAGGGGGCACGTGCCCCGGGCGCCGTCCAAGGGGGGGCGCCAAAATGGGCAAAAGACTACCTCTCCACCTTAGCCAAAAGGCAGCAGGGAAACTTTTGTCAGTCGTATTTACCACCACTGTGAAGTGTGAAATGCGCATGGTATTCTGGCCCTCAGCGCAAAAGAGAAAGCCGATCTTTTAGGTACTCTTTTTGCCTCGAACTCGACCTTGAAAGACGACGGTAGCGCCCTACTGCCCACCACCCCGCAGTGCGAATACTCTATGCCAGAAACTTCTATCAAGCAGAGGGATATTCGGCGGGAGTTGCTATGCTTTCGTTTTATAAGGCGAGCGGGCCGAGTGCTTCAGAGTTGTGTCCCGTGTTAGCGCGTCTTTTCCGTTAGGGGTCTCCTGTCGAAGTTACCATCTTATGGACTGTCCAGGAAGGTTTTGGGATTATACTGAGCAACTTTTACTACGGGACCAACCCCGAAATCGCGAAACAAAAGTTTACTTTCCCATAGAAAATGGACCAGCCAAAATGTAGGAAACAGTCAAATTTTTTTTTAGGGGTTGGACTCATAGTAAAAGATGCTCAGTATAATCCCAAAACCTCCCTGGCAACGGAAATACAGTTATTATTTAGCCAACCTGTATACAGCTTGGTCCAAACCTTGACGCCCAAAAATTTTTTTTAGAATCCTCGTCGTGGGCTATCATAATATTATTCCCCATGTACGAGTACATGTTAGCCGATTCTTCGTAGTTTTCGAGAGTTTTAACTTTTGTTAAGAAATTCCAGGATGAAGCTTTGCTTTGCTTTTATTCCTTCTTTTAATTCCTTGAAATCGCTTGTATTTTTTATTTATTTAGGCACAGATTAATAAATAGTTGCTTGATTTAGGTAAAGGCAACATCTAAGCTTGACATGCTTGAACGTAAAATTTTGTCTTTTTTTCCCAACTCAGCCAAGTGAGGATGCTGATTTTTTTTAGCAACTGCGCCGTTTGTCAAGGATTATGTTACAAAAAAAAACATTTAAAAAAGTTCAATAGTTTTTTTTTATACATTAATTGCTTCACCCCGGAATTTCTTAACAAAAGTTAAAGGTAATAAAAATCATAACTCGAAAACTACGAAAAGTCGGCTAACATACATAAGTATCTATTCTAATAGCCCACAGCGTGAGCAATGTAAAAAAAATTTTTGAACGTCAAGGATTGGACCATCCTGTATAACACATGCCGTGCCAACATCACTCGGTCTGTGATACTAGAATGTCGTGAAAAACCTGTGTCAGGTACCGAGAGCGTTCTATCTAGAGTTTTGGTGTGGGATCGGGACAATTTAGTCCAATTCAATCCCACCATGACTCAATTTTGCGCGTTTACCGCTAAGAAAACCTCATTTTTCAAGGCACACCCCTTCCCATGTCAGGAAGTATTGGGAGCCTCGATCGGTGTTGACATCTCCATCAGTGACGTCCAATAATTTCTGCTCCTTGCTAGGTAGGCTGCGCTCGTATCCAAAATAACTCGGTGCGCTCAATAAAGGGAGGCGATACTTTACTCTGGGGTAGACTGATCCCATATATTGAGTACTGCTATCACCTTTGGACAGGAGCACCTGGATGCCACCTTGGACCCTTCAAATCAGTCCAAAGGCGCGCTGTACCTATGAATAAGTCTACGATCCCAAACTCACAAGCGATATTGAACCTTTAAGTCTAAAAAAGAATTTTCAAAATAGAAGTTTATAAGTTTTAAAATGGTCGGCAACGCGCATGTAACACCCCTGGAGTGTAGACGTCCATAGGATGCGGTGAACGCTTACCATCAGGTCGGTCGTGAACTTGTTATCCACCGATGCACTGTATTTGTCTAAATTAATTTTTAGGGTTCCGTACCTCAAAAGGAAAAAACGGAAGCCTTATAGGATCACTCGTGCGTCTGTCTGTCCGTCCGTCTGTCACAGCCGATTTGCTCGGAAACTACTGGACCAATTAAGTTGAAATTTGGTACACATATGTAAGATTGTGTCCCAAAGACAGATATGTAACGTCAACAAATAAATTTTAAACATATGGGCTACTTTTGGGGGGTAAAAGATAAAATTAATAAATAAAGTTTTTCAAACTATATCGTGTGTATATGTATATCAAACGAAAGAACTCATTGTGAGAATCTCAAATATATTTTTTTTATAAATTTACGATAAAAAGTTTAGAAGTTTTTCAAGAAAATAGACAAAAAATTACCATTCCCCCCCCTCTATCTCCGAAACTATAAGGTCTAAAATTCTGAAAAAAATACACTAAATAGTCCTTTACCTAAAGATGACAGGAAAACCTATTAGAAATCTAGAGTCAAGCGTGAGTCGGATTTAAGAACAAAAATGTGGTTTCGGTTATTTTAGGGACACAGCCGCAATGGTTTAGGAGGAACGTGATGTAGACGCTATTGTGAAGGCTCTAGGCCTATATCCGCATAAGGCCGAAGGCCCGAAGCGTCCCGAAGAGGCGTGCCTTTAGCTTCAAGCGTGAGTCGGACTGAAGACAAAAAATGCGACTAGGCTGTATCTGGAACCCAGCCGCAATAGTACTTGTAGTACTGATTGATTAGGTTACTATTGTTACGTAGCTATTGTTACCAAAAAATAAACTAAGTGTATTCCAGTTGCCAACGTGCAACCCCGAAATCGCGAAGAATAATTTGGCTGTTTCATACCTTTTTCTATGGGAGGATACATTTTTTTTACATTGGTCCCATAGTAAAAGTTGTAAAGCTCAGTATAATCCCAAAACCTCCCTGGCTGAGGGAATGCACTTATTTTTTGGCCACCCTGTAGGTATTATCTCTCTTCGGCCTTCGCTTTTAAAACACTAGCGAAAGTTGTAGGAAACGCGACCCGTCGCGTCGGACGCTCCGAGCTATCAGCCCTACGCGGAGCTCGGTCTTCAGTCTTCGCATGTGGATACTAGTACTATTGTTCGGCATTTAATCTTCCTATCTAAGCTACTTTGCATAGTTGCGGAGATATAAGCCACCACGCCAGAAAACTTCATGTTACATCTGGTTTTTGATTGACCCATTCGGGTTTATCAAAACGTTTTATTCACGTCACGTTTCACGTACAAAAAAAATATTGAAAATTGTGTGATGTACGGAACCCTTGCAACGCGAGTCCGACTCGCACTTGACCAGTTTTTTTTTAATAAGCAAAAGAATAACCCTTTCGTTTCGTTAGTTCATTTCGTTTGGGCGGGGGGGGGGGGGGGCGCAAATTTGGTGTCCGCCCCGGGCGCCATATCCTCTAGCTACGCCTCTGTTGTCGACGAAGCAATCTCAATGTATTTATTTCCTTTTCCTTGACAGCCTGATCAGTAATTTCACTACGTTTACTTTCTCATTCCTTGATCCATATGTATGTTGTATGCGCTTCTTCCCTCTCTTCTTCTTTCCTTCGTCTTTCCCTTCTATAACGGTCTTTATGAATCCCATTTTTTGACGACTCTTAATACGCACCGCTTTCCCACTACTTCATAATATTGAAGTACGTCTAAAATTATTTCCTGACTAAGCACGTTTACAAAATTGGGGGCCTAGAAGTTAGCATGGGACATGAACCGTTGACAACGTAGACAAAGGGCCCGATTCGGATTTTGAAATAGACATCTATTAGATATATTTTAGACATCACCAAGATACAATAACGATATGTTTAAGATCTAACCTGTAAAATTTGACATTTGTGCGATTCTGGAGATACTCTTGAACGATTTCCACAGGATATGACTTAGAGATCCAATTCACATCTAATAGATATCTTACTCTATCTAACGTAAAAGTGACATTGGTTGCCCGAATTGCGCTGCAAAAGAGAACTAGTTGATATCTAAACTATAACGTATCTAGAATGGATCTAGTACGTGTCGTCTCTTGTGAATATCTTGAAATTCGAATACGACAGTAAGTATCTTGACCTTCTACCATGAATACCTGCTACGAATTTGGAGGTCAGATTATAGCAGATAGGGGTTCAAAGTCAGCGTAATCGGTTTAAACGTACGAGCCTTTGAATAATTAAATAATAGTGATTGAAGCGTTGCAGGCAAATTATTACAAGATAGTATCGGCTCGATTCGGGAAATGAATTAGAGACTCACTGGATATGAAATTGTAAAGATATGTGACGTTCCACTGCAAAAGGGACCTTATGGCGGCTGGTGCCGTGATTCGGGAAATGAATTAGAGATTCACTAGATATGAAATAGTGAAGATATGTGACGTTCCACGGAAAAAGGTACCTTATGGTGGCTGGCGCTTACGTCACATAGCGCCGCAATAATATTAGCGTAAGCACCAACCGCCATAAGGTACCTTTACCCGTGGGACGTCACATATCTTTAATATATCATATCTAGTTAATTCCTAATTCATTTCCCGAATCGCGCCGTATTATGTATATTCATTCAGCTATACCTACCGTTACTGTCATTCACATGTTTACTAGTCGACAAGTGGTCAAAATAGAGATGCTGCTCCTAAAAATACGTGTGATAACTAATGGAATTCGAAATGACGTCCAGAAAAATGTATTCAAACCGTTTTAGGGTTCCGTACCCATAGGGTAAAAACGGAAACCTATTACTAAGACTCCACTGTCCGTCTGTCTGTCTATCACCAGGCTCATGAAATGTGATAGATGAAATGAAATTTTCACAGATGATGTATTTCTGTTGCCCGCTATAACAACAAATACTACAAAGTACGGAACCCTCGGTGGGCGAGTCCGACTCGCACTTGTCCGGCTTTTTTATTCAGCACATTCTAAATTGCATCTCGCGCGCTCCAATAGCTGCGTACAGTCAAATCATGTCAATATCGAAAGCATAACAGATTTTAAAATCGGAATGGTGCCCCAGTTCTGAACACTGGGCAGGGTAACGCAGTAGAATAACGCTGCGGTATTGTAATAAATCACAGGAGCCGTTGTCTAGCCGCTGAAGAATGGGTTTACACAAAAATCCCCGCCTGAGAAACGCTTCTGTCGTTTGTGTGGAAGGCCCATTTATATTTAGGGCCCTTTTAAATATACCGGGTGTGGCCTGTAATATGAGCAAAAAATTAAACTGTTGGCTGTACTCCTCATACTGACCAACATTTGTTCAGCGACTTTTAAAAATAACATGTGGTTTGATTTTTAATATACTTTAAAGTTTATTCTAAGACGCAATGTATTGCGAATTTTGTTATGTTTAAGGCGTGACAAGCAACGTCAATCACAATGAATAATAAGTCTAAATACTTCATAATTTTTAAAAGTTGTTGAACAAAAGTTTCACCGTTTGAGGAGTACAATCTATGTTTTATTATTTGCTCGTGTTACAGGCCACACCCGGTATGTGGGGAAATTTCAAAATTTTTACAGGGCAAGTTACAAAATTAAAACAGTTGGCTTATATTTTACTTATTAAAATAAATTTATTCTCATTTTATTAACTGGTTGTTCCCTGTAATACACGTAACTGTACGTATATTATTTAGTCTGGCAAATTATTTTGTCATATCGGTAAATAACAATTCATACATACTAAGTACCAATCATTCAGCCGCGGTGTGAGTGAAGTTAAAGTAAAAACGGATTTACTTACAACAAATAAAACGTGACTCACGTTAGAATGGTTCGGGTCCAGGCCTAGGCGTCTGACATTTCGTTTTCTGTAGAAAGCGTAAAGGCTCAGGGCTATAACCGCGAAAATCGAAGTTCGCAAATTGCGGGCATTTTTCCCTGTCACTCTAATTACGCCTTCATTGGAGTAAAAGAGAAAGATCCCCGCAATTTGCGAATTTCGGTTTTGGCGGTAGCCCCTCAGAAGCGGCTATCTAATAGAGCCTATCGCCTCTGCCTGCCTGGACCCTGACGGTTCTAGCGTGAGTCATCATCTGAGAAGAAATGTTTCATAAATTGCCTACAAGTAATTTGGAGATGACATTGCGCATAAAAACAGCTATATGATAAACTAAGTGAAATTTATATTAAGATATAAATTTCACTTCTTCTTGTACAATTAAGAAGATTTCTAATGATACATACGGTTGTTATACGTGGCTGGCATCATTAAAAGCCCTTCTACACATACCTATATAGAGGTCCTAAATGCCGTTAATCTGAGGAGATTGTCGGAACGACCCTTTTATCTCATTATCTGCTGTCCAGTCGCAGTGGTCACGACAAATCCTTTAATACCTTCCTCGGATCGCCATTTTACGCGACTTTCGCAAATTACGCAAAAAGTACGTACAAGTTTTTGCGTAATCCCTGTTATTACTTGATTAAGGTGACAAATGGAAAGTTAGACTTTGTATGCTTTGTTTCTACATTGTTTTAGTCTAGTAAGGACACTTAATGAGTCAAGTTTTGCCCCGCCTGGCTTGACTACCGTAACGGCTCGGCCACGACATCGAGCGACTTGCGACGGCGGGAGCGATAACCATAGGTTGGTGCGAAAGGTCCTATCGCTGTGTCACGCTCCAACCTATGGTAATCGCTCCCGCCGTCGCAAGTCGCTCGATGTCGTGGCCGAGCCGTAAAAGATGATAAAGTAGTTATAACGAGAAAACTACGTGTGACACGGTAAATATTTGATGAGTTTTCGAATATCGTAACGTTCACGTAACGTTGTTGTTGATATGTTATTTTATGACGTCTAAATTTTGATTTTTACGGCCTAGGCGTCCAATTAGTTGGCTAATTTAACCAATTCGCTGAGATATAAATACGGCTTAAAAATTAAAGTTATTGACCCTTTTCCGCCTATTAAGGATGACTCACGTTAGACCGGGCCGTGTCCGGGCCGGAGCTTCCGGCGCATCGTTTTCTATGGAAAGCATCACGTGATCGCCTGTCATGTCATAGAAGCGTAAGCTCCGGAAGCTCCGGACACGGCCCGGTCTAACGTGAGTCATCCTTTATTGATTCTTTTAACCGAATCGAATAAACCTATCGTAAACTGATTTCTGTTTTAAACATTAAACCACATCCACATGAATTATTTCTGACATTTTGTCAGAAATAATTCATTTATTATTTAACAAAACGTTATATTATCGTTACAGCGGTACATTGTTTTCAATTAATAAATAATATGGCATCAGATAATTAACTCAAATTACGGACAATTATATTTGATACATGACAATAATATATTAACTATGTTCTTATCTGATAGTGATTATTAAGTATAATTAACGGCTATTAGGTACAAATTATAACTAAAATTATAGTAGGTAATCCACGGAACTGGGTCAAAAAGGGGGTAATAACGGGGGTATAAAATCCAACTCCACAGTCTCCACACTGTCAAGTCACAGTTAAAACCACAGTAGCCTAGCATCAGGACCTGGGTTTGAATTTCGTTAAGTAGGTACCTGTTTATTTGCGTGATGCTCACATATATTCTTCCCCGAGTTATGGCCTGAGTTATGGTAACATTCCATTTCTAACCGCAACTGCACTACCGGTATGAACGCGTCGCTGTCATTGTCAATTTCCATAGTAAAATTTACAGTAGTGCAGCTGTCATTGGAAATGGAATGTTACCCTTAGTATTTGTTTATCTCTATATTATTATGTATAACGGGTGTGGCCTGTAATATGAGCAAAAAAATGAACTGCAGGCTGTACTCCTCATACTGATCAACATTAGTTCAGCGACTTTTGAAAATAACTTGTACTTTGATTTTTAACACACTTTAAAGGTTATTCAAAGACGCAATGTATTGCGAATTTTGTTATATTTGAGGCTTGACAAGCAACGTCAATCACAATGATATGGCGTGGCGATGGCGTCCATTGAAGATAATAATTATTTTGTATGAAAAATAGGGAGTCTAACTCATCATCATCATCATCATTTCAGCCTATATACGTCCCACTGCTGAGCACAGGCCTCCTCTCATGCGCGAGAGAGCTTGGACTATAGTCCCCACGCTAGCCCAATGCGGATTGGGGAGTCTAAATACTTCATAATTTTTAAAAGTTGTTGAACAAAAGTGTCACCGTTTGAGGAGTACAATCTATGTTTTAATTATTTGCTCATGTTACAGTCCACACCCGGTATACATTATATGCAGCTATGTCAATGTGCAGGTATGTCAACTAGTACCCGCAATTTCCACTTCTCAATGTCTTATCAAACATAATGTCGAGCTACGTTACTTTGTATCACAGGTTGTCCAATTTTTCCGTATACTATTGTAGGTACTTAATAAAATAATGCACTGATTAATTAGTACTATAAGAATTAATTACTCTTTGTATTTACAATTTTAATTAACTTAGAGACTGATGATCCCACAGACAAACTCATTGTTGAGTTTAGCGGGGCTATGCTTAGGTACATTACATGATTCACCATGTATTTTATAAATAAATCAGAGCCACAAACCATATTTCGAATAATTCCCTATCTTACATTTCCCATGTTATTAACTACACAAATACAGCAACGTAGATTTATATTTCAGTAGTTGGTAACAGAGTTCTAGCGATTTAATGGACGCACTCATCAAACCCTGGGAGAGTCGAAAACATTAACTAATAACCCGGCTCGCGGTAAGGTGCATTGGGGTAAATTCGGAAATGCGGTTATCTGCTGCATGGTAGCTGAGTAGTATATATTCTTGTGGATGAATTAGTTTCTCCGATCTGCCTGAATCCTTTCTCGTCTGAGGAGGGGCCGGCTGAAAGCCGATAATAGCGCCTAACCTGTCAACACAGTGAAAGCTTGCAGATTTATCCGAATATACCTACTCGTAACCCTTTGGTTGGTTGGTAATATAGGTTGCGGTGGACTTACCCACAGAAGAACCGTTTTTATTTTGCCGCTTATTTTGCCGCCATTAGGTACGATAAAATAAATAAATAAATTCAGTTCAGATTCGTCGTTATGGGGTTGATTTGTAAACATGACATATTTACCTACATTATTTACACTTTAGACTTTTCATCAGCAATCATATATTTTTACAATATCTACATAACTAGATTTTAGTTGATATTTTTTATACAATACTTAGCAAAATACCTTTTTTGCTGCACCGTAGGTCATATAATGACATCAAAGAGAAAGGCCGCTATTAGACCAATTTCAGTCATAATTACCTGAAAATAAATAAAATTTGATTAAATACATAAATTTGACAAAATAAAATATTTTATTACGTCACTTGAAAATAAAAGAAGTGTTATATAACTAAATTAAAGGTAGTATTATTACGAGCATTGAAAATACCCAGTTAAAACCTCCATGTTTTATCCATTCCTCCATTAAACAAAAACTGCAAAGTAAGACAAACATCATATTTTCGACTTTAAGTCCAATCACGAACCCACCCACTCAAAAACTTGTCGGAGTTACCCCAATGCTCCAAACATAAGCCATGTTCCACGAAATCCCTCTGTCCATGTTTACTGAATATGTGCTCTAACAACCTTATATGTATAACACTGAATACCTACTTACTAACACTCCAAAGGGATTCGCCGAAACCCCAAAAAGTTACATGTAGCTTAATCCAATTTCCACCCAATCTGTAGCTGAAATGCCTTTTAAATTGGTTCGACGCCTTCGGGTAGGTATATTTATCGTATATTTCTTTGCGTTTACTTTTTACGTCCGGGCAAATGTTAAATGAAGTCGCATGAATTATATGCGATAAAAATATATTTAGGGTGCATTGGAATTACTTCCGATAGTGCAAATTTATGTTTGATTAGAAGCGCTTCGACTATTGTGATCCTAGTTTAGAAGATATACTAAATACTTAGATCTGTATCTATAGCCACTCTAATGTAATCTATCGAGTTAAAAGACACGATTTGCATGTAAACGCAGTATGTGCGTGCAAATATGTTAGCTTTAACCGCGCGAGTGCATGTTAAACGCGCGTAAAATAGTTTGTTGGGTACATGACATAGTTCACGTACGGTCGTACGTACATACGTGCAAATAAATCAGGCATGTGAAACACCCAAAGGCACGGACGATTAACTTCGTCAATGTCCAAAAATGAGACTAAAAGTGAGCCTTCCAACTTAACATGATTTATTCGATTTGAGTGGCTTCGAGCCACGGATCAAAGACTAAAGTACCCTCTTGCCCTCGCTCGAAATGTTACACAGGTCGGTATTATTAATGGTGAATAATAGCTGAGCGGATCCTTTGCCTACAAATCCCCGTGTTTTATAAAACTAACCGGATTTTTTGAGGACCAAATCAAGCCCGCTTTGAGCCTATCTAAAACCGGCGAAGCGCGTATCGAACGCACGAAGGGTTCCATTTTTTTCATAATTTAGTTTTCCATTTGTCTTTTTTTTTTTGTTCCTGTATCGTCAATCAATGGTCTGTACTTTCAGAGGTTTACTCAAAATTTCAAAATTCTAGTGGACATATTCAGGTAACGCATTGAGTTGAGGAAAAAAAACTGTAAATTGAAATTGCTAATTCAGTCACTTTTCTGCTGCTCTCTGGTCAAACTGGTATTGGAGACCGAAACCCCGATATATAGCAATCTTTTTGCTTTCTGCTTCCTCGTCAACTGACCTAGCTCTGGTGAATTTGATGGTAGATGGGACGGTGATAGTGTAGGTATCGAAGCACGTGGCGTCCCAATCCAGCACCCGTCCCATCTTACAATAAATAATAGGCATACAATTGAACAGTTGTTCCTTTGAATCTTTTTCTTGGTATGTATTGCGTGATATCCTTTTGGGTACATACGGTATACGAAAAACTCTCCGCTTTTAAAACATCAGCCCGCTAAAATAAGCCGGCAATAAATAACGCAAGCTGAAGCAAGCAGATCGGTCGCAATACAGGTCGGACAATCAATAACTAGCATCCATAACCTTTATTCGTTTTGTAAGGAAAAAATATTAAAAACGTTAGATTTCCATTCAGGCCACGCATGTGAGGACGTGCCTGGTGTGCTGATACTTGAAACTATGCCAACTTTGACGGCGAACAAATCAAACTGTACTCGGATACGACTTTAACTAGAATGCTGGATAAATGTTACTTGAATTCTTACTTGTGAAGTGAATAAAATCGCCGTAAATCACTTTACTTGTTTTATTATTATTTCTTCTTCTTCTCGCGTTATCCCGGCATTTTGCCACGGCTCATGGGAGCCTGGGGTCCACTTGACAACTAATCCTAAGAATTGACGTAGGCACCAGTTTTTTACGAAAGCGACTGCCATCTTATCTTTCAACCCAGACGGGAAACTAGGCCTTATACTCACGATGTTTTCCTTCAGCGAAAAGCATGTGGTAAATATCAAATGAATTTTCTTACTTAAGTTCCGCAAAACTAATTCAGTCAATTCCACAAGTCATTTATTAATGTTTCGATTGGGTTTTTTTAAAAACGTAGACGAAACCTTAAATCAAATCAGAGATACTTATAGGAAAAAACCGGGCAAGTGCGAGTCGGACTCGCGCACGAAGGGTTCCGTACCATAATGCAAAAAAAAGCAAAAAAAGAAACGGTCACCCATCCAAGTACTGACCACTCCCGACGTTGCTTAACTTTGGTCAAAAATCACGTTTGTTGTATAGGAGCCCCATTTAAATCTTAGAACTCCAGAAATACATCATCTGTGAAAATTTCAACTGTCTAGCTATCACGGTTCGTGAGATACAGCCTGGTGACAGACGGACGGACGGACGGACGGACGGACGGACAGCGAAGTCTTAGTAATAGGGTCCCGTTTTATCTTTTGGGTACGGAACCCTAAAAACGAAGCGGTAAACAATAGAAAAACACCAAGTAATATTCTTCATGAAAAACATCCCACTGATCGTGGACAGACAGACCGACACCGGATTCTTAAATGTCTCCTACACAGCCTTACGGCCTAGCTACCCATGGAAGTTCCCGAGGTACCGAAACTATGTCAACTTTGACGGAAGCAAATCAAACTGTACTCAGCCAATGGGGCTTTAATAGATAGAAAGTTGGGGGGTAGCTAGTTAAATCCTCATTTGTCATGTAGCCAACACTGCCAAGCTAACTTTAGAGTCTTTTCAAGGGCGTCCTAAAGCCCCGCTTGAATGTACTAAGCAGGTTACTACCTACTTTAAGGGAGTAAAAAAAGCGAAAAACATCCTTTAAATTTATAATAAGTAATTTCAATTTTTTTTTTTCAATTTATTTATTAATAAAAGAGAAGTTACATTAATTATTGTTACTTATCTGCCAAACTGCATAGCAGTTTGTTGGCAGAAAACTTATTCTACCCTCCACCATTGTAAAGTAAGTTAATTCTTACTTAATTTATAGCTGTGCGAGTGCGATTTCTTACAAACAGTTGTATACGTAACAGACAGACTTTAATTAAAAACATTTAGATTAGAATAACCATTAATACCATTAACCAGCTAACTAACTAGGTTTACCTATTTAGTCACTCTGTTACTGCATTATCATGTGTAAAAGGTAATTAGATTTCGTTATTAAATTTTTTATCTCAACCGGTCACCGGTAAACAATAAACATACGGAGTGAAGCTAAATAAAGAGTGTAAGATAATAAAGTCATCAGCAATTTAACATCCTCGCCCCATCATATGTAATAGACCAATTTTATATTGACCAGCGATCTTATGATCATGTGATTCTATTGTACCTACTTAAGGACAAGGGAAGCGGGTCATCTTGCATCGGTAATTCCATACAAGGCGGTCGTCAAATAAAAGGTACTGTTAAAAAAATCACGAAATTTTCGAATTAAATACCTATAAGCTATAATACCCTTCAATTATAATAATAAGCTTTTTATTTGTCCATGCAAAATAAATAAATACATTATTACAATTATCATTACGTTGCATTCAATTTAACTTAATTTTAAATTTATAATTATTGAGTGTATACATTTAATAACTAGTTAATTTGACATATTAATTGGAATGAATTAGTTTCACAAAATAATTAGAATTAATTGGAATTAAAATTAAAATTTGAATTTAGATTAAATTATGATTATTATATTTTACATTATTCTTGAATAGACCCCCTTCGGGTAAAAGCCTCCTCCAAGGTATGCCACTTTTTTCTGTCTTTTTTGCCTTCAATTATACTTAACATCATTCCAATTTTCTTCACGTTTTTGATGTTGGACAAGCAATTTGGTCTAAGTACATTTATTTTCGATCTGTGAATTTTTAAATTGTTTCGGTGGCGTGAAAACCTATCGTAGTTGTGTAGGCGTAGGTTTTTGATTAAAAAACAAACGTTTTACAACTCAGTCGAGTCGACGGCTAACAAACCGGAAACATGATCGCATTGTGTGTAGGGTTTCACTATTTTTTTTTCTATGGATCTAGTGAATCTATTTGCAAATAGGCGCCTTTCCAAGCTATAGTTCGTTTTTTTAGCATTAGAAAGAACTTGAAAGAAGGTAAGCGATCTTGACATGTCATTTAATTTAAAAACGCTTTTTAAAAATCAGTATCTAGGTATTACTTATGAAAGCAGAAGAATATAAATGATCGTATTAGATTCATAATTGTTACATATTTGCCGTAACTTATTTTTAAAATGTGTTTTTCAATTAAAAGACACATCAAGATTGTTTACCTTATTTCTAATGCTAAAAAAACGAACTATAGTCAAACGTTACACCCTTTTTCCTCGTAACTTTTGATTTTATATTTATTTATTTTACCGTGCGATATGGCGCGACAGACATATGATGGAGATAAAAACAAGCTGATCAATATAGGAAATTCCTCATGTTAAGCATCTGTTCTTTAGATACGAGTAGGTATATATGTTGTTAGTTAATGTTAAATTTCATCTCATTTCAGTATGTAACTAACTAACGAAAAACATTCACTCAAACCCTTTAATGTGTAGGTCATACTTAGCAACTTTAACTATGGCACCGACCCCGAAACCGCGAAAAAAAAAATTTGTTATTTCATTTTTGTTGGCCTAGCATTGAAATTTTCTATGGGAGAGTCAAATTTCGGGGTTGGTGCCATAGTAAAAGTTGCTCAGTGTGACCCATTTTTCGTTAATTATACTGTATAAATTGTCGCTTTTAAAATAAAAGCGTGACTTCGATTGTATGGTGGCGGTTAGGTTCATATGACTCTTAAATCATCCTAATCTTGAAATATCTGCAATATATTAAGGACACCGTGCTAACTAAGCCGAACTATCTCTCGTCGGCTTTTGTTGTCAAGTCACGGAAATGACAATGGGTTATCGCATAACCTCACGTACACTACATAATGTACGTCACGTGTATTGGCGATATGGACTATCTCAAATAGACTCAGCGTTACAGGTTGGCTCCAAATACGTTAACATCGAAAAATTATTCTACAAAATGTTATGAAAATCTTGAATAAGTAAATAAATATTTGGGGCCAATCTTACACAAATCGACCTACTCCCAAACTAAGCAAAGCTTGTACTATAGGTACTAGGTGACGATATACATACGTACATAGATAAATACATAGAAAACAGCCATGATTCAGGAACAATTATCTGTGTTCATCACACGAATAAATGCCCTTACCGGAATTCGAACCCGGAACCATCGGCTTCACGGGCAGGGTCACTACCCACTTGCCAAGACCGGTTGTTGTTTTATTTATTTAACAAATAATTTAAACTACAAAACTAACAAAATAATCTCCTTAGCCTTTAATACACAAGCGCAAAGATTTTTTAAAATTATCAACAATAATTATGCACATTAAAAATATTGTCAACATATTTTTGGACCACCTGTATGAAGCCACTACACATTAGCAGTAATCAATTATGCATCCTACAACCACCCATTTATACAATTCAAGTACCCATGTTTACTCGTTTGTGCTGAGACATGGACAGTGAAGGAGCGAGAGAGACAAAGAATCGACGCACTCGAAATGTGGTGTTGGAGACGAATGCTGCGAGTATCTTGGACACAACACCGTACAAACGTCTCCATACTTGAAGAACTTAAGGTGAAAGAGAGGCTCTCAGCTACGGTCAGAGCGCGTATCCTCAGATACTTCGGACATGTGACGCGACGTGGAGAGCAGGCCATGGAGAGACTTGTTGTCCAGGGACGGGTCAATGGCTGTAGGTCAAGAGGACGTTCCCCAATGCGTTGGACGGATCAGATAAAAGCCCTTACCAACACCCCACTTAACACATGTGCCAGAGAAGCATCTGCCAGGGAGAACTGGCGTAGAATCGTTCGTCGTTCAACGTGACCACGACTGCTCTGTCAAGAGTAATTCGACGGAGAAGAAGAGAAGAGACCCATGTTTACTCCTAGAACTCTTTTTTGGTAAGTATAATAGCAATAATAGCATACAGGCCTTTTATGAAATGCAACCCAGGTTGTACGTGGACGTAACTGAAGTTTCCATAAATGATTAGTATGTTTGGTACCACAAGTAGTCTTACATGCCTTGTCTAATGGGTAAGTGATCTGTGATTGGCGCGAACGTTTTCACCGGCACTATAGGTCAGATAGCCTACATAGATTGTACGTGACTTAGATTCGAAATAGCTTAAACAAGCCAGGTTACTAAGTTAGTACACACTAAATTAATTATTTACCAGGCAGGTACGTCTACGAGCGATACCTACTACAATTTTTTATACTAAAAAAATGGTGGTAGTCGCTATGCCTACCTAAAGTGGCCGCCATCGCCATACGAGCCATATTTTCACGGAACCGATGGCCATTGGGGCGGAAACATTCTCGAGTGGCGACCACGTACCGGAGCGTGGGTAGACCCCCCACAAGGTGGACTGACGACCTGGTAAAGGTCGGGGGAGTAGCGCAAGACCGGTCATTGTGGCACTCCTTGGGGCAGGCCTATATCCAGCAGTGGACATCCTCTGGCGATGATGTGTGGCTGCAACAGTGTGGCCAGTAACATCAGCCAGCATTTGCGGCCAGACTATGCAATACCCGGCAATATTTTAAGTATGGCAAAGATATATTGCCACACTTTCTGAGCGTGTATGCATTTAGACGGAAACGAAAAAAGGAAAGATTCGCACGCTTATGATGAGCTTCGATAGCTCAGTTGTTTAAGAGCAATTGAAGCGATGCGATGTTCCGATAAGTCGCTCTAGCCCGAAACGGTGAATTTTTCATTTAACACTTTCAGTGCCAAGAGAATTCCAATACAAAATGAACCCGACTATCGGTTGGGTTGTTAATACTTACACAGTTTTTTGGAAACCCTTATTTAGACATAATCTGTTACAATATAAGCATATAACATGAAGGTAAAAGGTTGGACCTGCTAATATCAAAAGGAAATACATATTCAAAACATCAATTCGTACAGATGAATTTAATGTGTATTTTTTCTTGTGGTTGCTGGCTTAAAAGATAAATCCGACGAAAGACTTAACGTTTCTTTATTTATCATTTTATTCATTTTCTGTATATTATTTAGAAACTCCATTTTGCTTTAGAGCATACGACTTCCTGAAAATAAAGTGAATCAAAATCAGCTGCAAAATTAGAATTTTAATAATGTATATTTAAAAAATTGCGAAATTTCCATTGGGGAATTTTAGGAAAATCCTGCGGATCTGAGAAGAGATGTGGACTACTATCAATGCTATTGGTTGATTCCCGCACGTCTATTCTCATATCCGTCTCACTGGAAAGGTAGCCTATCGCTTAGTGGTATTCGCGAAATGCATCAAATTATTAAAATAAGTCGCCCCTATTTTGCGACGCATGTTGTTGTCTACGACGTAGCGCGCCACGACATAACTTCGAAGCAAGTTAGCGCTAGTATTGGATTTGCTACGAAGTTCGTCGTAGCAAACTATCATTTTTCTTATTAGGTATCACGAATTCACGATACGACAAACTACCGTATTCGAACTTCAAGATATTCACAAGAGAGACACGTACTAGATCCATTCTAGATTCGTTATATAGTTTAGATATCAACTAGTTCTCTTTTGCAGCGCAATTAGGGCAACCAATGTCACTTTTACGTTAAATAGAGTAAGATATCTATTAGATGTGAATTGGATCTCTAAGTCATATCCTGTGGAAATCGTTCAAGAGTATCTCCGGAATCGCGCAAATGTCAAATTTGACAGGTTAGATCTTAAATATATCATTATCGTATCTTGGTGATGTCTAAAAGATATCTAATAGATGTCTACTTCAAAATCCGAATCGGCCCAAACTGCCGTATTCGAACTTCAAGATATTCACAAGAGACGACACGTACTAGATCCATTCTAGATACGTTATAGTTTAGATATATCAACTAGTTCTCTTTTGCAGCGAAATTCGGGTAACCAATGTCACTGTTACGTTAGATAGAGTAAGATATCTATTAGATGTGGATTGGATCTCTAAGTCATATCCTGTGGAAATCGTTCAAGAGTATCTCCAGAATCGCGCAAATGTCAAATTTGACAGGTTACATCTTAAATATATCGTTATCGTATCTTGGTGATGTCTATTTCAAAATCCGAATCGGGCTCATACTTTTGAGGACAAACAGACGGACCAATTCGAACAATGCTTATAAGATGTCGCAGCGATAAGATACCAATCTGTCAGTGTCTAAAGTAACGTTTTTGGTTGAAGAATGCCTCCTCACCGCTAGGTTGAATACGCACATCTCCTCTCATATCCGCCTAATAATATCTACTCGTATTATATAGAAAATAATCGTATTGCCTAAAGTTTATGAAACAAATAAATAAATAAATAAGTAATTCAAATAACTTTTAAACGGAACCTACCTAGGTTCCGTGGTAAAAGTTATTCTGTAGGCCCTCAAAGTATTATAGAAAATACTGTTCGGCAGGCTTTAGTTCAACAATATCCTGAATAATAATAATTATAAACTATATGTTTTAGTTTTATCTAGTTATAGCTTGGTTAGGTTAAGTAGCAGTAATTAGTTTTAAGTGTGATTTATTTTTTGTGACGTACGAATTTTAATATGTTTGTAAATGTATAGTAATTGTTTTTAATGAAATAAATGATTCAATATTATAAACTCGAATCCGAAATACATTTTGATAAATATCAAGTTCAGTTAGTCGTAGTCGTATAAAGAGAAACCTAAATGTGCTGCGGGCGCAGCACGGTTCCATTTTTATCGACTATCACTATGCGCATCCCTTTCGCACTTACATACTTGTTAGGACGTGACAGGCATGGTGACAAGGGATAAAAACGCGACCGTGCTACGCCGCCTGGATTGGATAAAACTAGAAATAAACCTTAATATTACCCGGGTCGTGAAAGTGATTAAAATAATTAATTCTCTTAAAACTAAAAACGAGAAATTTTTCATAGATTTCGCTACAGAAACAGAAACTAAAATGATTAATTCGATTTAATTACTTTTGTTTGTTGGAAAGTTCCTGGTTTGTATTGCGTTATCATAAAATCTTGTTGATGCAGATTATTTTATTCAGAAAATATGTAAATAACTGTAAACGGTATATCTGAACTGAACGCAGTTCTGCAAAAGGGAACCAACTCACACTTAATCAATAGAGATTAAGTGTGAGTTGGTTCCCTTTTTTTACTTAATGTTGCAACACTAAGGTTAGATTTTCAATTTTTTTATCATGGAGTAAAGCTCGGGACACACTTATCCCACGTACGCAACGTATGCAATGCATTATGACATCTGAACCCTGTAATTTGTACGCTTAGAAACATACTTGTCAATCTTGTCATACGCAACGCAACGCATGCCATGTATATTTCTAAGCATACAACTTTCGGGGTTCAGATTGTCATAATGCATTGCATACGTTGCGTACGTGGGATAAGTGTATCCCTGCCTTTAGTCCCTGATTGCAAAATTAAGTCAATTAATATCAAAACAATATGAAATCAGGTTTATTTATTAGATTATTCAAAAAGCCGCTAAAATTCATAGGTACGACTAAATTAAGTGTGTGTGTTTAAAATACTTAAAATACTTTTAAAATATTAAATTATCTCTTTTACCACAAAGTACGGAGTTAAACACAACTAATAACGTATATTTCGCTGTACCTACGTGGCCACAAGTCACTTAACGTAATACGCTTTAAGCACGTTGTTACGGTGAGACCACTCTACTCAGTCACAGGGCGTATATCCTAAACCATCGCAGTAAGGTTTAAAATTGCTCAATTCCACTGCATTATATTTATGGATCGTTTCCGTTTAGACAACGTTATTAAAACGTGCGTGATGAACTTTATGACATTGGTTTAGCGTCTGTAGTTGCTTGCGTCAGACGTATTTGTTTGTGGTCGTGGTATATGCGATATGACACGTTCGCTGAAGGGAGCACGTGTGAGCTATATTAAAAGAAACAGCGACAAAATAGTTGTGTGCTGTTTTTGCAGACTACTATCGCCATATGGCTTTATTCAAAAGAGCGTATAGATGTAGAGCATAATTATTTTCCTTCGATTTTTTACGGAAACGTATGAACGCGTCTTGCTGGGCCCGATTCGGATTTTGAAATAGACATCTTTTAGACATCACCAAGATACGATAACGATATGTTTAAGATATAACCTGTCAAATTTGATATTTGCGCGATTCTGGAGATACTCTTGAACGATTTCCACAGGATATGACTTAGAGATCCAATTCACATCTAATAGATATCTTACTCTATCTAACGTAAAAGTGACATTGGTTGCCCGAATTGCGCTGCAAAAGAGAACTAGTAGAATGGATCTAGTACGTGTCGTCTCTTGTGAATATCTTGAAGTTCGAATACGGCAGGCTATTTCAGTCAGTCTCGTGGTACTAACAGTACTGAACTTGACTGAAGTAGCATGACAAATACGAACATTTCCGAGAAAATACGAAGGAAACAATTATGCACTGAGTACATCTGTATCTAAGACCATTTGAGTCGTTCCGTAAAAAAATAAATCTTGTTTTACACTAGAGCATAACTTAATATTAATCTAAACTTAAGAAGTAGGTACCGAACCTGATAAACCCTTTTAGAATCGTGTTCTAACTATTATATTCGATATAAAATATAAATAACAATCGGTAAGCAAACTTTGACACACATCCTTTCCATTTTAATGTGCATATATTTCACAACGAACGTCCGCCATGCACGCAAACTTATTATAATGGAGTTGTCTAACACGAATTTAGGTCACGTACATACACAGTAGTTCTTTTTAGCCGTCAATTGGCTATATGCACGACTAGGGCGCCTGCATTGTGTTTGACAGCCAGCCATTTGATAAACGATAATTAATGATGATTCATATTTGATCTTAAATCGAAAATGTCGTGAAAGAACCTACATAAGTTGCAGGGGACAATTTAGACTGTGGGGTAATTTAAACTAAGCGAAATATCTTCCATGTTTTACATTATTAACTAGAGTGCCGTATATGTCCTGATAGCGAAATAGATGTGTTGTGTGACTCGAAATAGTTAATAATGTAAAACATGGACGATATTTCGATTAGTTTAAATTACCCCGCAGTCTAAATTGTCCCCTGAATATTCAGTTGTTTCACTCCACAAAGTTAAAGATAATTTTTTTCACCCCTATCTAAGTATAGATACCTATTATTTATGCGGTAGGTAAGTATACCGGGTGTGGCCTGTAATATGAGCAAAAAATTTAACTGTAGGCTGTACTCCTCATACTGACCAACATTTGTTCAGCGACTTATAAAAAAACCTTTGGGTTTGATTTTTAATACACTTTAAAGTTTATTCTAAGACGCAATGGATTGCGAAGTTTGTTATGTTTAAGGCGTGACAAGCAACGTCAATCACAATGATATGGCGTCGCGATGGCGTCCATTGAAGATAATATTTATTTTGTATGAAAAATAGGGAGTCTAAATACTTCATAATTTTTAAATGTTGTTGAACAAAAGTAGTAGTAGTAGTAGTAGTAGTAATCACTTTATTGTACACAACACAGGTTTACAAAAATAAATTACAGTAATGGAAGTACAAAGGCGAACTTATCCCTATAAGGGAAAAGTGTCACCGTTTGAGGAGTACAATCTTTGTTTTAATTATTTGCTCGTGTTACAGGCCACACCCGGTATGTATAGGTGGAGCTGTAGTGATAAATTATCACTTAGATAGGATTTGTTGAATCAAATTTATCTAGAGGACATAAATTACGACCTGGCCCTCGATTTAAAGGCTTTGATTTAATCTTAAAGGGATACTCTCAGTGTCAACGGTTCTTGGTTACTCTTCTTCCTGGCGTTATCCCGGCATTTTGCCACGGCTCATGGGAGCCTGGGGTCCGCTTGACAACTAATCCCATGGTTTGACGTAGGCACTAGTTTTTACGAAAGCGACTGCCATCTGACCTTCCAACCCAGAGGGGAAACTAGGTCTTGTTGGGATTAGTCCGGTTTCCTCACGATGTTTTCCTTCACCGAAAAGCGACTGGCAAATATCAAATGATATTTCGTACATAAGTTCCGAAAAACTCATTGGTACGAGCCGGGGTTTGAACCCGCGACCTCCGGATTGAAAGTCGCACGCTCTTACCGCTAGGCCACCAGCGCTTAGAAACTTTAAGAAGAAGTCTTCGTAATAGAAACTTATTATAAGCCTCAAAGCAATTCGAACTTATACATACAATACATGACGTAGGTACCTAGTACGAAACAACTGATTACTTTCCGAGAAATAGTTACCTACTATATTGTAAATCTATCACTCCCACGTTTAAGATATCCAAGTTATTTAAGACACGGCCTAGAATAATTAAACATTCAAGTAAACACCAATAAGGTTAGCAAACTATCAAAGCAGGTACATAAATACAGTTCCTTAAAATTAAATTGTGCTATCACTAAAGGTGGCCACTGACGAGCCTTCCAACAGTCCAAATAGCGTGGCTGCAATCCAAAATCGGTCCGTGAATGTCAAAAACGTACAATGTTTAAAATTACGATGTCGTCAATTTGGATGAATCCATTGTAACTGCATCCATTTGCAAGGCTCGTCAGTGGCCTGCTTAAGTATGTACATTAATCAATAAGTATATTTTAGGTATTCAATCACTAATCTGTATTCCATATACATAAAGATAGATTAATTCATCTAACAATCGCATCATGCACACTACAAATAAATTGTTACACCTAAACAGTTATAACAATATTACGAAATCTAATTCAAGAAGAGAAATCTCCAATACACAACAAATATGCATTACTAGTGCTCTTGAGAAACCAATAGTTGAGTCTGATATGAATAACAACTGACTGGAGCGGGTGAGGGAGACAGGACATAGGCACAGCCATGAGATAGACAGGGAGGATTGACTTTTCAATTTAAAATATGGCAGCATTTGTAGGGGTACCTACGGCGCGCGTCTAGAGCTATTACCGGCGTTATTGACGAAATGGTTTATATAATGGTTATGGCGTGATAGCTCTAAAAGCACTTACCTACCTAAATATCCGGAGGAAAATTACTTGTTCTACTGAGTGCCCTGAAAACTCATTAAACCAGCTTATTAAGTATTACTAGGTAGTCTGTGCCTGTTCCTTTTTCATAATTTGGGCAATTTTTCAAGATTCAGTTACCTATCATTGAAATTTCTGACGATGCAACTAACAGACAGGTGATGTTTAGGTATACATACATACATATAATCACGCCTATTTCCCGGAGGGGTAGGCAGAGACCACGGATTTCCACTTACTACGATCCTGACAACCTCTTTCGCTTCCTTCACATTCATAACATTCCTCATACACGCTCGCCAGTTTAGGGTGCTCTTGACCTGGACTTTCTTCAGGAATTCCCCGATCTGATCAGAGAAAGTCCGCCGAGGTCTATACCCCTTCCAACTCCCACTTCCACTTCTCCCTCATACACTCTCTTTGTCAGCCTTCTTTCACTCATTCTTTCCATGTCCAAACCATATCAACATACCTTTCTCAATTTTTGTCATGTTTAGGTATATATGTGGATATGTAGGTATATGTCCATAAACCCTATCCGAACTTTTAAAGTTCCAGCTGTTAATATAATACCTATATCAAATTAAATAAAAAAAGTTTTCTAGTCTAAATGCCACTATGTCAAAAGCTATGAAAATCTGAGCGCACTAAAATTCTCACTTCGGCTATGGCATGCACTGTTTTATCCAAGTACCACATATCCAAAACACTTGACCTAATGTTTATATTCATTCCTACCATAAATATCCAGGATTTCCCTATCTTCGTCAAGAATTTGCTCGCATATGTTACCGGGGAAGTGATATGTACAGTAATAAACACATGTTACGTTATAAACGTAGGTGTAGCTTGAAATCTGGTGCGGAAACATGGCTGCACGGAACTTAGGCTTATTCCGATTGCCAATAAGCACAGAGTCAAAATGCTCAACGTGACCGGTATAAGTGCTAGTTAGATCGCATTATGACCCACTCATATAACTTATTTCCCTTATCTAAGTCATCACTACACGTCCACGAACCAAAACATTATTTTTGATTTGTATCCCGTTTGTGATACGTCCCATCTCAAAATATATCCCATTCACTGAAGTATCTTCCTTCCTCACAGGGAGTTTTTGCAGAAAGGTTAATTTATGTACCTCACCAATTTAGGGACAGCAATACTCTTAACTGACCATCGATGGATCTTGAAGCCAATTCGAACGTAACATTTTGATATCGTACTTGTATTGGTTATAGAACGTATATTTTGAAATCGTACTTGTATAGGGACGAGCGAGTCACAAAGGCGAATAATAACAAAGCGACGTCATTTTGACATCAAAATGTAAGTAAGAATTGGCCTCATTATGTCTCAATAATAAGGTTTAGGAACTGTCAGGTAATAATGTTAAAAACGTTAATGATATACGGCCGTATTCGAACAATGTTTATAAGATTGTCACAGCGATACGATACCGATTTGTCTTTGTCAAGTGACGTTATTGGTAGATTAAATGTCACATTTGACACTAGCAGATCGGTATCGTATCGCTGTGACATCGCATTCTTCGAATACGGCCGATAGAAAACGAAAACTTAGTACATCTTAGGTACTATCATACTCCCGACAAAACTTGCCTATAAGACATTTTGTAGACAAGACGTTTTAAATAGGAACATTTTAGAGAAGCGCCTTTTAGCGAAAGGGATAAAATCACGAATATAAGGACATTTTACGAATTTGTAATTCGAGATATCACACTTACAGCTACTACTACTAGATATTGAAACGATATGGATTAGATATGTCAGTGTCACACAAGAGTCAAAAGTGAAGTTTTTATTTGAAGAAATGTAAATTTTGACACTTGTTTGACACTGACATATCTAATCCATATCGTTTACTTGTAATCTATTACTGTATTTTGGCAAAGGCCCATGAAGCTGCCACTTCTCCAATAAACAAACAATATCTGTTATTTGACGTATCTCATTGTTCGAATTCGGCTGTTAAACTGATTTGGGTGTGGAGAAAGCAAAGAGAATACACGGGACAGGCATGCCCGGCCCAGTTAAACCTTTGTCCTATGAAAACAGTTGTCTTTGCTGCAGCCTAGTTTCCTCCAACTACGTATTACAACCACGTCTTATTTTGTTATTTTAGGGCAAAAGTAGGCTGTGACAGAAATTCATACCGGATCAATTTTGATCCGCTTATTTATTTATAATATTTTATAATAGTTAAGAAAAACATTTATTGGTGTAATTTTTTATAGAATTTTAATAATTAAGTAGAGTCCTATTTCACGAATTGAAGTAAAATTTATTCATCAGAGTTTAGTCAAAATTTATCAAAATCTGACGAAAAAAAACAACTTAATTAAAATCGGCTAACCTACAGCTTTTAAACTTTAAGGTTCATCTCTACAGCGTTAATGGGAGAGATTTCGCCGTCAATTTATAAAATGAATCACTGGAATTTGTTCGTAAGAGTCGTGTCGAGTTGGTATGCAACTAAAGTTGCCATCCGCATGTCACCTTTAGAGCGTTCTCGCATCACTGATATCGGATGTAGGATCCTACATCCACAGGTCGGGCCGCGGCCCCGCGGGGTGTAGGTACTAGCAACGCTACAACAAATATTATGCTTACACACATACACACACAAACAACAATTATCGGTCCGACAGCCTGACGAGGATCCGATACACTTATGTTTACATGTTGGTCAGATCAAACAAACTAGCGACTAGAATAAACGCTGTTCCTAGTTAATTATCTTCAAATTTCCAATTAACTATAAAACCACGCCACAACTCAAAAGTATTTCTTTCCAGTTTCTGTCGAGAATAAATAGGTAATTTAGAAGCCAGTACCTAAATTACCTTATACATATACAAGGGTCGCTAAGCCATTATTAAAAAAGTATTAACCGTCCCGGCGTAGGTTTCTAGCTAATCTAGATATATTATATTTAATGTGGTGTTGGTGACTTTTATTTTCATGAGTTGCCTAGAAAGTATTATTTCTTCTTCGAATAAGGTACCTGCACCAAAGAAAGCCCGTCATTATTTTTATTTTTCTTATGTTTAATACCTATGAATATGCAGTATTGTCTATGGTACTAGCGATCATGGTCCCATTTTGAACCCATTAACACTAAACTTATAAAAGTATGAAAGTAGACAAGCTTAAAAACCGAACTTTCTTTTACGCAGGTAGGTTTATCCTTTTTACTATGAGTTTATTATATGTTAACTATAGAAGGAAATGCTTGAAAAGTATGAGAATGACGATAGCCCACACAGTGCAAGTGTTATTTATACGTAATAAAAAAATCTTAGATGTTTGACGTTTAAAATTACACATTGCGTGGGCTATCAAAATCGCTGCAGACTTTTCTTCGTCTAACTCTAGGCCTCTACTCGGTAGGTGATAGCAACAACCAAGCAACAACCCTGTCTCTAACCGGTAATGACCGTTACAAACTTCGTTCAACATTTTCAATGGTAAAAACAGCTTGGTCATTATCCCTTTTGACAAACAGTTAATCCGGATCGCGTGATGCGCAAATACGGGTACAGATAGAACCTTGCCGCTCCGACCGGCAGGCGTTGTGGAATAAGGATCCTGGATTATAATGCTATAATATTATTATAAATAGGTACTTTATGGCTTAACACAGTACAAACAGACGCTATATTATGACTAAGAAACGTTTACAAAGAGGGTTAGGTCACCACGCATACGTAGCTGCAGTTTTACTTGAATACTACACCGCTAATAGCAATACTTAGTTGCATCTTACGTTACTACGCTATAAAAGCCTATGTTCATATACAGATATTTTTGTAGACGTCTTTAATGATAACAATTTAATAATCAAATACTATCTTATAATAACCGTACAATATTTTTAGTAGGTAGCTCCCAACACCTTGACACTGGCTATAGTTGCACCAAACAAAATCTGCAGCGGATTTGATAGCCCACGCAGTGTAAGTGTTATGTATACGTCATAATTTCATAGAAGTTTGACGTTTAAAATGACACTTGTAATGCGTGGGCTATCAAAATCGCTGCAGACTTTTTACGGTCTGTACGGTAATAAATAGTCCCACGGACTGAAGCTGTAACTGACCCTGTTATTACTACAAGAATACGCCTCCTGTAGGGCTATGATGGTCGGCTCTTTATCAGTTGTCACCATCTGTCACGTTCTAACAAAAACGTAAGTGCGAAAGTGACGCATTACATGACAGGGTGAAAATGCGACCATGATATCGCTTTTGTACGGATATGATGGTCGTGTTTGTCTACGTGACACATCATGACAGCGTGATAATGACATCCCATCTCTTTCAATGGCGTTGCGCTAAAATGTGACATTTTATCACGTGGATAAAGCCGTCCATAATACGCCTACTGACCGTACATAAATGTGGATGCAATTTAAATAAGCGATTGAGGTTCCACACAAAAAAAATTACTGTTTCATACATTTTAGCTTATCCATTTTCTATGGGAGGGAATTTTTTTTCGTGATTCCGGGGTTGGTCCCATAGTAAAAGTTGCTCAGTATAATCCCAAAACCTCCCTGGCAAAGGAAATGCAACTTATTTTTTACTACTATACTCAAAAAGTGGAAAGGATTCGTTAAAGTTATTCGTGAAAACGCTGTGAATGAAGTTTTACAAATAATGTTATCAACTTATCAACTCATTTTGTAAAAGTCAGTTTTATAGCCCCACCGGCGGTAGTAAAAGAAGCCTCGAGAGACATGATATCGCTTAATGTTTACCGCCTCGCCCATGGTGTGCATTTCATTACTGAAAACATTATTATATATTTGAAATGTCTAATCTTTCAATGTTTAACAAATCAAACCCTTATGATTATTTACTTTAATGGGACTTATTGTTAGTCGGTTAGTCTGACTCCGAGATGACGAGGACAATGCCATCCTTGAAAAGTCGGAGGTAATTTTAAATTGGACTTTCATATCAGTGAAAAAAAACATTTAGTAGTATATTCAAGTATAAAATCAAAGAACACAACGACGTAGAGATTATTATAAAGGTATGTATATTTATTTTACGAAAACTGATATGCCCCGGGTTTACGAGTATCTCTAAAATTACATTTATTTGTAATGTTAATTTTGCCATTCGTAGCGGCAAATTTTAAGCCCGAAATGTTGAACTACAGGTGACTTAATACAATCAATAGTCCCTATTCTCTAGAGAAGTAAACATAAAATTAGAAATACATCGACTTGTCTAATTAAATTAAAACTTTACCATTTAGTATCCTTCCTACGACTCTACTGCCTTAGCAGTGTCAATCTAACATATTGAATAACGTCTGCGTAACTTACCTACTTTCTATAGGTACATCTCACTCGCCCTAATATGCGAGTACGAACGAGATGCATAGAAAGTAAGTCACTGTCGCACTAATATCGAAGAGTGATAGAAAGAGATGACTACACTACGCCAAGGAGCGTTAACGGTTGGCACGCTGGGTAAGCACCCGATGCAACGATCTACCTCTTCTTTTCTATTTACTTACTCTTTAAAAATAGATTTACGTACAAAATGCAAAAGTTTTTAGTTTCTCTCTAGATGTTTTAAAGCTTTTACGAGCTAGAGTATAACGGAATAATAGAACAAAAAGGTATATTACATTTAAACGCTTTATAAATTTCCTATCCGTAGTGCTGGTTAAAAAGCCAGCGAACGTACGCTGCAGGTACCGACAGTTCGTTAGCCACTAAAGGGATTACCTGCATGCCGCCGGACTGGCTCCGGTAGGTACTAGATGCGTGTGCTAGCTATAGTTGGCAGCGTCATTTATTTAGTACTATACTGTGCCAATCTGCAAATTACTTATAGGGTTTATATATTTTATCTACCTTAAGTGGAACGGAACGAAAGTAGGGAAAGCAAATCAGTAGAAACTCGTAAAGAAAATACCGCTAAAACCAGGCGCGCTCCGCAATTTCGTCGCTTTGCAACAGGTAGCTACATGTACATCCGTTCCACACCAATTTTGGTGGCTAGCCTTAAGCCGCGCGTGGCGCTGTCGCCACCTAGCGGCCATATCTGTCCAGTGTCCTGGTCGTAACAGACACGTTTTGTTAGAGAGTGAGTCTTCTGTACCTAGTACTATTATTTATTCTAGGCTTGTGTCGGTCATGAACTAAGAACGAAATCCCGTCAAGGACCGAAAGGAACTAAATCTTTTTGCACGCTCTTAAACGGTCTTTAGGTCCTTTAGTTCAGTGGGATTGATGAGCGCTTGACATGAGTGAAACAGAAAATAGACTGAACGAAATGGTTCACAATGACGTTAGCACGAGTGCGAACGAGATAAAAGAGTGACAGTCCTAAACCTGAAAAGTATGAAAAAAAAACAAATATTTTTTTCTATATTTTTTATTTTATTTTATTGTGTCTAGCTTTTTGATGTTTAACCGTCATATAGTATCGTACAACTTGAGTCGTAATTCAGCTGCCAAAAATTTAGAAAAAAAAACTAACGTAAAATCGATTCATACATTCCCAGCTCTCAAAGACCGAACTGAACTAAAGGAACTAAAAGACCGAACTAGTTCGTTTGACCGATGGACCGAGAGCGGAGCGCTCTCTGTAGTGACCGAGCAGCCACAAGCCTAATTTTATTCTGTGCTAAAACAATAATATCTCATATTTTAATATACCTACATAGCAGTTAAGTTTGCATTCCCTACTTGCGTTCCGTTCCACTGAAGGAAGATAAATAAAGTATTTAGAATCATACTTATTACAAGTACTAAGACTATAAAGCAGAAGACTGTTTGTGAGTAGGTATAATTTTAAAGCAACGGTAGAACCAACAAGCAATTTTACAAAAAAAATTAATTCAGATTTTCACTATCCGAAAAAGTTTGCTCTTGAATTCTTTTCAATATTCGTGGACGTTTTTGAGTGACGTTTTGGCACAAAATTACCATAGATGTAAGCTGGGATATCCAGTATGCATGTGGCCTTTGCCTGGCTTGCTGTGGCGCCATTTGGTACAGCGACGTCAAGTTTTTGGGAAGCTATGTCCCTAAATACTTATATGTACATCAATTAGGTTGTGACAGATACTTTTGTACGCGAACTTTAGAGATCTCTGTTTGGGAAAGTATTCCAGGATGCCAGATACTTTTGGTGTGTCGTTTCATTCACTATTATTGATGCTGATTGTACAAGACTGAATTAATAAATAATATCCTTGGCAAGTACATACATGAAGGATGTACATTTTCAATATTTTCCTTAACAAGAAAAAAGGATTTTTGCTAGCGTAGCGGAAGGCGCTGGCAACGGGTGGAATTTTATTAATTGATATTGAATGTTTTTTTTTTATGATAAAGAAATGTATAAATTTTCAAAGCAGAAGCCAAAGGCTGCAGCCAGAATATATATAAGCTTTTAATCTAAGCCGCACACTGGTGGAATCCCGCCTTAATACATAGTAAGTACACACACATCAAAACATGTTACTGTATTTTGAAAGACTTTATTAAAGGAATACTCGTAGCAATTCCGGAGCTCATCAAAACAATGGGTAAGTATCTAGGTAAATAGCCCTTAGAGAAATAATGGCGCAGGTATTTTGACTATTATATTCATAGTAGGTATTAAAGGTATTAATACTCATTTGTTTTACTAAAGGTTCGACCCCACTCCAAAACGCTAAAATTCAGTTCATGCTTTTAAATCCCTCATGGTTTTGATACTGATGTTACTCGCCGTTATTGGAGCGTGAAATGCACTGCTAGTCATATTATTATAATAATGTTTAAGTATTATTAGTCTATCGCTTTCACCCAATAACCTAGTTCATTTTAGATCCTTGTTTACACACGGGTGCTGCCTCTGCGTGCGTCCCATGACACGGCCAAGGACAGCATTCGCTCGGTGTACACCTTACATTTCATTAAAATGTCAAAAGGGCGTCTACGTGTTGGCTTCGGCTCCTTGCACGCCTCCCAAATGCCATGAATTATTATTGTGAAGGGCATTTAAAATTTACCCAGTACGTCCAAGAAACATGAAACCATATTCAAACAAATTGAGATTTTTTCTAGTATCGGCCCCTTGACTTTTGCTTACCTTTACTTAGTAACTAAGATGAGAAGGTAGGTTTATATATTGATTACTTCGTTCAGTTGGTGTGGTATCACAGACTTACCTAATGGTCGTTAATAGGATTATCAAACCTAACCCCCATTCGTAACCTATATAATCTACTAGTAGAGTCAAACCTCTTTATGATAACCTCTGTGCCTACTCTTTTTATTCATGATTTTTAGGAGCTTACTCATTTAGCAATTACGTCGCTCCATCATAGTATTTTGCAAACTGGAAGGGTACGCTGACAGGTGTCATCTTCATACAATTTGTAACCTAAAAATGCCAAATGTCGCAAAATTGTATTGGATTGACATCCATCAGCATACCCTTCTATTTTGAAAAATACTCGTAATGTTTGTGAAACTAACGCGATTCTTACTTCCAATTTCCTCCTCATAACTCTCATAAGTCCCGATTCAGTTTTATAAATTATAATATGGGTTCTTTATTAGGATAGGTATTATTTATAGTAGAATCAACGTTTAACATCGTCTTTATTAAACTGATCCCCTTTTTGCCTCTCCTGTCGTAGTATTCAATGCTACCCACATCACTGCCTGGGGGAAAATTTCAGGTAAAAAAAAGATTCTATAGTTATCTAGATTAGTTTTCTGTTAGCCAAACACTTGAATCCATTCAGTCTTTTAAGTGTTATGGGAAAAAAACATATTCTTTCGCATTTAATAAACTTCTAAATATATGTCGGAGAATGGCTGAAATGTGCCATCTATCGCCTTCACTCTTGAAGACGCCTCTGCGTTTTATCATGCAAACCTTGACGAATAGAGCAATCTAGGGCGTTACGTACACCTGAGTGGCGTTCGACGCAGTTCTGCCAAGACGTCATAGAGTGCGCTGTTAAAACAATTGAAGTCCAGAACAATTAAAGTTATGCTGTCAATCAATCTTCAGAAGGAGCACGATGAGATCGAACGGGAGAAGCAGACGTCTGTGGCGGTTCTTGGGTCAAATCCACTGGTTTGCTTAAGATAAGAAACGTATCGCGTGCTGTGATTTGTAATGAGTCTTGTGCAGTAAAGATTGTGTGTCGAACATCGTACTTCATTGAAGGCCCTCGTCATCCACGATTAAAGGTTCTGATGTGCTGCCGCTAGTATGATACGCCCACAATTCCCGACATATATAAAAATGAATCCCTAATTTCCCTTGGTCACGGCATCACGCGTGAACGGCTGGACCAATTTCGCTGATTCTTTTTGTGTTGTTTGTTATTGTCAGGTTCTTATGAAAGAAAAAACTAAGATAGTACAATAAAAATATAGATAGATATACATACTTAGGTAGGTGAAATCAAATGAATCGAAGTTCGCCGGGTCATCTAGTATTGGATAATATTTGACCAGCCATTTTTCTGCCGCCACAAACTCCGTTAACTACAAAAATAAATATTCAGCAGCGTAAACTCCCGCAATCGAGTGACGGGTTTAGTTATTCGTTATATAATAAATTTGCTTAAGAGAGAAGAGTTTATTGTCGGGCAATGCGTGAATATTCATCGCGTTTTAACCTCTAGCCGCCCATACGTCAAACCTTGCCAAGCAAAATGAAATTTTATTTTGTCAACACAAAGTTCAAATTAGAATAGAACAGGAGACCTTTTTATAGGTCTCTGGGCGGCTAGAGGTTAATCAAATCGTTGAGGACAGCAAGCGGTGGCACAAATAAAATAAATGCTGTCCGGTTTTCACTCTAATTATTGAATCTGCGGCTTCTGTGAGTGATTATATTGGCTGTATGCAAATTTACTGGTGGGAAATAGTACATTGTGAAACATGGGGTGTAAGTTGAATATTGCAAACGAGAGTAAGTTAAATCGCGACATCTTGTCGGAGCGATTTATAGACTCGAGTTTGCAATATTATTACGCCCCGAGTTACACACAATGTTTTTCATCACACTTGCGGTACAAAAATGAAGTATAAAGACAAAAAACTGTTAACTATGGCACTAGAAACTTCATAACTCCCTAGGGAGAACGCTTTTTCTATAACTCCCGCTAAACCTGCGTGCAATTCCACATTTACAGAGCGAGTGCGATGAAAACTATTTTATGTCTGTCATTTAACGTGTCGTGCACATAGCCTTAGTGGATGTTTGGATTTCTGTGGTTGTGATACGTCACGCACCCTATCTACGCTCCCACACTGGAATTTTATCCAGCGCAAGGTATAGCTATAGCGACTTGATTTTTCAAGCAAATAACTGCTTACGAAACCAGATTTATGTATAGTAAGCAAGCATAGGAAATAATCCTACAAAATATCAGTGCCAACTAATCACAGCACATCCTGATTTGGAATAGCTAAATTTTCTTTTTCTAAGTACATATGTAGATAGACAAAAGGTACCGTTAAACTTTGAAATCTCAGTTTTAAACTATATTATCTACCTACGATTTTACGCGGCATTTTTGACAAACAATAATGTAACTAATTACACAAACAGTTCTAGTAAATATGCATAGAATAATGCTAATTTAGTGGCCGTTTCAAAACTAATATCAAAATAACCTCATTTTGTTTCGTAAAGTTATTCATTCCCAGTACACGTGTCTGAAAACAATTAACGCTAAAAACCAACCGATAACTTAAACGAAGCGTTAATTACTCATACTCATAGGATCTTAAAATTAAGAAGCCGTCCAAAGCTCAAGGCCGACAGGCTTTTGTTCATTTCGAAGTAAAACAAAGTTGATCTTTATTAATAGAGCTCATTTCTCTCCCCAATTTACGGTGCCCACTTTAACGTTTTTATTAAAAATATCCGATATTATGAAGACTTTCAAATTTACTCAATATCTTCATACTTGGCATGAGTCGAGACGCATGTATTTTTCTAATAAAACTGACATGGATAGGGCAGTTTTTTTAGTTATTTTGCAACATAATATATATATACATATAATGCAACATATTTTGAGGATAATATTAAGTAGTTATTTGAAGGAAATCTGTATAATATAAAATAGATCTAATATTACTAGTAAATATAAGATTTAGTTAGGCTGTTTTTGAAAGAACGAGTGAAGCGAAGCTCCAACAGTCTACTTGGAGGCTAGGGGCATTTCGAAAGTTTCTTTTTACTATTATTTTGTGTGCTTGCATGATTTTTAATATAAAACGGGGGTTAATTTTAATTCAGAGTTTATTCTTGTTCAGATAATGTTGAAAATTTAAATCTGAGGATCCAAAAGAAATACAAATCAGGAAGAGTAAATTACAGTAATTCATAAAAAAATACTAATACTTATCATGCGATAATGTCGTTGGTAACTCTTACAAGATTTTATAGATGGTGCCATCATAGGCATCTCCTCTTGCTAGATTTATTCTTTGGGATTGGGCTTGAGGGGATGCCATAAAAAATTAACATGGACATTTACACTATTGATAGGATTGACAGGTAAAACCAATACTGACGCCATTTGTGAAGAGCTTCGACCATCCAATCCCATTTAAAACGCTTGCAAATAACAGTACTCTAAGCAATTCTAAATACCACTTCTGGATTATTCCGCTCCCGATTTGTACCCTACTTAAAGTTCCTAACTGCGATTACGAAAATTGAATGCAAAACTACACTTCGTGCAGTCGGTTTTTGCATTATTGCGACGAACTATAAATTATTAAAACTCGGAGAAAGCTTTCAATGCTTTGAGGTGCCAGAGCATAAAATAGCCGTGTGAAAAATTATAAAAATAAATATTTTTCGATACAATAGTTTTATAGAAAATTAGAAGAAAGTTTTATAGGTACCTACAACATGAAATTTATAAATAATAGTGGAGAATGATAAAGCCGTGTCTTTTATAAACTACAGGACCTACAGTTGATTATATCCAACAAACATTATTTTATGTATAGATTGAATTGATAGTAATTTAGATTAGGAGCCGACCATTTGATAATTTTCTACATTATTTTTTTTTTGACAACTCATGCTTAATACCGAAAACCGAACGCAGTTTTGCTCTTCTTTCGGCTGAAATCGAAACTTCGGCCGAAACCTGTCGAAACCGAGACCGAAACCGAGACTTCGGTTGGACTAACATGCCATGTCGTGTGCTTCAAAGTCATAAACACTTGAAATACAAAGGTCGCGACCTGGTTGCTATGCCATACGATATGTAATATAATATAATATGCCATCAGACGCAAGAGGGTAGCCTCTTTGCTGCGACGAGTGAGAGACAGTAATAACAACATCCTGAGGATGGTGGCTGGACGCCTCGACTGTCCAATATTAAAATATTGGGTCAGTATTGTGACGGGTAGGGCATAGCATTCTTTAATTATGTATTCACACATATTTACTAACATGTAGTTTTTTAAGTTTAGATATAAGTAGACTAACACAAATATGGATTGTAAAAAAAAAATCTGAAATAAACAATTTTTATTTTTTTATAACTAGCTGAAATAATACATAGGATGACTGCTATAGTAATTGGGCACTAATATAGTAATTCGCCTTTCCTAACAAATCAGAAGAAAACAAGCGACAAGCTTATTGTTAAGAGCGGCCAATTACTAAGTAGTGGCCAATGTCTATAGCAGTCACCCTATATGGAATGGTGCCTCAACATAAAACCTTTACACATGGGTCCAACACATTCACCGTTTTATCGCACCTTTGTAGATAGGATCGCGACCCTGCGTGACCATGCATTTTATAACTGGGCTTTGCGTCGGTGCAATATACGCGTGACAGTTATAGAATCGCTCTTGTACCTACTAGAGTAGGAAACAGTACCTAACGCTACGTCTTACGTAGGCGAACAACGCGCGAACGCGGCGCGGCGCGGCGCGGCGAAATCAATCCTTTGATGCCCATAGAAGTGTCCTACGTAAGCGATCTCGTTGCGAACGCGGTGCGGCGCGATTTGCACGCGAATGTCAGGCGGCGCGGCGCGGCGCGGCGCGGCGCGGCGCGGCGGCGGCCGCTTTCGCCGCGCCGCGCCGCGCCGCGTTCGCGCGTTGTTCGCCTACGTAAGACGTAGCGTAAGGGAAATACTGCCGTATTCGAATTTCAAGATATTCACAAGAGACGACACGTACTAGATCCATTCTAGATACGTTATAGTTTAGATATCAACTAGTTCTCTTTTGCAGCGCAATTCGGACAACCAATGTCACTTTTACGTTAGATAGAGTAAGATATCTATTAGACGTGAATTGGATCTCTAAGTCATATCCTGTGGAAATCGTTCAAGCGTATCTCCAGAATCGCGCAAATGTCAAATTTGACAGGTTAGATATTAAACATATCGTTATCGTACCTTAGTGATGTCTAAAAGATATCTAATAGATGTCTATTTCAATCTCCGAATCGGGCCCATAGGGTCTACTTAATTTTGTATGTGAGTATGTAGTTCTAAAAAGGAATCTTGATTTGGTATTGATTTCTCATCAGTCTCGGTTCACCTCCCTTGAGTTTGTATATCGATACAAGTGCTTCACTGAGACTTACATATCAAATATGAATAGTTCATATTTTTTATTTTAAATTGTTGCGCGTGATATTTGAATGTTTATACACCATAATATAAAGTTTGTTTGAAAGTTAAATCTAATGAAAAATAACTCACACCGTTCGGAACGTATTACGTATACAGTGAAAACATTGAAAACCCAATTTGTTTGAGGAATTTAAAATTTGCATCGTGGACACCAATGCAAATTTTAAATTCCTATTTTAAAAGGCAGTTTAAAATATTAAATAATAGTAGTAGTAATAACTTTATTGCACACGACACAGGTTTACATAATATTTACAAAAGGTACAAAGGTGCACTTATCCCTGTAAGGGATCTCTTCCAGCTAACCTTCGAGTAATAATAATGCAAATTCGAGTAATAATAGGTAAATGCAAATATTTAAGGCTAGTTCTTGTACGGTACTAAAATATAGTTAAAAATATTAAAATCTCCACGGTCTGTCAATTCAGTCTGTATTATACCTATACCTAGGAAAGTTATAGGTTCAACACAGCTTTTCAAAGCTTTAAATTTAACTTCGGTATGAACTTTCTGTAACAAAAGGGTAGACGTTTGTTCTTTATTCTGATTATGACCCAAACCGTCAGTAATAAAACGAGATTTACCGAACCCAATTGGATTTCCGAATTTAGATTCAATTTGTTTTCGACGTGAGGATCTAACGAAGCAACACCTTGTACAAAAAAGAAGTCAGGCGTACCTTTCGATATACTCCTTTATTTTATACGGCCCCGACACTATCATTAGTAATGAAATGATTTTTCATGACACTTCAGCGTTTGGTCCAGTCCGGTTATGATATTCTTAAATCTCCCCACACACTTATGAGTATTTTTATCAGTATTTTACATCATTACTTTTCACAGGGAGTTTTAAGTTATTATTTTCCTAACCGTTTTGATATAGAGTACGCTTTGAAGAACACTAAAAACCTAGTAGTATTCATGATAGTGTCCGGCCCATAATACTCTTTTTTTAAACCTAAACAATTTTTGTATGATACCAAATAATAAAATTATAGGGTGGCCGAAACGGATCTAGCGTGAGTCATCCTTTAAAAACATAAATAATAATAACAATTTCACCATTTTTCCATGATGAGAAAGACATACAATTTCATTATGTATTCAGTTTAAGTAGCTTCACTAATTACAGTGTTGGTGCCCCTTTTTAAGTAACAAACACCTGTGTTAAAAGGCAACGATTAAACGTTAAAAGACGACACATTTTTTTCTACTTATCATTCTGAAATGCCGTAGTACAAACCTATTTTTAACTCGTTTGACCGTAACTAATAGTTCAGCATTTTGTGTTTGCCACAAAATTATACAGGATGTCCCAGAATTCGACGTCAAGCCGTAAACGGATGATAGATCAAGTCATAACAGTTATCATAAAAATACAAAAAAAAAACCAACTCATGTTCTTTAAAAATTCACTAAAAAATCCACACCCTGTAATTATTCAAGATTACACAATAATAAAAAATTAGAATAAATTATGGAATTTGTAGTAACAAGAGTTAAAAAACCATTACAGGGTGTGGATTTTTTAGTGAATTTTTAAAGTGACCATAATTTTTAAAAAACATGATTTGGATTTTTTTTGTGTTTTTATGATAACTGTTATGACTTGGTCTATCATCCGTTTACGGCTTGACGTCGATTTCTGGGACACCCTGTATTAAGGTTTGTTCAATAGGAGGGAACGTTGCTGGTTTAATAATAGCATTCACTCTTACATTGAATAGAGTTAGATCGTATATGTCAGGGAAAAACGACGCAGCCATGCCTTAGCAATTCGTATTTGGAAAGAAGAGCAAATCGATCCTTGCAAATATATGGTAAACTGGCAACTATAGAATGAAATCGCTCTAACGCCTGGCGATAGCGCGGCATACAAAGAGGCAAGAACATTATTTGGTGTAATGTGAGAATTCACACCACACCAGCTTGTAACTTGTAATACAAGTGGAAGTCTTCCATTTTTTGTGTGTGTGTATCTCTTCAAATCACAACAAATTCGAAAAAAGGGACAATGGAAACGCTATTACTAAGATTTCATAAATCAGAAAGTTTTCCAAGTTTCAAACTAGTTTGTCAACATTCAAAATAATTTACTGTCGCACTATGCATTGAAGCTCGAGCTTGGCAGTTATCTTCGATTCAGATTTCATGATTTGCAACTTCTGTGCACTCACAAATTCAACGACAAGCTGTCGAAACTGCATTACTGTTTCTAGGCGCTTGCAAGCCCAATTTGAAACAAGTCAGTTAAATACATTATGTGGCTCATAGGTACTAACAGAAAATGCATTATAATGGCAAGTTGTATTAATTCGCTAAATATTAGGTGGTGGGCAACATTACAATTCAAAAAACAAGAGTGTACCTACATTTTCCATGTCTGTGACATGGCCATAATATTTTATTCCTTTCTTGTAATGATACGTTAAACGGAACTGTCAAAAAACAAAAATAACGCCCTCATGTTTGCCATAATTCAAACATGCATAGTTAAGAAACACCCACGTCGATCTATTTTCTAATTTCCCATTACTTCCCATCGAACGCCATCAGGCCATCACATAAACGAATGACGAATGGCCCCTAAACAGCGCCAGCTATGACGAGACCCTAAAAACTCGCATTAAAGTACCCGTGTTTTATTCCTCAACAAAAACAACACTTTGAAAGATGACGGTACCAACATACGTCCTCCTTTGTACGAATACGAACCAGCGCTACCCGCATATTTTATATAAAAAATGTTCTCTCGTAAACGTTTGTCGAAAAGGTTTCTTTTCATTAAAAAAAAATAAGCGCGGAACGAAAACGACCTTTACTTTATGAGAGTCCCGGAGGAGCGACATGGAGAGTGATGCGACCGGCAACTAAACTTTTCGGCATCGGTTTAAATGGAGATAATTAATGGAATCCTCAAAAGTTGCGTTCGTTTTAATTAGAAAAAAAGTGCACCCTGACCTAATTTCTCGTCACCGTTTTGTCGTTTTTCAGAACGTTTTTTTCTGCTGTCTACATCAAAACCTTGGGAAACCACACACATTTAAAAGGTTACAATATAGATACCTACATAGACATACATATCTAAAAAGCACTTTCTAGCAATTGTGTCATTTTTGTACAGTTTGCACACATACTTAGTTAAAAATTTAATTAATCGCGCATCAACCTAAATTTGAAAACTACCTCTAACGTTTCGGACGTGACTTAATTTTTCGCATTCCTCCGGGACCACGGGCACATTATCGCTTTCAAAATATTGGAGGTAATTTATACATTTGTTTTTAAATGCGGGACATACTGCCGTATTCGAATTTCAAGATATTCACAAGAGACGACACGTACTAGATCCATTCTAGATACGTTATAGTTTAGATATCAACTAGTTCTCTTTTGCAGCGCAATTCAGGCAACCAATGTCACTTACGTTAGATAGAGTAAGATATCTATTAGATGTGAATTGGATCTCTAAGTCATATCCTGTGGAAATCGTTCAAGAGTATCTCCAGAATCGCGCAAATGTCAAATTTGACAGGTTAGATCTTAAACATATCGTTATCGTATCTTGGTGATGTCTAAAAGATATCTAATTGATGTCTATTTCAAAATCCGAATCGGGCCCAGAGTATAAAAATAAATGACCAGTCTTAATTTAACGCTACGATCTCAATTGTTGCTGACTTTATGAGTGGTTTTTGTAACAGGTAATACTTATATTATCCATGCTCAAATTATTTAAAGTAAGTAACAAGCAATGAGTTTATAACATGGCAAATAAATGGTTGCATGTCATATCACGTATTTAGCAAAAACTAACTATAATTACTAAGTTCTCACCTTAATTGGATCCAAGCTCCGAGCCGAGCGAGTCATATTTCCCGCCGTAATTTAGTTTCAAACGTTCACCATCCAATTCCACTACAAACTATAAAACATCACTCACTATCAACAGAACATTCGCTAATAATGTTATACGTTTACTTTCCGGGGTGTATTGAACGTGTCCACTCAATTGTAAAATGTTTATTACAATAGTAAATGTGAACGATGTTCCACATCGGAGAATTTTTGCGTGGAGTCAGCACCCTCCCTTTGCGTTGACTGAAAGGCCGCCCGCCTAAGCGGCCGAGTGTCCCCGAAAGCCTCCGATCCCACCCGAGCGCGTACGATTCATGAAATCCACTCGATGAAGTGGTAAATTTTTAGGAATAGGCTGGCTCGTCCTCGAGTACAGCGACGGATGCTGAGTTTGTTTAACACTTTCACGTGATTTACCTTGGGGATTTCGCACCGATTCTTTGTTAAGGCAACGTAAACACTTGTGCGAAAATTTGTGATGAACAATTTGGAAGTCGACCTGCGAGGTGGGTTTAGGGGGGTTGTAAGATGTTAGCTATAAGTACAACTCCACTTCAACTTTCATTAGTACCTACTTAAAAAAATAGGGTATAATTAATTTGTGTTTATTAATGTATTAAGATCATACCGTCCATATAACACTTTAAACTCTCGCGTTTTGTGCAAATACTTAATGTCATTAACGCGATTGAATTTTATAAACCCTAAATATTTAATATCGGGTAGTTTAGTGTTGTTTAACAATATCTAAATTAACATTTGCTAGGACGTCAGTCTTCCGTGACCACAGCTACGAGTAGTGCAACCTGGCCGAAACGTCGGCAAAAAGGTAAAATAATGAACTAACCAATTAGCCCGTTGTCCTTATCCGTCATTATGACATTCGCGTTTATTGGAACGGGATAGAATTTAACAAAGTTTTGCTAAGTTTTATGAATATGGGAATATATATCACACAAGATTTGATATTAATTTAACTTTCTTTATAACGCATCTCCCAATACACTCTTATTAACGCATTCATTGCCACTAAGTGCTACGGGTTACGCTCGTAGCGCGTAGCCACGGTTTTGCTGTATGTAGTGAGTAGTCGCTACGAACAGTGTACCCAACAGTCGGATTCTTGGCCCTGAATGTGTTAAAAGATGTGTTATATAAAATAAAGTACGTATCTACCTACACTTCACCGCAATATGAAATGTTCAGGTGTGAAACCAAGTAAATTCGAATACCGCTATTTATAATGGTAACATTCCATTTCTGCACTACTGGTACTGAACGCGTCGGTGTTATTGTCAATTCCCATAGTAAAATGAACAGTAGTGCAGCTGTCGTTGGAAATAGACTGTCACCTTTATTCGTACTGTACGACATCGCATCAAAACAAATGCCAGCAGTGTTAGAAACACAATCCGCACAAGTTCGCGCTTCTGAAATTAGCAACTGGACGGCACTATTCATAATCAGATTTGGGAACAAAGTTGCGGGCGCGGACAGTTGACATAAACTGACGACCAAAGTTGGGAAACGGGACACCGCGTGTTCTGTGCTAAGGCGGTAGGGGTGCCATATGATACCAAATTATACTATTTATGCTCCTGCTGTTAAGCTAGAGATATACGTGAGGATACTACAGATGTGTCCCTCAGATCTGTAAGTGTTTGGCTTAGTAATACGGTATCTAATCTGAGGATAGCCTGAAAATCGATATTAGCGTCTTTATAGCTCTAGCATAAGTAAACAATAGAAAGGCAGATAATGATTTTAGATTTCTTTACATTTGCATTGGCGGTAGGCTCTCCGATCCGTACACAGACACTTCAGATCAGTGCCTAATTCTCACCACTCGTTGACAGATTTGTTCGCTAAGCAGAAGCAGATCTAACGTTCACGTCTATACGTGGGTATACCCTAGCTAGCTTATAGATATACCTGTAGCTAAAATACTCTTTTACTTTTCAATAAAACATTAATACATCTACTGGACATTAAGAGCCCCTGCAGACTCAGATGTTCTGAATTACCTTGAACCTTCCGTGCCTACATTTTTAATGCTCTCGTCTGTGTATGATGGATCCTGACAGTATTTTTAGTTATTTTTCTACATCTATATAGATTTATCGCGCGACCGAAGTTTGAACTCACGATTTTCACCTCATACCTACGAAAAATTAAAGACAAAAGTTATTCACCAAATTAAAACTGTGACTTTATTTAATATACACAAAAATACAGATTGGAAATACATACACAACAATTAGAAAATGTAATATGTATATTGATGAAAAATAAAAACTTTGGTGAAAAAAAATTAAAATAAGTACGGAAGATTTGGCGGCTTAAAAACTTTTGGCAGCCCTGGGCCACAAGCAATAATTGAAAACGGGAGCAAAGGATTAAAACGCGCACTATGGTTACACTGTGTGAAACCAATTTGTGTTATCAGTATCTATAACACAGATATAGGTATTGCACAGAGAGATGCCACACACACACAATTATAGGTTCTGTATACCCAGACATGAAATTGTCAGCATCATTTTAAGCTTGGAATTTTTGCCTCCATAATATTTTGACCTCAGTGTGTTATTTCATTCGTTTTACTCGCCTTTTTAATATATTTTTTTTCATATTCATATCTACAATATAACTACGAGTACCTACGCTGATAAATTCTTAAGCGGCAGCGGCAGCCATGGGCAAGAATACCGAGAAAATGAGACGTTTATGAATACAAAACACTTTGAAGCTGCGAGTAGTTGCTGATACTTCATTAAAATAGCTTATGGCCAGGCAAGTAGAAAATATGAATAAACAGTAGCTTTATGGCACCTATTTATTCTGGTAATTTAATGAGACGCTATCAATTATAAATCTTTGTAGCATAATATTAAAATGGGAATATTGTTAGTTATTATTGTGAAAAATCTTGGTGATTTCTTAAGAAATTTGGAAATGTTTAAGGCTAAATACATTTAGAAGTAGATGAAATTACCCGTCGATGCTGTTTAATTGCTTTTAGTCTTTGTTGTTCACATTATATGTAATCTATCTATTTAATTTAGGTACCTAAGGTACAATCAGCATCAAAAGGAGCAAGCATTCTTAACAACAACAGATATCTGTCTTTATGTAGGTAGAGCAATTAAATAAATAAATAAATATTACAGGACAATTTTACACAGATCGACCTAGTCCCACAGTAAGCTCAATAAGGCTTGCGTTGTGAGTACTAGACGACGATATATATAATATACACACATATATAAATACTTACATACATAGGAAACATCCATAACTCAGGAACAAATATTTGTGATGAACACACAAATACATAAATGCCCTTACCAGGATTAATTAGAATTAATTAGGATTAATTAGAATTTATTATTAGGATTAATTAGAATGTGACTGATACTTTTGAACGCAAACTGCAGAGATAAATGTTTATTTTGAAAATAGTTTCTACTTTTGGAGCGTTGTTTCATACGCTAATATTGATGCTCACTGTACCTGCGCCAAAATCCATTTACATTTATTATAAAAATATGAAATTTTGAAAGTAGGCTACCTGAAGAACTGAGCCTTCTTTGATGCAAGAACCTTAATTATTTGTTATTTACTCTTGGTATGTATATTCTAAGTAAATTTAAAGTAAACGGTAAAACGGTAACAAGCAATAGTGAAGAAAACATACGACTCTATTAAACGCTAGAAGAAAATGCAGCAATATTGTTTTCCGATATTTTCATTCGCAGCCCAGATTGGCATTTTCACAGCGCCCTCCGCTATAAAGTTCGCAATATTTACACCAGTTAATATTAAAAACGAACAAGAGATCCAGGCAAATGCCATGGCACATAACACAACAGCACAAAATTGCAATAAACCGGGATCTGGCCGTTATGAGGACTGCACGGGCAACAATGGTTACGCATTTGCCCCAACGGACGTAAGTGCCTCGGATCCTTTACGCTTATTCGCCGTTTTGTGTATCCGAACTTCACCTGTAACTTAAGGTAAGAACGACGTAAGTGACTATACTTTTGACCAGGATTTCGTCTCTTTAGATTATGTTTAGTCTCCGAACAGCTGGATAAGTCACGATGAGCCAGCGAACGACTTATTACCTGCCTTTTATTGCTGAAAACCAATTAAGTATACTGGAGCGAAAAAGGGATTCAGATCGCAAATTTAAGGCGATTGCAGTCTAGATTGAGAGAAGATTGAATCAGATATTTATACAGAAATTGAAGTTGCCACTAATTGTGTTTTACTGGACTATGGGACAATGAAGGTTTAAGAAACGATTTACTTAGTTGCGCGTGGAATCTATCTTAGTTATATTGGTTCATTTATAAATACAAAGCAGTTTAATTTAGGATTATAGGTAATGTTGGTATATAGCCAGTGATAACAAAACACTTTATTGGACTAAAACAAGTACAGTCGCCTTCTGGGGCGCATTTCTCGAACAATATTAGGCTAATATTATATTTTGTTGTCATAGAAACCCATACGATTTGACAGTTTGTGGACTAATAATTATTTAACACCGTTCGAGAAATGGGCCCCAGCCTAACCTAATAGTAACATAGTGAATTCAAGGTACTCGGAAGTATTGGCCAAGATAATAATATTGTATGCTTAGTGCCAACTGCCAGCGGCTTTGTGGTCTGGCTTGGCAATCGTGCGTTCTAAGAAAATAACTCTATGTTATAAAGTTTTATTTAATTGACAAGCATAATTATACACTCGTGGACTAATTTAGAAGAGCTGTAATCCAGTAATTAAACCTTTTTTACGTTCCTCTAAATTTGTTTACGAGTATACTTACATAATATGTATAAGTATAACAGATCCTGTACGACTCTGTCAACGATGGTATCTGTACATATAGTTCGTTTTTTTAGCATTAGAAAGAACTTCAAAGAAGGTAAGCGATCTTGACATGTCTTTTAATTGAAAAACGCTTCTTAAAAATCAGTAACGATTACTTATGAAAGCAGAAGAATATAAATGATCGTGTTAGATTCATAATTGTTACATATTTCCCGTAACTTATTTTTAAAATGTGTTTTTCAATTAAAAGACACATCAAGATTGTTTACTTTATTTCTAATGCTAAAAAAGACGAACTATAGATACTTTGAACAAACCTGTTCTTACTACGCATAATAAAATATCATATGATGCCGAGAAGGGATTTGTCTCTACTCTGAAATACATCTGACTTAGTAAATTGATGAAACCATTTATTCAGCAATTGCAATAATCAACCTTCAATGTACGTGTTTAAAGTTAATTTTTCATTAATATGTAAACAGTTACAGGAGTTTGTGTAAGTTAGTAGCTGGTTGAATAGTTTATTCCAATCTGAGTGTCGTGAGAAGCAATCTCGGCCCCTAATCCAGGTAGGATCTTGACTAACAACACACTAGTTATGAAAACAATTTGATTGGATTATATTGTGTGTTTAGATTAGGTAGATGTTCCCTTAGGTACATGTCGGTGTCCCCCATGAGGGGTAGGGCCAAATTTAAACCGATTGACTTTAGAAGTTAGATATACTTAGGTAATTATTCAGTGTGAAGATTTACTATTAGCATTTCGGTAAAGAACAATCGTAATGAAACAGGAATAAATAAACATGATTTGCTAATCATAATATTCGCTGTTACGTCGTCGCCCAAATCTAATGTTTAATTTGTCTTTGGTTTTTATTTGTAGTTTCTTTGTATTGTATTTTATTTTGTAGTTTCACAGTGCCTTGGTTTTACTGTAATGCTGTGTTACTTATTTGACTAATAAATAAATAAATAACCCTACCCATATGTAAGTATACTAGGATAAAATGCCTAAATTAAGCAACATAGATAATGTTTTAATTAACGCCCCATTAGTTAGACCCTAATGACCTGTGACAATCTTAACAACAATTTGATGAGGCCTTAATGAGCATAAAGCCATTTTTTTACAATTAGTTTATATGTGTTACCTCTGTATATGCAAGCACCCATCGAGCGTGAAAAATATTGCCTATCTTTTTAATACCTACTTACCCCCTTGTTCATAGAAGTTTACTAAAGTTGACAAGCGGATCATAATCGTTTGTCCCTTTCCATCATACAAATACGTCGGAAAGTGACAAACGATTATTATCGGCTTTTCAACTTTAGTAAACGTTTATGAATTGGGGGGTTAATCTTTACTAATAAATACTAATATGTATTATAAATGCGAAAGTAACTCTGTCTGTATGTCGGTTAACTCTTCATGCTTAAACCGCTGAACAGATTTAGATGACATCTGGTTTGGAGATAATTTGAGGCCTGAGAAAGGAGTTTTTATCAGTCATCATCATCATCATCATCCCACGCAGACTGAAATCGCGAGCAGAAGCTTGTAGGTACCTGCGCAAGAGAGGGATTTGAATTTGACGCGTGCGTTACGATTACGAGAGACGTAACGAAAGATAACAGTTTACGAGTTAGAGTTCCTGTATTAATAAGGTAAGGAATTCAAAAAGTTCTTACATAATTACTTAAGCATTTATCGTCTTTCATTGCAGGAAAAATCTTTCATAAAAGAAATAAAGATGTATTTCTCCTTAACGATCCAAAAATTTATTTAAAACAGTTGAAAGTAGTATTTAGCTGCCATCTCCTTACAAATCCCTCCATTTGTCGTTTAAGCCGATCCTAACTACTTCACACCTAAATAAACAAATGAATGAGTTAAAATACGGCCCTCCAATAGGTACACGTTCAATAAAGTCAGGCACTCACCCTTCTTTTATTATGGAAAAGGTGAAGTGCTAAAGAGCAAAATGGTGGAGTGTTTAGTGATGTCACATTGGCAATATTCACATTTCCAGGAATAGTCAGGTTGGAAATACTGCCGCACCAGTGTAAAGATACTAACTTAACTTAGTGTTGAATAATATAAGGTGCCGGGTACCAGTGATGAACATTTAATTGTTAAATCGAACTAAAAACAATAATAATTAAGTATATACTTAAGTAGAAATAACCCAACTGCATATAGTTCAAAATGTTAAAGATAAAGATAAAAAATAGTTTATTCAAGTAGGTATATTACAAAATGCGCTTATGAACGTCAAATAAACCTTTACCGGCTCCAACTGTACACCTCTGCGCCGAGAAGATTTAAATCCCCCCTCAATTGGAGGAGGGTATCCCAATATGGGACCGGCAACAAACTCGGCGGGACACATCTTTTCAAAACATTATTACATCATATAATTAACATGTATTACGAGTAATTAAGAAAAATACAATTTAAATTACTATATAATTCATGCAATTATACTCAGTGAGTACATAACTTTATACAAATACGTAGCTCTTTCAGAAAACATATCAAATATGAATTTTAATATAATTTTAATTTTAATTTTAATGTTCTTTTAAACTGGTAATCCGGCTGACCTACCAATGCTAAAACCGCTCGAGTTACAAAGAAAGATACATCTTCCTATTTACCCGGCTACCATCAGGCGGGCCGGGCATCTATAGTTCATTTTTTTAGCATTAGAAAGAACTTGCAAGAAAGTAAGCGATCTGGACATGTCTTTTAATTGAAAAACGCGTTTTAAAAATCAAAAACTATTACTTATAAAAGCGGAAGAATATAAATGATCGTACTAGATTCATAATTGTTACATATTTCCCGTAACTTATTTTTAAAATGTGTTTTTCAATTAAAAGACACTTCAAGATTGTTTACCTTATTTCTAATGCTAAAACAACGAACTATAGCCTCCTAAACTAAGGGAGTGGGAGTGTACGCGTAGCGCACCCACTACAGGCTCATGAAATTTAATTTAATTTTCAGTTAGAGCTAAGAATAAAGTTTAATTTTTTCTTCGTGCAGTTTTCAAACCAAAGAAAATATAATTTAATTTTTTGCAATATTCGTTCAAATATCACTGCCATATTTTGAATACGTGTCGTATAATGGCTGGACCTTAGGATGAGGATAGTAGAAAATGTATGTTACTGGCAATATTCTATTTACTCTCAAGTTCTTCACATCACTAGGGATGTCGACAAGGAGGTGTTGGGAAATTTTGCGAGTTCGAGTGAATCTCGACGTCTCAGAGTGAGAATTGTCGCATAGATGCTGATCGTTATATTGCCCACTTGGATTACTTTATCCCTTTTTGACAAAGTAAGTACTATTGATTTAGCGATTATACTTACAGCGAATCAGGATTGTACAATTGATGAATTTATCTTTATTGTTAAACGCTTTCAATGCCAGGTGGCGTGGCCTAGGAACAAACTTGTATGACGGTGAACGCATATGTGCGTTGCTGGCAGTGAATGCGGTAAGGAAACTTTAATTTTGTCCCGGCACAAGAATCGGCACAGTTAGTAGTTGTTCGGTAGCGAAAGTTATTTAGGAAACATGGCAAATAAAAGTTAGATAAGTTATAAGATTGAACGAGAAACTCATTGAGTCAGCTCAAAGCACAAATATATTATTATACTTGTGTTATGGTCAGCTCGCTTTCATGAGATGTAACTCAGTTTATCAACTAGGGAATAAAATTATGTCCGTAGCGGATATTGCCAACAGCGAGCTTGTTGCTCTCTTCAAGCAAACATGATACAGGTAAGATACCTATTCAATTTAGTACTCAGTGTCCGCTACATCGAATTTTGTAGTTTTTTTATTTATTTAATGAATGTTTTCTTTATTATTTAGTCATGTATAAAGTAAAGTTAAATGAACTATTAAAATTTTCATTACTTATACTCAAACCGAAGCTCCGGTTTTGCTTTACCTTCGGCCGAAATGTGTTTCTAAGGGGCCCACTGATTAACAGTCCGCCGGACGGTATGGGCCTGTCAGTTAGAACAAAATTTTGACAGTTCCAAACAACTGATTGGCCGATACCGTCCGGCGGACTGTTAATCAGTGGGCCCCTTTATGCCAAAACCTGACGAAACCGAAACTTTGAACGGACACTACCGGTTCTAAAGATTCGACAGTTATTTGGCCAAAGTCGAACCTTCGGCCGAGACCAAAGATTCGAGCGGATACTACCTACTACATATTTTTAATACAGTAAAGAGTTTAGGTACTACTAACTCTTTACTGTAAAAAAAAACATTAAGTAGTTAAAAAGGCGATCTTATGCCTTTTAGGGATCCTAAAACTTCTTTGTATAACGAGGTCAACTAATGTTTACCACAATTTTTTTGGCATTAAAGTAATACAAAATACTACGCATCTGCGGATTTTACCGCTTTGTAAAACTACGGTCCGTTGATAGCTAGTATATTACATACTTTGTGCAATACGCCTATACATACTGCAATATGCAATCCTTGTCCCACTCTTTGCGACTCAAACTCACAACCTCGCCCTTTCTCTATTGTCTTTCAATACTCAAGAGCGACAGGGATACGAAGCTGTTTCGAATAAAGAAATAATACACCCACACGAATGTCGACATAAAAGCTTTGTCTTGCTAATGCACCGGCAAGGGAATAGAAATAGCACTTTCGTCCCTAGGACTCTTATTAGAACGAGCTACATATATGGAAATGTCGGCTTTGAGGCTAGTAAGTAGGTATATATGCACAATACGAGTATCGACCTTTGCCTGGGCACAACGATGTTTTAATACCTTGCATTTTATAGTCTTTCGGGCCATATAATTCGATACATAAAATTTAAGGATTTTGGATTTATTAATTTCCGCAGGTACTAAAGGTTGTTAAAGATCGCTTTTAGCTAAAAAACCGCCTGTTGCTTACTTCTACTTGAGTTGCTGTATTCTGTATTATTTTCTTGTATTATAGTTCGTTTTTTTTAGCATTAGAAAGAACTTGCAAGAAGGTAAGCGATCTTGACATGTCTTTTAATTGAAGAACGCTTTTTAAAAATCAATAACTCTTTTTTATGAAAGCAGAAGAATATAAATGATCGTATTAGATTCATAATTGTTACATTTTTGCCGTAACTTATTTTTAAAATGTGTTTTTCAATTAAAAGACACATCAAGATTGTTTACCTTATTTCTAATGCTAAAAAAACGAACTATAAGATGTCAATAAAGAGTTTTTACTTTTTTCACTTAGCTGTGTCTTAATTTATTTCATCCATTCTTTAAAGGCGAGACCCATATATATTTGTACGTTTTTGTACGTGTTTTAATGCATTCACTGCCTACGTTTTCGTTACGCTCGTAGCCCATTCTAGTGTTTTCCCGCTTTGTAGAGCGCCGAGCGGCTTCCCAGCACTTAATAAGCTTCAATTATGGTCCCATACAGCAGTGAAAAAACAGTCAAGTGATTTTCTTCTCCGTCTTTCCAAATATTTTACTTAAATTCTAAAGAATGTAATAAGGATGCAATTTTAGCGAAGCCATCAATATCAAAGTAAATCTTGCAAGCAAGTATATCACGAAGAATTTTAATAATCCGTATACATTAATATACTGTCTCTAGAGCTTGTGGGAAATTACTTCAAACCAAGAGACATGAGAATGAATAGATTGGTAATCTTAAACTTTTTTGCACTTCATAGTTGTAGATGGCGTCAATGTGACATTAGTGCCAGAGGGCCTACCTCGAACCACGTTCGACGTGTTGCCTCTCTGTCGCACTTGTAAATTCGTACGTAAGTGTGACAGGAAGGTAACACCTCGAACGTGGTTCGCGGTAGGCCCTCAGGCCCCACTCGCATAGACTAATAATACTAGAACGCCACATCAACCCCCATGACATGCGCGTAACCAAAACGCTGCTTATTTTCGTAGTCGACAGCAGATTTATCAGTACCGCTACTTGAAGCTAGGTGTCACGAGTTGCGCGACAAATGAAAAGTGTATTGCTCAACAATTTACAATACAACTAATGTTACAAGCGGAAGGAGTTGAAAACAGAATTCCGGTTATAATATTAGCTGAAAACTGAAAGGGTGCGGAGTGTTAGGGTCGGCAACTCGCATGTAACACCTCTAGAATTGCAGGCGTCCATAGGCTGTTTGTCACCGAGGTAGTATTAAAAACTCACCTCACCTTTGATCATCATTTCTCTTTTTGGACAACACACAAGCTCTATAATATATATTTTGTACAGAGTTTGACAGTCCTTTTTACTGTATATCTTTGGCTGAAACCCAGAGAGCACCTACTCTTGACTAAGTTGCTTCATTGTCTCCGACTCAATTCTACATGATCTAAGTTTCATATCACACCGTAGCGAGCAAAACACATCAATTTGCCTAACATCGGGCGGACTTGACGGGAATTCAAACGTACAGTCGATTTCATAAATATGTATACATTTCATCACCTTAACCCTTTGCAATAAGGTGCAAAAATGTATACAAATTTATGAACTCGACTGTACACTTTTGAAATAAGTAATGTCATTTAGTTATCCGTCAGTAGAATGATACATTTTTAATAGAATTCATTTAGTTTTGATTTTTTTATGTTATACTGTATTTTTCTCGGGTTGATGTGTTAAAAAGTCTTGTGTTTCACTCGGTGGCAAAGTTTGTTTAACCCTTTTGCCTTGAAATTAAACCCCTTAGCCCCCCCCCCCCCCCCCCCACATCTGGCGTCTTTCGAGCGTCGGCGTCTACAATTCTATGGCCGACGTCGACGCAACTGCGCAGCGAAGTCATTTTCCATAGACCGACGCCGACAGACGCCGACGCTCGAAAGACGCCTGATGTGGGGGCCTTACAATGCTTTAGATTCCACTTTTTGAACTACTCGCTACGCTTTTGGTCCAATTTTAGAATCTTTCAATATTATATCAATATTTAGCACGTCCTACAACAACTTTGGTCTTTGTAAAACAAATAACAATTCTAGGCTCGGCACAGTGTATCATTTGCCATGTTTAATGTGGAACGCTTAAACCGATAAACGTTTTGATATCTTCGTTTAGTTACGTATTCTTAAAGCGTATCAGTATTACTTCGGGGCACAGAGAACGGCTTTCTCAACAATGAAGTTTTTGGATTATGATACTTGCACTGTTCGAAGGTTCAAAGGGGATAAATTAAGAGCAATATATATCTTTACCTAGCGGCGAACAGATACAAGATTTATATAATTGAAGCTAGGGCATCGTTTTCATGCACTTCTATTTTAGGTAAGTAGAATGATCAAACACATTTTAATAACATAAAAACCTGCCAAGTGCGAGTCAGACTCGCGCGCGAAATGTACCGTACCACCTACACAAAAAACGGCAAAAAATCACGTTGGATGTATGGGAGCTTGGGAGCCCACATAAATATTTATTATATTCTGTTTTTAGTATTTGTTGATATAGCGGCAACAGAAATACATCATCTGTGAAAATGTCAACTGCCTAGCTATCACAGGTTAATGAGATTACAGCCTGGTGACAGACAGACGGGCAGACGGACTGACGGACAGACGGACAGACAGATGGACAGACGGACAGCGGAGTCTTAGTAATAGGGTCCCGTTTTTACCCTTTGGGTACGGAACCCTAAAAAAGTCACTTCTGTGGATAACACAATAAAAGTTAACGACTCGGGTATAGTTCGTTTTTTTTAGCATTAGAAAGAACTCCGCAGAAGCAAGCGTGCAGTTTTTATCAGGCTCGTTAACTGTTAATAATTATTGAATTATCTAATGTAGCATGGTCAATACATATAATTTACTTCAAATTGTTACCGCTAAAAGTGCCAGATTTAGAACCACAAGCGAACTTCTGCGAAGTTCTTTCTAATGCTAAAAAAAACGGACTATAGGTACATTTATATCACGCTTTTCTTATGTCCTCTTTCTCGTTTTTAATATCGCTATAAACAGGCGTATCTATACCAAAATGGTGGGTTTTCCAGGAGCGACGGAAAGATACATCTCAAGCCACAGGCGATTATGACCCAAGAGCCTTCCTGTCCTGACTTGAGAGTTTTAATTGATATTTCCTGTAATAGTCTTTGCAGAAAAGAGTTGGTAATTATTTGTTGCGGCTTGCTCGGACGGCAACAAAGCAAATTTGAAATTACCACTAGCTAAGTCAAAGGACGATGGGAATGAGAATATAAAGGTTTTAGTTTGTTGACGACGTGCTCTAGATGCTTTGGAGTTTTTATTCTGCCGGCGTATTATGGATGGCTTTATCCATCTTTATCCACGTGATAAAAAACTGTCATTTTAAGAGCGTGGGATAGAAAGTGACGGACACCGTTTTATCACGCTGTCACGTAGACAAAAACGACCATCATATCCGTACTGTTGTGTACGGACATAGACAAACTTTGGTGCGGATATGATGGTTATATTTGTTTTATCTACCAGGATATAGTATTTTATGCAACAGTTTTATAAGGGAGGTCAAAAAATGTGAGTGGCGTGGGTAACAATGTGAGCCGAAGGCGAACATTGTTAATAAATACGCCATGAGCATTTTTTGACTACTTATACAACGTTGCATACAATGCTTTTTCTATGAGTAGGCAATATTAAATAAAATACAAAAAATTACAAACAAAATTTTATTTATGAAAATGTCAATGTAAATTTTTGATAGTAGGTAATTACTATATGTATGTAACTGTTGTCTGCGACAAGCACCCATAATACCAAATATTACTGCAACCTGTAACAAGAAAAAGGAGAATTAAATAATATTCAGTTTCAATGCAAAAATATAAAATGTACATAAATATAGCTCGTTGTACTGTGTACCCTAAATCAAAATTTTTTGTAACATATACCAACCTTGCTTAAAAGATAGATCTGATCCGGTGCTTCCAATTAGTCTTTGAAAATACACCAAAGACGTTTTCAGAGAATGACGAAGTTTTGTGCTCCAATCTCCACGCCATGAACTTCTCGTAAGATTTGTCGTATAGGTGCTGCGTTAAGTATTTAGGCAACAAATTTTCGGTCGCTGCTTGTGCTGCAGCGGATATTTCTTCAGGTGTAGAAACGATGTTGTCCTCTTTGTCCATTTTCAACACTTTTTATGAACGCAAAACAAATAGTAACGCAAAGTACTCAAAGAACAAGAAATTACCGGGAAAGGCGGGAAACGAGAAACAAACGAGTAATGTCTATGGTTATGTTTTTTTAAAGCCGTTACACACTACCGCACCGCACCAGGGTCGTGGTGCTGTAGGGTATAAAAGTATTTTTTATTATGTTGGTAGCAATGAACTCAGTACAAATTTGTTTCTTTTTTAATAAAAACCGTATGCATTCAATCGTTTGTCACGTTGGTAGCAATGTACCGTTATGTGGCACCTGCTACCTTGCACTAGCTTACCGTATCGTAATGTCTCTAAAACGACACAAGTGCTTTTTTGGGCAATAGACTATAGACTTTTAAGGAGTATTAATAATGTATGCCCTTATATGTTCGTTCGTGACTATGTAAATGACAGATAAAAGTACACGAGTAGAAAAATGAGTATAATGACGTTGTCTGTTTCTTTCAATGACGTGGTGTTAAAAAGGGACACGACTATATACAGTGAAAACTTCAACTAAATTTCAAGGACCGACCATTTTATGTCAATTAACTAAAGAGGTATTTCACTTATAGGGGTCGGGCCAAATATTAAAATAAAAAGTTGTCTTATTTTATACAACAGGTCTAGTTTTTTAAAGAATTGCCGTTTAGCATTTACTAAGCTAGACAATGTTGGACATAGTTAGGTAATGTTGAGCAAGCTTAGAAACTTACACAATTAATAATAGAGAATGCGTTATAACTTATATAACGCTGTTAAAATAGGTTTTCAAAAAAGTTCTCCGCCAGAAGCTTTTTAAAGTACCTTACAACATTAAACTTATTTTGAGGTAAGCACAGGCCAGTAGGTACCTACCTATATATATATATCAATTTAAATTTTTTAACTTTAGTATAATGTGCTTTCTATGTATATTTCCTTACACGCGACAAACAGAATCATTTTAAATTCATTTCATTGATAGTCATAGTCATTAGTCATATATTTATTCAAAAAAAAACAATACAAGTATTGTGTTTGAAATACATGGCTTAAAACTAAAATTATTAGACACTTAATAAAATGTAAAGATAATAATGTAGGTATCATAAATGTTAAACATTATCATAAATTTCATCCACTGTGTAAAAGCAACTTCTCAATAAAAATCTTTTCAAATCCCTATGAAACAGCGAGTGATCCGTAATGATTTTTAGTTCAGTAGGCAATCTATTATAAAGGGTTATGGCTCGATGAGCAACGGAATGCGCAGCAACCTCGAGTCTAGGACAGAAAATAACTTTCATATTTTTGGTGCGCGTAAGTAAGCGTTCATATTGCTCTTCACAAGACTCGTTCTTAAGAAGCTTTGTGAGCAGTAGCAAGACATACAAACTAGGCACCATGAGAATTCCTAATTCTTTGAAAAAATGTCTACACGAAACCCAAGGAGGTATGCGAAACATAGTACGAACTGCTCTCTTTTGTATTATAAGAGCCCTGTTAATATTATACTGGTAGCTGTTTCCCCAGAGTTTAATGCTATATCTTAGCTTAGATTCTATCAAAGCGTAATAGACTGACTTGAGCTGATCAATTCCCATGACCTCCCTGAGACACCGTAAGGCATAGCATGATGATGCAATAGAGCTCTCGACAACCTCCAGCTCATGTTTCCAATTTAGGTGGGAGTCTATGCGCACACCGAGACATTTTATCTGGTCTACTACATCTATGACAGCTCCATTTATTGATACGTCAAGTTTGTCTGTCTTCTTCGAGTTATATTTAAATAATATTAATTTAGTCTTATTAGTGTTTACACGAAAATTATTTTTTTAAAACCAGTCACTAAAGGTTAAAATTGCATCATTCATTTGCATGTTCTATTCTAAGGTACCAGTGTTTGGTATATTTACTTACCTAACTAAACCGTCTCACGGTTTTTTTCGGCCGACTGAGGAATGCCTACCTGCGAAAACTTTTGTAAGAAGTACAGAAGAAGCCTACGAACTAAACAAACTTGTCTTGACCTTCTACAGGGCCCTTAGAGAACTAATTGCGAAAGTTTGACAGAGGTTGCTTGCTGTTTTTATCCTCTAGAATGACTCACCATTTAGTTTAGATTCCCACCATGTCTAACACTAACTTAAAGATAATAATTTGTGTTGTAGTAGAAATACTGTGTTGACATATAGGTACATAATGCTTCTATTTTATCAATAAAAGTTTGATTGATTATCTGCACTTAACCCAAAGGTATTTATATAAAAGTAAACAATTTGTACATTTTCGGGTAGGTACCTACCTACATACATAACATTTGTTGGTTATCCAACCCATGGACTTATAAGATGGACTGCACTGTCACTTTTTTTGCCATACTAAATTGAACTTTATCACCGAGCTAGAAAGACGTTCGTACCAGACTAGAAAAAACGGTCCACTTGAGATAGAAAAGGTGGGTCGCGGTGTCTCACTCGCACGTGTTGCCAATGTTAAAAATATACCATTGTGGTAGTATTTATATCAATATACTACTCAAATTAAATAACTTCTTATATTATTTAAATGCTATATTATTATATATCTTTTAAGAAATTTGTAAATAAGTATGATGTCAATATTATTAACTGATTTAACCAAGCATGTGGACAACAAAAAAAAAACATTAATTTTGGTGTGGTAGACATTGTAGAAACTTTGAATGTTAATTGGTATCTCTATCGTCATGACATGTTATCAAAACACGTGAATGCAAAATTTCCTAAAAATGGTGAAAATATGTTGCGTTAAAGGTTGTGGGAGTGAAAGAATTTCTAATTGTGGAATATTGTTTCACCAGGAAGCCACAATTATTACATTTTGCGATAAAAATACAAGACAACATTGTCAAACTCATTAGGGTGACTATGATGTCGGCACGATGAGAATCAGTGTTACACAATTTTTATTAGGTACTTAAGTAAGTTTATATAAATAGGTATGTATTTATTTCGGCATGTTTAAATTGGTGAAATGAGAGCCAATACAGAATAAATAATTACCAAAATTGAAATCCAAAGTCCTTAAACATTACAGACACATTTATGCATTGTTATAATAATAATAAACACATTGATAATAAAAGAAAAATAGAACTTATCGTAATTTACTGACTTTTGGGACGATACCAGAAACGTTACTGGGAATTTACCCTCTTTGGAAAATTTACTAAGAACGGCACATCACTAATTTCTTTACATTTCACGACTCTTCTCTTTTCGCACAGGTGGCCTAGCACCGTGAACACCGAAGTTCGCAAATTACGGGCATCTTTCTCTTTTACTCCTAGTAATTACAGTAACAGAGAAAGATGCTCGCAATTTGCAAACTTCGATGTCTATGGTCCAGTGACAAGCGTCCTAGTTAAAAACGATAGCAAGCGGGCGTAGCGGACCCAGGCGACCCTCAGGCAGTTACGAATTTGCCCTAAGACCGAGTAGGCCCGGGCCTAGGGCGGCCAGATATTTTGGGCGGCAGTCTATATGATGGGTGCTGAGAAAGGGGGGGGGGCGGCTAGAGCTTGCTATGTAGGGCTTGGGGCCTAAGGCGGCAAAGACTGTATGTAATTCCTCCACTGTCCTGAGAGCCTACCCCGTTGCGTCTTTGTCGCACTTGTAAATTCGTACGTAAGTGTGACAGAGAGGCAACACGTCGAACATGGTTCACAGTAGACCCTCTGGTTCTGTCAGCATATTTGTCTCTCTATCTCTCTCACTCATACCTGTGTTCTTGACAGACGTTACGGCGGACCACCTTCCTGACGATCGACCATGTTCGTGATCCAGTACCTACGCCTACTAGTAACAGCTTTTCTTCTTCACTTGGTCCCTCAATACTGAGGATCGTGACATCATATCCTTCTGTTGAAGACCAGGTTCCTCCATAGGGTTCTCTTCCTCGCGAAGCGCATGGCCTCGTGCAGTTTTAATTGCATAGGTGCCGTAATGTGAACACACCATTTAGAACAACTAAATTAAGTACCTAAGGTTGTGTGAAGCGTTTTACAGAAGAGAAAAAACTATATCCATCCCTTTTTAGGCGAAAAGACAGTATGATTTCTATTACTAATATAACTATGCACGATTAAGGAAAGATCCTGGTCAAACTATATATTTAAATGTTATCCTAATATCCCACATACATAAGACGTATGGTCACCCTAATTAGAAAGAGATACAACGGCCCACCTTGACTATCTCATGTGGACACACTTTTTGGCCAATGTCCGCCATCCAGTTAATCTCTACGTCCGTGATCCAACCAAATACAAAACCACCGGGATCAGTTACTGAACGCCCTGACTTTAACCTACATACATTATTTGATTATGTAATGTTTTCATCTACCCTCAACTGACTTAAGGAGCTATTTGAGAGTAGGTATTGTTTACTTTTATTTAAATACCTAAAGATTATAGTCTGTATCTTTAGGTCTAAATATTTCAGGGACACGGAGAGTTAAAGATTTCATAAATTTTATAAATAATTATTTTATTCACAATGGTGTCATCTTGTTTCACATCTCCCGTCCCGTTGTATGAAAACATCTGAAAACAATTTCAACAATTAATAATGATTGTTTCGTTAAGTTGGTAGACCTGAATTAATTTATCATTGTATCCATCACATTCTGCAAAATTAAACTTGTGTTTACTGTAGAATTACATTTTAAAGCTCTTTCGTGGAGTGCAATAGCTTGTAAATTTTAATTTAAAATGTTGATTAATAATAGTACGAGGATGTAGGATTTTCGGTGAAATAAATAGTTATCAAATAGGAGGCAGAGGACCGCCAAACATGAAAATTGCTCCACCGACAAGACACATACTCTTAAATATATGATGATGATGAAATAGTAGTTAGATATGTACCTAAATATTACCAATTAAATACTTTATTTTCGAGTCCGCTTGCTTGCTAATTTACTTAAAAATAAATGCAGGCTGTAGTGATCTACGGCCTAAGGCCGGCCTTCTGGCCGGGCCAGGGCCAAAGGCGTCCGACAGGTCATTTTCTATGACGGCTGGTCGTTGATCGCGTGGTGCTTTCCATAGAAAACGAAGCGCCGGAAGCTTCGGCCCGGCCCCGGCCCGGTCTAGCGCGAGTCATCCTTTATGTGCCGTCCGATCATGGTAGTAATCGTCCCAAATTCTCGAAGATGAAATAATAATTTGATTTGTTCCGTAGTTGTAAAGGGATCCAGATACTCACTCACACCGCAGTTCCGAGCGCAAATGAACCGGCCCGGGTTAAAGTACGTTACGTTGTTCGAGCCGCAAACGGGCTTGTATTCTGTGGTCGATCGGCAATCCTGCACACATTGTCTCTGCGTGGGAGTATCGCTACTGTAAACAGAGTTTTGTCATGTTTTATGGTGCTGAAAGTTCGATTAAGCTGGCGCGTTGTACAATCGACAGTTTCTATCGCCTTCGTTGTTTTTGCTAGGATAAAATGGGAATGGAACACTTTTACGCACGATAGGTAGAGTTACACGAAGAAAAGTCTGCAGCGATATTGATAGCCCACGCAGTGCGAGTGTTATTTATACATCATAATAATTTCATAGAAGTTTGACGTTTAAAATAACACTTGCACTGCGTGGGCTATCAAAATCGCTGCAGACTTTTCTTGGTCTAACTCTAGAGCCTGTGCGGAAAGAGGAGAATCGTGGAATGTATGGGAGCCCGTAACTTCTCTTTCCGCACCTAGACTCTACGCATGTACAGACGCCACACGAGATTATTATGCCATTTAAGGTTCTGGCTAAATTGGAAATTCTATAGCGTAAGTATTGAACAACCAATTTAGCTAGGACCCTAAATGGCGCAACAATCGCGGAGCGTGAAGGTACGAGTGCCTTTTATGTACCTTGGTGATACAATTGTACAGTGCATTGTACTACATTATTGAGGCCACCGCAAACACATCAGAATTCAGTTGTTTCTGGTTCTGATTAATTTTAGATCTGACCGATTTTGATGAACTGACATTTAAATCGGTCCGTTTTGTCTACGATGTCCTATAATTTATAGGAATTGTAGGTAGGCATTGCGTCCGTGTGCCCCAGTTGGGTTATTAAACTTAAGGCTATATTTTCACTAGGTCGACTGCTGCCTTCTACCAATAGCACCATACTAAAAGCACTCAGTATAAATACGTAATAAAACCGTTTATGCCCTGCATATTGACATAAAATTTATTGATCTATGTAGTTACCACTAGTAACCACACTCGTCTGAAACAAATTTAAATTGCGGTTTAACTTATAATAACTGAATGTGGCCTGTATCTACGTCTACGAGTTATTATTTATTAAATTATTACTTACCTCCGGCTCCGTGGCATCACGGGCAAGTAATTCTTTAAAGTTAGGTCACGTTCTGAGAACGTCATTTTTGAGGTAAGTAGATCACTTTCTGAGGACGTCACTTCCCGAGTTAGTCACTTTTCCCGAGTACGTCAGTTTACGACATACGATCGTTTTTATGAAAATGAACCTACCCATAACCTACCTCGAAAATGACGTCCTCAGAACTCGAAAGTGACCTCTCAAGAAAGTGTTCTACTTCACCTTTCTAAAGGTAAATAATTAATAGATTATTTTTAATATTTTTTCTGCTTGCAGCGGGTCACATTAAAATAAGGGTCAAGTACTTACGTTTAAAAATAAGCTTTAATTTATACATTTTAACAACAAATACTAAATATTCAATGTCAAAATAGTCAAAAAGTGTTGTCATAAAATTAATTGAGTTATCAATTGTTATTATATCTATAGGTATCTATATATTTTTAATAAAGAAATCTGTAAAAGCCTATTACTTATTATTCCAGCATACAAAACATTTTCGCTTAGAAACGAAGCTTAGGTCGGTCGATGTCCGCCCGGACAAAGTATTTAGTTTACCTCAAATAATTGTAATTATACCCACCCATCTTGGAAAACAATGCTATCTGGGACAGAAGTAGTCATAGCAACGGGTTTTCCTAATATGGCCACGGGATTGTACTCATCAAGGCCTTGTGGATTCTGATTTTGAATTGACATCTGGTTTCCATTTTGATTCTGGAACTGTTGGTTTCCCTGATTTTGATTTTGAAATTGGTTTCCAGGTCGGGACTGGCTGATCCCATTCTGAAGTGGAATGTCGTCTAAAGTGCCAGTGTTCAAATTTTGGTTCTGTCCAAAATTGTTTCCGTTAAAGTTTTGTGGATTTGATTGGGAAGGGTACTGATTTAACTGTTGGTTGATCTGTTGATCTGGAAATTGTACCGGCGATGGGTATTGGTTTTGGCCATTCCCAAAATTGTTTTGTGAAAAGCCACCCTGAGGATACAGTGGCGTCGATTGAAGATGCTGATCTAAGTTTGATTGCGCTTGATTTGGTGTTTGCATTTGTTGCCAATTGTTGAATTGTGCTTGAGGATTTTGCTGAAAATAACATACGTTTTAAAGATAGAAACTGCTGAGTTAAAGTTATTATGATGATTATGTGAAACTTTTTTGTTTGGGGTTTTATAAGTATAACATACCTAGGTATGTTTAGTTTTATATTTTTATTAGTACCAAAGAAATTGGACAGGTGAAATACCACTTTTAGGCCAAGCGCGCACCACGACTTTTTGTCGCGCGATAATTTAGTCACAGAAATGTAACGTATATGTTTATATGGCAGTGCGCGCATATGCGACAAAAAAATCGCAGCGATTTTAAAATTGTGATTTGTCACATTTTTCCGCGACTGCTCGCGACGCGATTGTCGCAAAGTGAATTGCAGCATACGGAGCTTTATGGCCCCGCGCGCACTGCGATTATAAAATCGCACCCCGGACCTCAGTCGGCATTTGGCTCTCCAAGCATCAACATATCGGAACCTGCTTAGCCAATGGAACCACAAGATGAGACGCTAGATGTTGACCGTTTAATTATGGAAATAATTTTTAATTTGTTGTATATAAGAAGACACGTTTCACGACAAGCGACTGGTAATAAATCCATGTTAAGAATGAACAAATCGTCGACTTTTTCATCGCAGTGCGCGCAGTGGATTTTCTGCGATATATTATTGCGCGATTCTAAAATCGTGTCGCAAAAATTAAAATCGTGGTGCGCACTTGGCCTTAACGGCTTGCGCTATGGATATGTTCCACTCAAAGTGGTGATTAACTGGACGTAGTTTAGGGTAAAAGATCCAATCCACAAAAATCTGTTAGTAAAATTTGAACTTTCTGTCAAACGGAAAAGTCATTCAATTAAATGACAAATTTTAGAGGATGGATCTTTTACGCTAAACTACGTCCCTTGAAGCCGTAACAGACTGCCGCACCGCACCGTGACCTTGGTGCGCAACACCCGGTGACAGTGAGAAAGAGATATCTCTTTATCTACTTAGGTAAGTAGATGCGGCTATTACGAGCAGGATAAAGGAAGACTCACGTTAGACCGAGCCGTGTCCGGGCCAGAGCTTCCAGCGCATCGTTTTCTATGGAAAACATAACGTCATCGCCTGTCATGTCATAGAAAAGTAAGCTCCGGAAGCTCCAGCCCGGACACGGACACGGCCCGGTCTAACGTGAGTCATCCTTAAAATTAAATAATTGTCTAGGTACCTACCTGATTGAGATATCCTGGCCCATTGAATATTTGACCGAAAATATTTTCCAAGCCGAAAAATCTGTTCTTTAGCTCCGGTTTCTGCGTTGTTGTTGTTGTAATTCCAACATCCTTTGGATGTGCGAAAACCCCGGCTTTGGAAATAATTTAATAGAATACATATTAATTGATACAATTAAGAGGTAAAATACAATTAAGATATACCTAATAATTATATTGTATGAATAGGTTTACGGTGTTATTTTTTTATATTGGACACGCATTAAAATCCTAAATCGAGGAATACAGAAAGGAATCCAGTTGGTAAGATATTTTATTCTAAACATCTACCTTAACAAAAAACTCAATATATACCTACTTGCCTATACTTTAATCAAAACTTACGTTTGCGTCAATCAATACAAACGAACAAATATAATATTTGCAGCCCACCATAGAACGTTTTCACAGTTAGTGTCAATAATAATTGTACTATTTTTAAATCAATGTGATACCAATGAATGTAGTAAATGCGAAAAGGTTTCACAGTGGGCCAGGAATCATGTTCTACTTATAGTTCGTTTTTTTTTAGCATTAGAAATAAGGTAAACAATCTTGATGTGTATTTTAATTGAAATCCACATTTTAAAAATAAGTTACGGCAAATATGTAACAATTATGAATCTAATACGATCATTTATGTTCTTCTGCTTTTATAAGTAATAGTTACTGATTTTTAAAAAGCGTTTTTCAACTAAAAGACATGTCAAGATCGCTTACCTTCTTTCAAGTTCTTTTTAATGCTAAAAAAACGAACTATGCACTTACCTAAGATAAAACAAATAAGCACTAACTCATGTTTGAACATAATAACCATTTTTAATTTACTTTTGATTACACTGGCTGTTTCACCATCGATCGAAATAACAAAACTGACTATCACAAGACAAGTCTACCCACAACATCGTTAAGTAGACCTACGTCATATGAAGTTACTCCAAAAATTATATTACTAATGGCTTCGCCAAAAACTCTGCTTAATCTGGTTTTCTTAATTACTGAATCAATAAAGAATAATTTTAGGTAACTTTTTCTGTCGTTCTGTTTGTTAAGGGTTTTCCGTTTCTTGTTGGTAAACATTATTATTATTGAAAGGTTCGAAGTTCGATTCCGGTCTGTTCAGTCTTGTAGAGTTTTTTTTTGCTTATGTTATTTTTCATTAACGGCACTTAGGATTCAATTAAAAAAGTTTATATCATGGGAAAATTTATTATAGAGTTTGGGCAGTCAAATAGTACGTAGGTATATAAGTATATCCCCATCTTAAATGCCGGCAACGCACTTGTGACCCCTCACGTGTTGCAGGTGTCCATTTCTATTTAATAATTAGGTATACAGTATAACAAAGCTTGTGCTGTGGGTAGGATAGGATAGTAGGTATAGTAGTGTACCCTATGATGGGCGTGGAACCAGTAATGGGACAAAAAACCACAAATCCTGTAAAATAAGTGTCTAAAAGTAGTTTATAAACATTGCCTGTATATTATCATAAATAAGAGTCCTAGAGCTGTTTCAGTTTGAATTTTTATTAAATTTGGTTGTTTTTTAAGAAATTGGCGTCAACCCAAAAGTTGTCGTGTCACTGAAAAAAAAATACCACTACGAATTCTTAACAACTTCGCTAAGAGAGGTGAGTTAATTTATTAAATTTTAATTAATTAATACTTGATGAAAACTAGAATGTGTTTTGTTAATTGCATTTACCATGAGATAAGCTATACAACATACTATGTTGTGACTCCACAGATGTAAAAAAATAGTGGTATTTGGCCCAATCCCATTATAGGAGCTGTAAAACTGCATACCTCCTATAATGGGACAATTTACATAATGATGCTTGCCATGCCATCATTTCATGTTTAAATAATACAGAAGTAAATTTAGTTACGAAATATGTCAACCAGGAGGTATGCTCGGACTTCGGATAAATTAATATCGTTTTTTAGTGTGGGTCAAATCTTGGTAGCCGAGTTTGAGCCACTTTCCCGTTTTCCGATTGAGTTGAAATTTTGTATTCGTAATTAAATATGCAAATCGGATGATAATGCAATATTATGATAACATGGACCAGATCTGATGACCTATTTCACTATTTTATACTGATAGAGTAGTGTCCATTACTGGGGGGCCCATTACTGGAGCTTTGGTGTCCATGACTGGAGAAAAATAGCATAGTTTTAATTTGTTAAGTATGTGGAAACTCATTGCAGTATCTTTGATACAACACGCCTGAAACATGAAAGACGGGTAGGACTTTCATCTTTCAATACGCTAAGCGGTAGACCATTCACATGTATTAGGGAAATATCACAAATACTCCAAATTCCCTCTTAAATGTCCCATGACTGGTGCTGTTACTATATATTACCTTACTTATATAATTAATTAATTACTATTGTTTTATTTATACAGGTATATATATATATATATATATATATATATATATATATATGTGGTATTATCTATGAAAACGTCTATGGGACCTTATTGTCGATGGCGCTTACGACAATAACTTCGTTGAATAAAATACGTAGTAGGTTTAAATTGGACATTCTGGCTCATTTCGGTTCGCTCTGTCCCAATTTAGCAATTAAGTTTCTGTGAATACTGGAACATTCAATTTTGTTGTTTATCCATTGTGGAGGTCAATTTATGTTATGTAACATTGATAGACTGATCAGTCATCGGGTTTTATGGTCCCTTTTTATAGTTTTTTTTAATTAACTCGTAAACGGTAGCTTGTAGCAAAGAATGTTCTGATACATAAGTAATCTACATACAATTTTCTACATTAAACATTCTATACACTTTTTCGCTACCTTCAATATTTAAGGGATAAAGTAAATTATACTCAATAAATAAATAAATATTATAGGACATTTTTACATAAATTGAAAAAACCCCACGGTAAGCTCAAGAAGGCTTGTGTTGTAGGTACTCAGACAACGACGTATATAATATATTATATATCAATACTTAAATACATAGAAAACAATCACGACTCAGGAACAAATATCAGTGTTCATCGCACAAATAAATTCCCATACCAGGATTTGAACCCGGGATGAACGCACGCTCCCGAGTCCCAAAGGTATAGGACCCCATGGTTCCGAGCAGAAATGTTACGGATGCAGATTTTTTGACATCCGCGGATGCGGATATTTAAAGGTTCACATCCGGGGAAGTGGATGTCAAGATTAGGTACTTCATCATCATCATCATCTCATCCATAAGACGTCCACTGCTGAACATAGGCCTCCCCCTTATTAGGGACTTAAAAACTGTCAAATACTATCATTTTTAGTAATTGCTATTAAAAAAATGTAACATTTAGTATTTGAGCAAGAATATAGGTGCGTTATATTAAGTAAACAGTAACTTGGCTGACTTTTCTGAATTTAGACGATTTCTTAATTTTTAACAAGCAGAAATGTCTGCGGACGATGCTATTAAGCTTAGAATAAATTTAAAAGTGGAAAAAATTACTGTCTTGGGTGAGACTTGAACTCACGGCCTCTGGATCGATACTCCAGCGCTCTGCCATCTGAGCCACCAAGACCTCATCCATAGCCAGCAAATTTTTCCACCATATTACTGGTCAAGGGGACCCTAGCGACATCTACATCTTGTGTTACACTTCTTAAACGGCTACCGGAGTTCAAGTTACATTGGAAATTCACCAGTTACGATGTGCTCAGATGGCACAGCGCTGGAGTATCGATCCAGTGAGTTCAAGTTGCACTCCAGACAGTAATTTGTTTCACTTTTAAATTTAGACGATTTTACCTAGCAGTTACGCCGCCGTTAAGACGTTCCTGTACCGACTTGTTCAACATCTGCATCCGCATAAGCTCCGCATCGATTTTATGCGGATACGGATGTCGATAATAGTGCGGAAGCTCTGCGGATGCGGATGCGAATATTCGCAACATCCCTGGTATATGGTTAACGGAAAACATAAAAATAATAATAATAAGTATTTTTTATTGTTTTGTAAGTGTTTTTATATTTTACTTTTATATTCATATTATAACAAACCTAACTTAAGACGAAAGATAAATAAAGATAATAATAATAATGACGAGCGGCGAGTCACCGCCTGCCTCGATACACTGTGGATCGCAATGTTATAACAGGAGTTCGGGCTATTTCTAAGAAGAAATAGCCCCAAATTTAAACCACTTACCACGAACCTTTCCATTTTTCTACAATAGCCTCCAATGCCTGCTGAAATCGGTTGTTTACGGATATCTATTTAAGTACTCGTGAATGGGTTCCACCAGGCGTTCTACATGACATCAAAGCTCTCCAAACGGCCTCTACGTGTTGGATCTATACCCCACGCACGCTTTATAAATGACCGAGCTTGAAAACCCGAGAGTTTGTGACGGAGATAAAATAATAATGAAATATTTTATTATGCACAGCAAACAAAAAATACATGTTACTAACAAAGACAGGACATAGTAAAGTAGGTAACAACAGGCCGACTTATCGCTAAAAACCGATCTCTTCCAGACAACCACTATAGCACATATAGCATTATAGTGTAGATAGCACTATTATAAATGTTAATTTAAACACATATTATATCAAATATGTATATGTATAAGAAGTGTTTATTCAACACAAGAGGAAATCAATAATCACGTCAATCACATTTTTTGTAATAATTATTTATTGAAACAATTAATCGACAATATAATCATCATCATTATCTAGAACATGTAACCATCTCTTAGGCAAAGTTTCAATGCCCTTAACCCATAATGAAAGTGGCTGAGAGACAAAGAAGTTGGCAAGGTCATTTTGTAGGTCGCCGGAATTTTCGAATTTCTATTTACGAAGATGCTGTTTCAAAGCCCGAAAAAGACGATAGTCGGAAGGTGCTAGATCAGAGCTATAAGGTGGATGAGGTATTGTTGTCCAACCGAGCTCCTCTAGAAATTTACAGGTCATTTTCGCCGTATGTGGTCTTGCATTATCATGAAGTAATGATACTTCGAGTCGTTTTGGCTTTTTTTCTTTAACAGCGTTCGCCAACTTCTGTAGGTGATTCACGTAGGCTTCGCCATTGATAGTCTGATGGTCGTCCAGTAACTCGCACAACAATATTCCTCGCGAATCCCAGAAAACTGACAAGATAAGTTTTTGGCCATGCGGACTGCTATTCGGCTGTGTTGGCGGTCGTTTATCGGAAGGCATCCAAAAGGCTTTTCGTGTAACGTTCTCGTACAAGACCCACTGACTCGTCTCCAGTGATGATTGACTCCAGGAAGCTCTTTCTTTGGGGGCGCAACAGCAGACTTTTTTCGATTTTAACTAAATCCTTGTAACAAGCCCGCGCTTATATACCCTACGTGAAAGATTTGAGAACATTCTACTATACACTTGATTTATTCTAGAATATTCCCGAGAATACTGAAAATATCATGTAAATTTTGAAGTGGGGAAAAAATTATGCAACAACCTAATACAAATGAATGAAACCTCCTACACGCCCTCTTAATCTTGGACGACTTCCATCAAGTCCTGAACAAAAGACTCGTGCTTACAATATGGCAATGCCTTGGTAAGTACATCAGCAGTCATCTGCTCAGTAGGCATGTAAGTCAACTCAATAACGTTATTTTCAAGTCTGACGAATATAGTGATATCTAACGTCCACATGTTTAGATCGTTGTGGAATACTGGATTAGTGGCCAGTTTAGTAGCAGACTGGTTATCACTATACAAAGTAACAGTATTATATTACTACAACCTGTCAACTGAGCAAGAACCGCACGGACGTATACCGTCTCTTTGGCAGCTTCAGACAAAGCTATATACTCCGCCTCGGTAGACGACTGTGCGATACAAGATTGCTTGTAACAACCCCAGGAAATGACATTCCTACCTAACTTAAATATATACCCCGTGTATGATTTACGACCCATCCCGTTAGCCCAATCAGCGTCAGTCAATACAAAAATACGAAATTTATCATTAACATCACGCAACAGTGATGTATCCACTTTGCGATCTAAAGTCTGTCATCAAATCGCGCCTGCTAGTCATGCTATTCGTTGCTCCCGAGTCCACATACCACGAAGATTCAGAGTACGCTTCAGTGCTATATGCCGACAAGTCACAGTATCCTAAACAAGCAAAGTCATTATGACAGTTTTTCTTCAGATGACCTTTTTGTTTGCATTTCCAGCACCACGGCTATCTCTTACGACCAGTAATATCCTTTGTTTTAGACTCGTTCTTGTGCTGTTGCGTTTTTCTCTCGTAGTACCGCCTTGGAAATTTAATGTTATCGTAAACTTAGGATAAATGTATTACTTAGTGTACGTTTTGCATGCCAAGTGTGGGAGAACATGCATTCATGTAACCCATCTACTGACATGACAAATTGTACCATCTGTGTAATGTTCTAGCAAAATAAATAATTCTGTTTCCGATAATAGACGCCTCTTATACAAAGCCCTTAGGTTAATATTCTGGACCTGTTCCAACATGAGAATATGTATATTTATTCTCACGCGGTCTCTAGACGACAGAATTTGTCTCCAGTAAACTCCAGCACCTCTAGCACATCTTGCATCCGCGACTTAGACCGCGACTCGAGTCGCCATTCCCGCGGCTGTCAAATCTGTCGATTTCCGTAGCATAACTTGTACCCGCGACTGCAACAGCCGCGTAGAGAACTCAAAGTCGCGGCGCGACTCGTCAGTGTTACCCGGCGAAATCAAAGTCTAAACAAATCGATATTTGCAAGTGGCAACACTGAATCGGAAACCATCAGGGATGCGCTAAATCATTCGTTCTTTGGTGGTAAAAAATCTAGTTTTTTGTCGATGGTTAAGATTTTCCTGTCAAAGTCAAGGAACTTTCAAATTTTGTCAACATTTAATTACGGGAAAAAATATGAAAAAATTTAAGTAATAGAGCCTTATATACTTAATATTGATAATATTCCTTAAAATATATATTGTTTAAAAATTTCTGTTTAATAAACCTTTTTTAATAAAATATTTTTGTAAGTAAATATAATAATGGAATTGCTATTATTGGTTTTGTTCTCATATTCTTGTTGTAAATAGTGTTTTTTTTTCAGAATAAGTTCAGCATTATCCTAGACACGATTGATATCCCAGCACCCAAAGGAAAATATTATTAACAGGAACCTGCCAACGGGACCCGAAGTGGAGATTCAGGAAAAGAAACACACTAGGCAAGCTTGTAGGTTTCAAACGCGGAGCTGTCCCCTTTTCTAAATTAACTAAGATGTGAGAAGCGCTTTAGCTTTAAGAACACCACCGAGGAAGTGAACTATTAATAATAAACCTAATGGTTATGGCGTAATCTAAGCTGCCACAGTAACTCTCAAATAAGTTTCATATAGTTTTTCTTGTGCCAATAATGGATGGCATGTGTGTGTACTGTGTACCTAACTGTGTGTGTGTACTGTTTATGATTTGACAAATTGATATGAAAAGCTTATTTCATAATAGTCCTCGATGAAGTCATGACCATATTTTATTGTCTATAAACCAATTTTCTTTCCAGGGTGATATTTAATTGTCCTACGCCGCATGTCGAAGAAAAAGGAAGAGAGAAAATACTTTTCAAGGGTAATAAAGAAGATTCTTACAATTTCTCTATAGTGGTTCTAGATGTTAATATATATTAGGTTTAATAATAAGAAGTCGAATATTGCAAGAATATATAAGGCAAAGCAATATACTATTAATTGAAATATTGTTTTTTTTTCTCTCCTGTATTTTTACCTGAAAAGAAACAAAAATAAAGTAGGTAGGTAAGTACCTAGAACTCCTAGAAGCCATTATTAATTAGCTCCCCAAGGCCCACTTCATACCTAATGTTGACAGCAACCTATCATAGCATGATCGTATCAGGCCCTGTCAAACATGAAGTGAAATATCTAGAACACGGGTATGATCTAGAGGAGTTTCAATATAATAGACCATATGATAACCGTACCTATGCTACCTACGCAGACTATGACATGAGCGTAACGACTCCTTCAAAATATTGTTGGTCGGCTCGGTCCAGTCACGTCACGGTATGGTGTTGGCAGGGGACGGAATGGTTTAGTGGGTGTTCACTGATAATATTTCATACAAAGCATTATTTTGAGGCGGACATGATCCTGTTATAGCCACGTATTACATCATTCTGTTACAGTACGATGCAGCGGGCACAGGCCACATGTAGGTATGTTTTGTTGAAGTCGAGGAAGGTTCCAAACGGTACCTAAATAGTAAGAGATTGTTGAAATTAGACATCTAACCGTGATCCTAAATATTACTACTAAGAATATGGCTTACTTAATAAGTTGGATAGTTTGTTTTGAACATTTGTACCTACCCACCTCATCGGCTTCATTTATGTACAAGCAAGCGGGCTCCGTTGTTAGGTTGATGAAAGTTTTGTGTAAGGAAGTCTTAGGATTACTTTTACAAACTTACGAACCTGAATTGAAATTTAAAAATCCTACATAGGTATCACCGTGCATAATCGATATAAGAGTGCGTAAAGCGCATTTAGTGATTGTTCCATACTTCCTTATTCCTTAGGGCAATAAGTAATTATACAAATTATATTATTACATAATATATGAAACTTGTTTTTAAGTTATAATTATCATGAGTTTAGTTAAAAAAGTACAAGCAAACCACCCGCGAGAGCGAGTCGCGTTATAAAGTCGCGTAGACTTCGACTCGCGGATTGACATAAAGACGAGAGAATATTTTGTCTCAAAATAGGCAGTTGTGCTACGGATTTTAGTTCAAAGTCGCGATCGTTGTCATTTTCTGACAGTGACACCTGATCGCGAGTTTGTCGCGGCTCTCGCGCGTGTGTTGTGCTGCCAACACGCGACAAGCCGCCAAGTCGCGCCGATCTGTCACTTCTCACGCCTGTCGCGGCCAGTTGTGCTAGAGGTGCAGACGACTGCAGCATAGAGCACGCGAGTGGTGTATACGCTGAGGGACACAAAACGAATCCTATTAGCCTCTTGTGAGCCACATCCGTCACTGCCTGAACATAATCGCGAAATGAGAGCGCAAAGTCGAAGTCGAATATTAAATATATTGAACCGGGTTACTAACTTTTATAAAGTTGATGACTGCTAATAGAAAAGCCGGCCGCAAATTTTCTAACCGACTTGATACCACGATGAAATGCACAATGGTTTCCCATAAAAGTGATGCTAAGTCCGAATTCGATAGTCTGCCACGGCGGAACTTGCCGAAAGTACGAAAAAGGAGGCCACTTCCGGGAAAAAAGGGGGCTGATTTAACCCATCTGATACCGAAGTAATAGTTGTGGCAGCAGTTAGAAATTTACATGTAGACACATAAAAGCGAAGTCTGCCAGTATTTTGTTTTGCCGGAAGTGCTTGGCAGACGCTCTCAAAGGTGGCCACCGGGACCCCTAATTTAACCCATCTGATACGAGGGTTGCATTGAAAATTTCGGGAATAGAACAAATGGACAAATGTATCGAGTTAAGAATATTTTTACTGTTTTTTAAAGTATTCTCCTAGCATATTGACGTATTTGAACCCTACATCCAAACCAAGTATTAAATTAGTTATTACATTCCAAAGTAGCAATACCCAAAATGACGTTTTTGAAGGTATCGACTGTCTCTTCCGGCGACTAGGATTATTGACCGCGTGACTTTTCTTAAAATTTTGGGAATGTATCAAAATCATTAGGACTCAGGTCGGGACTGCATGGCGGATGGTCCATTAATTCGATGTTATTATGCGTTAAATACTCCTTTGTTTGACGAGCGGTGTGCGGGCTGGCGTTATCGTGTTGGAGGATGATGCGTCGGTTACATCTGTAGAAGATATCTATCTTCTCTAAGTATGCCAACGATTTCAGGCAGGCAATCTGCATTAACTGTCCTGCGATCCTCAAGTGCAACAGTCGCAATATGACCGAATTTCCACACAAAAGTAGCCAGCATCTTTTTCGCCGTGCTTCGAGAGCGAACAACCTTAGTTGGTTTTAGCTCGTCTTTATAAACCCAAACTCGTGACTGGTTTTTATTTTCAGGATCGTGTGCGTGTATCAAAGTTTCGTCACCCGATACGATATTAAAAATTGTGTTAGAAGTTCCATTGTTGAAACCCTCTCGATTTCACTGGCACCAAAATGTCCCAGGCCGTCTTTGGTTCTTCGGAAAGTAAGCGCGGGATCCAACGGGAAAATATTTTTCTTATGCAAAGTTCTGTTTGCAAGATTGTTTGTATTTCACTCATTCGTGAGTGTTCACAAGTCGAACTAATTCAATCAGGTTCCGCACTGAGTTGACGTTTTCTTGAGTGATCGCAGATTTTGACCGACCGTCACGCACATCATCACTACAATTCACACGATGTCGTTGAAAATTGGAAAACCAGCGATAAATGGTCGTCTTTGATGTAACTTCCTCCCTGAATACAGAAATCATCAGATCTAAGCTTTGGTTTTGTGATAAAGCACTTTTAAAATCGTAAAATATCACTCTTAAATTTTCTTGAGTTCCATTTTGTCAACGGCCACTCCGCTTTGAAAACAAATAAAAAAGTGTGTAGTTTATTTTATCAAACTGCCTGTTGAGTTACCAGACCTCTATGATTATAAAAAGGATGAATTTGTATAATTAAATAAGCGATTCCCGAATCTTTCAGTGCAAGCCTTGTACCACCATGAAACCAATTCCAGTCGGTAGGTATGAACCCTCATGTTAGAAATATATAACTCTGCCAAGGCTTTTCCTGCCGAAACACCTTGGCAGACGACATTATGTGAGCAAGGTAACCATCGGTTACCCTACACTAACCCATCTGATACCACCATGAAACCAATTCCAGTTGGTAGGAATGAACCCCCATTTTAGGAATATATAAGTCTGCAAAGGTTTTTCCTGCCGAAACACCTTGGCAGACGAGATTATTAGCAAGATGACCATCGGTTACCGTACACTAACCCATCTGATACCACGATGAAACCAATTCCAGTCGGTAGGTATATGAACCCCCATTTCAGGAATATATAAGTCTGCCAAGGCTTTTCCTGCCGAAACACCTTGGCAGACAAGGTTATAAGCAAGATGGCCATCGGTTACCGTACACTAACCGTAACAGCTAGGTAAAATCGTCTAAATTAAAAGTGGAAAAAATTACTGTCTTGGTTGAAACTTGAACTCACTGGATCGATACTCCAGCGCTGTGCCATCTGAGCACATCGTAACTGGTGAATTTCCAATGTTACTTGGAACTCCAGTAGCCGTTTAAGAAGTGTAACACGCTTAAGTTAGATGTCGCTGTCCCCCTTGACCTGTAATATGGTGGAAAATTTTGCTGGCTATGGATGAGGTCTTGGTGGCTCAGATGGCAGAGCGCTGGAGCACCGATCCAGAGGCCGTGAGTTCAAGTCTCACCCAAGACAGTAATTTTTTCCACTTTTAAATTTATTATAAGCTTAATAGCATCGTTCGCAGACATTTCTGCTTGTCAAAAATTAGGAAATTGTCTAAATTCAGAAAAGTCGGCCAAGTTACTGTTTACTTAATATAACGCACCTATATTCTTGCTCAAATACTAAACTTTACGTTTTTTTTAAATAACAATTACTAAAAATGATATTATTTGACAGTTTTTAAGTACCTAATCTTGACATCCGCATCCGCGGATGTAAACCTTTAAATATCCGCATCCGCATCCGCGGATGTTAAAAAAATCTGCATCCGTAACCTGTTCGGAACCATGGGGTACTATACCTTTGGGACTTGGGAGCGTGCGTTGTGTGGTGAACACTGATATTTGTCCCTGAGTCATGATTGTTTTCTATGTATTTAAGTATTGATATATAATATATTATATACGTCGTTGTCTGAGTATCTACAACACAAGCCTTCTTGAGCTTACCGTGGGGTTTTGTCAATTTATGTAAAAATGTCTTATAATATTTATTTATTTATTGAGTATAATTTACTTTATCCCTTAAATATTGAAGGTAGCGAAAAAGTGTATAGAATGTTTAATGTAGAAAATTTTATGTAGATTACTTATGTTTCAGAACATTTTTTGCTACAAGCTACCGTTCACGAGTTATTAAAAAAAAACTATAAAAAGGGACCTTTAAGCCCGATGACTGATCAGTTCATCAACGTTCATAACATAAATTGACCTACACAATGGATAGACAACAAAATTGAATGTTCCAGTATTTACAGAAACTTAATTGCTAAATTGGGACAGAGCGAACCGAAATGAGCCAGAATGTCCAATTTAAACCTACTACGTATTTTATTCATCGAACTTATTGTTGTCGTAAGCGCCATCGACAATAAGGTCCCTTTTCATAGATAATACCACATATAAGTGTATTATGGCAATCGAATGAATGATTTATCTATCTATTGAAACAAGCAAAGTTAATGATTCTAACGATATCGATAGTAAAATAATTGATTTTATTTTTTTGTTTTCGCTGTTTATTGTAAAAAGTAAATAGAATAAGGTCATCATCCTCAACATCAACATCCTTCGGTACGTGGGCCCGGCACTGTCGTTCGTCTTATCAGAGTTGTATAATTACTGCATACGACAAGGGACAGTTCCAGAAGGCCTCAAAAAAGTTAAGATTACCCCATTGTACAAAGGTAAAGGCCCCAAAGCAGCCTTAAAGTCTTATCGCCCTATATCGTTAGTACCGGCAATAAGTAAAATTTTAGAAGTAGGTATTAACATTAGATTATTATCCTTTTGGTCCCCACAACTAACAATATCCGACCGACAATACGCATACCGCCAGGGCCGTTCGACTACGGATCTGGTGCGCGAAGTGGTGTGGCATACGCTGAGCGCGCGAGAGGCCGGGATGCAGGTGGCGGTAGTGTGCTGCGACCTCTCGCGCGCCTTCGATACCGCCAATCATGGACTTATCGCGCAGAAACTCAGTTACTATGGCATTCGTGGCCCCGCATTGGCGCTTCTAATGTCATTTATGTCGAACAGGAGTCAAGTTGTCGTAGGGGATAGTGGCCGAATCAGGTCTGATGAGATGAGGAATCAGCTTGGGGTACCGCAGGGATCGTGCTTGTCAAATACTCTGTTTAGCATCCTCCTAAATGATCTCCCACAAATAATAAAAGGATGCGACATTTTTATGTACGCAGATGACGTCACAGCGATCGTCACCGGCTCGTCCTTACCAGATCTGGAAACGAGGGTAACCGACACGCTTAAACAGCTTTGCAACTGGTTTAATACAAATGGCTTAGCCCTTAACAAGGACAAAACCTTCGTCATGAGACTTAATCTAAATGGCCACACATCCAGGCCCATGACCGCGTATGCCGGCGGCGATGCTGTCCGTCAAGTTGCGGACATAAAATTATTAGGTTTTACTATCGATAGTGGCCTGAGGTGGAACGTACACATCGACCATCTGTGCACGAGGCTGGGCAGCGCGTGCTACGCTTTAAAGCGTCTCGCGAGTACTGCGACCAGGGACGTCGTCAGGAGCTGTTATTTCGCAACCGTGCACTCGCTCATTTCGTATGGCACCGAGCTATGGGGTGGAGCCGCTGACTGGCGTCGGGTGTTCTCATTACAAAGACGAGCTGTGCGCGCAATAGCATGTGTTTCTGATGACGTCTCTGCTCGTCAGTATTTCACAGAATACAGTATATTAACACTACCCTGTGTACTTATTCAACAAATAGCTATATTTACTCACACCAACTCAAACAAATTTACTGTGAAACAGGTAAATCCAAATCGCCATCTGCGCAGTAACAGGAACGCGGGCTGCCTGGTATCTGTGCCACATAAGTTAGCAAAAAGCGGACGATCAGCCTATGTGCTTGGCCCACGCATATACAACCACCTGCCTAAAAGTATCAGGGATGCGCTTCCATCCATAATTTTAAAATGAAACTAAAACATTGGTTACTAAAATCACCGTTTTATGATATTGATGAATATTTTTCATGCAAAATTGATGATGTACTTATTTAAATAAAATTAATTGTAATAAATAAACATGTATACTTACCACGACATAAGTATTAAGTAATAATTAATAAGTGTAATATACGTATAGGTATATCTACAATGACATTTCAAATTTTATGTAATCTTTGACGTGTAACCTAATGTTATTAATAAATTTTCATTTTCATTTTCATTCATAAGTTACCTACCTATATACTTAACTAACGAAAGTTCTATCTAAAGCATAATAATATCTAAAGAATCTAAAGCACAGATATAAAGTGTCTTAAGTACTTACCTAGCTATTAAGGCGAAACTACAAAGTTAACCTATTAAAACAGCTCGCAGGTGCCTCTAAGATGGACCGGAGCAATTACTGTGATAGTGGGCAATATGTCGCCATTAGATGTTAACGACCATTTTGTCCAAGTTACAAGGTAAAAAAGATAATAAAAGTGACTCAGTAATTTACCCAGATTGTAATACGTTTAGTGCATACTTCTTCACATTTTGATTCAATAAGCGCAATGTAAAATGTGTAAAAGTTATACCTATACATCCCAAGTACCTGTGACGAGGTGACGATTTACCGTTATCTACCGTAAATGTAAAACAACCGGCAAGTGCGAGTCCGACACGCAGAATTTTTAACAATGTATTTTTTATATGTGAAATGCGAGTGAAGCTTTTAAAAAACCCGTAGGGGTCGGATCAAAAACTAAGTAGTCCGACTCACGCTTGACTGCATATTTCTAATAGGTTTTCCTGACATCTATAGGTAAAGAACTATTTTGAGCATTTTTTTCAAAATTTTAGACCCAGTAGTTTCGGAGATAAAGGGCCCGGGTGGGTAATTTTTTGGCTATTTTCTTAAATAACTTCTAAACTGTTTATTTAAAAATAACAAAATAAAAACATTTTGAGATTCTCTAAATAAGCTCTTTCATTTGATATGTACACGATATAGTTTCAAAAGCTATTTTTTTACCCCACAAAAGTGGTAAATGTTAAAAATCCACCGACGGACAGACAGACGCACAAGTGATCCTATAAGGGTTCAGTTTTATCCTTTTGAGGTACGTACCCTAAAAAGGGGGTATTCCCTGTTTCAACACGAATATGGTCTTCATGGAACTACATGGCTTGCAAATTGTTTACTAACACAAAAATTGTGATTTTTATTTAACAGACGATGCAGCGCCATCTAACTTTCAATTTGTAACTTTAAAATAAAAATGGGGTTGGCCGGTCAAAGTAGAATTTAGCAGATGGCGCCAGCATAGCTTGCCCTGACAGTCCCTAAGCCCCCTCCACACTCGCGTTCGCGGCTTCGCGCCGTGATCAAGGCTTGTTCACTTCCTAAAGCCTCCTCCAGACTATGCGCGTGAATCGCGGGCGAAGCCGCGAACGCAAGTGTGGCGTCGATTTCGCAGATTGTTCACGTCTTCGCGCCTTGTTCTCCGTTTTTTGTCGGTATTTCGGCCCGCGTCAAAGGAGACGCGAAGCGCGAACTTGCAAGACTCCACATTACACACTATTTTGGCTCTTCTTCTTCTTCTTTTATTTTAGTGGCGGTCTGGCCAAACTAGTTGGCACAAATTTGCCAATGTCAAGTGTTTTGATGTGTACACCTGCGAACAAAGGACAACACAGACAAATACCCACTCCCGCACAGAGCAAGGGCCACTACACGTTTTGTTATAGCAAAGTAAAACAAAGGTGAGTGATTAGTTCAATTGCAGACGACACAAATATTATATAATCTCTTATGCCAAATTAGAGAGATACTATAATACAATGTTATTTTTCCTCAGAAACCTGGCAAGAATCCGGAATATTTTTTTATTTTCGGTGAGGCATAATAAGGACATAGATTTAATAGGGAGGGGTATTTTTAATTTTGTTAAGACAGAGTATAAATTAAAGAAGGGTGAGTTACGAGGGCAGTTAAAAAGAATATGGTCCAATGTACCAACTTCCGTATTGCAGTCACACATAGGGGAGTCCCTGAGCTTGAAGCGATGCAGGCGTTCTGGCGAAGAATAAAAACCCAAGCGGAGTCTAATAATGATACTGGTGTGCCTTTTAGAGAGAGATCGATTTTTAAAAAACCAAGGACGAGAGGGTATCAAGGGTTTGGCTCTTCTGTGGCCAGATAAATATTAATTATATTATGATTATATTACATTAAGCAGCTATATTTTACGGTTTCACAAGAAATCAAAATGGAAAAACAGCTAAATCACGTATGATGCCATAGATAACTAACAGTTAAACTCGATCAGCTGATGCTTTTCCGCCATCTTGCCGCAAACCAAACTGCGAAATCGCCGTGAAGTGTGCGAGTGTGGAGTCATACATCAACTTCGCGATATGTTCGCTCCGCGACGTCGCGCCGCGATTCACGCACATAGTCTGGAGGCGGCTTAAGAAAATTATGTCCCCAAATAATTGCGCATGTGTGCGCCTGAAGCTTCTATGTGTGCGTTGGCCTCCAAGAAAAAGTTGCGAGTAATAAAAATAAAAACATTTTTCTACAGCAACATTGCTCCCAACTCTGATTTAAATTATCACGAATTTTATACATAATTAATCATAAAACGGGACTTAAAACGCTTAAAACTTAATTACATGCTTCCAACTGTCTTTATCAATGTTCATATCATAAAATATACGGTACGTCTACCCACCATAATAAAAAAATATATTTGTCAATGACTCTGTCCAACTGCTGTGGTTAAAGTTCATAACGAACATTTTATTTATTAAATCTTTAAATAATAAATACAACGTAGCGGTACAACCACTTAAGACTGTAAGTCTGTACCTACATAGATTACAGCAATGCACATAGAAAATGTGCTAAATGCGGAGCAACGGCTGTTGAAGCAGCCAGAGTGAAATTTATACAGCTTTAGTGGGTTCAGAAGGAACCGAGTCATAACGCATCTGGAAAGCGTATTAATTAACCGTGAAGCAAAGAATATAATACTCACTAGGAGAAGAACGATAACTCCATACAAAAAAATGTCCCCTTCAAAAGTTCGTTTATACTACTAGCGCTCGGTAGGATACCATTGTAATTAGAATTGACAACCAGTTTAGCCTAGCGCCCCTAGCGGGTATTGGCAGTAATCCAGTTCAGGAAGCTAATGGTCCTGGGTTCGAATCCCGGAGAGGGAATTTCTTTTTGTATTATTTTATTTTTTGTTGGGGTCAGGTTTTTAAGAGCCCATCAACGTGCACACTAGCGCCACTGCTGAATACATTAAACTAATTTTTATGTTACTGGATTCGTCAACCTACCCGTTCAAAACTAAAGCGGCCGTTTTTGTTTTGAGCTCATAGATTGACGAATCCAGCAACATAAAAACTAGCTTGATGTATTCAAAAGGTACTTAAATACACAATACAGTCAGTAGCGGCCACTTTTTTAAATACCTGTAAAATTTAAATTTAACTTAAATAATCACGATTATTTATTTTAGCAGTGGTGCTAGTGTGCACGTTGTTGGGCTCTTAAATTAGCATATCACAAATAAATAAAGAAATACGTTATAAGATAATGATTAGGTACTATATTTAAAAATTCGTCAAATATAAAAGGTTACAAAAAGTTACGTATTATTAAGATATAAATATTTTCATTCCTATTAGGATTAGTGTATATATGTTAGGAGCAATACATATGAATACATACATTGATATGGCAAATGGTTACAAGTTGTTATTACATATATCCGGTTATCGGACATTTCTGCTCCACAGCTCCACGCAGCGTTCTTGGTCACCGGAAAACTAGTCTATATATGCAGCAGATACGTGCCCTTTGAGCTTTTTCCAAGAAATCATATGACGGGCCAGGATTATATTATTATCACACGCTCAAGCCATGATTCACTTTCTAAAACAAAATAGTCACAAATTAAACAATAAAATCTAACCTAATTACTAACGTCGCTAATTCCTAAGGTCTAAATTTACCAGCTTACTCGTGAACAATGAGAGGTTTTACATCTATGATGAATTTAGATTATAATTTCGGACGCGATATAGCGTCCGCGGGACTTACGGGGATAGTAAGATTAAATTATTATATTTGAATTTGGTAATTAGTACGCTCATTTTTATTTAAAGATTGATATATTTCTTACCTTGAAATTATCGCTGTTTCTGGTTTACTACAACGGTTTCCATACACACATTAGGGCTTTTCATAATCCGGATAAGAATTGTTGATGAAGTCGCCATTGCCGGATACATAATACAGCAAGGAAGGAAGAGCGACAACGGTTTAAATTTAACTAAGTCTGTGCGAAGACGCATTTAGATATGTTGCTCGTACATATGAATAGTTTTTATTTTTAAATTAATAGGTAAATAAATATATTTCAAGTGAATAAATCGTTTTATATGAAAATTTATATTTTTGGCGTTAAATGACTTAAATGACAGCATTGACATTACAGACTTTTGTCTTGTCTATGTTCTTACCGGCCAGACTCAAATCAAGGCCTTTCAAAGAGGCCTATTGACAAAGATTTTTTTTTTAAATTTTATCAAGGAGGGTAGAGGCACGTCTACCCTTCATAGATTTTATGAACATAGACAAAGACAAACTGAAATAGATAATAATTTCCATATTTCAAAAAATAAATAATAATTTACATATGACTTTGACTACTTCATAAAATACAAATCAAAATATATTTCATAAAATAATTGGATTTGTTCCTAGAAATCGTATAGACAAAGCCAGTTCTAGCAATGTTGCTGTAGTAAAATATTTTTATGGTAATAACTGGCAATACAGCTCTAGAAACGGAGCACACATGTACAATTATGAAGGGTCACGTCATTCCAAGGAAGTCAATAGGCCTTGCCGTGAAGAAATGTATGAATACAAGTTAGAAATCTGTGTAAAATGCCGTGTGTAAAGTGTTGTGTATCTGTGTGTAAAGTGTAATAGGTAGGCATGCCTAATGTTATTTGTATACTGAAAACTTTGTGAATGCGCTTTATTAATGTCTATTTTTATTAAGTTGTCAGAGTTTAATTTTCAGTGTATATTTCTATATGTAAAACATAATACAATGTTATAAACATAAATATGCCTTTTATTTAAATCAATAGATAATACCACAACCAAGGGGTAATATTTGCATCTTTCATATATTTCGTGATATGAAGATAATAAATATGTTTATCAACATAATTACTACATACCTATAATACCAATACCCGCCAGGCTAAACCGGTTGTTAACTTTAGTTCCATTGGTACACATCGAGGGCGCCAGTAGTATAAACGTATAAACGGTTGGGGACATTTTTTTGTATGGAGTTACCGTTCTTCTCCTAGTGAGTATTAGAGTCTGGCTACTGCAATTTTACCTAAATTATTGGCGGGAAATTCAATAAATCTTGGGCTGGTCACACTTTGTGTAGTAGGAATTATAGTTTTGATACTAGATAATATTTTTGGTATTCTGTGTACAAGTAAGGTACCTATGGAAATAAGTTAAATAAACATTTTCGTGCACTCAAAGCCAGCTTACATAATTTCTACCGCTATTTAAAGTACAGTCAACGACAAACACATATGTTTACGTTCCAATATTTAGATTTTATAGATATTTTTCAGAACTTTTAGTTTATCCGTTCCTTTATACACTTGTCCTGTTTATGAGATTCAGGCATTAATAAATTCACGTACTTAATCAAAGTAATAGGCAAATGTTAGAACTAGTACTTAAAGTATCAAAATATTTATAGAGCACCAACCTCCTAATTTGTTTACATTTGGTTAGGAGTTGTAAACATTGCAGTTTTTCGTTATACAGCGCTACACGTCGACTTCGCACATTGTCGTTATTATTTACGAGCTTAAATAATAGTTTGCGAACATCACTCAGTATAGAAATTATTAATATTATTTACAATAAACCCTTATAAACCGCAAACAATTTGAATGAATGACATAAATTGTCAACTCACGTTTAGCTTTTTTTTTAAATCATAGACAATTGGTGATACAACAACGAAATATCTGTCAACAATTTTTGGCTAGCCAGACTCTATATTCTTTGGCCGTGATTCACGCACGAGTGTGGAGAGGGCTTATGCCTAATGCACTAACAGATGGGCGTACCGGACCGCGACATTGAACCGCACTACATAACGCACCTATAAGTGAGAGCGAGAAATACATTTGCTGACCGTGTGCTGACCAGACCAAATCAAGACTGTGGTCCGGTACGGCCGTCTGTTGCAGCTTTAACATTTGACAAGAACGAATGTCGGGATATTTTTCATATTTTATCTGTAACAGGTTTTGTTTGTCTTGTCTGCGCCGGTCACTGGAATTTTCTGTAATCCGCAAACAAGAGTTTCTTGCGTCAATTTAGATAGATTAGAACACCGCTAACCAGTTTCATCGTTTCGCATCTTTAGCGTAAGTTGTCTCTTATTTCCAGTCAGAAGTAAAATCTTGATAATTTCTCTGCATTGCAAACTATTTGTAAAAGTAAAATCGTTCTGACAGATGCATTACATTGCAGAATACTTTTCGTGGTTTCGCCGGTAACTCACAGGATTCAAGATGAGTTGTCCATTCAACGAGGAACAGCTGGGACAGCTGAAGATGTTCATAGAAATTTGCAAAAGCCAGCCTCAGATCCTGAACCACCCTAAAATAGCATTCTTCAAGGATTACATTATTTCGCTCGGCGGCACAATACCCGCGGCGACTTTTGGTGCAAAAACGTTTACAGCATCTGGAGATAGGTATGATTGCTTTTTTTTTAATTGTTTTCTTTTTATGATTCTTATTGTTGAGCAGCGTGCGAAGGCCTCCCATAAGTAGGTGTGATGTATGTAGACAACATGAGATCGCTAAGTGCGTCAATGGCCAGCGGTCGAGTATTTACGCAGTCATTTGGTCAATATCCTGCAGGGATCATACTTTAGCTGAAATGTTGTGAAGTATAAACATTTGCAGCTGTTTTATTTCTTTAGTTTGTTTTCAAACCTATACTGCTTGAAAAATCAGCCATGCTCACTTGAAAACAATATGCTTATGACCAATTGCATTTATTTCCATATGATTCTACAACCCTAATATTTAATTTTGCAGTACTATAGCTATGACTTAAATTACAGCGTTCCTCAATCAAATAATAATTCTGAAAAGATACCTTCATCTGATGAAGAGTCGGAGCCTGAGTCAGATGTCGAGCTGGATATGGAAGGCAAGTTTTGAAGCAATTATTATTTATGTAACATTGTTGGTTGTTTGATAAACACGATTTTTTAAGTGTATCATTAAGGCACAAGTGCCTGAACATAACAATAGACAGTGAAATCATAAATGCTTAAAACTAAAACCAAACTTGCCTTAAAGTTTTAGAAATTAAAAATGTATAATTACGAACTGTACTAACAAATAGATGTAGGTATATTTATTTTTTTTCAATCAGTATGAAGAGGCTTATTGTGCTTGTGTTACTTATTTTTATAAAATACATTTGTTATATAAATTGTTGATATTTTCAAATATTTCTATTTGGTTCCTTTTAGTGATGTCATCAAGTCTATCGGTTGAGCTTTAAACACCATCAGTATTCTAGCAAAGTTTCTGTAGTTTGATAATTACCATTTTCTACATATGTAAGGTAATCTGTAATGTATTATCTTCATAATTGCCTTTACTATTTTTTTACATTAGGTGTCATAGAACCAGACGTCCTAGATGATTCTCAAGTCATGGGCGACCAGTCAAAGGAGACCACAGACGAGGAAAGGGACCAGTCGGACGAGAAGAGGTCTGCGGCCATGAGGGCGTTCTCGGAGCAGAACTTTGAGGAAGCCATCAAGTTGTATAATGAGGCTATACAGCTGAACCCACAGAGTGCCTTGCTCTTTGCTAAGAGAGGACAGGTAAGAAATGAAAAAATCTTTAAATGATTCTTAGAAATAAAGGAACAGTGGAAAACCTCACTGTCTTGGGGCCCATTGCTAGAGTTACCGATTGACTGCGAAGGTTTCCACCATATATCTTTCATATGGACCTTAGGAAGCCGCCTAGCGACATCTACAGTAAATGCATTCCAAGTCATAGTGGAAATTCACCAGTAATGATGAGCCACTACATACTTAAATACTTACTTTTCTGCAATGAAGTCGCTTACAAATCTCGCGTAGTAGATAACGAACGATAAAAAAGCGCGTAAATAAGTGCAAAGTATTGTTGACTGTAGAATTGTAGATATTGGTAACCTGTAACAATCTAGTTATCATAAAACCTGCAATGTCATCTACTTATGACTGTCAAATTGGCTATAATATTTAGCACTAATTTATTTACCTTAGAATTCCGTTTCGGTGCAGATGGTACGACAGGCGTGTCATCAATGTTTTTAACGTGTGGCATATGACACGACAGGCGTGCCATCATATTCTATGGCGTAAGGCACGCCTGTCGTGTAATGAAATAATTGTCCGCAGCCACATCCAAAAGTTTTCGAAACTAGTAGATGCAACGAACCGTTAATTAACTCTAAATTTCACAACGTCTAAAGTGGTCATAACCTTTGATCCCCTTTTATGATATTTTTCCTAAACAGAATTTTTAGACTGACCATGCAAATCAAAACTTGGCAGTAAAAATGCATACAAATCGCTATAAGCTCCATACTTGACGGCGTACTTGGCATGAAAATTTATGTGATCTGACTTTAGTACTATTTAGCATCGAGGAGTTTCGAACTCACAATCTTCAGTGTTTTCTGTTAGTGGGTAAATCTTCGGATAGCTTGTTATATTAATATTATATTTGGTCACAGGTGTATCTAAAGCTGAACAAACCGAACGCGTGTATCAAAGACTGCACACAGGCTCTGGAACTCAACTGCGACAGTGCCGCTGCGTACAAATTCCGCGGGAGAGCGTATAGGTTAGTATTTCATATTAATGCATTCACTGCCAGGGGGCGTGGCCTAGGAACAAACTTGTATGACGGTGAACGCACATGTGCCTCAGGGGCAGTGAACGTGTTAACCCTTTGAACGCCACGCCTATCGTGTGCGTATGAACTTTACCGGACTTGGTTGATATTGGGCTGTAGCCGCGTGCGTGGTGGTGGTGGTCTATGGTGGTCGAATAGTTAATGAATTTTTATGCAAGACATTAAAAACAATTAAAACGTTTCCAAAATTTTAACCTAATGTTTTTATTAGGCGGTTAAATAAATAAATCTTCATATAATGGTAAAATTGTGCATGAATGTTTTAAAATTATAACTGATGCTGATAATCCTTACAGGTTGCTGGGCAAGTTCGAGGAGGCATCTCACGACCTGTGCGAGTCACTGAAGATTGACTACGACGACCAGACTAATGAGTGGCTGCAAGAAGTGAAGCCTAACGCCGAGAAGCTGCGCCAGCACAAGCTGACCATGCAACGCAGGAAGGAGGAGAAGGAGGTATTCACGTGGTTTTGATTACTTTACTTGATGAATTAATTATATTTAACGGTACAAACGTGTTAGAGTCAGACCGAGAAAAGTCTGCAGCAGGGCAAGTGCTATTTCTTGTATGAAATAGGTTAACAAAACCGGTTAACAAAATCGCTGCAGATTTTTCTTGGTCTAACTGTAGCGCCATTTCATTCTTCGTTTACGCCAAGCGATCCATAGTATATTCATCAAGTATATTGAATACTTTCCTTCCAGCATCAAGACAAGCTGCGTCGCGCCCGCAAGGCGCAGGAGGCGCGCGCGCGGGCCGCGCAGGCGCAGGCCGACGCGCCGGGCTTCCCCGGCGCGGGCTTCCCCGGCGCGGGCTTCCCCGGCGGCTTCCCCGGCGCGGGCTTCCCCGGCGGCATGCCGCGCGGCGGCGGCGGCGGCGGCATGCCCGACATCGCCAGTCTCATCAGCGACCCCGAGATCATGGCACTCATTCAGGTAACTACCTCATTTGTTTAAGTTGTATTTACGCTCCGCACACTCTTATCTAGGTAGCCTTAATTAAATTGTTTGTCAACATGATTTTTGGATTTTTTGTGCCAATCTGTATTGTATCGATAGGGACGGCAGTACGCGTCACGTACCAACGATTGATAATAAACATAGATGACGAACTAGCTCTGTAAAATGACCCCACACATATTGTGCCACCGAGCTATTTAGTTCGCAAATGGCGGCCCGTTGTGACAGACATAGTAAGAAGTATTTAGATTATTTCGTAAACCTAGTACCTAATACTTAAAGGAATTGGGCAGGACATGTTGCTAGGCAGAGTGCTGACAGGTGGACTAAAATGTTAAGGGCCACTTGCACCATCCCACTAACCCGGGGTTACGCGGTTAAACCACTAACCGTGTGTCAAATTGTACTGGTGACCATGGTAACTCCAGGTTTAACCGGTTAATCCCGCGTTACTGAAATCGTGCAAGTGGCCCTAACAGAATGGTGGCCGTTTACGGACGAAAGAAGCGCCTGGCGTCCTTTGAATGGACGACATTCGAAAAATTGCGGGTCACTTCTGGATGTGATTAGCTCAGGACAGGACCGGGACAAGTGGCGTACTAAGAGTGAGCGATAGCGGTGGGCGATAGAGGGCTGATATGATGATGAGGATGAATGCTTATTCATTTACATACTAAATGTCATGTTGACTCAATTTCAGGACCCAGACGTAGCCATGGCCTTCCAAGACGTGTCGTCCAACCCGGCCAACTTCGTGAAGTACCAGAACAACCCCAAGGTGGCCGCCGCCATTGAGAAGTTGCAGAGCAAGTTCTTCAGCGCCGCTGGTGGTACGTACTGTCGAATAATGCTTTTCAGTGAGTTTTCCCAAGGTAATAAAAGGGCTGGCTTTGCGAGGCCCACGAACGCTCCATTCACCCACGCCTACCTATAGTTCGTTTTTTTAGCATTAGAAATAAGGTTGTTTACCTTATGTGTCTATCTTGATGTGTCTTTTAATTGAAAAACACATTTTAAAAATAAGTTACGGCAAATATGTAACAATTATGAATCTAATACGATCATTTATATTCTCCTTTCATAAGTAATAGTTTCTGATTTTTAAAAAGCGTATTTCAATTAAAAGACATGTCAAGATCGCTTACCTTCTTGCAAGTTCTTTCTAATTCTAAAAAAACGAACTATAGGCTACTCAGTAGCAGTTTATTCGTCTTTCTTTACTTTATTCATGTTTAAGTTTAAAACTTACCGTTATCCTGAAATCATCGAGAGCATTTCACCGATGGCTATATAAAATTTCCTTCTCGTATTCTTCATCACGCTAATTCTGCTACAGCTCCCATCCTGTTTATACTTTTCTTTATAATTATAACAAATGTGTTCTTCAGGATTCGGTGGTCCAGGCGCAGGCGCCGGTGCCCCCGGCTCGGGGCCGAAGCCCCCCACCGACGACGACGTGGGCCTCGACTAGGCCCCGCCCCGCCCCGCCGTCACCCACGGACGCACGGTCGGGCCAAGGAGCGCTTTAACCGCCGTACTTTTACATAACCTGTTAATATTCATTAATAATGTGCATTTACCGCATCGCATGCGATTATGGGTGCCGTCTGCGGCGCCCCTAAATGTGAATAAGATTGTTGGACCGCTTATGAAACGGCAAACCGATGTCTCACTTTGGAATTAGTATGAGAAAAGACAACTTTATGACATCTTGTTCAATCGCAAAAGTCAGTCATTATATTCATCTATAATTTACTAGGTTTATAAAATTACCGCGATCGAGACGCTCCGAGACCCGATTTTTTTAAATAAACCCTAATATAACGCAAATAATTCTTGTATGATATAATATTCAAATTTCCAATACACAAATACGTCGTCCTAATAAAGTAATAACTAAGTATAGATATACAATATTTTTAACGCTTCTCAAAAATAAACTTACTAATACTAAAGTACACTTTGGTAAGCTACGCTATTTTTATTTTTCGTCGCTAAAATATATTACATGGATTTTACATTATCAATTTTTTTTTTCATTAGGGTGTATAGAACAAAAAAAAATACAACACGGAATTGTGTCGCTTAACTTCGAATTCGTGTAAATCCATTCGACTTTTTCGTCAAATATCTACCCTATTACCTTTTCTTAATACTAAAATCGCATAATCTGACAAATGGATTTACCCGAGTCTGAAGTTAAGCTAAATTATGGTTTTTAAATGGTATACCTTCAAAATAATATATAAGATATTACGAGCATAACAAAATATATCTAAACGTGTACGATTTCACACGTTATAATTTCTACTAAAACGGGATTTAAACACGTAGCAAATAAAATATCTCACGCTGTTCATATTTGATAATCAAAATATTTGACGTCAATATGACGAGATTTTAATAAGTTATTGCGTCTCATGTATTGCAATATTTTTCTTAGCCCGTTATAGTGTCCCACTGCTGGGCAAAGGCCTTTCCCCATGATTTTCACAACTCTCGTTGTGCTTTTTCCGGCCAGTTACTGACGAAGGCGTCTAAGTCGTCCCTCCATCTCCGTCTGGACCTGCTACGTCCGCGCTTTTTTGCGGCATACACTTGGTGGCTATACTAGCCTACCTATGCTAGCATGCGGCAATTGCAATATACCAATTAAAAATCTATATGGGTGCTAAAACTGGTTCCCACGACAAATACAAGTTTTTATACCAAAAAACACTAATTGTCAGTTAACAAGGTGGACAACGCTACGGGTTAATTTACTTTGTACATGATTATATCCCGTTTTAGTTTTTATAACTTATATTTAGGGGAGTGGTACAGAGGTTAGTGGTGCTTGAATAATTCCACTTATATGTATTCGTATGCATTTACTAATATGTAAAAATCTTTTATGTACGATGAGTCAAAGCTGCGTGTTAATTTAGTGTATCCAATTAGTTTTCACCAGCTTTAAATTTTTCGAGTTAGTTTACATAATAAACAACTTTTTTATCTAGTTTCACTTTAGAGAAAGTCTGTTGAAATTCCAAAGTAAGTTTTCTAATCATTACAATTACTTGAATAGTTTTAAAGGTAATTTTGTTTTATTGTGCTAGTTATTTTTATATTAAATACTTGAATGAAAATTTGCTTTTTCTCTCTACACATATTATCCCTTCATACAATATTTTCACGGAAACGTTCGAATGTGTCTTGTTATTTCAGTCAGTTTCGTTACAAAAAGTACTGAGGTTGACTGAAGTAGCATGACAAATACGAACGTTTCCGAGAAAAACGGGTTATTCTCACTAGTTACCACCAAGTTGTTACCAGTGACTGACTGGGTTTTTTTTTCCCACCTTTTACCACTGGGAAAAAAAATGCCAAGTAGTTACCACCAAACCGAGTTAATGGTAACTACTGGCAAATATATACTTGGTCAAGCAGATCTTGTCAGTAGAAAAAGGCGGCAAATTTGAAAAAAGTAGGCGCGAAGAGATATCGTTCCATAGAAAATTTGAATTTCGCGCCTTTTTTTACTGACAAGATTTGCTTGACCAGCTAGCTATAGTAACAATCTCATAGGTCCTACGATTCTACGATATTCAACTTTAAGGCAACACACGTATTGCTACGTAAGTATACCATGTCAAAAATAAACTGATGATGAAGACCAGAAGTCTTTCAGAACTCTTGTCGTTAATGCAGATAAACCAAGACTACTGCATTTTGTGTCGACACATCGTTCGCTAGTTTGCACATGGTACAGTGCCATCTACCGACAAATTGAGTTTCTTTCTGAACTCATAGCAATTTCTCCCATAGAGACAAATGAGTCTATTGTAGCAACTACTGTACTTATCCTAGGGCCTCTAAGGGTTATATGCACCATCACACTAACCCGCGGTCAAATTCCAAGACAGCTGTAAAACGATTAAACGGTTTTACTGTAAAATCCAAAATGGCCGAGTTATTCAAGAAAAGCCGTTTTTCGAATATACACAGGAGCCTGATTCAGTCTACTTTTTGAATTTACACTCCCAGTGACCCCACCGAGGGACCAACGAAAAAAAAATCCAAGAACTGATTATTCACGGGTAGGGTCGGTTTTTTGGATATAATGAATGACTGAACTAACTTGTAGAGAATCAAAGGGTCTAGCCGTGTTTGTATGGGGCATCGGCCCCAGAAGCCAAATTGATTGCCGTTTTGCCAATTTATTAGGTCAGATGTAAGATGCTATTTCACCAAAAAAATAACCCTAAAATGCTGCAGGATTTTGAGAAAATTAAAAAAAAAGAAAATTGGTTTTCATTTTTTTTTATCTAAACTACCAAACCGATTTTTTTGTAACTTATACAGATTATGTAAGTAATCTAGATGAATTATTTAAAAAAAAATGGAGTTCCAAATATCCTTATAATTAGTAAAATTTTCACTTTTAATTTTTCAAAATTTTTTTTTTATATTTCCGAATTAATTTATACATAAAATACCCAAAATTGGTGGGTGTCCCTATTTCGGAAATATAAAAAAAAATTGAAAAATTAAAAGTGAAAATTTTACTAGTTATAAGGATATTTGGAACTCCATTTTTTTTTAAATAATTCATCTAGATTACTTACATAATCTGTATAAGTTACAAAAAAATCGGTTTGGTAGTTTAGATAAAAAAAAATGAAAACCAATTTTCTTTTTTTTTAATTTTCTCAAAATCCTGCAGCATTTTAGGGTTATTTTTTTGGTGAAATAGCATCTTACATCTGGCCTAATAAATTGGCAAAACGGCAATCAATTTGGCTTCTGGGGCCGATGCCCCATACAAACACGGCTAGACCCTTTAAATATTTTCAGGATTACTTTCAACAAATTTGTCTTATGACAGTAGCATATAGGGCCACATGCACCATCCCACTAACCCGGGGTTAGCCGGTAAAACCTGGAGTTACCATGGTTACCTGTACAATTTGACACTGGGTTAACGGTTTAACCGGTTAACCCCGGATTAGTGGGGTGGGATGGTGCAAGTGGCGCTTATTGTTATTAATAAAACACCTAGAAATAAGCAATACGATTTATTTAATATATTACATTATAATAAATATTAGACATCATTGACCCTGCCCCACTTCAGCCGAATCTTCTTCTCGTGCAACTTAAGCCACGAAGGCATGTCCTTCGGCATTGGATGGGCATTGGGGAACCTGAAATTAAATTTAAATTGATTAAGGCAATTTTAATAACAAAACTTTCTTGAAAGTCATACATATTTCATTCCAATTTCGACTTTAAAAACGAGGACGTGAGTGACTAGTTTTAACAAACACAGGGTTAACTAACCTGAGTGGGGGCGCCGGTTTCTGGAAGGGATTCTCGTCCTTAAGTTTACGTAACAAGTACTCCTTGTTGATCTTTTTAGGGTCACGGTACTTGTCCATGTAGATGTTGAACGGTTCCTTCTTTGGATATTTTGTTTGGGGCTTGATGTAGGGCTCCGTGAAGTCATATTCATATACTGTAAAGTTGAAAAAAAAAGATATAGATATGTATATATAAAATCATAATTCGTTAATGAGATGCTTTTTGTGCATTTGGTTTTATTCTCTAACGCAAATAAAATAAAGCCAATATTTAAAACATCTTACAAGAAGGTTCAGAAACAAATCATAAATTAGAGACAGTCAAAATCGTTTATAACGACTTTGGTTGGGCCGCGTGCCGCCAGTCCGCGGCCTTATAACGACGAACCAGGTACATCAAAGAAATTTTGAGGCACTGTCTTGGTATGAATATGAGTATTTAAGCTTGGTTCAGCAACTACATTTATAATGACCATAATCCATTCTTTGATTATAATCGTATGAAGCAAAAACTAGGGTTAAATTTATGCTTGATTTTTATGTGAATAATATGGGATAACCCTGTAATACACAATTATTTTTAAATCAGAAATTAAAATAATACCAACTGTAGGTACTGCATAATATGATAAACACATGCCTGTGATGTGTGGCATGTCATCATGAACCTTGTTGGAAGGCAAGAAGGTGGATATTGGGCTGTAGGTGCGTGTGTCAGTTGACGTCTTCGGTGGTTAAAGTAAAGGGGTAAGTAACAATTTACCTGGTTCCTTCTTGTCAAGTACATTGTGGAAAAAGTCTTTGACGGTGTAGTCCCAATCAGTTTGGTAGAAGGCCAGACCTGCCGGGGTGATCTTGTCCTGGTACTTTTGGTACCATTCATGGGTTTCAAATGTGCGTGCCGCCAGGGGAGATGTGGATGTCACTGAAAAGAATACATAATAATTATTTTATTAAAATTTTAATAAATTCTCAGATCAAGCACTAAACAAACACTATAAAACTTTACGGGCCTGATTTAGTTAAATGTTTTATCCCTTTCTTACAAATACAAAAGTCAAAATGAGAGATAATGACAAATGATTATTAGCAAATCGTGGTTTGTAGCATGTTTATGAATAAGGGGATTGAAGTGATTGGATTATTTAGATCTCGCTGTAATTCAAATTAAACTCTTACCTTGAGGGATGTCATAGGTTATTCTTCCATCCTGCTTATACAGCACAAAGGAATATCTGTGGTATCCTGTGCCCTTCAAGGGAAATGGTTGCAAGTATTCCACTACGCTGTCACCCTTTTCAATAAAATTGCCAGGAATGTTAGCAACAAACCAATGCACATATTCCTTGTCATTCTCATTTAAATGTCCATCTAGGCTCGACATAACTAACGTCCACATAGTGTTTCCATCTGATTCATAGGCAACCGTTGGAGGGTTCAGAGCTTCTGCAGGTTTTATAACATTCCCATAATACACTGGCAAGGAACTGCCATCTTTCAGCTCATACAGTACTTCAAGATTCTTGTACGGCACAAAGTACCCTTCGCCGTAAAGATGTTCATAGATACCATAGTGATCAGCTACTTGTTTTTTATGATTTGGACCCTGAGTATTCAGCCATTCTTTCCTGACTTCACTCAAATCCACTTTTAGTTTGTGATTGCGAGCCAACTGCTCTAAATTTTTATCAGCTTTTACTTTTTTCATGCGCTCAATGCGTGCGTCTCTCAACTCTGAAGACGAATTTCTGTAATAAATAATAAATACAAAAATGCATCCTAACCTATATTACATTTTACATATACTTGTAAAATGAACTTACTTAGGCCGAGGAAATCCGATGTCGATTCGAGTGGTGTAAAGCTCATCCTTATAATTCAATTCATCTAATCTTTCCTTCAAGGTTCGGCAGAATATGGGAGCTTTACCACGAATCCTGTGTCCTAACCTAACCTGTTGCAGCTGTACATTGGGCATGCAAGCCCTTCGAAGCGAGTTCAGCATTGTATTTACTATGTATGTTAATAGTAGATCCTAATGTACAATTTTTATTCAAATTTAATCATTTCTCGTCGTCTCTTCGAGTGTGACCGAATAGTGATTATTATATTCGTCAATTTACTGAAATAAAATTGACAAAATTGTCAATACGGTACGGTACTGTCATAATGACAGGTCTGTTGAATGACATAACAATTGTTTTTGAAGCCAGCTTATTTTACTCCCAATTTCTAAACATGTTTAGTAACGGTGATACATATATAAATGTTTTGTGTATTGATTATTGAGTAAGATTACAGTAACTGTAAACTTAATTATTGATAAAAATCATAATACTTTAAGCTCGCATAAGTAAAACAACGCTGTTGGGAATACTTAGCTAGCTCCAAGAACGAATTTGAGCCGGGTGTGGTGTGGCTCTACTCAAAAGAGAAGAGTATGGCAATAGCAAGCAAAAAGTATCGAATGAAGAATCTCCATTTCCATTGCGTTACGTTACGTTAGTTACGGAATACGGACACAAGAGTTTGTGTACTAAAATTTGTCCGACATCAATCAATATCTCGGAAATAATTAAATGCAATTTAAAGTGCATTTGTTACGTGTTCGTTATCAACTTTTGTGTTGTGGATGGTTTACGTGTGATTAACCTAATGTATCTAAAAATCTGTGGACATTTGTTTTTATTATAGCAAGATAATAAAGATTTTAGGAGCCATTTACACATGGCGAGAAGTCACGTAGACTTTGTTTGGTGAAATGTGGAGTGGACTGCGACGCGTCAAATAGTGAACAAAACCATTCAATTGTTAGCACAAGTAAAATTAAATAAAATGGATAGCAAAATTATACAAAAAAATGCCATGCAGAAAACAGCCGAGTTCACTTTTACGGCGCCGCCTGAGGCTCCTGTGTTTGAGCCCACAGCCGAAGAATTCATGGATCCACTCGGCTATATCGCCAAAATTCGGCCCGTCGCGGAAAAGACCGGAATATGCAAAATAAAGCCCCCAGCACGATGGCAACCACCATTTTCATTAGACGTAGACAAATTGAAATTTGTCCCACGGATTCAGAAAGTTAACGAGTTGGAAGCCATTACGCGATTGAAACTTTTGTTTCTTGAAAAAATTTTGAAATTCTGGGATCTCCAAGGCTCTCCTCTTAAAATACCAATGATAGAAAACAAAACTTTGGATTTGTACTGTCTTAAATTCTGGGTTGACGAAGAGGGCGGTTTTGAAAATTGCAATACTCCGAAAAAGTGGCGTAAGATAGCTCATGCTATGGGATACAGTCAGAACGCAAACACAATGAATTTTCTCAGAAATAATTACGATAAAATCCTCCTGCCCTACGATATTTTTGAAAAGAGCAAAGCTGACATATTAAAAACTGTTAAAAAGACCGAAATAAAAGACGAAAATGATGTTAACAAAGGTCACACATTTCGAGAAATATCACTGGAATCCATCAAAAAATTAAAAGAGGAAGAAGAAGAGAATGAAAAACCCCACACCAGTATTAAAAAGATGAAGACAGGGTCAGATATAAAATCAGATGTGGACATCTCTGGAACTAAAACAGAAAATAAACCAGAAAATGAAGAAATAAAGTGCAATAGAGAACTCAGAAGACTTGCTTGCTATGGTCCAGGTCCTAAAATGCCTGGATTGAATGATGAGGAATTTGATATAACCAAGTCAAGAAAAAGACCAAGATATGAAATGGACCCTTTAGCTATTTATACCTGTGCCATTTGCCAAAAAGACCATAGAGATGATCTGCTTCTGATTTGTAATGGCTGCTCAGACACTTATCATACCTTCTGCCTGAAACCCCCTCTTAGCACAGTACCAGAAGGAGACTGGCGTTGTCCCTGCTGCATAGCAGAAGAAGTCCACAAACCTGCTGAAGCCTTCGGGTTTGCTCAAGCTGAAAGAGAATACACTCTGCAGCAGTTTGGGGAAATGGCAGATAAATTCAAATCTGATTATTTCGGAATGTCAGGACATCTTGTGCCAACCAGTGTGGCTGAAAAAGAATTCTGGAGGATTATTTCATCAGTAGAAGAAGATGTAACAGTGGAGTATGGTGCAGATTTGCACTCAATGGATCATGGCTCTGGATTTCCAACAAAGTCTTCCTTAAATCTTTATCCAGGCGACCAAGAGTATGTGGACTCTGGATGGAATTTAAATAATCTTCCAGTGCTAAATGGCTCTGTGTTGAGATTCATCAATGCTGATATATCTGGCATGACAGTCCCATGGATGTATGTTGGCATGTGTTTTTCTGCTTTCTGCTGGCACAACGAAGATCACTGGAGCTATTCTATCAACTATTTACATTGGGGAGAAGCTAAAACTTGGTATGGAGTGCCAGGAAGTGGAGCAGAGCTTTTAGAGAAAGCCATGAAGGCAGCAGCCCCTGATCTCTTCCAATCTCAGCCAGATCTACTCCATCAACTAGTTACAATAATGAATCCAAACATATTAATGGCTGCAGGAGTACCCATCTACAGGACTGATCAGCAAGCAGGGGAGTTTGTTGTCACTTTTCCCAGAGCCTACCATGCAGGTTTCAACCAAGGTTACAACTTTGCAGAAGCTGTTAACTTTGCTCCACCAGACTGGCTTAAAATTGGAAGGGACTGCATTACACATTATAAAAATTTGAAAAGGTTCTGCGTGTTTTCACATGATGAGCTGATTTGCAAAATGGCACTTGAAGGTGATCGGTTGGACTTGGAAACTGCTTTAGAGACACAAAAGGAGCTAGTCCAGGCAGCCCGTGATGAAGGACACTTACGAGCATTGATGGCAACCAAAGGTCTGAAGAATGTCTGCAGAACTGCATTTGAACTTCTAGGTGATGATGAGCGATTATGTGAAGTATGTAAAACAACATGCTTCTTGTCTTCTGTGTACTGTGGCAATTGTAAATTCATGGCATGCCTGTCCCACGCAGAAGATGCATGCAACTGTCCGTTAGAGAAGAAAACTCTAAATTACCGATATGACATGGATGAGCTTCATATAATGCTGCAAACTATTGACTTTAGAGTCAATAGCTTTGACAAATGGATGACTGAAACGAAAAACATTTTGCTTCCAACTGCACCCGACATTGGACGGCTTCAAAAATTAAAGAACTTGGTAGATGAAGCAGATGAACTTAAAATACCAAAGTGCTCATTATTGTCACAGCTGAAAGAAGAGTATACTAAAGCAACTGATAATGTTGAACCAATTGTAATAGAATTAGATGATGATTGAACTTCTACAACAAAGTGGTTTAGTACAAAAGTAATTTTAAGTAAGAATCCTTGTATGAAAATTAGATTTGAACTGCACACTAGATGTAGATGATTGATTTTCTTGTTTCTTATTTAATTGAATTGGGGTTAAAGTTAAATGTTAATAGGCAGCTTAAGTACCTACATTTGCGATTTTATCAAAATTATCTTGGGTAGCAAATTTAAATATGAACGTTAGTGATTTTGCAAGCAAGAATATTTATCTAAGAACCTTGATTAATAAATAAAAAACAAAGAGTCCAGGATTTTTATATAATTAATGCAAATGTGTAGTCTACATGATTCGACTTTTACTATTTATACACTGGCTAAAAATATATTTTATTGTTTGACAAGTGTATACTCCTAACAACTGGCTTACAAAATTTGCCAACTGAATTGTAACTGTCAAATTGATAAGAGTCTAACATTTATTGGGACCTATCCTGGACCTAGTACAGTCGCCATCAAATATTTTAGAACGGCCACGGCCAAGGCGCTCAAAAGTATCTAAACATTCATTTTAGCCTTTTCGCCGCCATTGACTTGATATAAAGTCAGTACATTTCGTGCCCCACACGCCACGTCTTGATGATATGTTATACGGGTTGACTACGTGAAATTTTGGATATGGCGTTGTGAACACTTTGTTACTTTATTGACGTGGCGACGAAAAGGTTAATGTCGTCAGGAGGATATATCATAACACAACTTGCTGCTTGAAATTACTGATGCAGTAATAAAAATGAGTGTAAGACAACACTAGTAAGTTATTTTATTCTGAAGACTGTAAATTTAGCAACTAGTGACCATTAAAAATACTTTTGTATCAACTATGTCATCTGTACTTTTCTTTAATATTTTGAGGTTTTGGTTAAACTTCTCACCAAAGTAATTTTAACACTGATCTATAGAAATATTCGTTAACATAAATATTAATTAGGCTATATTTAAAATAAAATGTATAGCAAACTGTCAAAAGTGTAAATTTTGAAAAGAATTTGTTTTATAAGATTGTAAAATAAGCCCACCGAAATTATTAACAAAAAAGGGTGTGGAAAAGTTGATGTAAATCATATGCCACTGTAAGAGGAAGAAAAATCTGTTCTATTATTTATAAATTGCTATTGATCTCATCATTAGAAGTTAACTGCTTTCCATTGATTCATCAAAATTATTAATTTCGAATGAAGGGCAAGCAATGATTCCATAGGCATATTGGTTGGAGTGGGTGGTCAAACTAAGTATATTCATGTCTGTTTTATTGAATACATACATGAGATACTTAGGGCTGGTTGCACCACGCACAATCGATAAACTGGCTACTAAAACTTTTCATACAAATTTTAACAAACTACCATTACAGATGTTAGTGCAACCAGCCCTAAGCCAGTAAAATTTTGAGAAACAAGGCTGATTTATTCATGGTATCTGTACACGATGGTAATAAGTGCTCACCCAGTGCTCGCATCCTATGGTAGGGTAAACCTACCTATTGTCAGTCCTCCAATTATTAATTAATTCTATTGACGGACCCGCTGCATAAGTTTGAAAGGTATACAGCATCTATCAATAGCGTCCTACCCTACTATACGGATGAAAAATTTATTAGATATACAATGTTCGATACCTATCTAATGAAAGTATGTAGGTATACTGGAATGGTATTAATGTCATGCATCACAAAAATAATTTATTATGGCATAGTTTTTAATTCTGAGCTCTTAGAATGTAGGAGTAATTTTAATGTTAACATTACGATTTAGGAAACTAAACGTAAGGCTATGACATAACATTGTATTTGTATATTCGCCTGCTTAGTTCAGTTAAGAATAGGTAGCCAGTATTCTTTTCTATTTATTGTAAATTAATGCTCTCCACTTACGTTCAAATTTACCTAAGTTGCCTAAGTGTTAGAACCGAATTCAATTTATCCATTCAAAGTTTGACCTGAGTATATTAAGTACCTACGTATATTTTCATTGTAAAACACGTAATCTTGTCCCTCATCATAGTATCAACTTATCAAGTCATAATTGAACCTTATATAAATTCATTAAGGTTCAATATTTGGATTGGCACTTAGCTGTTTTACCCGGCTTCGCGACGGCAATGCCAGAGTTATGTTTTGTATATTAGTGCTGTATACTTTGACTTCCCCTTTAGTTTAAATTTGTTAAGCTTAAGCCAAATTTGAAAACAGACTCATTTCTGTTGAATTTCTTTTGCCATTGTCCGAAAATGTGTGTATGATTTTGTTTGATTGAAAGGAAATAGACTATAGACCGACCGTTTAAATGAGTCCTCCCGTTCACCCGCCCGCACCTTCCCCGCCACCCTTAGTCGCCCCCCCCCGTAGCCCCCGTACCACGCAGGCGAGGACTCATCAAACGGTCGGTCTATAAACAGCTTATTTCTGAATAATTCAAATTATTCCAGTTGTGTGATTTGTACTGTGATTGAAGAATTTTGTTTATTTTATGAATGCGACAGATGAAAAGTTTTTAGCCTCACAATAAGGTTAGTAAACTTTAAAAATTAAGTTTATTGAGTGAGTATTAGAAATAATAAATATGTTAAAATGAGTAATTAAAATCTTATAAGTCTATACAGAGTTGTTTCATTTCCCCTTTATTTGTATTGTTACATAATACATACCGGACCCACAGAACTGCGGTAGTAGCATGGTAGGATTTTTATAGCCTGTCACTTTCGCACTTACATACTTGTTACAACGTGAGAGGCATGGTGATTAGGTGATAAAAATGCGACCATGTTACAACCGCTGTAAAGGAACATCAATTTTTTGGTTGAAATTTGATCCCTGTCATCAAACAAGACAGTCGATCTTATAGTCCGGGAGCCGGCTGCATGAAACAAACCTCATCAAAAAATAGAATATACCTACCCTGTAGAGGTACCTGACATTTAGTAGATTCCAACGCACTTGGTCGGCCTAGGCTTAACCTGGCAGATTTTGTACAAATGGCAAAAACGTTGGACAAAAATTCATCAAAAAAAACCTCATCGAAAAATAGAATGAAACTTGTATGGTAGGATACCTGACCTTGAGGACAGTAAAAAAAAAGTGGTCGGCCTCACCTTAGCCTGGCAGTTTTTGCAGTCCGACCAGATTTATTGGGTCACGTGAGAGCTACAATTTACCTCATCGAAAAATAGAATGAAACAAACGGATTATAATAGCTAAAATAAGCCTGTCGACGTATGTCTTGGTCCGCCTCACCTTAACCTGGCAGTTTTTGCAGTCCGACCAGATTTATAAAAAAATCATCAAAATTTTTTTATCGAAAAATCGTATGAAACTTGTATGGTACGATAGCTGCCTTTGAGAACAGTAAAAAAAAAAGTGGTCGGCCAAATCCTGTGTTGGCAGGTTCCTGTGTCCGACCAATTTTGTGGTACCACGTAAGAGCTACAATTTACCTCATCGAAAAATAGAATGAAACAAACGGATTATAATAGCTAAAATAAGTAGGGTTGCCAGATCAAAAGGCGCTATTATCGGGAAAGAATATAAATTTTTCGGGATTTTGGGACTTAAGTCGGGAAAAAAAATACATTCAAATTAAAGTAATTGTATTAAAACCAACGATATTTTACATTATTGGCACTACGTCAGCTCGCTCGCTCGTCGACAGTCGGAGCTTAAAATTATTGTTTTATAACGTGAAGCTGTTTTTCGGGACAGCTTACACTTTGTTGGGAATCGGGAACACATGCTAAAAATCGGGAGAATCCCGCCAAATCCCGACCATCTGGCAACCCTAAAAATAAGCCTGTTGACGTATGTCTTGGTCGGCCTCACCTTAACCTGGCAGTTTTTGCAGTCCGACCATTTTTATAAAAAAAACATCAAAAAATTTTTATCGAAAAATCGTATGAAACTTGTATGGTAAGATAGCTGCCTTTGAGGACAGTAAAAAAAAAGTGGTCGGCCAAATCCTTTGTTGGCAGGTTCCTGTGTCCGACCAATTTTGTGGTACCACGTGAGAGCTACAATTTACCTCAACGAAAAATAGAATGAAACAAACGGATAATAATAGCTAAAATAAGCCTGTTGACGTAGGTCTTGGTCGGCCTCACCTTAACCTGGCAGTTTTTGCAGTCCGACCAAATTTATAAAAAAATCATCAAAATTTTTTTATCGAAAAATCGTATGAAACTTGTATGGTACGATAGCTGCCTTTGAGGACAGTAAAAAAAAAGTGGTCGGCCAAATCCTGTGTTGGCAGGTTCCTCTGTCCGACCAATTTTGTGGTACCACGGTAGAGCTACAATTTACCTCATCGAAAAATAGAATGAAACAAACGGATTATAATAGCTAAAATAAGCCTGTTGACGTATGTCTTGGTCGGCCTCACCTTAACCTGGCAGTTTTTGCAGTCCGACCAAATTTATGAAAAAATCATCAAAATTTTTTTATCGAAAAATCGTATGAAACTTGTATGGTACGATAGCTGCCTTTGAGGACAGTAAAAAAAAAATGGTCGGCCAAATCCTGTGTTTGCAGGTTCCTGTGTCCGACCAATTTTGTGGTACCACGTGAGAGCTACAATTTACCTCATCGAAAAATAGAATGAAACAAACGGATTATAATAGCTTAAATAAGCCTGTTGACGTATGTCTTGGTCGGCCTCACCTTAACCTGGCAGTTTTTGCAGTCCGACCAGATTTATAAAAAAATCATCAAAAATTTTTTATCGAAAAATCGTGTGAAACTTGTATGGTACGATAGCTGCCTTTGAGGACAGTAATAAAAAAGTGGTTGACCAAATCCTGTGTTGGCAGGTTCCTGTGTCCGACCAATTTTGTGGTACCACGTGAGAGCTACAATTTACCTCATCGAAAAATAGAATGAAACAAACGGATTATAATACCTAAAATAAACCTGTTGACGTATGGCTTGGTCGGCCTCACCGTAGCCTGGCAGTTTTTGCAGTCCGACCAAATTTGTGATACCACGTGACAGCTAGAATAGGACCACACATGCTGTATTCCATACGCATCATGACTTTGTGTACCTATCTGATGGGCGGGCGTATATGAAACGCCTTCTTGTACGTGCAGGTGATCCAGGTATACACCAAAGCTTAGTTTTCAAACGAACACTTGTAATATAAGAGGAAAAACTGCACGTGATCCTTCCAAAATTTAAATAAATGGTAAAATGTTCCTCCACGATGTTCTCAACGGGCATCTAGACTGCGTTGGATTGCTGTCACAGTTAGGGCTCCGCGCTCCCACGCGCCGAACTCGTCACACCACACTATTCCATATTCCCTGTCATCGTACCAATTATGGCCAAAATTCTGTTCTATTAAATTCTGAGTAGAATCGCACGTACCTATAATAAATCGTTCCAAAACATTGACCCTTTCTTCTCCTCCAGACGTGTTTTCAAATCACAAATTGCAAAGCAACTTTCCTGGTAGTCACGCACTATCACACCCACTTACACACATACACCCACCCACCCACACACACACACACACACACACACACACACACACACACACACACACACACACACACACACGAACACATAAATTCCAATAAATGCATACAAACTAATAGATTCGCTCGTTTATGTAGGTACTGTATGTATTTTTATTTTACTATTTTTTATTTATTGTTTACGCAAAATTAGAGCTATACCTACTATTTTAGGATTTTTTTTCCAGTTTACAGTTATTATTAATTTTTTCTCTTTTTCCTTGTACCTTAAAGACTTACAAATTAAGTTATATTTACGATTCTTGTACAGCACAAGTTACAAGTCTACCCACAGATGATTTTTTATTATGTATAAATTTTATTACAGGAAGTTCTGTTATTGGCTATGCTACAAGTTCTCATGTTTTTTGTATATTATTTAATGTAAACGCTGTTGAACTTCTCAATAAATATAAATAAATAAAAATACACAAGATAACCTCACATATATTAAGTGATTATCTTATTGTTATTTCTTCGACTCGCAAAGGCGTTATGTATCCTTCAAACCATTTGATCTTATACATTTCATCTCTTAATGTCCAGCCACAATGTGTTGCATCAAATTTGATGCAAGTGGATTCTGCCGCACACTGCCACATTGAAGCCATACGTCAACAGGGTTATTTTAGCTATTATAATCCGTTTGTTTCATTCTATTTTTCGATGTGGTAAATTGTAACTCTCACGTGGTACCACAAAATTGGTCGGAGACAGGAACCTGCCAACACAGGATTTGGCCGACCATTTTTTTTTACTGTCCTCAAAGGCAGCTATCGTACCATACAATTTTCATACGATTTTTCGATATAAATTTTTTGATGATTTTTTCATAAATTTGGTCGGACTGCAAAAACTGCCAGGTTAAGGTAATGCCGACCAAGACATACGTCAACAGGCTTATTTCAGCTATTATAATCCGTTTGTTTCATTCTATTTTTCGATGAGGTAAATTGTAGCTCTCACGTGGTACCACAAAATTGGTCGGACAGAGGAACCTGCCAACACAGGATTTGGCCGACCACTTTTTTTTTACTGTCCTCAAAGGCAGCTATCGTACCATACAAGTTTCATACGATTTTTCGATAAAAAAAATTTGATGATTTTTTTATAAATTTGGTCGGACTGCAAAAACTGCCAGGTTAAGGTGAGGCCGACCAAGACATACGTCAACAGGCTTATTTTAGCTATTATAATCCGTTTGTTTCATTCTATTTTTCGATGAGGTAAATTGTAGCTCTTACGTGGTACCACAAAATTGGTCGGACACAGGAACCTGCCAACAAAGGATTTGGCCGACCACTTTTTTTTTACTGTCCTCAAAGGCAGCTATCGTACCATACAAGTTTCATACGATTTTTCTATAAAAAAAATTTGATGATTTTTTCATAAATTTGGTCGGACTGCAAAAACTGCCAGGTTAAGGTGAGGCCGACCAAGACATACGTCAACAGGCTTATTTAAGCTATTATAATCCGTTTGTTTCATTCTATTTTTCGATGAGGTAAATTGTAGCTCTCACGTGGTACCACAAAATTGGTCGGACACAGGAACCTGCAAACACAGGATTTGGCCGACCATTTTTTTTTACTGTCCTCAAAGGCAGCTATCGTACCATACAAGTTTCATACGATTTATCGATAAAAATTGTTTGATGTTTTTTTTATAAATCTGGTCGGACTGCAAAAACTGCCAGGTTAAGGTGAGGCCGACCAAGACATACGTCAACAGGCTTATTTAAGCTATTATAATCCGTTTGTTTCATTCTATTTTTCGATGAGGTAAATTGTAGCTCTCACGTGGTACCACAAAATTGGTCGGACACAGGAACCTGCAAACACAGGATTTGGCCGACCATTTTTTAGGGTTTCGTACCCAAAGGGTAAAACGGGACCCTATTACTAAGACTTCGCTGTCCGTCCGTCCGTCCGTCCGTCCGTCTGTCACCAGGCTGTATCTCACGAACCGAGATAGCTAGACAGTTGAAATTTTCACAGATGATGTATTTCTGTTGCCGCTATAACAACAAATACTAAAAACAGAATAAAATAAAGATTTAAATGGGGCTCCCATACAACAAACGTGATTTTTGACCAAAGTTAAACAACGTCGGGAGTGTTCAGTACTTGGATGGGTGACCGTTTTTTTTTTTGCTTATTTTGTTTTTTTTTTGCATTATGCTACGGAACCCTTCGTGCGCGAGTCCGACTCGCACTTGCCCGGTTTTTTTTATTACTGTCCTCAAAGGCAGCTATCGTACCATACCAGTTTTACACGATTTTTCAATAAAATTTTTTTATGATTTTTTTATAAATTTGGCCGGACTGCAAAATCTGCCAGGTTAAGGTGAGGCCGACCAAGACATACGTCAACAGGCTTATTTAAGCTATTATAATCCGTTTGTTTCATTCTATTTTTCGATGAGGTAAATTGTAGCTCTCACGTGGTACCACAAAATTGGTCGGACACAGGAACCTGCAAACACAGGATTTGGCTGACCATTTTTTTTTTACTGTCCTCAAAGGCAGCTATCGTACCATACAAGTTTCATACGATTTATCGATAAAAAATTTTTGATGATTTTTTTATAAATCTGGTCGGACTGCAAAAACTGCCAGGTTAAGGTGAGGCCGACCAAGACATACGTCAGCAGGCTTATTTTAGCTATTATAATCCGTTTGTTTCATTCTATTTTTCGATGAGGTAAATTGTAGCTCTCACGTGACCCAATAAATCTGGTCGGACTGCAAAAACTGCCAGGCTAAGGTGAGGCCGACCACTTTTTTTTTACTGTCCTCAAGGTCAGGTATCCTACCATACAAGTTTCCTTCTATTTTTCGATGAGGTTTTTTTTGATGAATTTTTGTCCAACGTTTTTGCCATTTGTACAAAATCTGCCAGGTTAAGCCTAGGCCGACCAAGTGCGTTGGAATCTACTAAATGTCAGGTACCTCTACAGGGTAGGTATATTCTATTTTTTGATGAGGTTTGTTTCATGCAGCCGGCTCCCGGACTATTAGCAAACTAGAGAAAGCGGTCCGAAAGAGGAAATCATAACAAGAGGACTGTCTCACTCGTTCTAGTTACAGTATATAATGTCATTATTTGATTAATTTTAGTGTTGGCATTATTGCCTAATGAATATATAGTCATTCCCCTTGAACCTTTTCGCCGCCATTGACTTGATATAAAGTCAGTACATTTGTGCCCCACACGCCGCGACTTCATATCAAGTCGTGGTTTTGGTCAGGTTATATTACGTGCAATTTTTGATAGTTTGACTTCTCTTCCAGTCACAGGTCAGTAATCTGAACAGGACTTGGTAGGTATGTATTATAGGAATGAGCATCATCGGTGATAGGCCCATAGTTATTATTCTTTGGCTAATAATATAAGTCACAGAATAAATAATAGTACTAGGTACAGAAGACTCACTCTCAACGGTCAGGACAGATATGACTGCTAGGTGGCGACAACGCCACGCGCGGCTTATGGCTCGCCACCAAAATTGGTGTGGTACGGATGTACTTTTAGCTACCTGTTGCAAAGCGACGCAATCGCGGAGTGAGCCACGCCTGGCTAAGTCAATTAGCATAAAATAAAATAAAGAATAGTCTTGGTGCATTTAATTTAACAAAATTAAGTGATAATGATACTCTGTATAGAAGTGAAACAATAAATAAACGTTTGCTGAAATGATAAAACAAAAATAAGAAATACCTATTTGAAACAATTTACAATCCATACTACTTAAATCCTACAATCGGCAGATGTATAATATAGTGCGTAACAAAATAGTAGAAATTAAAAAAATGGAACAAAAATTTCCATACTAAATAGGCTACATTCCTACTAGTCAAATCAGCTTCTTTTTTAGAACTGTCAAAACGATTTGCTAATATGGAATTTATATGAAAACAAATGTAGTGACGTCACGGTAAACTCACCTACTTTTTATATTTCAATCCGATTTATTAAATACAAATTGTATTTAAAAATATTTGCTATCTATGTTTTTCTAATAATTATCGGGTGCTTTATTTCGTGCACGGTTTGAAATAATTTATTTTAAGTACAGGAAACATCCCTATTGTTGCCATGTTTAATAAGCATTTTACGTCAAAAATGTGACAGTTACATATTCCGTAGGAAGTGGCGCCCTCATTTATTTTCTACTATTTTATGTCGCACTGTAATCGATCTTTGATAAATAATAAATGAATTATTTGCACTGCTTAAAGATATAATACTACGCAGGGAACTGAGTAATTAATATTTTTTTTATGATTGAGGAAGTGCAAAGCAGCTGCAAGTATTGACGTCAAATGCAAATTGTTTCAATGCGCAAATCTAAATCCAACCTGCGCCTATATAGTAAAATGATCATATACTTAATACCTATAGAAAATACATGTGTCAGCGCAGCATGTGCGTCATGCGCAGTGAAAGGCTGACCACAAAGGTCATTAGCATGGACTAATAAAATTCTTTGTCCAATGTCAGTGCGTCTCACTCTCTCATTAAAGCAAAATGTGATGGCTCCTCTACCCGATGGGCCAACGCCGGCCACTCCAAGGGACGCATTTATGCGTTAGCCCCCATTCGCACAACAGCTTATTCAACGCTCGTTAAAGCGCTTGAATTAGTTCACACTCTAAATTCGACTTACCGACCAAGGCTTAAAGTCGAAAATCCAACTACGCTTGATAAAAAGCGCCACGGCTGTCGTGTGAATACATATATACATGGTTATCCATTTGTGTCATTCAAACGCTTTTTTAACCCGAGTTGAGCTGCCGTGCGAATGGGGCCTTAAAGGGAGCAAGTGATATTGCTATCTCATTCTACCGCATGACTGCGTCCCTTAGAGTGGTCGGCGTTGACCCTGATCCTGATTGAAATTGATCACGAGAATATGCATTATAATCTGGGGGCACGGTAGTGCCCCTCCAACTCGAGCAAAATTAATTATACAATATGAAAATATGAATAAGGGAATAGCACCTTTTAAGTACTTATTTCACAAATATCACAACCAGGCTTAAGATAAATATAATACTGACAGTTAAGTCTAGAGTTAGTCTGCATCAGTTACGAGTATTCAGTATTCAGACCTATAACCGCGAAAATCGAAGTTCGCAAATTGCGGGCATTTTTTCCTGTCACTCTAATTACGCCTTCATTGGGGTAAAAGAGAAAGATCCCCGCAATTTGCGAATTTCAGTTTTTGCGGTAGCCCCTCAGAATCCTTAGTGTAAAATTAATTCGATAGCGAGACGTGACGTACGCGTTTGCGTTAACTCTAATTTTGTATGGAATTTGGCTTGGGCTGTTCAGCGCACCAAGCGGAACGTTTTGGAAACTCTAAATGCCATACTACGTCTGGACCACTTAAGGCAGGGGTATTCAACCTTTTTCACCCCAGAGCCACACTGCATCTTAGGTAAGAAAAATCGTTTGGTTCAAAAATAGGTTTAATGGTATTTGAGACCCCTGACTTAAGCCCTCGTTGGTGACTAAAATTGTTAGTGATATTTTCAACTCTGACACATTATAACACAATTAATATTATAAATCGTAAATACTTATTGTCTCGTAAATCTTATGAAGATAGTATTTGCGATAACAATTGCAATATATACCTATATTTATAACCGAAGTTTAGACATTTCGTTAATACTTATAACTAGATATACAATTGTAAAACATCAATAGCAAAAGCTAACACGTATAAATTAACAAGCGGTTACAAAAACAGTCTTTAGAGATATTTCAGTGCTTATAATATATAGACTAGTGTGCTATAGAAAAATGGTCCCTTTGTATAGTCTATGACTAAAAATAATACAGTTCATAAGAATATCTTAACCTCCTTAAGGCCCAGCCATACAAAAGAAAATCCATAATTTATGTATAAATCCAGCATTGCGATACAGCGAGGAAATGCCGCCAGCATCCTTGGTACAATGACTCAAGGGCCTATTTTAGACTTAAGCTAGTTATTAATTTCTTTTAGTAATACCACTGTATATATCTTGTTTGTAAATAAATGATATTAAGAACTTTGAATGAGATTATTGTTATTAGGTAAGTAAGTACATATGTAAACTTGAATGGAATTTGAAATCAATATTTTAGGACGAATGAAACAAAATAAATTCAATTCTGTTCCGTTTGTAAATGGTTTCTTTTACGTTGAAGTAGATACTCTAATTAGTAAGTACTATGATAGGACTTTGGGTTGTAAAAGGATAGCCTAATATAAACTTACAATAATAACAAACGACGTGAAAATATGTGACATTCTCAATCAAAAGGTACTATATTGTCGATTGCCATGAGGGGTCATCCATTAATTACGTCACACGAATTTTTGTAGGTTTTATCTCGACCCCCCCCCCCTCCCACCTTGTCACACTTGGTCCCATTTGGCAACCCCCCTCCCCCTAGAGTCACGTCACTTTTCGTCCACGACATCGGCAAATCGTATTAAGTATTATTAATATTTTATGAATATAGTTTAAACTAACTTTCAATTACTGATGAAGTAGGTAAAAGTGACGTCACAAAGTTTGTGACTCCCCCCCTCCTTGTCACATGTCACATTTTGACCCCCTCCCTAGCCTCGACGGGTGATGTAATTAATTACAGTAATTAATGGATGACCCCCAAGGACGCTCTGACAGGTTATTTGTATTAAAGATACAAGGTCGTCTTTGTAGTAAGCGATCTGGTACCTTTTGTTTGAGAACGTCACATATGGAGGTTTGATTTTTTGCCTGGACTGCTCAACTATTTTTAACCATGACTCCACAAATTACATGTCTTACAATTAGTATTTAAATAAGTTAAAAAATGCATAGTATTCACAACTATTATTAGATTACTTAAGTACCTATACATAATTTTATTATTCGAGTCAATAATTAAAACTAATTACAGTTTACATATTGCTTTTTCTTAATTTAATTATCTTTATTACTCAAGTGTCAAAATCAATATAAACATTATTATTATTAAAAATGCAGAGATGGAGTAAATAAATACGTTAAGCTGTGCAAAATTACCGTTCTAACAATTAATTAATATCTATAGTAGTGTGAGATTCATTATAGCAAATGCATAAAAAGTCAACCGAGATATAGGTAACAGAAGAGGGCCTACCGCGAACCGCGTTCGACGTGTTGCCTTGTCACACTTACGTACGAATTTACAAGTGCGACAGAGAGGCAACACGTCGAATGTAGTCCGCGGTAGGCCCTTAGGAATAGCAAGTCCCGTCTTTTCCAGTAACGTACCTACGATTGTTGTCAATAAATAGGTATAATATCGTCGGGTGACAAGCAAAAGTCACTAAGTAACACCTTTGAAATTATTGGACAATAAACCGTGTTACAAGTGTAATAAAGTGCATTGTTACTTTAATTTTTTGATAGTACTTAGTGACTTTTGCTTGTCACCCGACTATATTATAATACAAGTAAATATAATATTATAATACAGGTACATAATTTTTCTCGTGCCGCTTTGAGATTCTTACTATTGGTAATAAATAGTCGCTTTTCCTCTATTTGAATAGAACAGCTCTAGGTGCCGTAATGTACCTGAAGAAAATAATAAAGATGTTAATTTTAAAAATATACCTACGTATATATTTGCAAGAACACGGTTTAAATAAAAGCTTTTGGTAAAGGCTCTCTTGATTCTTCAAAAACAAATAGAAAAATTGCTTTTTATCTTTTAGAGTGGCAAAGTAATTCCATGCACATTTTGAGCCAATCACCAATACATCCTCCTTCCGCATATTGGCAGAAAGGATGGACTTTGGAGTAATAATTTCAATACCATTTCTTTGCATTCGAATATGATTTACGGGAAATTGGATATCTCGTTTGCTGCTTTGAAGGCTGAAGAGTTTTTGGGGTGCGGGAACCGACCTTAAGTAGTGGCGTTGACGGACTCGCGCATCTCCCGGCCTTTGGTCTCGATGGGTAGGAGCAGGTAGTCGCTAACGACTAGAGACTAAGGATACTTCCTTCGGATACATTATTCGTTATTTATGGGGACAAACCTTGAATAGGCCTTGGAGATGTAGGTGAAAGGAGTTTAGGCAACTAACTTCGCACCGCATTAGTTGAAGCCAGAAGAGTGTATGAGGCCTATTAGAGAACGAAAAGACGCTAGTTTTTTGGATTATGGAGCTGACCTCTTAGTGACGTTGACTGACTTGCGCATCTCCCGGCCTTTGGCCTCGATGGGTAGGAGCAGGCAGGGGGCGGCGGCCGCGTACACGCCCGTTGCTAGCGCTGTGCTTAGAGGACTGAATAGTTTTCGTAATGTAAACAGACCTTAAGTAGTAGCGTTAACGGACTCGCGCATCTCCCGGCCTTTGGTCTCGATGGGTAGGAGCAGGCAGGCGGCGGCGGCCAGCACGGCGGCGGCCGCGTACACGCCCGTCGCTAACGCTATCGAGTTCTTTAGCAGCACCTGGAAACGTACTTTAAATTATTAGAAGTATGAAACTTATAGTTGGAGCAAAGGTTGAATGTCGCTCATTGTACCCTAGATTTTTTGGCGTACGAACGGAGAATCAAAAGAGAGCGTTAATAGTTTGAGGGTGAAATGGTGCTTCCATCCGAGTTGAATACTCTACTTTTTATTTTAACTAAGAGGAAAATAAAAAAGGCAAGCATTTCTACTAAGCGAGAAATAAAATAAAAACGTCATTTATGGGATCAACAGTAACGTGTCAGTATTAACGTTTTCGGTTATCTATTTTGAGCAAAATTACTGTTGATAATAGTCAACATTTTTAAAAATAAATTCCCTATCATAGGAGAGGCGATTATCAACCCAGCTACGTATCCACTTAGCGAACAGGAGAATGAATAAGCATAAAGGTATATTCGTTTAGTCGTAGGCCTTATTTATATAATGCGTATACGCTCGTGTCGTGTTAACTACATTCCCGTTACCTGCGCGACGTAGGGCGTGATCATGGCGCCGAGCCGCGCCACGCCGCTGCAGGCGCCCACGGCCGTGGACCTCAGCGCTGTTGGGTACACCTGCGGATTAACACGTACTGTAGACTTTCAAGCCAAGATGCCAACCGAACGGTACTTTCTCGCTACGCGGGGCTCCTATTTCTGGGCAGTTTGCCCTTCGGGCATCTGAAGCAACCTGACAAACCTAACCTACCTATATATTGGTTTAATGTGACTATCGTCAAAACATTACACAGGAACATTACGATCTGCCTGATCTTACGATCGTGCTCCGTCCATGACAGAATAGTTGCTTACCTCTGGAGTGTAAACGTACGCGGCCTGAAACAACCCAGCGATGATACCACGCGCCAAGAACAGAATACATGTCAGGAACACACGGCTGGAAAAAGGAATACCCGTTAAATATATTTAAAAAAAATCTTAAAACTAAAAGTTATCACTCGAAGATGAAGACCTTTAATTACTTTGCTTACTATTTTCCATATCTTCTTCTAGATTTCCTTGAAAGCGGCTATAATCCTTATAATGCAGGTACCTATTCAGTGGAATAGGTCATAAAGAATTATTATTCGGATGGTCACCAAATTAATTTTAGAGAACACTGCTACTTACTTCTCATTGTAGATCAGCATACAAACGCAGACGGAGAATATGATGAACTGTGAGGCCATGGTCTTCTTGCGGCCGAACTTCTCTATAATGAATATGGTTGCGAAGATGCCTAAAAAAATTTAAAAGTAGAAATATTTCATAAATTTATGTTTCGCCGACAAAGTACTTGCGTGCAACAGATTCAATTGATCGCTCAACTGTCGCAATGTATCCAAAATCGGATGCAATTTGTTGCAACGTCTATGGAGCTCTTTAGTTTAACTACTCAGGGTGCGTAATCAAGATACAAACCGAACGGTACTTTCTCTCTATCACTCTTCCATATTAGTGCGACAGAGAAAGTTGCGTTTCGTTAGCTATGGAGCGTAAACGATGGGCATCTTGGTTACGCACCCAGAGCTCGCGTTCGAAATCAACAATATTTAATGTCAAGTGTCGTTCTATGGAACTTGCTAACTATGTAAACAAACCGCCATATTGAAATTGTCTCTGAATGATGAATTTACTAGTGACTTTTGTTTAGGGGTCATCCATTAATTTCGTCACACGTTTAGGGGGAGGGAGGGGGTCAAGAAAATGTGACATATTGTGACATGGGGGAGGGGGGAGACACAAACTTTGTGACGTCACTTTAACTTCATCAGTAACCGAAAATTTATTTAAATTATGTAGTTCGCTGTACATTTAAATAACAAGTTTTTAAAACGAAAATAGTTTTTAATCGTTTAATTTTCTTTCCTAAGCAGTTTTGGGTTATAAAATTACTAATATTTATATCGTCAAAAATATTTTGATAAAATATTAATAATACTTAGGTATTTACTTAATTCGATTTGGCGATTTCGTAGAAAAAATGTGACGTCACACTAGGGGGGGAGGGGTTTGCCAAATGTGACCAAGTGTGACAAGGGGGGGGGGGTAAAAAAACCTAGAAATTGGTGTGACGTAATTAATGGATGACCCCTTACATAGTTAGCAAGTTTCATAGAATGACTTTTTAATGAGTTTAGTCAATAGGTACCTATTTATTTTCAAGTCAAAATGGTTTGATGAAATATGTACCTATTTCGGATGAAATAATGATGAGATAAAGGAAAAAAGTACCTGGGAACTCAGCAAGCGTAGTCCACAATAGATCCATGTAGTCTGTGGTCTGTAGAGGTCGGCAGTCCGCAGCGCAGGGCTCTAAAGAGCCGCCGGGCTCCGTTTCGAAGAGTTCCGTGGTCATCAAGACAAGGCCATAGTAGCAGAATGCGCAGGACATCCTGATAAAGTAAATAGACTTCAATGAATCGCTCGCATCGTTTTTCATGCCTAGTTTTTTCTTACAACGAAGTTGTTTTTAAAGCTAATCGAATAATCTAAACTCAAGTGAGAAACGACATCACTACATCTTATATTATAAAACAAAGTCCCTCGCCGCGTCTGTCTAAATAGTTGTGTTTGCTCAGAGCAAAAAAAGGTCAACCACGGCGTTGCATGAACAAGGGATTTCCTGTAGCAGGATTGGTCCTTAGGACCCAAGGATGGATTTAAGAAGTGGAGCCACCCAGCTTTTTGATGCAGGTGGGGGGTGGAGGGGGTTTTAAGCGTCTGCGACGTTTGAGGTTAATATTTTTTTAAGTTTAATAGGTTCTAAGTCAAGTTTAGTATCATTTTCAACTAAATCAAAGATGTAGACATAGATTTCATCGAAATCGGTTCAGCGTTTATTGATTTCCCATAAAATCCTACACCTTACCTTTCATTTTTAGGGTTCCGTACCCAAAGGGTAAAACGGGACCCTATTACTAAGACTTCGCCGTCCGTCCGTCCGTCCGTCCGTCTGTCACCAGGCTGTATCTCACGAACCGTGATAGCTAGACAGCTGAAATTTTCACAGATGATGTATTTCTGTTGCCGCTATAACAACAAATACTAAAAACAGAATAAAATAAAGATTTTAATGGGGCTCCCATACAACAAACGTGATTTTTGACCAAAGTTAAGCAACGTCGGGAGGGGTCAGTACTTGGATGGGTGACCGTTTTCTTTTTGCTTTTTTTTGTTTTTGTTTTTTTTTGCATTATGGTACGGAACCCTTCGTGCGCGAGTCCGACTCGCAGTTGCCCGGTTTTTATTAAGTTTTTAGTTTTAATATAAACTATCCTATGTTCTTCCCCGGCACTCAAACTATCTCTATACCAAATTTTATCTAAATCGGTTCAGCGGTTATTGAATCCCCATACAAATTTCCTCCTCCCTTTTCACACCCTTAAAGGATGATTATTGAGATTAAAAGTATGCTATGTTATTTCCTGGGACTCAAACTATCTCTGTACCAAATTTGAACTAAATTGGTTCAGCAGTTTAAGCGTGAAGAGGAATTTTAAAAAAAGTATTTTTTTCATATTTTATGTGTTTTTACTTCGGAATGGTGTCATTATGATATCAGAAATGAATTCGACACCCCCGATTTATACGGAAACGATACCAAACTTGACCCAGTAGCTTAAATGATACAGATATCAAGATCAAGTTGAGAGACCACCCCCCCCCCCCCCTAAAAATTTACATCAATAATCTCGGTGGCTCCACTTCTTGAATCCATCCCTGGGTCCTAAGGACCAATCCTGCCAAAGGAAATCTCTTGTTCATGCAACGCCGTATATTAGCTCCAGCGCCATCCGCTAAAATGTATATTCGCGATAAACTCAAAAACTACTCAATGGATTTTCATGCTGTTTTCAATTTTCACCAATCGTTAGAGTGATTCTTGAGGAAGGAATTATACACGTATTAACTATATAATTTGTTAACCCGTGCGACGCCGGGGCGGGTCGCTAGTTACGAAATAAAACCCACAACAACAGACTGGTAGTTCGTATGAGCAGATATTTGAGCCCCCGTTGTCCAATCTCTAGTCTTTCCAACATCGGTCGTCCGTTGTATGCCGCTAACATTAATTAACAAGTAATTACCATATAAACCACAACAGTAAGCTAGTCGCTCTCAGATGCGGTATGAGCAGGTGTTTGAGCCGTCCCCGTTGTCCTATACCCACTGAGTCGTCGCACACTAGTCGTCCTAACAACATCGGTCGTCCGTTATCTGCAGCTATCTAAAATTAAAAAGAAATATAATTAGTGAATGATAAATTGTTACGACAATGTCGACAAAATAGCTCAAATTATCTAGCTTCGGCAGCAATATAAATAGTCTGTCAAGCCATTTTCGTCAGTAGAAAAAAAGCGGCAATTTACAAAAACGTAGGCGCGAAGGTTTATTGTCCCATAAAAAATTGAATTTCCCGCCTTTTTCTACTGACAAAGTTGAATAGAATAATATATTGCTATGGTATATTACCTGTTCCAGCGTGGATAGTGCTTTGTCGGGTTGCCCGCTAGCGACGTGAAACCTCGCCGATTCCGGCAGCCACTGAAACGAAACGAATACATGTACTCGTAGACCACGAAAACTCTCTACAGTCGGACTAAGCTAACTCTGCACCCCATGTGCAATGACAAAGTGTGGTAGTGTCATCATTAATGTCAAATATCTATGAAAATAATGACGTTTATAATGGCACTTCGTTTTATTCCAGTCGATGCAAAGTCAGCTTAGACGGACTATTAAACTTTGGCAGCGGGGTTTTTCATTTATTTAATTATTTGTTTAATATCATCTAAGCTTGGGCGAATGTAGGACGCAGTCCCTACAAAACTAATTTAGTTCAAGCTGAAGTGTCATGTAATAAACATATTGTAGATGTGGAAGGTAGAGTTGTGCTAGGCGTGGTAAGCGGGTGCAGATGCAGGAGCAAATAATAGGCACCAAACGTTCGTTTTCGCACACCGATTTATTCTCCGTAACGGCACACAATACACATCTATATAAAATAGAAGGAGTAAGAGCGAAAGCCAAACAATTATTTACAAATACAAATTTAACAGAAAAAGCAACTTAGTGTGACAGCCACGATAACAACGTTCGTCTCTAAGGGCTCTCTGCGCCTGCGGAAAGCGGACACAATACATCGCTGTCAGCGCTGCAGCCGAGGGCCGATCGTTAGACCGTCCAGCGCGGCGCGCAGCGCTTACAGCTGCTCTAGGATTATTTACACAGAACAGAGCTCATACATTTGAAAATTATCTAATAATAAAAAAGGTCGCTCTGTCCGCGAGTAATTAAAAATATTTGGGATTTATATTACAACTATAAATTCATCCCTACATCACCCCCCTCCAGAGACCGTCAAGGGCGATAGAAAAATAAAAATAACTTAATAATAATAATCTGGAATACGCACTGTACGTCCTGACCTTGTCTTTTTTACCGTATTTTCAGTCTCTGGAGTAGGTTGAGCAGGTGGAACAGTACGCGTAATAGGTACAGTCGGCTCATCAGCCAGTATATATGCAGGTTTAATGCGATCTATAGACACTGTTACACTTTTGCCGTTCACACGCAACTTAAACACTTTATCACTTCTTTCGAGCACTTCGTACGGACCAGTATACGCCGGCTGCAGTGGTGGATGGCTCGCATCGTCTCTGAGCAGCACGTGACTGGCAGTTTTGAGGTCCTTATATATGAACACTCGTCTATTGCTTGTATGGCGTCACGCTGGTACTGGAGTGAGATCATGGGCAAACTTACGCAAGCGTGCGACATAATCAGTCACATCAATGGTGTCATCGGGCGCCTGGGCGTGCAATAGCTCTCCTGGCAACCTCAGTGGCTCCCCGTATACGAGCTCAGCAGTCGAAGCGTTGAGATCCTCCTTGTACGCACTACGTATACCGAGCAGGACCAAGGGTAATGTGTCTACCCAGTTGCTAGTTGCATGACAGGTAATAGCAGCTTTCAACTGTCTGTGGAAACGCTCCACGAGGCCATTACAGGCCGGATGATAGGCCGTTGTGCGACGATGCTGGAAGCCGGCTAGCTCCGACAGGTGCTTGAAGAGGCAGCTCTCGAACTGTCTGCCACGATCAGTTACGATGTCGTTGGGGCAGCCGAACCGTGATATCCAGCCATGTAGAAGTCCTCTGGCTACGGCTTCTGCTGTGATCTCTAGTAGCGGTACCACCTCAGGCCAACGTGTATAACGATCGACGGCTGTAAGGCAGTATTTGAATCCTTGAGATACTGGCAAGGGGCCTATAAGGTCTATATGTACGTGCATGAACCTTGCTCTGGGAAGTCTGTATGTCCCAAGTGGTGCAGAAACGTGACGAGTCACCTTGGCTCTTTGGCATGACAAACAGGTACGTGTCCATTCGCGGCAGTCTTTTTTGATACCTGGCCAAACGTACCGGTCTGTGACGAGCTTAACGGAAGCATTAGCACCAGGGTGGCTAAGGAAGTGCAAGCTCTGGAACACTTGTCTGCGCAACTCCTTTGTGACATAAGGCCTGAGTGTCTGGTCGCTCTCGTCGCAATACAGTTCGGCCTGAATACCTGGCAACTTGAACTTCTTCAGACGCAGCGAAGTGTCACTCTGTAAGAGCTCTTGCAACTCTGGATCTCTCGCCTGGGATTGCGCTAGTCGCTCCAAATCGATCGGTTGTGCGACTTCCTCAACGCGCGACAGGGTATCTGCCACCACGTTATCCTTCCCAGAGATATGTCTTATGTCAGTCGTAAATTGCGCTATAAAGTCCAAATGCCTGAACTGTCTTGGTGAGCAGTTATCCTTGCGCGAGTTGAAGGCGAAGCAGATGGGCTTGTGATCCGTATAGATTGTGAAGTCCCTAGCCTCAACCATGTGCCTGAAGTACTTTAGCGCTTCGTATATGGCTAGAAGCTCACGATCGTACGGTGAGTACTTACGTTGCGCGGGGCTCAATTTTCTCGAGAAGAACGCCAGAGGCTGCCACTCCTCGTTGACATATTGTTGTAGCGCGGCTCCCATGGCGGTATCAGAAGCGTCTGTGACAATGGCCAGCTTAGCCTGACTATTTGGATGCGCTAACAACGCAGCCTGACATAAGCTGTCCTTACAACGCTCAAAAGCCTCATGTTCTTCAGCGCTAAAGTTGACGGGATGAGAAGGCTTTACAGATCCAGTTAAAAGCGCATGAAGTGGAGCCTGAGATGCTGCTGCCCCGGGGATAAATCTGCGGTAAAAATTAACCATCCCCAAGAATCTGCGCAGCTCTCTCACGTTCTTTGGGACCGGGAATTCTTTGATGGCATCGACCTTGGATGGGAGGGGCTTGGTACCTCCGGCTGAAATGCTGTAGCCCAGGAACTTTACCTCCGTCGCCCCGAAGACACATTTGGAAGTGTTAACGACCATTCCGTACTCCTGGAATTTAGCAAACAGCTGGCGCAGGTGCTCCTTGTGAGTTACTTCATCTTTAGAGTACACTAAGAAGTCATCTAGATAGGCATAACAAAAATCCAACCCCCTTACCATCTCGTCCACAAACCTTTGAAACGTCTGGGCAGCATTCCTGAGCCCGAACGTCATATACGGGAACTCGAAGAGGCCAAACGGTGTGGTGATCGAGGTCTTCTGTATGTCTTCTGGGTTTACGGGGATCTGGTGGTACGCCTTCTCAAGGTCGATGGTGGAGAAAACCTGGCAACCAGAAATACTGTGAGCAAAGTCATGTATATGCCGAATGGGATATTTATCCGGAATAGTTCTGGCATTGAGCATTCGGTAGTCACCACAAGGTCTCCATCCATTATTCTTCTTGGGGACAAGGTGCAGAGGTGACGACCAAGGTGACTCTGAAGGTCTGGCTGTTCCATTTTGAAGCATTGCGGAGAACTCGTCCCGAGCAATCTTTAATTTATCCGGAGCCAACCGTCGAGGAGAACAAGACACAGGAGGCCCTGGAGTAGTCCTTATAAAATGGAGGACGTTGTGTTTTGGAACCCGATGAACGCCAAATGGGCGAGTAATGTCGGGGTATTCGAGTAGTATGCGATGATAATCTGACTCACCCGTCACCACTTTGACTGAAGAAATTTCGTCCGTCGAACATCCAGGCAAAGCCACGACACACAAGCTAGTCATCCTGTCGATCAGCTGTTTATTCCTGCAGTCAGGAAGAAGGTCGTAATACGCCAAGAAGTCTACGCCGATTATAGGCTTCGTCACATCCGCAACAATAAATTGCCAAGCGAAGTCGCGGCGTAAGCCTAGGTTCAGTACTAAGTGAATGTAACCGTAAGTAATTATTGGTGAGCCATTCGCTGCAGCTAACTCGTAGTTGGTAGGATGTCGCCGATATTTTAGTTGAGACCTAGGGAAGACACAGACGTCGCTACCAGTATCCACGAGAAACTGTATCTTCGTTGTATGGTCTGTAACAAATAAGCGACCGGGGCTAGGGCAAACGGCGGTCGCCATTATCGAGTGCCCCTTTCGTTTCCCGCCTGGTAATCGCACGGTTTTACGCATCTAGTCGCCTTCTCACCGAACTTCGCATGGAACCAGCACTCAGGAAACTTGCGGTAATTCGACTGTGACCTCTGTGAGCTGGAGCGATTGCGGGACTTGCTAGACGCGCGAGCACGAGATCTTGATCGCGACGGCCGGTCACTATCGAGCTGACTTTTTAGTGCTTTCATGTCCTTAGTCAACTCACTCACTTGACGCATGAGGATAGCCATTTGAGAGTCAGGCGCTGATGCTGCGGCTACTTGAGGAGTTGCTACGTCGTGAACACGGTCAGCCAACTCGGCGAGCTCTTCAATTGGGTCATTGGGCTTCGATGCGATCACAAATTGCATGTTGCTTGGCAGGCGAGACGTCCAGATAGATAACAGGAACTCATCGGGTATATTTGGCCCTGCCAAATGACGTAAGTGGCGGAGAAACTGGGAAGGTTTTCTATCACCCAACTCTTCCTGACTAAGTAGCTGCTTTACTTTCTTCTGCCGGGACACCGACAGTCTTTTGATGAGCTCATCTTTAAGCTTTTTATACTTGTCAGTAGCTGGCGGCGAGACAATTATATCCTCCACCTCGGCAGCATATTGGGAATCGAGCTGCGCGACGATGTAATTGTATTTGGTCGCGTCCGCAGTAATATTGGAAACATTAAATTGAGATTCCATTTGAGCGAACCATACTGCAGGTTTCTCCGGCCAAAACACAGGCACTTTTACGCCGATGCGGTAAATTTCTGTGGGTATGCTGCCCTCTTGAGTACCTTTTGTTGGTTTGCTCGGCCCAGGCAACTCCGAGTCTACGAATCCGTCATTCTCGGTATCGCTCATTTTCAGTGTTCTGCGTGGTCACCAGTGTAGATGTGGAAGGTAGAGTTGTGCTAGGCGTGGTAAGCGGGTGCAGATGCAGGAGCAAATAATAGGCACCAAACGTTCGTTTTCGCACACCGATTTATTCTCCGTAACGGCACACAATACACATCTATATAAAATAGAAGGAGTAAGAGCGAAAGCCAAACAATTATTTACAAATACAAATTTAACAGAAAAAGCAACTTAGTGTGACAGCCACGATAACAACGTTCGTCTCTAAGGGCTCTCTGCGCCTGCGGAAAGCGGACACAATACATCGCTGTCAGCGCTGCAGCCGAGGGCCGATCGTTAGACCGTCCAGCGCGGCGCGCAGCGCTTACAGCTGCTCTAGGATTATTTACACAGAACAGAGCTCATACATTTGAAAATTATCTAATAATAAAAAAGGTCGCTCTGTCCGCGAGTAATTAAAAATATTTGGGATTTATATTACAACTATAAATTCATCCCTACAATATAATTCCATAGAAGGAAGGAATCTTATAGGCCGACTGAGAAAATCATATGACATTGTTCACATTTTTTTAGATTTGAATGGGATATTTGTTTAGACTGCACTCACTATAAGAGAACATTAAGTCTACCTTCTCAACACATGGTGTGAATTAATACATACCGGGCATATGAGAGCGAATATCAGCAGTGGTATAGTGGAGAGAGCCAGTAACCAGTGGAAGCCCAGAGTCGGCATCACCACCAGCGCCAGCGCCACCTCCAAACAAGCACCCAGCGCCCAGAAACACTACAATAAAAAGATTGACTCAATTCTTGAATGAAATAAAGGAAATGATTCTTACATCATCATTATTGTTGGTAAATGTTATAATGATTAGGGGGGCGATTTTTGAATTTCGAGCGCTCGATTTCGTTAATCTGTGGAAAACAGCGAATTGATATTTTTTAAATACGACCAATAGAAATTGGGAATCTAGTAGTATTGACAATTCGTGGCGGAGATATATTGAAGGGAGCCACACGAAATCGAGCGTTAAAAATTAAAAAATCGGCCCCCAGGTCTTCGATAAAATTAGAAGATGAGAATTAAGTATAAGGCTAGAAGAAGCTTACGTCCAGTAGAACGACGCATTTAGCTCTCTGCTTGGTGGGCAGAAACTCTGCGTACAATGTGACACTGAAAGACAAAAAAATCACATTACTTAAACAAAACAAAAATTATGAGGCACACAGCCTTTGACGAAACCCACAAGACCTCCAAAAATGAAGATTTAAGAGAGCCAGAAGAAGTTAGGAGGTGCCGCGCTCAACACCTCATAGTAGAACAGCAGAACTCACATAAACTCATATGAGCTTGTTGGATGAAGATATACTTACGACTGTGGCACGCAGCCTATGGCGAAGCCCACAAGACCTCTTAGAAAGAGTAGCCAGAGGAAGTTCGGGGCTATGGCGCTTAGAAGCCCGTAGTAGAACAGCAGGACGCCACACATGCTTAGAGCCTGTCAATAAAAAAAATGCATTGACGTATATCTCAGGACTGGCCTTACGGGCAATAAGAATGGAGCATGAATGGGGCCAGTACAGCGATGTGACACCGCTACAATGCGATTGGTTGATGAATTCTAATCGCGCGCGCGATTGGTCGCAACTAGTTGCGTTAGACTGCACGATTGGCTCTAATTCGTGAGTGACACTGCCGAACTAGTACCATTTTCAGTGCCCGTAAGGCCCGTCCGTTATACGTTAATGTGTAAAGGTATTTCACTGAAAACGATTTGATATATTTAACTTGCTATACAAATAGCATGTAGAAGTATCGACGAAATGCTGTACAAACTACTGTGTTGTGAATCTCTTAAAAAGATCGAATCAAATACATAAAATATTATATCGTTATTATTACACGATACATGACTCATACGTGATTTGGAAAAGCGATTGAAGTCTTAATTTGTTTAATGTAAAAGACGCACACTGAGTCACACGGTTACTATTAACCTTCTTGCATTCCAACAAGGTTTACAATGTCGCTTTATATATAACAGGGCGTGGCATTCAACGGGTTCAAATCCAAATATAGTTATTTGTTTTACAAGGGGGCAAAGTTGTTGTTTAACCGCTCGTGCTAATATTGATTCCCGAGCAACCGAAAGATTCCAAAATTGAAATACGAGCGAAAAATGGAATCTTGAGCGTTGCGTCCAGTTCAAAGCACGAGAGTTAAACAAAATTTGCCCCCGAGTGAAACACAAAATTTTTCTCCACACCAACCCGAAGCAAATATTAAATGTAAATTCACTGATTTAAACTTTCACGATTATTAAACATTATCAAACTGCACAACGGGACTTAATCGCGTATTTAAGTTTTAAGATTTACCTCCGACGTTTCGAGGACGGCGTTGTCCCCGTGGTCTCGGAGAAGACTGGCTCAAGTTGACATCAACATCTTCTAGCCGCGCGAGTTTTTCGAACTACCCGCACTTGGTCTTGTTTATCAGTTTGAACGTTTTGCGCACTAGGGATGTCACTCTGTCGACACACAACACTAACGATATTCGATTTATCGACTGTCGATATTCGTTTCCGCTTACATTTACTAATGACTGGATTCCATGTGGATGAGATCTTAAAACCCTCGTCCCGATTAAAATTGCAATGTTTTTTGATTTCAATGGCTTCCCGCACTTTTCTACTGTAGAAATGGCGATCCGTGGAGAGGATTTTAGGGTTATGCAGCTCAATCCAGTGGTTTGGTCCTGACTCCAGCAAATGCTCAGCCACCGCAGACTTGTTGACCTGACGATTTTTGACAGCTGCGATATGTTCCTTAACTCTTTCTGCTATGGTGCGCTTAGTTTCTCCGATATAGGAACTACCACAACTGCAATCTATTTTATAAACGCCAGGTGACTGGAACGGAATAACGTCCTTCGGTGACCTTAGGCTCCCTGCTACTTTGGATAAAGGTGTGTACACCGTCTTTATAGAGTACTTTCCAAGTACTGTGCCAACTTTATCCGTTACCCCTTTTACATACGGCAAAAATGCCACAACGCCGACAACGCCGTCCTCGAAACGTCGGAGGTAAATCTTAAAACTTAAATACGCGATTAAGTCCCGTTGTGCAGTTTGATAAATGTAAATTATCAAACAAAATCAAACCAAATCAAATCCAAATGAATGTTATTAAATATTTATCATCCAAAATCATCATTTAAAAGTAACCGGCATCTACCGGCAAACAAAAGAAAACTCAAAATTTGCATTTGATTACTTTGCCTCACATGTGAATAAAATGCAACTTTGCTATCTACTGCTATTTGCTATGTTAGTTTTTGAAGTGTCGTTCCGAGCTGGTGTGGTGAAAAATATTTTGTTATCAAACTTTATATACAAACACTACGTATTCTTTATAATCTTCAGTGGCATAGAACAGTGTTTTTCAAACTTTATCATGTCGCGACCCCCTTAGTATGAACAAAATGTTTCGCTTATGTACTGTTTTAAGGCTGGCAGAGGCTTCGCGATCCCCCAGGGAGTCGCGAACCACAGTTTGAAAAACACTGGCATAGAAGACAACATTTAACCCAATGAACGCCACGCCTATCGTTTACCGTGCGTCATAGTCAACCTTGTCGGAATGCGACGATATTGGGCTGTAGTTGTGTATGACGCGCGTCGTATGACGTATTAGGCGGTCTAAGGCTTCAGCAAGCACACATGCTTACCGTTTTTCGTCCATAGCGGTCGCTGATGTTGCCCCAGAATGTAGAGCTGAGCATCATGCCTAGGAACACCACTGTGGTTGTTAAAGCTTGTTGGTATCTGGTAAAACAAACAGATCATGATAGTACAATGATTAACTATCTTAAAATAAACATAACAAATGTATAATGTAATTGGAAATAAACTTCTCAGTTTTTAACTAAATTATCTTCAAAGCAATAAAATAGCCATTCGGATTTACTTTTCACAGAGTCAGTGGAATAATATTTTACATTTATGGAGTAATTCCACCCAATTATAGTCTAGTACTACTGCGTCTACTACTATGGTCGACAAGTTCAACACGTAATATTGTACCAATACTAATCTTTTTTTTTTGTTTTGTAGGGTTTTGTTCTTCCTTTTATGAATATACTTATTTTGGCTTAGAACTGCAACATTCAAATATGCCTGAATAAAGATATTCAAGTTACTTTTTACAATGAATCGACTATTGTGTGCTATGGTTGGGCTATTAAGACACATACTTGCTTATATTCCATTCACAATGCAGGGCAGGCGAGAGTATGCTCAGGATGGTCATCTCCATGGAGTCCGCCATCCAGCATAGACCCGTGCAGAGTGACAGCTTCACTTGGAACCAACCGAAGCCCAGGGCGTTCACAGCCTGCGTTACAGTGAATGTATCTGGAATTAAATAAAATAAGCTCTTATTTATTTCAGCGCTTTATGCCTGGCCGTAATAGTAAATAACTTTTAATCTGCAGATTTCCAGGTTCAAGGAAAACATCGCGAGGAAACCAGACTAATCCCAATAAGGCCAAATTTTTCCACTGGGTTACAAGGTCAGACGGCAGTTGCTTTCGTAAAAACTATTGTGTATGCCGGTTTTTGGGATTAGTTGACAAGCAGACCCCAAACTCCACTGAGCTTGGCAAAAAGGTTGTAAATATATTTTATCAACATTAATTTTTATATTTAGGGTTCCGTACCTCAAAAGGAAAAAAAACGGAACCCTTAAAGAATCACTCTTGTGTCTGTCTGTCCAACCATTCACCCCTTTTATCTTCAAAACTATCCATGCTACTAACTGGAGTTGAGTAGAATCCTAAGGGCAGAATTACCCAAAAGTTACGTTATTTTAGTGTAATAGAGTATAAAAATATTAGTGATTAATGTTTATTAAATATGTTTTAATACAATTAAAACTACAGACTTAAGAATGGATCTAGCATTTCTAGGGTCCTGTAATAATATATATGCCCGTTTGTCCTCCAATGAACTAAAATTCTCATGAAGAAACTGAATTCACAGCTAAAAAATTTCAATGAAGAATTTTTATGGCTTTATTAACAATTTAGACAACACATCATACACACACCTATTAAGAATTTCGTTTTCATGCTCAGCAACAATAACAATCATTACACGCATTCCAGACGGCGTCTGACGTTGTAAAACAATAAATAATAACATAATTCCGCATACCATCGGGGACAACCGTCACCGAAGCCATTTCGATTTCCTGGGGAGCAGGCATCGGCGGCGGACCAGGCCGCAGCCCCACCGCATTGTCATCCAAATCTTGATACCCTTTAGCACGACGCATCTTTCACATTCAACAAACACAAACAGTTAAAATCTACGTGGACACTTCGGAATAACGGGAGAAAGAACGGTTGTTTTATCTAGGCAACTACAAATCTTTCAGTATTCGTAATATTATTATGCAAAATGTATCATTGTCGGAATGTATTCTTTTATTTTATTACATTTTTAACGATTTGCGGTTGTCAGAAATAGAAACAAACTTTCGAGTTTCTTCACCAACTTCGCTGGGTGCGAAAGTTTTTGTGGCAATGGCAATGACAGTTTGACGTCAACGTCAATATGACAGTTGGTAGCTGCGAAATGAGTTCCGAATTGGATGTTAAATTTAATACATGTAGAAGAAATTACAATAGCTTGACAAAATAAAATAATTCAAGTTCAAGCGATAATGCTTGATTTTATAGGTAAATATTTTAAGAAAATATACATAAAACCCGTACAATGATAATAACAGCTTTTGTCTCTTGTATTGTATTGTATTGTAGCTCGGGCGATTTTCCGCAACTCGACGTCTTGCGCCTATTTTGCGTGATAGGGGGTGGGCTAGTCTTGCCAGCCCAGCTCCTCGAGGAATCCTATCAAACCTTTGATGTTGAGTAGGACCTCGGGGAGGTCACTCGGGGATCCGAGATGTTTTGCCCTGTATGGGGCCAATCCGCTGCATTCCAACACCACGTGAGAGGCTGTTTCTTCTTCCTCCATGCATCCACGGCATAGGGGACTGTCTGTGACACCTGTTATAAAAAGATGTTTGTTAAAAAGTCCATGACCTGTTATGACACTGGTTACCATACTCAGTCGAACCTTTCCTAGTTGAAGGAGCGCCCTTGTGAGCTTACCGTTCATGCTAGGCATGGCCTGCTTGGCCTGTCTGCATCCAGTTTGGTTTAGCCAGTGTTCTGTGTGTAGTTTCCCTGTACGTGCCAGCAGCATTGAGCGTACCTTACTAAACGGTATCGGGAGGATCGGTTCCGGGCCTATCGCCCCCGCACCCGATCCTTGTCTGGCGAGCTCGTCCGCGGCGTCGTTACCTCGGGATCCACTGTGTCCTTTGATCCATTGTAAGGTGATCTTATTGTTCTGACATACCTCCATTAGTCGTTCGTGGCATTCGTGTATAAGTTTGGATGTGACTATATGGCTTTTTAGGGCCATTAAGACTGCTCTGCTGTCGGAGAGTATGCGGATGGAGGATCCTACTACCTTCCTTGCAGTGATGGCAGCCGCCGCGTTAATGATGCCCATGCTCTTTTTGTCTCTTTCTAACACTTACCAAATCAAGAAATGCTGGCCATTACACATCAAAAACTTTAAAAATGCCATGTAAATAGGACAAAATAAAAATCATTTTTTTTTATTTACTGGCCAGCCTTACATTGGTGACATCAAAAAGGCGGCAAATGATGGATATGTGGATATTTTTTAAATGTTTTAAATGGAATACTCAAAATCATGAGCTTTTTATGGCAGCCGATTCTGGGAAAAAGAAAGTGTCGCAAGATTTTTTCTGTTTCATTACCATATTTTGAATATTTTGATTGACTTTGTATGAGGGTAACCGAACGGAATGGAAGTAAAGTTGTATCCAGACAAGACAATTTTTCGCCAAACTGATGAAATTTTCCGATCGAACAGGGCCGTGCGGAAGCAAATACCAATTTGATTCCCCGATCACATCAGCAGGTGCGGACACAAAAATGCCAATTATTTTCATAGTAGAATGCAAATTGGTGATTTAATTTGTGTACGTCTGGACGCTAGATGAGATTGACCAATTATTTTCCTGAACAAATCGACTGATTTCGTCAGTCCCGTCTGGATACCCCTTTACGGAAAAAGTTACTTTCCTTTACTTTATATATATAGTTAGTCAAGCAGGTCTTGTCAGTAGAAAAAGGCGCAAAATTCAAATTTTCTATGAGACGATATCCCTTCGCGCACATTTTTCAAATTTGCCGCCTCTTTCTACTTACAAGATCTGCTTGATAGGCGTATCCAGACTAGGACATGTTTTGCCAATCTGATTAAATTGTCCGATCGAATCAGGACGTGCGGACGCAAACGCCAATTTGGCTCGCCGAATTCAACCGCCGATAATGACCGATATTACCGATAAAATGACGTGCGGACGCAAGAAACCAGAGGGCCTACCGCGAACCGTGTTCGACGTGTTGCCTCCCTTTCACACTTGCATACGAATTTACAAGTGCATCAGAGAGGCAACACGTCGAAAATGGTTCGTGGTAGGCCCTCAGTTTGTGTCGCCAGTATTTTCGTTCGATTTGCTTGACCATCTATCTATAGGTGCTTAGGCACTGGTCCCACCGCGAGCTAGTAAGCTATGAGCTATCGGCTATAAACACGAACATAATTTTTAAGAAAAAAAAACCGACTTCCATGGGGGCCGATGAAAGATTATTGTAGATGGTACACTATGTAGAAAAGGAGGTAAAACCACCCACTTTTCTACTAGCATTTCGCTTCTGTATAATGGCTCTTCTACAGGATGGGCCAACGCCGGCCACTCCAAGGGACGCAGCCATGTGGTAGAATGAGATAGCAATATCACTTGCTCCCTCTAACGCATAAATGCGTCCCTTGGAGTGGCCGGCGTTGGCCCATCGTGAAGAGGAGCCATGAGGGTCGTAGTTCTAGCCTAACCTAACCCACTCCTCAGATAGCAGTTCGGTTCTGTGCGGATCGCAGTTCGAACCTAATCAAACCCACTTTTCACGTAGCATTTCGTTTCTGTAAGGCTCGCAGTTCTAATCTAACCTAATCCTTGTTCGGTTCTGTGAGGATCGCAATTCAAACCTAACCTAACCCACTTAATGGCGCATGCCGTGCGGTGTACGGGGGTTTAAGCGGGAGGGGCTAGTAAGATTGGCATCATCGTACTTTATACCTACATTAATTTTATGATAGGTAATCATAGTTGTTTATTTAGTTAAGGTATCATAGTGGTTTTCTGGGTCAAGGTCCGGGTCCGAGTCCGGGTCCGAGTCCGGGTCGAGTCCGGGTCCGAGTCCGGGTCCGAGTCCGGGTCCGAGTCCGGGTCCGTGTCCGGGTCCGAGACCGGGTCCGAGTCCGGTTCCGAGTCCGGGTCCGAATCCGGATCCGAGTCCGGGTCCGAACCGGATCCGGGTCCGGGTCCGAACCGGATCCGGGTCCGGGTCCGAACCGGATCCGGGTATGAGTCCGAGTCCGGGTCCCAGTCCAAGTCAAAATCGAAATTCGTAATCACCAAACGTGTACCATGAGTCATTGAAGAGTTCTGTTCTGGTCATCATCAGCAGTTCCACTTCATCAAATGCGACAGTTTTTAATGTAAATGCTTGATTTTATGATGAAAATACAAAAAAATCTATACGTATGCCTTTAATATTTGAGGAGTTCCCTCGATTCCTTATGGATCCCATCATCAGAACTCGAGCTTGACAAAAATGTGGCTTAAAAACTTAACTTGCTTAACGAACATAACGAAAAGGAAAAATCGCCAAACGTGAACTATGCGTCGTTTAAGAGTTCTGTTCTGATCATCATCAGCAGTTCCACTTCATCAAATGCAACAGTTTTTAATGAAAATGCTTGATTTTTTTATGTAAATACAAAAATCTCTATACGCATGCCTTTAAGATTTGAGAAGTTCCCTTGATTCCTCATGGATCCCATCATCAGAACTCGAGCTTGACAAAAATGTGGCTTAAAAACTTAACTTGCTTAACAAACATAACGACGAGGACAAATCGCCAACCGTGAACTATGCGTCGTTGAAGAGTTCTGTTCTGATCATCATCAGCAGTTCCACTTCATCAAATGCAACATGAAAATGCTTGATTTTCTGATGTAAATACAAAAATCTCTATACGCATGCCTTTAAGATTTGAGGAGTTCCCTTGATTCCTCATGGATCCCATCATCAGAACTCGAGCTTGACAAAAATGTGGCTTAAAAACTTAACTTGCTTAACAAACATAACGAAGAGGACAAATCGCCAACCGTGAACTATGCGTCGTTAAAGAGTTCCGTTCTGATCATCATCAGCAGTTCCACTTCATCAAATGTTACTTTTTTGGGTGTATATGCTTGATTTGTTGATACTTAAGTTCCGAAAAACTCACTGGTACGAGCCGGGGTTTGAACCCGCGACCTCCGGATTGAAAGTCGCACGCTCTTACCGCTAGGTCACCAGCGCTTATGTGGAGTGCAAGTAAGAGAACAAATTAAAGTCCCGCATCATTACCTAGGTCATGAACATTTTATGAATGCCAAATGTAAAAGAGGCAATCTACAAGGGAAAAAACATGACCAGTCTTGAGTTTCATAGCGGCCACTTGCGGCCGCTTGAATGTACCAGAACGTAAGCTTAGCGGACTGGAAAACGAAAAGTTGTATTCAGGAGATACAATGGGTGGTTTTTATACGCAATCACATAATTATTAGGTATTATTTCTGCATTTGAATATACCTAATAGGTAGAAACTTCCAATGACACTTTGGCATTATTCCGATTTTCGTCGCACTTTTGATATTTTGACAGCTAATCTTGTACATTCTAGGCCCGTGGGTGTAAGTGCATAAAAAGATGGAGGAGCGAAGCCGACTGACAATCTTCACTAAGTAGCTAGTTGAAGGCGGTAGAAGAAGATTTGCAAGGTAAGTGTAATTACAATTCATAACTATACTTGGTCAAGCAGATCTTGTCAGTAGAACAAGGCGGCAAATTTGAAAAATGTAGGCGCGAAGGGATATCGTCTCATAGAAAATTTGAATTTCGCGCCTTTTTCTACTGACAAGATTTGCTTGACCATCTATATTTGCGGGCTGTTAAAGCCCTATAGTACCTAAAATGTCTAACAAGAAAAAAATGTCGTATCTGGTTCGTAAATCTGGGACTATTCTGACATAGACTGACATCACGTCTTATTTGGGACACTTCATCCAGATCCAGTTCCTTGTGTCCACTTGATCAGTAATCCGGTGACAATGCGATGTTAGGATATTATTAAGCTAGTCTGATGTACCTAGATGAACATAGAAACTATGTAAGAAAACAACGTAATAAAAAAGAGCGTATTCCGTCTTAAAGGCCTGTAACGCACTTGCAGCCCCTCTGGTGTTGCAGGTGTCCATGGGTGATGGATTATCAGGTGATTCGTCTGTTCGTTTGCTTCCTAAAGGCCTGTGCACACCGGCTGCGTGTTCGTAGACATGCACGTGCACGTTGTAATATGAGATCTTTATGAGCGACGGCACACCGCTTGCGTGACGTGTGCGTGCACGGTTGAAACATTTTGGAGTATCCGCACCCTTTGGGAGACATTTGTTTATATTTCGAACATTTCCAAACTTACTTTATAAAAAAATATTAGTTGAAGACAGAGTGGACAGAAAATACACTACACCTTTATTCTTACAGCTTTTTCGAAAAATTACAGCTTTCTAGCACAAACGATCACGGACGATAGCCTTGGACGGACAGACAGACAGATGGACATGGCATAACTATAAGGGTTCCTAGTTGACTACGGAACCCTAATACCAATGGGATTTAAAAAATCATGACTTCCAGTTTGGAAGCCTTACTTCCTCAGTTAAATACCAGCCCTTCCATTTCTCTAATCTCTTAAAAATAAAAATAATGTATGAACAAAATGTACATCCTAAAAGCAAGTACATACTTATCTGTTCCGCGTTTCATCCCCAGTGCGGCAGTACTAAAGGTCAGAGGTTACACGGGCATACAAGCCTAGGCAACGTAGCTGTTTGCGGCTATTTACATGCGTACATTATTTGCCTCGTTTCTGAAAACAACGTGTTTTCAACTTGTTTATGGAAACAGGTTGAAAATACACTTGTACTTATTTCAACGGGCGAGCAAATTAACTTAATTCTCATACAGATCAAATAGGTACCTACCAGCGTGAGGTATACCATACCTACTAGAGTGGCTACTTACCGGTACGTCTGTGTTGTAACTCTCTTATGGTTCGTCTCAAGAAGGCGTTATACCTACTTAGTTGGTAAAAACTCGAACCATACTCGTATGAGTCTATCTACCGCCCACCCATCGCCCAGCACCCATAGTAGGTACAAGCTTTAGCTTAGTTTGGGGCTAGGTTGATCTGTGTACGATGTCACCTATTTTTTTAATCTACATTTAGAAATCATTCTGATGTTAATGTGCGTTCGAATTGGTCTGCTTCTCGTTATTGCAGGCGGATATGACGAAACTATACCTAAGGGTGGGTCAGACCGGTTATTTGAGCGTAGGTCCGAGTACGCGCGTGTAAGCTCGTATAGACCAAATCTCCCTACCCTACACTGGGAATAGGGAAAAATAACGCGCGTGTAAGCTCGCAAAAACCAAATCTCCCTACCCTACACTGGGAATAGGGAAAAATAACGCGCGTGTAAGCTCGCAAAAACCAAATCTCCCTACCCTACACTGGGAATAGGGAAAAATAACGCGCGTGTAAGCTCGCAAAAACCAAATGTAGGAAAATAAGGTACTAACGCGGTTGTAAGCTCGTTACTCCGAAACGACCGTATACGTGCAGAAAATTACGTTAGTCTGAAACCGCCCTAAGGATTTTGTATATAAGCTATTGCGTGGTAATGATGACGATGATTGATAAAAACTATCCTATGTTCTTTTTTGGGCCTCAAAATACAATATCTCCATACCAAATTTCATCTATATCGGTTCAGTCGGTTTAAGCGTGAAGAGATAACATAACTACAGAGTTACGTTCGCATTTATAATTTATAATACTAGCTTTTTCCCGCGACTTCGTCTGCGTGGAGTTAGTTTGGGTAGCTTAATTTTTATTCTATCCGCTTTTTTAGATTCCCCATACAAACTTCCAACCCCCCTTTTCACCCCCTTTAAGGGTAATTTTGCGATAAAAACTACCTATGTCCTTCCCCGGGACTCAAACAATCTCTGTACCAAATTTCATCTAAATCGGTTCAGCGGTTTAAGCGTGAAGAGGTTACAAACAGACACACGCTTTCGCATATAAATTACTAGCTTTTGCCCGCGAGTTCTTCTGTGTGGAATTAGTACCAGTAGTTAGACTAAGTACAGCGCCTGGATAAAATCTAATGGCAATAATTTCGCACATAATGCTTAATTGACTCTTGGATTGGATTGATGTATTTGACTCTTGGAGACCCTATACATCTCTAAGGATAATTTGACTAACTATCTTATAATCTTTTAGTTCCGACTCTTACGGCTCGATTCGGAAAATGAATTAGATTAGATCTACTAGACCTCAATAACAAGTTACGATATGAATAACTTAAAGATATTTGTAAGATAGATATGTCAAATTTGACGTTTCCGCGATTCTGGAGGTCCTCTTGAACGATTTCGACAAGTTATGACTTAGATATCCAAGTCACATCTAGTCGATATCTAAAGTAAATCTAGTTGATCTTTATATCGTCTCTAGATCTTGTGATTATCTCGTTTCCCGAATACGCGTGTTAGAGACTTTTACAGCTTTAAATAATTTTAGATTTTTGTTTTTGTATGTTTTTTTTAAATATTATTATAGTTTTTTGTTTGTAATTCGACATTTAAAGACTTTAATATACTTACATTATTTTAACTAGTTCGATTTGATATTTGCGGTTAGATGTATACCTACCTATGTTACAATTTTTGAAGTGTTTTTTTTTTGCTTGTATGTAAATTCCAATTTAATGTGTGCCCTTGTGGCCTAGTTGCTGAGTAAATGTTGATGTTTGATGTTTGTTTGACGTATTGCTTACACCAATTAACAGGCAATTCATTAATTTTGTCATTTCTACCCACCTTTTCACGCTCTTTAGGGAAGACTTCCGACATAAAAACTATCCTATGTCCTTCCCCGAGACTCAAACTAAATCCGTTTAGCGGTTTAAGCGTGAAGAGGTGACAGACAGACAGACACACTTTCGCATTTATAATACTTAATAGTAGGTATGTATTGAGTATGGATTAGCAGGGATTGGCTGTGGATCTTTCTAAAAAAATATAGCCAAGGAATGAAATTTGTTGATTTGATTAAAATTTTGAGTTATGGCTTTAAAAGTGAAGAAGGGAAAATTTAAAACACAGCTCAGTTTAATATTGTTGTAATGATTTAATTCCCAGTTTTTTTACACAACTTCTTTAAATAGCTCTCTAAGTTTAGGACTTTTGTCCATAGGTACATTTTATGTTATTTCTACTATATATATGTAATTAAAATAAAACTTTCTATTTCACCAAAGTATGTTTCTATAAAATATAAATTGATAGGCATTTTTTTTCCCGTGCACTTACATTCAGCGGGACGTTTTTAAACAGCATCTATTTTTTATTTTACCATTCAACTGGACAGACTATTGAAATAGTAAGATGTCTAGGCACTATGATTAAAACTGCTCTTATAAAATACCATGCTCTAAACAAGAAATAAATTTAGATCCCAAAAGAACCTCAAACATTTATACTGTAACGGCTATTAACATTAAGATTTTTATTCAGTAAATGCCTAACTATTTACATTTTTTCATGTTTATTGTAATACTTTACAGATCGCTACTTATTTGTTATCAATCGGGATAATTGCGACTACGGGGAAATGCGTTTTCCTACAGTTAAAAGATTACATGCACCCACCTTTACAACTGGCATTTTCCTAGCTACCTGGTTTATTGAAAGTAGGTACATTTACCCCGTGGACACAATTAACTCGGTTGACATTATCTATCTTTGGAGTCACAAAGGATCGTTAGTATATACTAGCTCCATTACTTTTTCTTTCTTTAAAGTTAAGATTTTGATTGGAACATCGCACTAATTTGAAAATCAAATCGGTAACCTTTTCTGAAAATCCTCTGAACAACGATATTGTTTTTATATTTATTATTTTTCATTTGTTTGTGAAACTAAGTATTCTAACGATCCTTTAAATGTAATGACCATCATTTAATACTGGAAAGTAAATATATAAACAGATATGTTTTAGTTTACAGAGATACCTACGTCCACATATTGTACGAAAGTAGGAGCGTACAGAAAAACCAAACGTTTACCGCGTCTTTCAAGAATGACAAAGAAGTATTTTTAGTAAAAAAGCTAATTTGCTCGAATAGAAACGAGGACGCAATATTATACTCTATTGATTCAATAAAAGGTCTTAGAGACCTGGTAATGTAAAGCCGTAAAGCTAACGATATCACTCATCCCCCCTCTTTAGAGAACATTCTTACACAGATAGATACGAACTATGTGTTTATGTTTTTGCTTTGCAAAATATTTAGTGGTATTGTCTAGACATTGTAAGTTGAATGAATTAGCACTCGTGTAAAAGTATAAAGAATCTACTTATTCTACCCTCAACATTAGGCCAAGAAAAGTCAGATTTAAAAACTGTTCAATACGACTTCAAACAAGACAAGATTTCTTATAGAGATCTATATAAAATACAATAGCAATTATTTTCATTCCCTCTGAAAGAGTTCAGGAGGTTACTATGTCTCTCTTTTTTCCAGAACCCTTACTTAGTTCCAGATATAATAGCGCTGATATTCTACAAACATCATTAATAACATTTTATTTCTATCTAAATAATAATAAGTCTTAAATATAATCAGTACAGGTATTTACAAATGCACACTTGTGCGAATTGATTAGCTGCCACTCGAAGGAGCAACATTTCGTCGACATCTTTTAGCACATAATTATACCATCGACAATTTAATGGAGATTATAGTCACATTTTGTACGATTATTAACACCCATATTACACGTTATTTAGTTAGTTATTTATATACCATCGTAGTAAACAATCGAAAAATTATTTGACTACTCAGAAGATGATACACAGGACTTTGATATTTCGCCAGAAGTGGACAACAGGACATGTTTACTAATTATAATATTCCAATAAGATGCCTTTAAGTAATGGATATGACCAAACTCTAAGTTTTTTTTGTCGTTTTGATCGTAGGCCCGGGACTGTCCGTCCAGGTCGTTGCAATAGATACCTATTAAGCTACAAATTACTCAGTCTCATAATTGTTGGCGATAGTCAGGAGAATTTCTTTAAGTTGGTATGCGGTGCTTGAGGCCTCGCAGCTCCATGACCAGATCGGAATCTCCCGCCACGAAACGCTTGTTGATTTTTCGCGATTTTGCAGAGTCCTATGGACAAAACAACATAACTTAGTTCTAGGTTTAAACAAATTCGATACCTGAAAATAATACGTCTAAAAAGTTGTTTTCTTAAGGTAGCATGAAGACGGTGTTGTCTAGCGTCGCATAAGTCATTGCAGTTCTGAGAGTTGTTCGAATGACCCGGCCTCCGGGCTCGGGCCGTGTCACCCGCCACCCCCGGCCCGGCCGGCTATTTTTAGACACGGGGGTTTACCGTTTCACCGAGTTGGAAAACAAGTGACATCATTCCGATTCTAAAGCTATAACACTAAAAAACATTTGATCAATCCCACTCACCTCAGATTGTGTGTGAATTGACTCTTTTTCTTTCTGCAACAGTTTCGCGAGTCTGCCGTAGAATGCCGACGCCCTTTTGTTTTCGTCGCTCTGATGTTTGTGGGAGTTCGCCGGCCGGGGCACCATGATCTCCGCTTGTCCAACCTTCGCCGTGGTTGTCGTCACTGGCGCGGTAGTAGTGACGCTTCTCTTGTTGCCGCCGTCCCAGTTAATGAAGCCTTCGTCGTTAGGGTAGTCATCTTCTTCTTCGATTTTGGGAACTGTTTTTGGAACGTGGTACAGTGGTTTGCCCGCTAACGCCTTGAGTTCACGAACATCTTCATCTTCGACGTCGCGCTCTTCGTAGTCGACTGTGGGGAAGGCCGCTCGGGCGTTCTCGCGCCGCCTTTGGGCGTCCTGGGCCATTTGTGTGAGGATCAAGTTGTCCAGGAAAGCTGCGCTCACATCGTCCACGTCATTGGGGCGCCAGTGAGGAGAGGCATCACTTTCAAACCATGTTTCTTGTCCGATCGGGAGAGCTGCGAACCTCTCCTCTTGCCTCTTCGGAGCCTCATTTGTGAAATGTCCGTATGGATCATAGAAGTACGGATAAGGAACTTGCCCATATACCTCGGGCGCGTTTACTGTAGGATTATCGTAGTAGTATTGTACTTTCGGTGCGTAATAGTAATCATCGTCTTGATATTCATGGGATGGTTGCGGGTACATGGGCCATGCCGAATAGGCACCACATTGCACGGTAAAACAACCAACCACGAAAGCCCATAATCTATAAAAAAAAAGGAAAATATTGAAGTACAAGCACCTATTGCCAATTATTTACGAAATTAATATCGACAAAATGGTCATGAAAATTCTTAATCTCACAAGTGTTATTTTTGATTTTATTTTGGAAAAATGACTAATTTATGAGTTTTATAAATGAATCGGATATCCACCCACCTTATGCTCGGGATCTGCATGTTGCACTTTTTATCACTTTTCGTTGTTACTTGGTTCGCGAGTAGGGCACGACTATGCGAGGCGGGAGCTCCGGGGGGCTTTATAAGCATCGCGCCCACGCGTGCCGCCCACACTCTCAATGAACCTCCGCCCTGCCCCTTCCCTGTACGAGCCCGTGCCTCCCCGGGGGTCGTGTCGCCCCCGTCTCCCCGACTCCACTCTGCTATCGATCGCGCCCGCAGATTATTATTCATCTCGCTAAATTGTGACACTTTTTTTTTCTCACCAGACACATTCACTACAATATTGGCATAGGCTAGAGCTATGCCAAATTAGATGTCGGATTTATGGGTTCTATTATTGAACAGGAAATAATGTCCTGTTCGTGTGGCGGGGCGCTGTGGAAAATTTCTTTGTTGAGAAACGTGACTTGTTCAGCTCGAATTTGAACTGTAAGTGCGTGAAGGGATTGCATCAGGGATCTGATAATAACTGTTTGGAGTAGTGGTCACCACCACCAGTGGTGGCCATATGACCAGATTGAAAGGACCATTTCTTTATATGTCATTTTTAAAGTTTTATTTGTGCCATTTAAATAAATTATTCTTAAATACTTATGAAGTCAGCGTAGTAACAGGTAAAAGTATACGAAGATATTTTTTCGGATTTATGTGGGCGTACCTTGCCCACATAGCACTTACTTATCCCAGTTATCTCCCTGGATAATGAGATGGGCGTTCAAACAATATTTGAATTATTAAATGCCAAAGTTCGCCAAGTAAATTTCTAGTACTATTTGATCTAAAACAGACAGGGGTAGCAGCCTAGTTGGTTAACCACCAGTATAATGACTATTAATGACTCACTTCTACTTAGTATAAATGAGCTAAATACTCTTCCACATTGATGAGGGTCATGGTACGCTCTGACGTCGTGTAAGCGTATTTAATGTCCTTTTTTCAATTATGTATTAATCTACATATTTATTTAATCCGTATTACAAAACAAAGCACAAGGAAAATAGGTACAACGTGCAAAAGGCTAACTTAATGCCATAAGGCATGCTCTACCAGTCAACCTTAGACTATGAGGTTCTTTTCCACCATTTTCTCTAATCTTGCAGAAGCAGCTTGATGTTTAGGGCTATTCGGAAAGTTTCCAAAAAGTTGCAAAGGTTCTCGGAGAATTCATTTAAATATAATAAAAAACCGGGAAAGTACGAGTCAGGCTCGCACACGAAGGGTTCCGTACCATAAAGCAAAAAAAAAACGGAAAAAAATGCAAAAAGAAAACGGTCACCCATCCAAGTACTGACCATGCCCGACGTTGCTTAACTTTGGTCAAAAATCACGTTTGGGTCAAAAACATTCTGTGTTCGCGTCTTTCCTGTAGACATACACAAGAGTTAAGGGCTATAAAGGTTAATTTTCTTATTTAACCCTTATCCACGTGAAAAGGTCCTCCTTTTATTTAGAGAACTATGATAAAATCATTACTTACATGCCCACAAGCTGTTAACTATTGCCCACAGGAGAGAAAACTAGCGTGTTCGCGCGAACTGTACATTTTTCTCTCCTGTGGGCAATAGTTAACAGCTTGTGGGCATGGAAGTAATGATTTTATCACAGTTCTCTGAATAAAAGGAGGACCTTTTCACGTGGATAAGGGTTAAATAAGAAAATTATCCTTTATAGCCCTTAACTCTTGTATATGTCTACAGGAAAGACGCGAACACAGAATTTTTTTGACCCGTTTGCTGTATGGGAGCCCCACTTAAATCTTTATTTTATTCTGTTTTTAGTATTTGTTGTTATAGCGACAACAGAAATACATCATCCGTGAAAATTTCAACTGTCTAGCTATCACGGTTCGTGAGATACAGCCTGGTGACAGACAGACGGACGGTCGGACGGACGGACGGACAGCGAAGTCTTAGTAATAGGGACCCGTTTTACGCTTTGGGTACGGAACCCTAAAAAAATGAAATGGAAGTTTAATTTTCGTTAAAAATTATGAGAATTAAATTGTCATCCATTTCTAAATTTGATCCTCCAACTGCACCTTTTGTTTTTCTGTGAGTATAATATGATTCTTTTGCATTAGCCAAGATAAAGTTAAATGACTGTAGGTAATACTTTAATTGTACCTACGGCGACCAGTGGGCGTCGCAAACAATTTCCACCGTCAGTTTTTCTACACTACCATTAACAAACCTCTCTCAACTGGACAACTAGTCCCCAGTATTATTTGAACCCAGGATTCAGAACGACTGATTTGTATTCAAAGACCAAATTATGCTAGTCTTTTTCAAGTACTTGTAAATAAGAATTGCTCGTCGTAGCCAACGGACCACGCATTTTCCTTTCAATAGAAAATTAATTGAAAAAAAAAACAATATAGACGATATCATTGTTTTGACGGCTTTGTATAATGTAGTTGTAGGCCTCCACAAAGCCAAGCTACAGTCTGAAAATAGCTAAATCTAAAAGGGTGTGTGACTTATGGCCCCCCGATGCTATCTTTGTATTGTCTTTGCGTGGGCGGGCACGAGGTCTTATAGGTGTTTAACCCTTCAAGTTATTAAGAGGCAAATGGAGTCGTCATTTCTCCATACAAACGTACTCGACTGTTTCCTCCGTGGTTTTTGAGCAGAGCAATAATTTATTCAACATAGGTGATTATTATTAATATCCGTGTCGGACTGTTTATTTTTTATATTTTTGGTTTTAATATTTTAAGTGCGCTAGAGCACTTCATATATTCGCAAAAAGGGCCTAATTTACTAGGCCGCAAAGAGAAGCATGGTGTTCAAAACTGACATCAATTAGCCTAAAAAGCAAAACAGTCTGGCATAGGCAATGTCATTACCATTTAGATCTCAAAATTTTGTTACATCTGGTTAAGTTTTGGAAGAGGAAATAGTCGAGTACGAAAGCTCGTTTTTTGAGATTTTTACCTACGCAAGATTTTTCGCCTAATCTGGCGTTGTCCTTTACGCACTAGTTATAGGATCCGCTTCCGTTAGCGAGACGGATATATTCACTTAATATATTTTAATTTTGGCTCCCGTATCCTCTTAGTAAAATTATTAATCTACCCCGCTCGAGTCAAAAGCTTTCAAATCTTCAAATCATCAAAATCTTTGATTAGTGCGAGTAGGTGTTTATTTTCACTGCAAGTTATTAAAATTATACATTTTGCGTTTGCGTCAAATCCGGTAGTTCTGATTTTTTGCAGGCTTGTTTATGATGTTGGCCCAATGAATAATCCAAGTTTGTGACCTCGAGCGCCGAACGCAACTTTGTCAAAAATCGAATAAACCGCAATTTTTTTTAGATTTGGGCGATTATAACCCTAAAGTACTAGTTTTTGATTAAGACACTAGAATTGTCTCTGTACATCTAATATTTTCCGAAATAAAGCCTTTCAAAATTTTATAATTTTACATCAGTTCTTAGCTATAATATAAGGGTTAGGTAGGTAATTTATATGGAATTCATCACCGACGCGTTCTACAAAATATTTATTTACCATAAAAAAATGTATGAGTGCCTATTTTGAAAAAATATAAAAATTTAAATATAAAATTTTGAAAGGCTTTATCTCGGAAAATATTAGATGTACAGAGACAATTCTAGTGTCTTATTGTAGCAAATTTAGTCTACTTTAAAAACGCCCTAGGAAGTTACTACCAAAAACTAGTACTTTAGGGTTATAATCGCCCAAATCTAAAAAAATTGCGGTTTATTCGATTTTTGACAAAGTTGCGTTCGGCGCTCGAAGTCACAAACTTGGATTATTCATTGGGCTAACATCATAAACAAGTCTGCAAAAAATCAGAACTACCGCATTTGACGCAAAAGAGCCAGGTTACAAAATTCGACAAATTTACTGGATTGCATTGTGAGATTATACGAAAAAAATTACAAATAGCTATTAGGTACCTACAGAAATCATAACGTTAACTTGTTGACTCTTTGGAAACTATATGAAATTTTGTTTTACTGTTTCATGATCTTAACTGGTTATCTATCTATTATTAGTTATAGTACCCATGATGTACGCTGAGAGATTGATTACAATTTGTAGATATACCTATGCAAATAAAATGATAACCTTAAGTTTTCGCGATTTACTTTAGTTATGTGAAAACGTGCAATAATTGCATAAATATATGTTATAAATGTAACATGTATGTATGTTACAAATGATTGCTACTGGCTACGGCGTAGCCCCTGTGTGCCTAGCCTAGATGCCATGTAAGACGACGGCTATGATGTAGGTAGCGCTACGATCGTAGCTTACCGCTCTATAAATAAATGTAGGTATGGATTCAAATTGGCCGCGGTGATGATATATGAGTAATGAATAATGATTGACCGATCGATGGATTCTATGAGGATTAAGTATAGGCTGTAATTATCGTTGCTAAGTGATCATTATTGGTATGGTTATACAATTGAAATAACAGTAAAGTATTAGAGTTGGTTGAAAGAAACGATTTCAGGGTCAAATCTACCTACATACTAGTATTTGGACACCATAAAAATAAAAAAAGGAGGTTCCCAAGTCCATATGTTTATCTTTATTTAGTTATGATTCCACATAAAAATTTGTGTTATTCTACCAACCTTTAAGGAAACTACCTACATAAAGATTGACTGATTACGACTGAATTTTTCAATTCCTTCCAAATATCTACCTGGTTTTAATATAGTAAAACACTTTATTTTAAATATCACCTTTTCTATGTCCGCGCTGTGGGTGTCCTACGGAATTTTACCACCTAACTATAGGGTCTGTAGGGAAAAAGCTGACAACTATATTTAAATTAGACTCATTTAAATATAGTTGTCAGCTTTTTCCCTACAGACGCTACTACTACTACTACTACTTGCTATGCGTAGAAATAGACCTACTGTCGTATTCGAACTTCAAGATATTCACAAGAGACGACACGTACTAGATCCATTCTAGATACGTTATAGTTTAGATATCAACTAGTTCCCTTTTGCAGCGCAATTCGGGCAACCAATGTCACTTTTACGTTAGATAGAATAAGATATCTATTAGATGTGAATTGGATCTCTAAGTCATATCCTGTGGATATCGTTCAAGAGTATCTCCAGAATCGCGCAAATGTCAAATTTGACAAATTAGATCTTAAACATATCGTTATCGTATCTTGGTGATGTCTAAAAGATATCTAATAGATGTCTATTTCAAAATCCGAATCGGGCCCCTATTTACACTTATGCAAGTATGTGTAACATTTTGAAAGTAGATCGTGTGCAAAATAATTATTTCTATTTAAATCGAAAAAAAAAGGAAATTACTTACTAGTCCTACTACTGATATAACAAGAGAATTAAATGCATTATTTTTCTACCTATGAAAATATATTCAATAATTATCATAACACCCTGACTTTCCTAACTCCACGCAAAATCATAAGTAACAAAATAACTGAATACAACGGAACAAATATGAAATCACTGTGTTAAATAAATTACGAGTTACGAATGAGGTAATTTCAACATGCGTCGACCTTCATATCCTCTTCTAAACAATCTAAACGATAAGATTTAACGGTATTTTCGAAAATATCGCCCCAACGGCGCCAGTCGGTCATTGCCCTGATGTTTGCTTCCTCAACCTGATGCGTTCGCCTGCCGAATTGCACCCTGCACCTACCCTACCCTACCCCCTCCGATACGACCTACCCCATGGAGATGCTCTGTGGCTTCAGCTACAGCGGTATCTCGGTGTGCCCGGGCGGTATGTTACGTAATGTCTTATTAAATACTAGCTGTGCCCGCGGCTCCGCCCGCGTGGAATTCGGTTTGTGTCAGTAAGCTACTAAATATATAAAAAATAGTAAATTACATTACGCTGTATTTTATATTCAAAAAATTATAACATTTATAATTTCCTGCATGATAATTTCTTAAAATAATTCTTATTGTTTCATACTTTTTAGAGCGCGATTTGTAGTAGTCCGACTACGCCCGACTCTTTTAGTATGAGAAAGTCGAAGTCGCCTAGCTTTGGACCGCGTGCAATGCGCCACACACGTCGGGCAATTCCCGAATCTTTTAGTATGAGGGCGCCGAAGGAGCCCGGCTTTGGAACGCATTCAGCGCGCCACGTGCGTCGGGCTTAGCCCGACGCTTTGAGTATGAGGGAGCCTTCGGCTCCCAACTTTGGCAAGCGTACAGCGTGTCACGTACGTCGGGTCACGCCCGACGCTTTGAGTATGAGGGAGGCGCCCGGCTTTGGAACGCGTACAGCGTGCCACGTGCGTCGGGAGTAGCCCGACGCTTTGAGTATGAGGGTGCCTTCGGCGCCCAACTTTGGCAAGCGTACAGCGTGTCACGTACGTCGGTCTACGCCCGACTCTTTTAGTATGAGGGCGCCGAAGACGCCCTGCTTTGAAACGTGTACGTTACGCCCGACGCTCTGTGTATGAGGGAGCCGGAGGCGCCCGGCTTTGGAATGCGTACAACGTGTCACGTACGTCGGTCTACGCCTGACTTTTAGTATGAGGGCGCTGAAGGTGCCCTGCTTTGGAACGCGTACAGCGTGTCACGTAAGTCAGTCTACGCCCGACACTTTTAGTATGAGGGTGCCGTAGGCGCCCGGCTTTGGAACGCGTACAGCGCGCCACGTACGTCGGGCTACTCCCGACGCTTTTAGTATGAGGGCGCCGAAGGCGCCCGGCTTTGGAACGCGTACAGCGCGACACGTACGTCGGGTTAAGTCCGAAGCAGTGCCGGATTAAGATATTTTGATGCCCTAAGCATTTCTAGACCATGATGCCTCCTCTCCCTAGGGTCATTAAGATTACATTTTTTTTTTTGGTAAATTGAGTGAAGTTCATTGCAACATTACAGCTGAGAATGGAAATCAGTCACATCATTTTATCACGAATGTTGCAACAGAGTACCTAATGCTGCTGTATTCGCCACCCGAATGTCACCTTTATCATATCTTAGGTGAGAATGTAATTAAAAACGCGAGCAAAGCGAGCGGGAAATTTTTTCGATATAAAAACGCAATTTGATAGACAGTTGTAGTTTTTTACTTTTAGTATGGAAATCAGTCACATCATTTTATCACGAAAATTTACAGTGCTGCAGCAGTAACGTTGTAACAGAGTAATGCTGCTGCAGTCGCCACCTGAATGTCACCTTTATCATATCTCAGAAAGTGATTGAAAACGCGAGCGAAGCGAGCGCGAAAATTTTTCGATATAAAAACGCAATATGATAGACAGTTGTACATTTTTACTTTTAGTATGGAAATCAGTCACATTATTTTATCACGAAAATTGTCAGTGCTGTAGCAGTAACGTTGTAACAGAGTATTGCTGCTGCAGTCGCCACCCGAATGTCACCTGTATTTATTTATTTTAAACTTTATTGCACATACAAAAAGTACAACAGGCGGACTTAATGCCGGTATAGGCATTCTCTACCAGTCAACCATAGGGCGAAAGAGAAAAGCTTCCTGTATCATATATTAGAAAGTGATTGAAAACGCGAGCGAAGCGAGCGCGAACATTTTTCGATATAAAAACGCAATATGATAGACAGTTGTACATTTTTACTTTTAATATGGAAATCAGTCACATCATTTTATGACGAAAATTGACAGTACCGTAGCAGTAACGTTGCAACAGAGTAATGCTGCTGCAGTCGCCACCTGAATGTCACCTTTATCATATCTTAGAAAGTGATTGAAAACGCGAGCGAAGCGAGCGCGAAAATTTTTCGATATAAAAACGCAATATGATAGACAGTTGTACATTTTTACTATGTACTACTTAAGGCATTCAGAAGTTAAGGTGTAATAAAGAAACTCAGATAAATAAATATATACCTACATACAAACACGAACGCTGAAAACACAATACACTCTCTCTCTCTTTTTTTCGGGTAGTCGTGAAAAAGATGGCACTGTGCAATGAGGGGTAATTAATTGACTGTCTTTTAATTTTGTTGTATATTATAAAATCGACATAATTATTCAGTTAAATTTGTTGATGTCCGTACCCCCTCATCTAAACTTAGAGTTAATTTGGCAAAAACCTTCCTCGGTGGCTATTAATGTCACTACGTATTAAATTCAGCGCCATCTGTTAGTTTACCAGGGTACTCAATAGTGGTAGCACATATTTGAAAAAAGTTTGCCCCTCCTTCCTACGTAGCGCCATAAGATTCAGGGGCAAACTTAAATCAAGCGAGTGTTGTGGCTACCCCCCCTTTTAAGAGTTAAATTTTTATAGCCTATAACCTGGCCGGAGATTTTCTCGACAGATTAGTAAAGTTTGCATCAAAATCCGTTCAGCCGTTTTCACGTGATGCGCGTTCAAATAAACAGACAAACAGATAAACAGACAAACAGACAAATTCTAAAAACTGTTGGAACGTGTTCTGTTATCGATTCTAAGTATCCCCCGCCAACTTTTTTTCAAATATCTTCCATGTACAGACTTTCGACCCTCTACAGCTTTATTATATGTATAGATAGATAGATAGATATTAAAAACGGGTCACTCACGTATTTTAAGTCGAAAAACGCTCGACATGTTTCACTCGACTTCGACTTGTTTCATGTTGTGTTTTTAATATATTTAATATGTCTGAGTCTCACGGAAGTTTTGTTATTAAAATTACGTGATGTCTTAGTTCTATTGACTTTTGAATATTTAAATAAATATTTATACAATACAATAAAATGACTTACAAATACAAATAAGTTTATTTTGCATGAAATATGGTACAAAAGATTTTACCACATAGGTATTCTTTATTGCAGACCTCAATAGCAGAAAACAATACAAAAGAAAAGAGAAATAAAAGCAGAGGTAAATAAACAGGAGGTCTTATTGCTACAAAGCGATATACGGCTCGATTCCGAAAATGAATTAGATCTCTACTAGACCTCAACAAGTTACGATATTGATAATTTAAAGATATTTGTAAGATAGATATGTCAAATTAGACGTTTCCGCGATTCTGGAGGTCCTCTTGAACGATTTCGACTTAGATAGTTATGACTTAGATATCCAAGTCACATCTAGTCGATATCTAATGTAAATCTAGTTGAACTCTATATCGTTTCTAGATCTTGTGATTATCTCGTTTCCCGAATACGCGTGATATTCCAGACAACCTTTTACTTATTTAGATACTTAAGCACCTATAGAGGTATCTCGATAAATGTTACAAAACAAATAGAGTACATGATGCAGCGATTTAATTCCGCATTATTAGTAGTAAAAAATAGATTTTTTAACACTTGTTAGTTTAGTTTCGTTCTTTGTTTTCTTCGTGTTATTAAATACGCATAAATGACTTTGTTTTTTATTTTCAATCAATTTTATATTATTTTTATTTAATTAATTATTGTAATAACGTCTACTTTCGTCAGTCACTTAGGAGTCAAGGTGAGGAATTTACGAATAAAGGCGCTAGTTCAATATAGGCGTTTGGTGTTGTTGTATTGTACCTGTATGTTTAAACTTAAACACTTGCAATTTACATTGTTACAGAGAAGTGGTTCTCCGTTGGTCTAGCATACTTCCTAAACTATACTGTAAATATAATACCCTATCTCCACTACGGATTAAGTATGTTCACAAAGTGTTTGTGAAACTTTGTGAAGGAGATTGTATCGTGACACCGTCAAGTTTATCAACATTGCCTACCATGGCTAGTATTGCTTAGCTTAATAAACTTATTCTTTTTAAATTGTGATTCTTGTCTTTGTCTAAGTCCTAATAATGGTCAGGATTCTCCTATTATCGGTAATTAGATATAAGTTGTTTGGTTGTACGGCTGTTTCATAAAGATTCACCATGTATGTTAGGCAATGTTAAGGAACTTGACATCTCACATCTCACATCGGCTCCAAGTCTTCGTCAACCGCTGTCTTCGCCGTATTCTCGGTGTATACTGGCCCGAGAATATCTCCAACGTAGATCTGTGGGAACGCTGTGGTGAGACTCCGATCGACCAGCAGATCAAACGCCGCAAGTGGAACTGGATCGGCCACACGTTGCGAAGGGATTTCGATCACATCCCGAGGCAAGCCCTCGACTAGAATCCCCAAGGAAAGCGGAAACGTGGCCGTCCTAAGCAATCCTGGCGACGGACGATCATCGCAGAGGCGGCGACCATTGGCAAGACGTGGAGCGAAATGAAGCGCGTAGCTTAGCGTAGCGGACATAGAATATTAAGTCAAGTGAGTCAAGGAACTTGATGGTACAGTCAGCAGTAGTGGTTACGCGGGGTAGATGCGTATGCTATTGCTATGCATCACAATGCATAGGCATAGCATACGCTCAATATTAGATACCTTATTATCTTTTAAGTTGTATAGATTATTTTAAACATCCGACCCGCTTAGCTACTTTCTGCTGCTAACTGTTCAAACATTTTGTAAATATATAAAAGTACCTACAGTAAGAGCGTTTTCACATTGTCCGACCCGATATCAAATGTCAGATGCGTCAAGTCCTTTTGTCACAATATAAAAAGCACTTTTTACTTCTTTGTATTTCTATCCGACATCCAATATCGGATCGGACGATGTGAAAGCGCTCTGAGCTGCAGATACGTCAGAATCAGCAATATGCTTGTGATATAGGTGTACCATTAAAATAGTGGGCATTTGTATTTAAGTGTCATTTTGTATGGGATATTGAGTTTCCAAAACGTCATACAATAAACACATTACCCTCCTTTGCGTCGCGCAGTCGGGTAAAAATAGACAACACATACGCTCGTCACCCTTCGAATGAAATTTACACTAGACGGGGGTTCAGGCGGGCCCTACATACTTACGATCGTTTGCCACAGTAAAATAAACATAATATATCTCTTTTAATTTGTCTTACGTTACAAAATTAAAAATATTAAAATGAATTCTTAATCTAACAAGTCTGTTTCGCCGTATTTACCTCATTATGACCTCGGTAGTTAAAATATCCGGGCACCCTTAATTAAATTATACAAAAACAACATCCTTAAAATGTTTGTTACAATATCCCTTTAATCTCTTAACTTCCGGATACGGTCCTCTTTAAAAATAGGTATACAGTTTCCGCTTTATTACAATGGAATACGGTGCAAAAGTGTTAACATATATTTGGCGTTTACTAAAGCCGCCGGCAGTCAAACTGCGTCCAAGGATCGCTTTGCGGGTAGACAAGGCTGTGTATTCAAAATTACGCGCGTCGCCTCCGTTTATATGACTGCCCAGTGTAATGTGAGCTCCTGATCCACTAGAATAATGAGTTATACTCGACCTACTTATACTGGCTTTATTCGTTGAATAACAAGGATGAGGCTTACAGTAAGGTCGCGTTCAAGGATGACATTAATATGAAACAAGAGAGACTTTATGACCACGCATACAGTGATGAAGTGTATTGTTTAACGACCTTCGTCTGGGATAATTTTACTGTGGATAAACAAGGGAAGGGTATTCTAAGAACAATTAAATTAAATTACAACAACAACAACAACAAGGTTACCACATATGTTAACCTAGTAGGTATTATTATTATTAAAGAGCTTGTGATCTTAGGTACCTACTGACTTACGTATGGGGTATCTATTGATAGGTCTTCAAAAATGATATTGAGGTTTCTAATATTACGATTATTTTTTTCTAAACTGAATAGTTTGCGCGAGAGACACTTCCAAAGTGGTAAAATGTGTGTCCCCTGTAACTTCTAAAATAAGAGAATGATAAAACTAAAAAAAAATATATGATGTACATTACCATGCAAACTTCCACCGAAAATTGATTTAAACGAGATCTAGTAAACAGTTTTTTTTAATAGGTACCTACGTCATAACATAAATCGTAAACCGCAATTTTATTATGTTACTTGCTGTTAAAATATTAGACGTTTGTCAACATGCTCGCCGTATAGTTGAGTTGTGAAACGTGCTATTTTTTAAATGGTAAATAAAATGGCAAAGCTCCGGCTTGTTCAAGAAAGCTATATGTAGCAGCAGCACGTTAGCACAGAAAAGAAAGTGAAATTAAACAGCTAAAGATGTGGTGTCTAAAACGCTTGCGTGGTCCGACACGTACGAGGCCCATGTATATGTTTTTACTGACTCCTGACGCGACCTGTTGAATGTGAACCACTGAACTGGGCTATAACCGCGAAAATCGAAGTTCACAAATTGCGGGGATTTTTCTATGTCACTCTAATTACGCCTTCATTGGAGTAAAAGAGAAAGATCCCCGCAATTTGCGAATTTCGGTTCTCGCGGTAGCCGCTCTGGTTTCAGCAAATTGGGTATCGTGTTTACGCAAAATGGGCCAAAAATTTGATACTGAGTGATCAGAGGACATTTTGTGAGACTATAGTATCAGTGTTCAAATAAAGGTGATCATAATTTATGGGCATTTTCTACTTAGAAACATTCATATTTCAAAAATAAAAATGCGTCAATGAAACATGTTCATATTAAAATTTGATTTTGTGTAAGGTAAACGTACTAGTTCTCAACATGCTAATGCCCAATAGATGACACCTTGCTGTCACCTCTATTGAAAATTACTTAAGTTTCAAGACGACATGATGTACTGGGACCGCGGCGAGCACTAGTACGTTTACCTTACATCTATATCAAAAACATTATAAAAGTGTACCCACAACAGCGTGCCTTCTTGAGGTTATTGTGAGACTAAGGGTAACATTCCATTTCTGACCGCAGCTGCACTACTAGTACGAACGCGTCGGTGTTATTGTCAATTTCCATAGTAAAATGAATGGTAGGTAGAGCTGCTGTCGTTGGAAATGGACTGTCACCTTTAGTCGGCTTGTGTAAATTTGTCCTGTACCTAATACAGTGAAACCTGGTTAAGTGGGACCTGGATAAGTGAGAAACCTCTATAGCTGGGACTTATGGTGCGGTCCCGATACTTTAGCACTGAATTACCTCTGTTACTGAAATAAAACGAACCTCTATAACTGGGATTCGTTGTTGTGATTTTATAGTCACATTTACCTCTATAATTGAGACAGAGAGTGTATTTTACCTCTATTACTGAGACTATATTTATAAGATTACATTTTCGTAATTGTTTTTAGAGTTTTGTAGGGAATTGACTTCTGTATCTGTGATAACGTCAATCTATGACCTCTCTAACTTGGACTTCATTGAACAATTTCCGTATTCTTACTAACTCTTAGTCTATCCACAAATTCCGCATTTGCCTAATTGTGTCTAAACTTCAAGTTTGATTTAGTTAATTTATGTAAGTAGTTAAAACTATCGAAACGAAAGCTGAAATTTTGATTTATTAAATTTCTAACACGTAATGAAGTCCATATCAAATTTAATTTAATGTAGAAATATCTATCCTTTGGAGAATCATTAAAAATAAATTAAAATAAATATATAAACAGATTTAAAAATATTTAGGGACAAGGCTTATTTTACCTTATTTATTTTTAAAGATAACTCTATAACTGAAATATACTCTATTCTCACCTCTATTAATGGAACCCTCTGTAAATGAGACAGAAATTTATTTATTTTATACCTGGCTAACTGGGAGCCTGGGTAAGTGGAAAACCTCTTTAAGTGAGACAAATTTGGTCGTCCCTTGAGATCCCACTTATCCAGGTTTCACTGTATTTATTTTATTGTCCGATATTTAATCAACCTAATGTTACAAATACGAGTAGGTAGATGTTTACGACATTCTGGTGACATGGGTGACCTTATTTTGTCTGGAAATTCCAGTGGGAAGTCCTTTTCGTTAAATAGCTACCTAAATAATACATTTATTTTACAGCATCGGACAAAATGCTTATTTTACTGCATGGTTTAATAATATACTCCGCCTGATAGGTACTCTCTTCCAGTCTTTTCGTGGTGACGTGACTGACACAAGCCTACGTCATCATGCGACAGCGCTATATGATAATATGCGATAGCGCTATATAAAGTGGCAATGTTATTGTGACCATAGACCTAGGATTCGCTTGTTGATTGTGACGTAGGCTTATGTCACTCTGGGAAGGGAAGACCATGTTTTTATTAGACTATGATTTTACTGCAAGTATCTACAGTGGAACCTGGATAATTGCAATCTCAAGGGACCGGCCATTTTTTGTCAATTATCCAGGTTTTTCATTTAAGCAGGTCGTGTCAATTAACGAGGTTCAAAAAATCGTCGTGTCAATTATAGAGGTTCTCATTAATAGAGGTTGCGTTCTGACAAATTTCTTTTATGGAGGTGCAAATAACCTTTGAAAGTAGATTTACACGCTTACGTTCTGGGTTTTTGGTCTATATATTGCTTATGTCTATACTTGTACTTTTACACTACTTTAATTACTACTTTATTTTCTTATTAATCATTTGGGTTAAAAAAATCCCTTGAATTGTAAAAGAAAATTTTATTAGAATGTAAAAAGCATACTTTGTTTTTGATTTAATCAAAAGTATTTCACCTACTACAGGCTGTGATAGATACCCAATAAATAAGTTCAATTCGGGATGAAGATATAAATAAAATGATCATTGCTATTAAAATATTGTTTCTGCTGTCTACAACTACATTATTTCAATTACAGAGGTAATAAAGTAAGCCTCGTTTCAATAATGGAGGTAAAAAGAAAAACAAAAATAACGGTTTTTTTAGCACAGTGTCAATTATAGAGGTCTTAGTTGCGATGTGGTCAATTACAGAGGCAAAATTACGAAAAGCGCTACAATCTAAATTGCAATTATAGAGGTTCCAAAATTTCAATTATAGAGGCCTTTTGGTCTCAAGGGACCGGGACCGGACTTTTGGTTGCAATTATTGAGGTTTTCCATTTATCCAGGTGCCATTTAACCAGGTTTCACTGTATGTGTCAGTTGGTGGCCTCATTATTGTTTCTCTTCTTCTTCTTGTGCTGATCTGATGATGTAGATCAGAGGTGGCCATTGTAACTCCGTGAAAAAACAGCACAACTTTAAATTTGCGTTTGTTAGTCTTAACACACGGCCCGATTCGAACTGATGAGTGTCAAATGTGAAGTTTCTTTAGACAAAATGTCACTTTTGACACTTGACACATCTAATCCATATCGTTTCTAGATCTATTAATTGATGTATCTTAAAGTTCGATACGGGCAGATTCGGCTCGATTCGGGAAATGAATTAGAGATGCACTAGATATGAAATAGTAAAGTTATGTGACGTACCACGACGAAAGGTACCTTTAAGCGGCTGGCGCTTACGTCGCATAGCGCGGCAATAATATTGGAGAGACGTTAATAATACCGTAAGCGCCAACCGCCATAAGGTACCTTTACCCGTGGGACGTCACATATCTTTACTATATCGTATCTGCGTTAATCTCAAGTACATTTCCCGAATCGCGCCGATTATCACTATCAGCGCGAGCTACGTGCTACGAGCGAAGCCGATAACATGAAAAAACCGTATGTAGCAACATGCGCCTACGAACAGAAAAGTCGCTGGTTGTGTTAATAACTGTTGAAAGTAAAAAAGACGGTGATATTAATAGTACATTATTGCAGAGGCCGGGAAAGGGCAATTCGTGGATGAGTTTCGATTTTGTCGGACGACGCGAAGCGGAGTCCGACAAAGAAGACGAATCCACGAATTGCTATTCCTGCCGAGGCATATATAGTGCTTTTCTCCAAACATGCGAGGAAATAAGCTAAAATAATTATTATTTAAGCATCAAGCATCACTCAAATCAAACCTTCACATCCAAAATGTCAAAAACAATTTCCCTCTTTAATTAATTTTTAAAAGTTAAAGGCACAAACTTATTCTGCCATTCAGTACCATTCAATATTCGTTCATTCAATATAATTGCGCAATATAGTTTGTCAAACCAACTTTTCAGTCAGTAAGAACCAGGAAAACTACACCCATCCTTTTCTTTAGGGTGCTAGTACTAGTGTAAGACAAAGATAGTATGATTCTCTTTGTCTATGTTTGAAATGAGAAAGTCCTTTGACAAACTATGTAAGCTTTATGAACACGGATGAGATTTAAAAAAAATATAAAAATAATCTTTGATTTTATTAAGCAGTATTCGCACGATCATACACGTGAAATGATAGCTGATCGGGTCGTGTAGAAGCGGCTCGCGGCAATAATAATTGGCCGTTTGCGTTTTTTATTATTAAAAAGTAAAAAACACTACAGTAATAAGTTATTACTGTAGTGTTTTTTTACTTCCCGTCCGCTAGAACAGGACACCGATAGTTTGATGTTTTTTAGTTAGAGTTTGACATTAACGAAGAACTTCCCGTACTATTTTTGCTACAGTAAGGTGAACATTTCCGAGCATATTGGAGAAAAGCTTATCTACTTACCATATATACTTACCACCTTAGGGGTTTCAAAAAGGACTTGCTCACGTGTCCGGGCCGGAGCTTCCGAAGGTTAATTTTCTATGACGACAGGCGATCACGTGATGCTTTCCATAGAAAACGATGCGTCGAAAGCTCCGGCCCGGACACGACCTGGTCTAACGCGAGTCATCCTTTATTCTGTTTCCTTCAAGGATCCCTCTATCACTCTATTCCCACTTGGTTAGGTCTTACACAAAAACAGCCTTTGAGTAACATGTATCTCAATTACATTACGTTCCACGCGTGGGCGTTACACAGAACCATTAGTACATCGCTGATTTTATTCTGAATTTTATTTTATTCAGGACCTCTTCGCTTGGGTGTAAGTAGAAAATAACTGAAAGGGAAATATAAAGACATTTATTTTATGTACTTACATAGATTAGTATTTAATTTAGCGTAGCGTAGGTATATTTTAATGAAACCGCTAAATAACTAGAGACGTAGGTTTAAATAGTGGGATGAAACGATTATGAAAGGAATTTTTAATTTAGCCTTAGGTAGGTAATTAAAGGAACGCAGTTCTTTTTTTGAGCGGTAATGTATTGCGTAGTAATCCATACTAATATTATAAATACATATAATATTATAAATACGAAAGTGTGTCTGTCTGTTACCTATTTACATTTAAACCGCTGAACCGTTTTGGACCAAATTTAGTATGGCGATATTTTGGGCCCCGAGAAACGATATAGGGTAGTTTTTGTCAATAATCATTATCATTCCACGCAGACGAAGTAGCGGGTAGAGCCTAGTATATCATTATACAGATGAAGTTAAATGCATATAAAATTGCAGGTATATGTATATACTCATAAGTACTTAGATACCTACATAGGTAGTTGATCACTGCATACATAACACACGTACCAATTCAATTCAATTTCAATTATTTATTTATTTCAAATCCAGAGATCCATAATATTGTTAGTACACAAATCTTAAAATTAATTAAGGTTAGTGACATTAAAATTACAAAATAATAATAATAAACCTATCTACATACTAAAAAATAAATATAACTAGGCGACCTAAATGCACCACTACTCAGCATCTGTGGCTGCCACATGCAGTCCATTCCAGTGCATGAGCAATACCAAGACAAAGTTTTGAATTAATATTTTTATAAGATAGGTAATGACTTCCATTTCTTCGAAACTGGAAATATAATTTCACAAAATAAAGCGCGTCTAATAAAACGTTCTAAGAAGTGTTTTCGCGAAAAGTGAAACTAGAAATCAGAATTCGTATAAGCGCCCACGCAACGTCGTTAGGATTCTCTACGAAAAGCTCGAATTGGGAGTAAATCCCTACTAATGTTATAAAATGGGACCCGGGTATGTCCTTAAACTACGTCCAAGACCACCGGTGGACGGGCAGCAGCGTCCCTCAAATTCGGTGTACTCGACTGCGATCGCCAACCCGCCTGCCAAGCGTGGCGATTATGGCATTCACCCCCCAAAAAAGGGGGAGGCCTATGTTCAGCAGTGGACGTCTTATGGCTGAGATGATGATGATGATGATTATAAAATGCGAAAGTACCTAACTCTGTCTGTCTGTAACCTTTTCACGCTTAAACCGCTGAATCGTATTTCGACGAAATTTAATATAGAGATTGTTTGAGGAAGAGTGATAGAGAGATATTATAGTATCGTTCGCTACGTAGCGAACAATTAGCATCTTGGCTATAGTTCGTTCTTTTTAACATTAGAAGGAAGGTAAGCTATCTTTTTAAAAATCAGTAAGTACCTAACTAGGTTACTTAGAAAAGTTGAAGAATATAAATGATCGTATTAGATTCATAATTGTTACAGATTTGCCGTGACTTTAAAACGTGTTTTTAAATTAAAAGACACATCAAGATTGTTTACCTTTTTCTAATGCTAAAAAATTAAATGCTAAAAGATTCCATAATGGAAGTTCAGTGTGCCTATAAGTATAGGCACACTGAACTTCCATTATGGAATCTTAAGAGGCCCACTGATTAACAGTCCGCCGGACTTTATCGGCCTGCCAGTTATTCGGAACTGTTTTTTAACTGACTGACTGACTGAAAATTTTGTTAACTGACAGACCGATACCGTCCGGCGGACTGTTAATCAGTGGGCCCCTTTATGGAAAAACTGAGTCTTGTTGTTTTGTTGGGCTTAGTCTACTCTCCGCACGGTAATTTCCTTCTTTGGCTTCATTGGTCGGCAATAGGTTAATTTCCTATAGGTAAACACGCATCAAATAAAAACAAAAATATAATGATAAACCAAGTCTGCTACTGCTGCTTGCCTTGGTGTTTGTATAGGTAAGATTTGTATTATTTAACTATCAAAGTTTACATACATACTTAAGCACTGGATGTTCCGTTCTATATAATCTATCTAGATTCTAGAGGAAAAGCTTCATTTTTTTACTTAACGAATGCAGTCTAGCAAGTCAGCGACCTAGATTCTATTGCCCTGACACAGTTCAGGCACCTGACACAACCTCAACAGGCATATTCATAAACGTAAGACACGATACTAATTTAATGTCAAAATCAATGTCTCGCATTCGCACACACGTAAATGAGCCATAGGGTGAGCGGGATGGATGCGAAATACCAATGTGATGTCGATATCAGCTTCTGAATTTACTTGTAGACACCGCGATTCGGTGACCCACTTCTGACCTGATTGCACACGCATTATTGATTGGTCGACCGTCGTGAAATCAAAATGGTTATTCAAACCCAACACATAAGTCGAAGACTCACACACAACACACAAGCAATTTTACTACTAACTGCTAGTGATATAAGACTTAGAATCGTGGAGTTTATGTGGTTATTGTTTACTGAGTTTCTGGAGGAGTGGAAAAATAACGAGCTCTTAGACAAAGTGTTTGTTGTTTAATGTTTTTTTTATGATGTAGGAGGCAAACGAACATAAGAATCGCCTGATGGTAAGCAATTACCGTCGCTCATGGATACCTGCAACACCTGAGGGGTTATCAGTGCGTTGCTGGTATTTAAGATGGAAGTACGTTCTTTTCTTGAAGGTTTCAAAGTCGTAGCGGTCTGGAAATACCGCGAGTGACAGTCCATTCCACAGTTTAGCAGTTTAGTTTCTAGAGAAACGCACTGGGGACCGATTTTTGAATTTCGAGCGTTCGATTAACCACTCGTCGTGGTATTATCCACTCGTTTTCAATTCTATTAGTAGAATTGACATGCCTAGTAGTGGAGATATTATTGAATGAAATACACGAAATCGAGCGGTCGAAATTCAAAAATCGGCCCCCAGTTGAGGACTGCCAGCCATTAAAGCGGTTTTGTTGAATAGGTAGTGAGGGACTGAATAATGGATACACAGTAAATTACTATAAATGGCTTGTTCTATTAATGTCATGTGCTATTCACGGGTAGCTGAGTCGGGTGGAGCCGTGAGGCTTTCAAAACTGAGGTCGTTGGTTAGATATAACCCTTAACTGGCACCAAGTTTTACCAAGACTTATCTAAATATATTGACTATGACCATACCCGATATATCAAACTAGAAACCAGACTAATCCTCCTTTGTGTTGGAAGGTCAAATGACAATTCTCGGACCCCAAGATCGTACAGGTTGCGGCAGGGAAAATGAAGATGAAGGTAGATCGAGGCTAGTTTTAACATAATTATGTCGCTACGGTAATTTTATCCTATGTTGTGGAAATTGAACAGTTCCGGATCTCAAAGGGACTCATTAAGGATTAGGATCGTATTCTTTAAAACTTTTTCATTAATGTTTATATATATTTATTCTTTGAAACGCAGTCATTCAGAATGTCTACGCGACAACTTAAAGGAGATTGCAGAAAAGAATATTAAAAGAAAAAACGTGACCTGACCATTTGAGACGGCATTGCACAATGCGAGGGCGAAGTACACTTTAACATGCGTTCAAGTTGACAACACAGTACATGACTGCATGTATAGTTGCTTGCTATCCACTTAGACTCAACCACAGAATATCTCGGCGATTTTCTAGGGACTCAACAAATACATATAAATAACGAATTGACATGGCTTAGGAATGCGAAGTAACAACATGGTGACCTAATCGCTCTTTTCGAATTTTGAAAGACGATAGACCGTGAAGCGACGTGCTATAAATTGGGTTGCAAAAATAATACTTACATACAAGTTGGGAATAAAACCACACTGATATTTTTCAGAAATGACTCCGTTTGTCTACGTACGAGCAACTATTACACGGTAAAAAAAAACAGATCTGATTTCAATAAAATTATTTAACAGAAAGTTTTCAACTCTGTGACGTAATAAGATTCATTATTTTCTGATATCCTACATCGATTGTGTAATGTAAGCTACTTAAATGATCATAATCAAACATATAATTGCATGACTCCGTCCAAACGTCGCATTTCTAACCATTCAAACGCTAGTTCAGGTCCACCCACACAGTATTTTTATTCCCGCTAACAAAGCTACCCTTACCGCAAGCTTGGCTGACCAGCATACCCGTATTACATGACTGAATGAAAGATAACGAACACTATAATAGTGATAAAAGTCCGAATGAACGTTGGCAACTTGGTATTATATCCCAACTCGCATGTAAAAGGTCGTAAGTACTAACAGTTTTCTGATAAGTTTGGCCATTTTGTTGTTGAGTTGCCATGACCCGCGGAAAGGTCAACTGGTGGGTGTAGAGCGTTGGAGTTGCATTGGAGCTGCGCAGATCAATGTGGGTCTTCTGACAGGAAAATACTAGAAGCTGCTAAATATAACTGAGGTGGCCTTACCTTAGGTTAAGCTTAGGTTAGCTGTAGGTTAATATTACCTTACATAATTTATTGATTCGGGACTAATTGGGTTCAACAAAAGTTGATTGGACTGGCTGGTCTATCAATAGTATCAATTAATTGTCTCTATTATGAAAGAAAAACTAGTACGAGTCTTATAAGCTTGGAAATGAACCATCAATCGATAATATTATTTCAATAATTGCTGCAATTATTTATTCACTCCCTGGCGTTCAATTGGCTCGTGAAATTTGTTATGCAAGTCATCTTGATACATTTTTTATTTTCATTTGGCGGTTGTCGATGAACGATTGCCATATTGGCTAGGCCTTCTGTTTTCACTGCTTTGGAGTGCATTGTTATTTGTTCTTCTTTATAAATTGATTAGATATGTAAGTTTCTTAGCTCTAACATATTAACTAGGGAACATAATATAGGTTTTAGTTATAGGTAGTTAATAATATATGTCTAGTTAATGTTACGTTTTAATTTGTAGTAGTAGATTTTAGTGTAATAGGTTAACATTGTGTATATGGAAACTATTTCTGGAATATATATATAACAATTTCATTTTCATAAGCTTTCCAAGTTTTATGGAAAAATGGACAAAATCGGAAGAAAAGAATTTGTAACAATCATAAAATGAAGCTTTAACTGCGATGAGTTTCAATAATGTATTCACGCTTATATTAAGCTGGGATAGCGTGGGAAATATTGTTTTGCAATATTTTTAGAAACGTCGATACTCATAGATGGAGCATTTATTACAGTGCATGGATTTTTATTCATTGAAGAGAAATGTAGTCGACAAAGCCTATAATAATAGTGCTGACAAGAGGGTTTCCTGCAGTTAAATTGTACTACTTACTATTAATGTACTACTTACTTACATTTCTATTTCAACTCGTACCCCCAACTTGCATTTTAGATTTTGGAATTTTTGCATTATTTCCTCTCAGAATCACGAGTTCTTTGGATCCTAATACAAAAAAATTGTCCCCAAAATTCCATACATTTTTTAGGGTTCCGTACCCAAAGGGTAAAACGGGAACCTATTACTAAGACTCTGCTGTTCGTCCGTCCGTCCGTCCGTCTGTCACCAGGCTGTATCTCACCGTGAACCGTGATAGCTAGACAGTTGAAATTTTCACAGATGATGTATATCTGTTGCTGCTATAACAACAAATACTAAAAACAGAATAAAATAAAGATTTAAGTGGGGCTCCCATACAACAAACGTGATGTTTCACCGAAGTTAAGCAACGTCGGGCGGGGTTAGTACTTGGATGGGTGACCGTATTTTTTTGCCTTTTTTTGCATTATGGTACGGAATCCTTCGTGTGCGAGTCCGGCTCGCACTTGCCCGGTTTTTGGTGTTTTGTTACGGTCATAGAAGGTTGTAGGTATTGAAAACCGCAACCAAACGGACCAAAAATGTTGGAGACCCTTTTTTTGTAGAAATAAAAAAAAACCCTATTCCAACATAGTTTTTTTGGTACGTACACGTTAAATAGAAATGCCCTAAATATAAGCTACTGCAACTAGATATGCATTGCAAGCTCCCACACGAATAAGATTACGAGTTGGCAAACCACCAACCGGGTGAAGCAAAACGTTTTCCAAGTGCTCTTACTTATCTAAGTCTTTCTAAACTCGGTGAAATGAAATATAAACATAAATATCTTTTTTATTCGTGAAACTAGGCCAACCGCCTGACCTGCTAGATGAGCTAACATTATAAAAGATTTTTATAAGACGTTGTTGTCAGATGGAAACTAGGGCCCAATTGGACTGGACAAAATATAAGGTAATGCTGGCTTCCAGTTGATTGTAATATTTCAAACTGTCAAATTTAATCTCTCAACCCATTTACACTCCGGTGGGGGTTCAATTTCGTAATGATCCTTTCTTAGTTCAGCTCGGAGCAAGGATTAATACAATTTACATTTCAAGATCCTACTTATTGATTTTGCCTAATCAAGATTTCTGGTTGAAGAAATGTCACTGTTGATAGCTGACAGCCATCCATATCCATATTCGTATCCATAACCGTTTCATATCAATATTATAGTTTGAATCGCCCTTCCAAGCAACGCAATAATTAAGTACATAACCTAAATACCTAGCACCATACCTACCACCACCACCATACATACCATACCTAAATACAAAATTGAATGTATATTATTAATTGGATTTCTAGAGTCGGACCAAGAAAAGTCTGCAGCGGATTTGATAGCCCACGCAGTGCAAGTATTATTTATACGTCATAATTTAATAGAAGTTTGCAAGATGTTTTAAAATTATAATAAACACGTTATTGAGTGTGTGTGCTCTTTGTAAGTTTTAGAGCGCAGCCCCAATAGTAGGAATCACGGAGGCAATATAAGCCTGACGTATTTATATTCCTATTGATTGTAATTTTATAGAATCCAGCAATTAAAGCCTAGCCCCCTTATTCATAAACGTTTACTAAAGTTGACAAGCCGATATAATAATCGTTTGTCCCTTTCCGGCGTATTAGTATGATGGAAAGGGACAAACGATTATTATCGGCTTGCTAACTTTAGTAAACGTTTATGAATAAGGGGGTAGAAGCCTACATTCATATAGTCGATATGTGAAAAAGTGAAGCTAAATTACGAACTCCTCAATCTCATCTGCTAATACGTTAGAATGATATAGGTAGGTAAGTGTAAATTTTAATTTTTTTCCCTAGGTTAAGTTATATTTTAAGATTTGTCACGCCCTAGCAGGGTCCATGCTGTACTTTATAATGTTATAAAATTGTTAACACCTTGTAATACCATGGTTGGCATTCAATAAATGATATGAATAAATGATATGATAGGTATAGGTAGTTAAAATAGTTAGCTTCACTACGGTTGGATGTACTCAACTTCCAGGCTTTATTAATCTAAATATGTATATGATATACGATATAAGTGGCGGAGCGTCACACTGTAGCATTAGGCAAGCCGGAGCTAATATCGCTCACTTTTTCTTTAATACCGGTCTCATAAGGACCCAAGTATTATCCAAAAGCTCCCAATTATGGTCCAAAATTTTCCGAATAGAGTTAGACCAAGGTAAGTCGGCAACGATTTTGATAGCGTATGCAGTGCAAGTGTTATTTTAAATATCAAACTTCTATGAAATTATGACGTATAAATAACACTTGCACTGCGTGTGCTATCAAAATCGTTGTAGACTTGTCATAGTCTAACTCTATCTTCGTTCGTGTGTGAATGTGTATCTATTACTTAAATATCGTAGTTCTTTGCTAAACCATTCTTATAAATGAATAAAGAAACCCACACAAAACCAATCAGAACATTGGACCATAGTTGTAGTACCTCTGGACTATATTTGGATAGTTTAACGGTATAATACCTTTGTCTCAAAACAGCCAATGAACTATATAATGTTGGTTTCTAAATGTGGCTCAAGGAGTCGTGTTCTGAATAGCCTAGGTGGGCACGCAGGGAAATTACTTGTGAGGGAGACGTGGAGGGGCGTTCTATATTTAGAACAAGCTGGCAATTGCCGGCATCTGCTTCGTTATAGGACTTAGCATTAATCAGTGGAAACATAATTAAAATGGGGTATTTTTAAACGACGCCTTTTCGGTGGAATGCGATTAGAGTTCATGTGATTCGCGCACTTTTCTAACGTGGAAATTACTAATGGGCGAAGGATATGGGTGGGGGTGCCTGAAGTTGTTTTTTTTTTCACATTTGAAAGCACGATCTAGAAAATGTGAATGCTCAATAGCTCGATAGATTAAACAGTTAGGTAACTAAGCGGCTGTTAGTTAACCGAGCTAGTTGAAAAAATACGGAGGTATTCGGCAAAAAGTTTCATTTTCGCTACCATTGTTCGTAAAACAGAGCACGAAGAAGACCCCTGCCACACGGGTCGAATTTATAAAAAGCGGCAGCCTTCATGTTCGTGACATTGAAGATAAACTGCAAAAATCCGATAAAAGAAAGCCTGGCGCTTATTTTGCCAACTTGACAATTGACACCTGACACTTTTCCTTATAATTCTGGGTGGGTAAGTATAGTTCGTTTTTTTTAGCATTAGAAAGAACTTCAAAGAAGGTAAGCGATCTAAACATGTCTTTTAATTGAAAACGCATTTTTAAAATCAATAACTATTACTTATGAAAGCAGAAGAATATAAATGATCGTATTAGATTCATAATTGTTACATATTTGCCGTAACTTATTTTTAAAATGTGTTTTTCAATTAAAAGACACATCAAGATTGTTTACCTTATTTCTAATGCTATCAAAACGAACTATAGCGACGGTAGGCTACATAGCGTCAATGTTTACATGGACCAGTAATGTTGGGTGGGTGAGCGAGCCCATGCATGTCCGACTTTTACTGCATACCTGATAGGTACCTACTGATTTGTCTGGGTGTCGCCGTCGACGGATACGTCTGGGAGGACATCATCATTATAGATGTCAGGCGACAATATGTCAGCGTGGTGAATGGCCTGGAGGTGTTGACTGGCTATCACATACGCATAGACCGCACAAATTGGAGGAAAGCAATGAACCCCAGGCTCCAAGCAGCATACAAGCCAGGTAAACTTTAAAACGAAGAGAGAAAAGACTGAATTGGCCATGTCACCATATGTAACAATGGTAATGGCACAAGTTACGCCTACGTTGCACACATTCATGCAGTAGCATTATTACTTATCTACTTACTCTAGATAATACCCCGCCACCATGTGGGATGGATAGCTAGGAAGAGAGAGACTTACGGCTCGATTCGGGAAATGAATTAGATCTCTACTAGACATCAACAAGTTACGATATGGATAATTTAAAGATATCTGTAAGATAGATATGTCAAATTTGACGTTTCCGCGATTCTGGAGGTCCTCTTGAAAGATTTCGACAAGTTATGACTTAGATATCCAAGCCACATCTAGTCGATATCTAATGTAAATCTAGTTAGATATGTCAAATTTGACGTTTCCGCGATTCTGGAGGTCCTCTTGAACGATTTCGACAAGTTATGACTTAGATATCCAAGTCACATCTAGTCGATATCTAATGTAAATCTAGTTAGATATGTCAAATTTGACGTTTCCGCGATTCTGGAGGTCCTCCTGAACGATTTCGACAAGTTATGACTTAGATATCCAAGTCACATCTAGTCGATATCTAATGTAAATCTAGTTGATCTCTATATCGTCTCTAGATCTTGTGATTATCTCGTTTCCCGAATACGCTACGTGTTACTCTAGATAATATAATCTCATAGTTACTAGAACATGAAATTCCACCCACATTTAGTCGCCAATACTAAGAGAGTTTACTTACTAAAGAAAAATAAAATTTTCAATGGAATATTTTTTATATGATTTCATTTCTCAGTAAGTAACGAGTTCTCGTTAGTAATTAAATATTAAAAACTCGTTAAATGTTAGAAAGTTTCCAGTATTTATTGGCTTCGTCCGATTCCAGTCCTACGCAGTAGGATGGAAAATAAATATTTAGTTTAATTTCAACGATTTCTTTCCAAGTTCAGCTTGTTTTTAGGTATTCGCGATTGTTTCACAATTGAAAGAAAACTCCAGAAATGTTCTTAGTCACCTTGTCACGTTCTCTGCGGAGCACGTGACATTGTACTTCGCTGAATTGAGAGAATTTACTTTAAAAAAATAGGTCACGCGCTAAACACGGGTACCGTAAAACAACCCAACTAGGTAAAGCCTAGTGCAGTCGACGTCAAAGATATGTTTACACTTTTGCACCTTACTCCTTTGTCATAAGGCGAAAAATGTAAAGATATCTTTGACGGCGACTGTACCACAATTATGTATACTGTGCCTCCAGTGTAAAAGGGTTAAACTCAAAAAATGTAATTTTTCAGTATGGCCGAAAAACGTTTCGAACCGTGTTTTCTCTGCATTGTTTCTAAAAAAATTAGGTTTTTGTTTTTAGTTTAGATAGTTTAAGTCATGAATTATAACTTGTCATTTAAATTAACCTGACTTATGTGAAAGTAACGGAAATATTGGCTTTCAAAAACAACTTATATCCCTTTTCACAAAAATAATGAATGTGTGAAAAGGTTAAACTGCACTTTCTCTAGTGTTACTAAAATCTTTTTGAACTTTTGTGTTGTGTAAAGAAACCATGGGAACTAAATATTGCATTTTTTTAGATTGATGGTACAAAAAACAAACCAAAGAGAATAATATTAATGTAATTAAAGAGTGACTTAATATATTTAATTACTCTGTTGAAATTGTGAATGGTTACTGAACAGAGTAATGTTGTACTGTTGTACTGTAGTAGTGTTGTACTGACAACAGGGCAGTTGTACTTGTTTGTCTTACTTCCCCATCTTTGTTTTTTTATTTTTTGTTTTTGTTGCACAATTATTTCATAATCAGCCTTTTAGATGTCTTTTCTTCTAAAGGACTTTCTTTTTGATATTTGACTTCCACCGTTTTGCACAACATTGACCAACAAAAAAAAAAAATTATATGGAAAGGAATATAAGTGAATATTAACCATAATCATTAACTCAATTTAGCGAAACTAGATGGTGAAAAACGGTCAAAGTAAATTATTTATACCCCTTTACACATCATGACGTCTTAAAAAATGTTTGTAAATAATAAAAAAACTTAAGTTTTACCGTCATTCACGAACTAGACTCGGTAGTTGAAATAGATCTAAGTGAATTTTGATTTCTTTACACCGAATGTTTCTTGAAATGTAGTTTATTCATTAAGATTAAACTTTACTTTAACTATCGTTCGTAACACGATTCTTAAGTACCAATTTTTTAAACGAGATTATATAAAAATAAATCGTTTTGAACATAATGGTTAAGATTTTTGGCAAACTTAAACCCTTTTGCACAATCGATATCTCAGCAATTAGAAGTCGTAGGGCCGTGGGTGTCAGCACAAAAGATGTAGTTTCATGTAATAAACCTTGTACTGGCAAAATTTGTAATTTGGACAAACTCGAGTTTAACCCTTTTACACTGGAGGCACAGATTATGGTTCACGTGTTCAATACGTAATTATGTGTAAATGTTTCTTTCATTTCTCTTGCCATAGAAATACGAGATTCAAGTAATAGTCACATCTGAATAAATATATTCGAGTTAATTTTCACCACAATGTTTAAACTTTTGACACAGAGCTTTTTGGACTATAGTAGGCCAGTTTTATGATATCCTTATTGATAAAGCCGATCCCCAAACAAGGGCTTAGTCTATTTTATCTGGGTAGGCAAGGCTTATAAATATTTTCGCTTCATTTCATTTATCCTTTGGTTATGATATCATAGCCCGCATAACGGTAAACAGCTTTCTTAGCTTTCCACCGTTTGCAACTCTGTTGTTGTCACTTTATATAACCTGTTCACTCATTTCTTAAATAATAATAGGCCTTTATCATCCGTCTCAGATGTTTTAAGCAGCATCCTGGTTACGACACTTGCGTTCGTGGCTGTATAGCCCTATACGAGAGAGGATCCCACGGCCACACACGCGGCAGGTGTATGCTCCATGCGTTTTTCTTTTAATGAGGAAAACCGGGCATCGTCGTGCATGGATTGACCATCGTGAATAGCACGACGCCACACGGGTCGGTCTTCGGCCAGTTTCTGCCATTGGTTACATGAGATGTTAAAGGCAACCATGTCACGTTTCGCGCAATCTTTAAAGCGCAGCATTGGCTGCCCGACCGGTCTTTTTGCGTCTGCAACCTTAAATAATCCCATAGGTATTAAGTCTTAAATAATCCTATAGGTATACTATTAGAAGTATTATTAAGTATTGCCGAATGGCACTGGCATCTACCGCGATATCAGAGGACGCTGGAGTTCGATTCCAGCCTGGGGTACTTGGTCACTTTTTCTTAGTAGAGTCTGGCTAGCCAAAAATTGTTGACAGATATTTCGTTGTTGTATCACCAATTGTCTATGATTTAAAAAAAAGCTAAAAGTCAGTTGTCAATTTATGTCATTCATTCAAATTGTTTGCGGTTTTTATGGGGTTTATTTTAAATAATATTAATAAATTATATGCTGAGTGAGGTTCACAACTATTATTTAAGCTCGTAAATAATTACGACAATGTGCGAAGTCGACGTGTAGCGTTGTATAATGAAAAAGTGCAATGTTTACAACTTCTAACCAAATGTAAACAAATTAGGAGGTTGGTGCTCTATAAATATTTTGATACTTTAAGTACTAGTTCTAACATTTGCCGATTACTTTGATTAAGTACGTGAATTTATTAATGCCTGAATCTCATAAATAGGACAAGTGTATAAAGAAACGGATAAATTAAAAGTTCTGAAAAATATCTATAAAATCGAAATATTGGAACGTTAACATGTGTGTTTGTCGTTGACTGTACTTTAAATAGTGGTAGAAATTATGTGAGCTGACTTTGAGTGCACTTAAACGTTTATTTAGCTTATTTCCTTAGGTACCTTACTTGTGCACAGAATATCAAAGATATTGTCTAGTATCAAAACTATAATTCCTACTACACAAAGTGTGACCAGCCCAAGATTTTTTTAATTTCCCGCCAATAATTTAGGTAAAATTTCAGTAGCCAGACTCTATATGACATTTATTTCAGTTTATATTCCCATATTTAGTCCCTCTAGAATACCTCAACAAGAAGAATAGACTGAGCGTTTGTACGAGAATTTTTTTCTAAAACCGTTTTTGTTGCAGGGTGTCAGTCGCCAATTAATCAATTACAAAGGTAAAGCCGAATCCCAGTTTCCTTAAAACTAAATTGGTCTGAAAGGGTGTTCCACAACAGGGCAAAGGCAACTCCTCTTTCCAGGTCATCACTTTCAATCCGGAGGTCGCGGGTTCAAACCCCGGCTCGCACCAATGAGTTTTTCGAAACTCATCTACGAAATATAATTTGATATTTACCAGTTGTTTTTTGTGGAACGAAAACATAGCGAGGAAACCGGACTAATCCCAATAAGGCTAGTTTCACCTCTCGGTTGGAAGGTCAGATGGCAGTCGCTTTCGTAAAAACTAGTGCCTTGCTAGTGCGTACGTCAATTCTTGGGATTAGCTGCCAAGCGGACCCCAAGCTCCCATGAGCCGTGGCAAAATGTCGGGATAACGCATGGAAGAAGAAGAAGAAGACTGCTGATGTGGGATCACCCTAGACTGGCTGCGCTTGGGATTTCTTACTGCCTACCTACACCTGGAACCACACTCGAATGTGGCGGGATGTTGCGCATTGCATTCATGAGGGGAGTTAGACCACGCGGGTCTAATGCGGTTTCATGGTTCTTCAAAGCCGCGCATTATGTTGTACCAGGGTAGCACGAGCTTGACTTGGAGCTCAATAGGCGTTGGTCCCATTCCCATTTTAACACCCTCCTTTTAATTGCACCGGAGAAATTATTATTTTTATTTATGTAAACTTTATTCCACAGTAAAAAATATACAGTTACAAACTGTTACCTGGCGGTTTTCCAACATGAATGCCAAACATTTTAGTCAAAATCTATTCAGTTTGTCAAGTTCGCTTCGTATCCTCTGGCGTATTATCGTTATCCTTTATTAAAAAAAACCGGTCAAGTGCGAGTTCTTTTAACTCGCACTCGCACACCGAGGGTTCCGTACACACTTTCAACTATAATCACGAAAGACTTGACCAGAAGTATTACTGAGCGATTGTGTACAGCGCCATCTATTGCCAAATTAACTAACTAACTAATGTGAGCGCCCTCTACATGATGGTTTTTCAAGGATCCTTAATCATGTAAACCGATTTCACACAATTTTTATTCTATTTGAAAAAAGGTGTTTTTAGTGTAATCTCATAGAAATTTTAAGTATCATCATCATCATCATCATTCTAGCCTTCAGTCGCCCACTGCTGAGCATAGGCCTCTCTTCGTGTACGCCACTTATCCTGGTCCTGGGCTAGTCTCATCCAAAAGTGCCCCGCAATTTTCTGAATTTTAAGTACAACTCCCGCAAAGGGGTTTAAATTGCAAATATAAAAAAGTTTTCAAGATAGATATGTGTGATTATATTTTCCCTGTAATAGTTATGATAATATTATTATTAAATGAAAATTTCGTAATTTCTCGTTGAACTTCGCAGATAATAAATGTAATAAGTGTAATGTTCAATTTGAGCTCTTTCAAATGATATCCCACTCGACCTAGTAATAGTAACTAGACTTTGAACTTTTGCCCCCTCTTTATATTGGGCATCATACCATAAGTCATTGATAAAAATTAAATTAAAAAATAACACTTCAATGTGTTGGATTAGCGTTGTTCGTAAATATTCCAAATTTCAAATCGATAGCTTAAGTAGTTCTCAAGATATTTAGCAATGTTGTAGACTCACAGACAAACGGATACAGTCGCGCCATAAGGATATGGACTTTTGTTTGAAATAAATAATTATTGAATTGAATAAGGGTTCCTTTTGTACCTTTTTGGTACGGAACTACTAAGTTGTTTGATGTGGTTCATTATGTAGCATTCACTACAACTACTGTTTAATTACTACAACATATGTAGCTGTATGTTATAACTATAAACAAACATAAGGCTCAATTGAATTCACTGCCAGCGCGAGCTACGCGCTACGAGCGTAGCTACTTAGTCGATAACACGGGAAAAACCGTAGATGTATGTAGCATTCCACCTGCGAACAGACAACTTTTTTGCTAGAATCAATCATAAACTGAAAGGTGTCATATAGTGCCATTTTCAACCAAAATGTTAAGTACAGTCGACGTCAAAGATATGTTTACATTTTCGCCTTATTACGAAGGAGTGAGGTGCAAATGTGTAAACATATCTTTGACGTCGACTGTACCTATTGTCGGTTGTCAATATGGCGCTACTTCCAAAGCTTCTATTTGAAATCAACCTTATCGACGACCGACAATGTGGTACCTTTTAGTTGAAAACGACACATGTATTAAAGCAAATGTGACGTTAGCCCTCCAGTGGCGAAGGCTGGATAGTTATCAGTAAAGTTCAAGTTATAAATTACTTATAAGGCCATACATTTAGGGTGCATTAAATCCAAACAAGACGCGTCGACAATACCTCGAAAGTCATAGCATAGCAACAACGTTATGGACAAACCCACTGTCTCCAAGGCCCGCCGAACTAATGGAAAATTACATAGAAAATCCCCGAAAACACCCCAACGAAATCTATGCATAGATAATAAACTATAAAAAAACCCAGACGACAAGGTTATTATGGTGTCTACGCTAGAGACTCTACGTTACAGAAATGAGATCATGATGGTTTTGGGGCTCTCATTCATGAATGTAAGCCTTTACGTCAGTCGACCCACTCGCGGAGGCGCGGTACCCCTCCCGCCCCGCCGCGCACCCCCCTCCCCGTGCTGGGGAGGCACTGACGTCAATCGTGCGCAACAAGTGCTCAGATATCGCCTGAATACATGCTATTTTTAACCTGGTAGCTGCATTATGGGTTTTTACTGAAGACTAAATCTGGAAAGGTTATATCGATGAATGATAATATCGATAGGCGTGGGTAGAGGAACAGTTGACCGCTGTCGTGAGGCAACTAGGTTCAACACGTAGGTACCTATTTTTATTTAAACACGTCTGTATTTAGACCACTGAACAAAAAAGGCACTCAGCAATCTCAGCATCTAAATTTGGTATTTAGGGCGATGGTTAGAGGTTTGAACTTTGACGTCTAATTTTAGCCTTTAATTTGGTAGACGATATTTGTGACGTCCCACGGGTAAAGGTACCTTATGGCGGTTGGCGCTTACGCTATTATTAACGCCGCTCCAATATTATGGCGGCGCTATGCGACGTAAGCGCCAGCCCCCATAAGGTACCTTTTGCCATGGAACGTCTAATGGGGTTGGCAACTGTCAAAGGTTTGCATAGATGGCGCCATCATAGCTTGCCCCTTTTTCTATGAGATTTGGCTTAAAAAGTTTGCACCCAGGGTATTAAAAAAACAAAAATTTTACACAATTCTAGGGATTGACAGGGCAAGCTATGATGGCGCCATCTGCTAAAAACTTCCACCGGCCAACCCCATTGGCCACCAAATGAATTCTATTCACCTATAAACAGAGTTCATTTTTGTGTAAGCTTTCAATAACTGGCCAGCCTTCAATAACTGGCCTGGCCTTATACTAAAATGAATTCTGTTCATAGGTGAAATATAATTCATTTTTAGTTTCTTTAGGGCGGCCGTTACTAAATTCGGCCAGTTACTGGCGAATTACCTACCTATAGTTCTGTGCATTTAAGCAGGTACTATGACCACTTTTATCGCATAGTATGATGACATGTATGGTTGTTATAATTTTATTGCTCTAGATCAGGGGTCTTCAAACTTTTTTACCTTAGAGCCATATTGCCCCTCAGAAAATTTCGCGCGGGCCACCGTCGGTTTTTGTGCCGGGGGAGGGCGCCTAGTTGCTGCTGTTAGGAACAGTTCCACTCTCAATGAATGCGGAACCCCAGGAGCCTGGCTCCCGCGGGCCGGATAGTGGGCACTCGCGTTGGGTGTCGGCGGGCCAGATTGGAACGCGTCGGGGGCCAGAATCGGCCCGTGGGCCGTGGTTTGGAGACTCCTGATCTAGATATTAAGTATTATCATTTCTATAAATTATCATCATCATTGTTGCGAACTCTTTAAATATTTGTCAAAAATCTTAATAAAATATTTAAAGAGTTCACAACAATCATATTAGCTGGAATTCGTCTATTATGTCTGTATAAAAGGAGGTATCTCGGCCACAATATATATTCGATCACGCTCCTTCCCTTCTATCAGACGTTCAAATTATAAGAATTATCAGAGACGGTATTAAGGCTCCCTTTCCATTGAGGCGGAGATGAGAGGAGAGAGAGGTGCGGGAATCAACCAATAGCATTGGTTTTTTTATAAAATTATAATATATTATATATTTAGTTATTACAAATATCTGTAACTTATTTAAAGGTAATTTGATTGCAATGTTAAAAAATACTTTAGTTATATGTAAGAAATCTGCAACGCAGGCTTCGCCATCAGTAACATGCTTCGTCCCAAACCACCCACATCTGGATGCTGATACGCTATAATGTGTCAACCCACATACAATATGCAATAAGATGTGAACTCAAAAAAAATACGCTTACAGTTGACATTTTATTGAAAAATTAATGTGGGTTGACACATTATTGCGTATCAGCATCTCTTCTCCGCTCCGCTGGATTGTTTGCCGCACATCTCCTCTCGCCTCCGCTTAACATTTATTGATCCTCATACAATAAACGACTACCATCAAAAAGGTGCTTATTATTTTTGTATAGGGTAGGGAAGCTGATTTTAATATTCCTAGATACACATTTTAAGTACCGTAAAATCAGATACTTAACTATAGTCCTTTACTGTTACCATCAGTTTGTCACTGACATAAACGCCGTCGAGAACGTAATTTACTTTCTATACATCTCGCTCGCACTCGCATATTAGTGCAAACGGGATGTATAGAAAGTAAATTACGCTCTCGACGGCGTTTATGTCAGTGACAAACTGATGGTAACCGTACTTAAGTACAACTATGGTCCAGTTTTTAGCGCTGATTCTCAACGAGACTTTATGATTTATACTCGTTACATTTATTTTAACCTATGTCACAGAATAAATAATAGTACTAGGTACAGAAGACTCACTCTCTAACATAACGCGTCTGTTACGATCAGGATAGATATGACCGCTATAGTTCGTTTTTTTTAGCATTAGAAAGAACTCCACAGAAGCAAGCGTGCAGTTTTTATCAGGCTCTTTAATTGTTAATAATTATTGAATTATCTAATGTAGCATGGTCAATACATATAATTTACTTCAAATTATTACCGCTAAATGTGCCGGATTTGGAACCACAAGCTTACTTCTGCGAAGTTCTTTCTAATGCTAAAAAAAACGGACTACAGGTGGCGACAGCACCACGCGCGGCTTATGGCTAGACATCAAAATTGGTGTGAACCGGATGTACTTTTAGCTACATGTAGCAAAGCGCCGAAATCGCGGAGTGAGCCACGCCTGCCTATGTCCAGCAATAGTGGACGTCCTCTGGCTGATATGATGATGATGATGATGATGACATTTATTTTGGAGCTTAGATACACTACCTAGCTCACAATACAGCGGGGAAATGCCGCCAGCATCCTTGGTACAATTCCTCAGGGGCCTATTTTAGATTTACGGCTCGATTCGGAAAATGAATTAGATTTCTACTAGACTTACAAGTTACGATAGGTATGGATAATTTAACGATATTAAAATTTGTAAGATAGATATGTCAAATTTGACGTTTCCGCGATTCTGGAGGTCCTCTTGAACGATTTCGACAAGTTATGACTTAGATATCCAAGTCACTTCTAGTCGATATTTAATGTAGATCTAGTTGATCTCTATTAAATCGTCTCTAGATCTTATGATTATCTCGAAATCCGAATAGGCCTGTTAAGCTAGTTATTAATTTCGTTTAGTACTACCACTGTATATATATTGTATGTAAATAAATGATTTAAAAGTTGTGGACTAAATTTACCTGATTTTACGGTACCTACCTAGAAGGTAAGCGATCTTGACATGCCTTTTAATTGAAAAACGCTTTTTAAAAATCAAAAACTATTATTTATGAAAGCAGAAAAATATAAATGATCGTATTAGATTCATAATTGTTACATATTTGCCGTAACTTATTTTTAAAATGTGTTTTTCAATTAAAAGACACATCAAGGTTGTTTACCTTATTTCTAATGCTAAAAAACGAACTATAATTTCTAACACACATGAACGTAAGGGTTTCCTCTGGCAATTAGTTCTGACGTCAAAAATAACCCAGGTTCGGTAGCTACACTGAGAAAATGAAATGGCTAGAAATAAATAAGTTTTTGCTGTCTACAACCGAGTGACTTAGCTCCGAGGGAGCCTGCAAAGTTCGTTGTTAAAAATCAAAGAAGTCAACTAGGTAACCGTAAGTTGTTAAAATTCTGCAATTAAATTTATTAAAAGTAAACAACACGCGTTTATATTGACTAAGACACTTATTTGAAAACAAATTAGTACTTGGTTAAAACAACCAAGAACGTTTAACAATAATTGCTTGTTTGTCAATTACAAAGCTTTAATCCGTATTTTAAATAAGGCTTGGTTGTATTCAACTAAATAAATTTTAACGAAGCCAAATTGGTACTTTGCTAGTGCTTATTTTTTTCCGTGTATGCATATGAACGTAAGGATTTTCTCTGACAATTAGTTCAACGTCAAAAATGACCTAGGTTCGTGAGGTTCGGTAGCTATGCCGCTCACTTAAATACCATCCATCTATACTGCCTACTCTAATAATCAATGTCAGAAACCTTCCTACTTAGGAGAGGTCAGAAACGTTCCTATACTGAGGTAAGGTGGGGTAAGACTAACATGGTTTATTTTGCTAGGGGCTATACACAGGGTGGTGCAAAAAACATGTTTTTTTTTCCGACGGGGCACCCCCTTATTTTGTTACACTTATTATGCTGATAAAATACACCAAGTTTCGTAATTTTATCTCAACTACAAAGAAAGAAAGAAAGAAAGAAAGAAAGAAAATACATTTATTTATTTATTTACAAAGGGGGTGCTCAATCACTTTTGTTAAAATTTATGGTCTTCCTTTTATTTCTGACACTATGTTATTTAGCAAAAAATAATTCTTATGATGAATCCTTTCGATCGGTATGATAAAACTACAGGGAGATTTTTTTCTCGTGTAGCGGGTTCGATTTCCGGTTCAACCATGTAGTTTTTTTTAAATCTTTGAATGCAGATTAAATTGTTTTTTAAATTAAAATAATGTCTTCTTTCAGCAAAATATCCTATCTACGATATTTAAGGTACTTTCCCTTGATGCCCCATAGTTTTGGGACGTCCTGTATATAAACAATTTCATATCGCCCCCGCGATATGTTATCGCTCTTTTCAACTACAATTTGTCACTATGACGCATTTGGAAGACTATTAAACGATTATGTTATTAAATACAGAATTTTAGATTATAACCATTAATTTCTGCTTTAGAGTAAACGACTTAAGCGACATTCGTTCAGTCGACGTTAAAAATATGTTGATAATTTTGCACCTTCTCCCATTGTGATAAGGTGAATATTGTAAACATATTTTTGTTGCAGTATCTTCATTGCTAACCTTAGCTGTTTTACCTGCATAATTTTGAAGTGACTGAACATTCATTACGCATGCGTGACCTGAGGGCCTACCGCGAACCGCGTTCGACGTGTTGCCTCTCTGTCGCATTTGTAAATTCGTACGTAAGTGTGTCAGGGAGGTAACACGTCAAACGTGGTTCGCGGTAGGCCCTCTGCGTATTGGCTAGACGAGCGGGGAGGTGAAGAATACGTACGTGGGACATACCATCGCCCACACAGTTAACTGTCCACCAGCAAACCTTATAACAAAAGGTCTGTGCGGAAAGAGAAGAGTCATGAAATGTATGGAATCCAACACGTTCTACGACTCTTCTCTTTCCGCAAAGACTCTAACGGCTCGATTCGAGAAATGAATAAGAGATTGACTAGATATGAAATGGTAAAGATATGTGACGTTCCATGGCAAAAGGTACCTTATGGCGGCTGGCCCTTACGTTGCATAGCGCCGCTCCCCTTTCCTCTTAATGTATTAAACAACAATAATAAGCAAAAAACAAAAATAAATATTCTCGAGACTATTTCGCCATTTTGAAGTTCAACCGGAAATCCAGAATTACATTGTGGGCGGAATATCCCAACATTTTCATAACGGTACCTAATAACAGTCTGACATATATTTATATTATTTCTTTAAGCCTACCCACGCACATTTATAACCGTAATCCAATTATTATGAAAGCATAATAATAATTATTACTATGTTCTATGTAAAGTTGGAAAATTAATGAAGTATTACCCCTTTGTGATTCTCTAATTAAGTGAAAATTTAATCCAATGTCTCGTTTAATTAGTTGTAAGTAACGAAGTAGTTTTTATTTATTTATTTTAATAATTGCGTCGAATAAAATGGTTAATACTATGACTATTATTATGCTGTAATCATATTTGCCCTATTTTTGAGTATAATGTGTATTGTGACTGTGCTGTGCTGCCGTGACGTTGGAAGCTTTTTTTTATTGAAAATCAGGGTTAATAATTAATATCTACCGTAGGGTATTTCACGTAACTAACTAAACCCAAGTAAATAATAATTTTACAAAGAAAAAGATGAATTCTCAATAAACTATTTCTATTTAAATTAGTTGCGTTAAACTGGTAGGTAAGTATACAAGTAAAATAATATTCCTAAAATAAATCCAATACACGTGGAACTCCAGTTTTAACCGGTAAACCCCGGGTTAGTGGGATGGTGCAAATGGCCCTTAGTGTTCCGTACAAAACTTTTCATTTATTATGAAAATTATACTAACCCTCATCTATTCCCAATACACCACAAAGTATAGAATGTCGTATACGCCCATGAATCCCATAATCTGTAATGCAATTTACAGCAGAATTATGATTTAATGCTAATTACAATACAGCGAAGTTCAAACTGCTGAACCGATTTTCATTAAACAAATAAACATAGCTGAGAACAATCGCAAGGAAACTCACACGTAAAAAATATTTTTCCCTTTTACAACTATTACCATGGCAAGAGAGACACTAAAAAGTTGATTCACTTTTATAATATAGCCAATTTCTTAATGTGGCAACACTACAGTAGCTGTCCAGTGTTGGCCTATTAGAAAATCGGTTCCCTACCCTTACGTTGTTGAATAAAAGAAGAACGTTATCCCCTAGCCGCCCAGAGACCTATAAAAAGGTCTCCTTTTCCACTTGTATAGAAACTGTTATGATACCTACTATGATAAGAGTACAATATCTATTAACAACACTATTAGCACGTAAGGTTTATCTGTAAGTGCTGGTATGTATAAAATAAACAAATAAACAAAACAAATATCATTCTTATATCGGTTTGATGTCATTATTTACAAGTTCGAATTGACCTGATTGATAATGGGGTTTGCTCTTATCATTCACTCTGGTACCATGTAGCGACATCTATTACTTCCTTGATTAGTGAAGCTAGTTTCACTTCAGCTTCACCTGAACTACTAGCGCCACCTATTGGCGTTTAGTCGCAGTGGCGCGCCGGCACAACACAGCTTTTGGGAGCTTTTGTAGAGAAGCGAAGCTTTAGAGGTGAACTCGGTGCTTCTTATTACCGTCAGGTGGCTAAAATTAGCGATTACGGCGATACGCCGTATATGCTCTAAGCGTCCCAAAATGTAGATACAAGATGTACTTAGGGCACATACTTACATAATTATTTTCACGGAAACATAGAACGTGTCTTGCTGGAACCAAAAAGAATAGAAAGTATAGAGGGGTTCTGTCATACTAAATGTTGTAGTCACTGTAAATTTATTGCCATCTATCGACACACGACTATAACTCAAAATAAACAAGTATAAAATTATCAAAATAATGAATATATATGTATATGGATAGATTTGGATAAATAATTTTATTATATTTATATCATTTTGACCCATGTTCATTCACTGATATCTATGTGTTAAAATTGTTAAATATGAAACGGTGTCGTCACGCCACCTAGCCGACCATAGGCCAAAGGTGTGTGCGCCATCTATCCGAGAATGACTTGTTCTTGATTTCCGAGGCACGTTTTTTTCTTAGACTTCATTCATCTTATACGAAGTTACATGTGTCTTTGATAATACGATGGAAAACAATTACCTATGCATTAAGTACAGTATTATGTATTATAAGAGCTAGACCAAGAAAAGTCTGCAGCGATTTTAATAGCCCACGCAGTGCAAGTGTTATTTTAAACCTCAAACGTCTATGAAAGTATGACGTATAAATAACACTTGCACTGCGTGGGCTATCAAAATCGCTGCAGACTTTTCTTGGTCTAACTCTCGTAAAAATTACTTCACGTCTATTTCAGAACAAGAAATGAAATCAGAATCGGTTTGGGCTCCTAGGCGTAAGTTTGTCATACTCATATTAATTTTGATATGCGCCCTTATTGTGATGCACCGTCTAAACCGATTAAAAGCTCGGTAGAGAATCTGAGTTTGCAAAAAAAAACGAAACCCGCATTCATGTTCTTTAAAAAAAAAGTTTTGGTTTATACATTTTTTTTAATGTAATTTTGAAATCGGAAATCTGCCACCGGACAGGGGGACACCCTGGACAGATGTAGTACATACCTAATTATTTTACATCGTATATTCACGGAAATTTACGAACGTGTCTTGCTATTTCAGAATTCTAAATACGAACGTTTCCGTGAAAATACGATGAAACGATTACTTATGCACTACATGATATATTGTACTAGCGAATATGGACCTACAATTTGAACCTGTTCAAACATAGAAAATAATTAAAATTTGAAAGTTAGACTAGACAAAAATATTCAAAATCGTTCTCCTTCTTGATGCGACTGGCAAATCATATTACTTTTTGGTAACCGGGTTTTTTAACCTAATCAGACCCTGCTGAATCCGAATTTGCCGGTTGCTCGATCGAAATCTTGACCGGAAGTGAGATATTTGACATTAAAGGTCCCTTTTTTTGGTTTTTCGTAAATAACTCTTAAACGGTGGCGCATAGCAAAAAATGTTCTATTACATAAGTAATCTACATAAAATTGCCTACAAGAAAGATTCAGTACAATTTTTCGCTAGGATCAATATTCAAAGAGATTTCAACGCGGGAAATTTAATTATAATCACTTCTAAGGTCCCGTTTTTTAGGTTTTCGTAAATAACTCATAAACGGTGGCCAATATCAAAAAATGTTGTGAGACTTTAATAATCTACACAAAATTTTGAATAAGAAAGATTCAGTACACTTTTCGCAGGGATCAATATTTAAAAAGATAATAAAGAGGGAAAGTTAATTATGATAAATTCTAAGGTTCCTTGTTTTTATTTTTTCGTTAATAATTTGAAAAGTATGACTCATAGCAAAAAAAATCTTATACATAAATAATAGACGTAAAATTTCCTACAAGAAACATTTAGAACACTTTTCGCTAGGATCAATATTTAAAAAGGCAAAGCAGCGGGTAAGTTAATTATAATCATATTTAAAGTCCCTTTTTAGTTTTTTGTAAATAACTCGTAAACGGTGTCCCATAGCAAAATAGGTTTTTAAGAACAAATTATCTACATAAAATTTCCTCCAAAAAACATCTAGAACACTTTTCTCTAGGATCAATATTTCAAGCGATATTAAAGGAAGAAAGTTAATTACAATCAGTTCACAGGTCACTTTTTTTTAGTTTTTCGTAAATAACTCGTAAACGGTGGCCCGTTGCAAAACAATATTCTACATAAATACTAAACATAAAATTGTCCACAAAAAAGGTTCTGTACACTTTTTCGCTACGATCAATATTTAAAGAGGTATTAAAGGGGGTAAGTTAATTATATTCAATTTCCAGGTCCCTATTTTTAGGTTTTCGTCTATATAGGTAAAGAACTATTTTATTTTATTTTATTTTAAAAATGTAGACCCAGTATTTTTGGAGATAAAGGCCAGACCATCACCCCGATGGTAATTTTTTGTATTTTAATGTTTTATTTTGGGGGGAGGGGCTTTATCTCCGAAACTATTGGGTCTTAAATTTTGAAAAAATATACAGAATAGAACCTCTATATGACAGGAAAACCTATTAGAATTATGCAGTCAAGCGCGAGTCGGGCATTACTTAGTTTTTGAACCGATCCCGACGGGTTTTTTAAAGGCAATCACTCGCGTTTCACATATACAAAACACATTGTTAAAAATTGGGTAATGCACGGAACCCTTGCAACGCGAGTCCGACTCGCGCTTGGCCGGCTTATTTTCATTTTGAGGTACAGAACCCTAAAAAGAGAAAAGTGTTCCATATGTTTTTCGTAGAAAATTTTATATCGATTATTTATTTACAAGAACATTAAGAACTTATTTTGCTATGAGCCTTATTTTACGAGTCATTTACGAAAACCTAAAAATGGACCTGAAAATTGATTATAATTAACTTACCCCCTTTAATACCTCTTTGAATATTGATCGTAGCGAAAAAGTGTACAGAACCTTTTTTGTGGACAATTTTATGTTTAGTATTTATGTAGAATATTGTTTTGCAACGGGCCACCGTTTACGAGTTATTTACGAAACTCTAAAAAAAAGTGACCTGTGAACTGATTGTAATTAACTTTCTTCCTATAATATCGCTTGAAATATTGATCCTAGAGAAAAGTGTTCTAGATGTTTTTTGGAGGAAATTTTATGTAGATAATTTGTTCTTAAAAACCTATTTTGTTATGGGACACCGTTTACGAGTTTTTTTACAAAAAACTAAAAAGGGACTTTAAAATTGATTATAATTAACTTACCCGCTGCTTTGTCTTTTTAAATATTGATCCTAGCGAAAAGTGTTCTAAATGTTTCTTGTAGGAAATTTTACGTTTATTATTTATGTATAAGATTTTTTTTGCTATGAGTCATACTTTTCAAATTATTAACGAAAAAATAAAAACAAGGAACCTTAGAATTTATTATAATTAACTTTCCCTCTTTATTATCTTTTTAAATATTGATCCCTGCGAAAAGTGTACTGAATCTTTTTTATTTAAAATTTTGTGTAGATTATTAAAGTCTAACAACATTTTTTGATATTGACCACCGTTTATGAGTTATTTACGAAAACCTAAAAAACGGGACCTTAGAAGTGATTATAATTAAATTTCCCGCGTTGAAATCTCTTTGAATATTGATCCTAGCGAAAAATTGTACCGAATGTTTCTTGTAGGTAATTTTATGCAGATTACTTATGTAATAGAACATTTTTTGCTATGCGCCACCGTTTAAGAGTTATTTACGAAAAACGAAAAAAAGGGACCTTTAATGTCAAATATCTCACTTCCGGTCAAGAATTCGATCAAGCAACCGGCAAATTCGGATTCAGCGGGGTCTAATTAGGTTAAAAAACCCGGTTGCCAAAAAGTAATATGCTTTGCCAGTCGAAATCGTTTTTATGAAAAATATGACCAGTCTAAGTGGTCAAGCTTACGGCCCTTGTTAGACGCAATTACCATAAGTTTTTTTCATATAATCATCATTTTCCATCAGGGTTTACATATATATTTAGCTCGCTTTCCCTAGTAGGATATTATAAAATAATTACCACAAAAAATTGTATTTCAACGAAACAAATCAGAAGCTACTGTAGTGAATTAATCTATAGTTCGTTTTTAGGGTTCCGTACCCAAAGGGTAAAACGGGACCCTATTACTAAGACTTCGCTGTCCGTCCGTCCGTCCGTCCTTCCGTCTGTCCGTCTGTCTGTCACCAGGCTGTATCTCACGAACCGTGATAGCTAGACAGTTGAAATTTTCACAGATGATATATTTCTGTTGCCGCTATAACAACAAATACTAAAAACAGAATAAAATAAAGATTTAAGTGGGGCTCCCATACAGCAAACGTGATTTTTGACCAAAGTTAAGCAACGTCGGGCGTGGTCAGTACTTGGATGGGTGACCGTTTTCTTTTTGCATTTTTTTCCGTTTTTTTTTTGCTTTATGGTACGGAACCCTTCGTGCGCAAGTCCGACTCGCACTTGCCCGGTTTTTTTAGCATAAGATCACGGCAAATATGTAAAAATTATGAATGTAATACGATCATTTAATATCAAAACTGAACTACTTAATTTCTTTACCTATTAGATTAGTTTTTACTAAACCTTTAGCTTACGAATAACGAATTCGGCTACCACGTCACAGGCATAGCCTAGTGTGGGGCCACAGGATACTTAAAATTGTTAAGAAGGTTTTTCTGTGAAATAAATATTCTTTATTCTTTTTATTCTTTACTTATATTCTTCTGCTTTAATAGTAAGAGTTACTGCCGGCCTAGCCAAGGTTACAATCGCTTCGACAACGAAAAGCATTATTGTATCTCTATCACTCTTCCATATTAGCGCGACAGTGACAGTTGCGTTTCGATCGCTACGGAGCGTAAGCGATTGACATCTTGGCCACGCGGCCTGATTTTCAAAAAGCGTTTTTCAATAAAATTAAAAGACATGTCAAGATCGTTTACCTTCTTTCAAGTTCTTTCTAATGCTAAAATAACGAACTATAGGTATTTTACTGCGTAGATAATCGATTTAGTTACCTAAATAGGTGCGCCCCGGCTTGCCTTTTTCCTAGCACACATACGAAAGACATCAACGCGTATGGTTTTTGCTTTCATCGTAGGTTTCCGACATTACAAGTTTTTCTAATCAGGAATTTCGTTAAAGATTCAATACAAAGATTACAAAGTACGCCGTTGCCTTTTCTCTTGAATCTTTAAATATTTATCGTTGAGGTTGACAATAGTTGACATATACTTACTCACTTGTAAATCATTACGGATATGATGGTCGTATTTGTCTACGTGACACCGTGATAAAACGGTGTCCGTCCCTTTCTATCCCGCAGAGTTAAAAAGTGACAGTTGTTTTATCACGTGGATAAATGTGGATAAAGCGATCCATAATAGGCTTGCAGTAAAGTTTATTAATGTTCTTAATTACCAATACACTAAGCATTCTAAGCCTAGATTAATAGCCTAATCAATGAATGTTAGTCATGAGCTTCGTACCTATATTATAAACGGACCTATATTATAGTCAGACGACGCAACGGAGCCACGCTGTTACGTCGTCGCCCAAATCTAATGTTTAATTTGTCTTTGGTTTTTATTCGTAGTTTCTTTGTACTTATTGTATTTTATTTTGTAGTTTCACAGTGCCTTGGTTTTACTGTAATGCTGTGTTACTTATTTGACTAATAAATAAATAAATAAAAAAATAAAAAAAGATTAACTGTAAACTTACCATAAATATTATAAACGGACCTATATTATAGTCAGACGACGCAACGGAGCCACGCTGTTACGTCGTCGCCCAAATCTAATGTTTAATTTGTCTTTGGTTTTTATTCGTAGTTTCTTTGTACTTATTGTATTTTATTTTGTAGTTTCACAGTGCCTTGGTTTTACTGTAATGCTGTGTTACTTATTTGACTAATAAATAAATAAATAAAAAAATAAAAAAAGATTAACTGTAAACTTACCATAAATACCTATTTAACTAAGTACAGGTTTAAGTACCTACATAGAAACATTCTTTCAATATTCTATTTTACTGCGGTAAAAAAGAAGTTAGAGGATTATTTATTTAACGTTTATTTCACAAAATAAAAACCTTACAGTACAAAAGTTGGACTGGTATTAAACCATAAGGAATTCTGTGCCACACAACCTTAAATCTAATACATTTCTACGCTAAGAATCTTTCATTCTGCTAGCAAAGAAGGAACTTGAAGATTGTTTAAATGCAAATTATCAATGCCTATTATTTAAAAGGCATTTTTTTGTAACAAGTATTTCTAGGAGGACCAATTGCATAATACTTTAAAATCATGACTGAGTCACGTTTAGACAATACGTTAAAAACCCTATGAGTCGTGCAACCCTAATGACGGCAATAACTTAATATATCTTAATTTACCTGAGCCAGAACCATGGTAAACTTTGTTTTTTTCGGCCTACCTGTGCCGTATGCGAGCTTCTCGGAATGACTGGTATCATACAATAAGCAGTAGAATCGTTCGGTGGCCGTTATCTTAGCATCATCATCACGCAGCGGAGCTTTGAAAGCTGCGGGGGAGGGGCGGCGTGAAAGCCTCCGCCCGCCAGTGCCGCGCCGACCGCGACGCGACCCGCATGCCGCGCTGCCTCGCGACCAGCTGACACACCGACATAAACATAACTCCAAAGTTATGACAGACCGTGCTTGAATTAAAAACTCGAAGGTACCTAAAGTTCAGTGAAAGATTGTTCTGTGTGTGAAGGATTGTAGTGCAGTGCGTGTCACGTGTGTTTACGAAGCGCGTAGGCGCAGGCGGGTCGCACTTTCCGTGAGATATTCGTGCGCGCAGGTCGCGGCCATGTTGCATACCTGAGGCGAGCGAGCGCGCTAGTGTGCGAACAGGACGGAGCGCTTTCGCCGATAATGTTTTTGTTGATGTCATGATGATGAGCGTTGTGGTGCTGCTGCTGGCGCTTGCGGCGCCGGCGGCGGCGGAGCAGATGCAGTCGCGGGCAGTCGACACCGGCGTCGACCTCCGCGTGCCCGAGGACCAGCCACCCGGCACACTCGTCGGCAAGATCCCCACCAAACCTGGCTTCACGTACCGTTTCAATGAGCCCCCGAAGGAGTTCGTTCTCGACCCTGTCACCGGAGAGATCAGAACTAATGTGGTTCTGGACAGGGAGGCAGTTGATCGCTACGCCTTCGTAGTGCTTTCCAGTCAGCCGACATACCCGATAGAGGTTAGGCTTCGAGTGACGGACGTGAATGACAACTACCCGGAGTTCCCGGAACCGAGCATAGCTGTGGCATTCTCCGAGAGCGCCGCGGCTGGCACCAAGCTGTTGCTCGATGCGGCCACTGATAAGGATCTGGGAGAGAATGGGATCGCTAACGACTACAGAATCGTCGATGGTGACAGTGAAGGAAAGTTTCGTCTCAATGTTACTGTCAATCCGAGTGGACAAACGTCGTACCTACACCTGGAAACCACCGGCCGACTCGATAGGGAAACAAACGATTTCTACATCTTGAATATATCGGCACGTGACGGCGGTAGTCCACCTAAATACGGGTATCTACAAGTGAATGTAACGATTTTAGATGTTAATGACAATCCACCGATATTCGATCAAAGTGACTTTTCAGTGTCGCTAAATGAGAGCGTGCCGCCCGGAACCACTGTTTTAAAGGTGACAGCAACGGACAGTGATTTAGGTGACAATTGTAAAATAACATACGAAGTGACGGATACCGAGAAGCAGTTCGCGGTGGACCCTGAGTCTGGAGTGATAACGACTGCTAAGAAGTTAAATTGCCCAAAGTATTGCAGTAATATGACGTGTAATATGACGTGTGTGCTGACAATCATTGCGCGGGACCACGGGGTACCTCGGCAGGATGCGAGAACGTACGTTACAGTAAATCTCATCGACGCAAATGATCACGACCCAGTCATTACCTTTACCTACGTACCACCCACAGCCAACTTTGCCACAGTCGATGAAAACGCTAAGAACGGCTCACTAGTCGCCGCCATTACTGTAACTGACTTAGATGCGGGATTCAATGGTATTACTAGTGTTAAAATTACAGCTGGTAACGAGCTAAACCATTTCCGGCTCGAGAATACCTCCAGTGTTTACATAGTTCATGTTAATGGTGTACTTGACAGGGAAGAGATCAGTAAGTACAATTTAACTGTTGTTGCTACTGATAAAGGTAGTCCTCCAAGAACTGCTACCTCATTCTTAGTTATACATGTTAATGATGTTAACGACCATGAACCAGTTTTCGAGAAATCAGAATATTCTGCTATTTTAAGTGAACTCGCACCTCCTGGTACGTACATTGCTGGTATTACGGCTACAGATGAAGATACAGGGGTAAATGCAGAAATATATTACGATTTCTATGACGGAAATCAACAGCAATGGTTTTTCATAGACCATTTGACTGGATTAGTAACAACAAGATCTATTCTAGATCGAGAAATACAAGGTACTGTCGAACTTAATGTATCTGCTAGGGATGGTGGACCAAATCCTAAATGGGCATTCACAAGACTAAAAATAACTATCTTAGATGAAAATGACGAGGCGCCTTCTTTTCCGCAGACTGACATTAATGCTACTTTACACGAAAATATTAAGCCAATAAAAGAAATCTTAATCCTCACCGCTTCGGACTACGACCAGGGCACTAACGGCTCAGTTTCATATTACTTGCCATCAAATATCGAGAGAAAATATCCCAAAACTTTTATACTAGATCCATTAACTGGCCAACTCAGTACAATAATTGAATTAGACAGAGAAAGAATTAGTCTGTACGAAATACAAGTTCTAGCCAAAGATCAAGGATTTCCGCCTCAGTCATCTACTGCAACAGTTTATCTAAATGTCCTTGACGTAAATGATAATGATCCGGTATTCTATCCCAAAAGGTATATAGAAAGTATTAGTGAAGATGTTCCACCGGGTTCTACTATAGTACAGGTTAAGTCATTTGATTTAGATGAGGGAGATAACGCTAGAGTGACGTATAAGATAGAAAGCGGCGGAGATGGATTCTTTGACGTAGAACCGTGGACCGGAAATGTCGTCTTACAAAAAGATTTTCACAGAGCGCCGGCTGCATCCTACACATTAAAAATATCTTGCAGAGATAAAGGACACAGAAGAGCTTATGATGATGCTATAGTAGAAATCGTTAAAATGGCACAGCGTAAAAATCTTGAGTTTGAGGAGTACAATGGGTACACTTTTAAAATTGTAGAAGATGAAGGAACACAAAAATATCAAGCCGGCCGCTTTGTTGGTAAGGTCAGTGCTCGGATGTCAAGTGAAAGAATTACTTATCATATTTTGGAGGGTGACCCCAAAAATATATTTAAGATTGACGAAAGGAGTGGTATAATTACAACAGAGTCGAATATTGACCGCGAAGAGAAAATGAACTACCATCTAACAATACTTGCCAAAAGCGGTGTGGCCTTTGGGTTCACTACTGTAAACATATCTGTTTTGGATATAAATGACAACTATCCTGTATTCATCGAAGATAAGGATGAAATTCATATACCTGAAAACATGGCTGTTGGCCACGAAGTTTATTTCGCAAGAGCTACGGACCGTGATTCTGGCTCAAATAGAACTGTATCTTACACATTGACCTACAACCCTGATTATAGTTTTCGTATATCAGAAACCACTGGAGTAATTTATCTTAACAAGCCTATATCGACTGAGCCTGGCAGTATTGTACCTATTGAAGTTACAGCAACTGACAATGGAAGCCCTGCCCTTGCTACTAAGCATTCTATAGCTGCAATAATAGACGATGTAAATGATCACACTCCCGTGTTCGACCACACTTCTTATGAAACTTCGTTACTGGAATCTACTCTTGTCAACACTCGATTTTTCGCTATTTCTGCTACGGATGCTGATCTTGATGCAAGTGGCTTAATATCGTATGAAATTGCGGAAGGAAATACTGATAACAAGTTTGGTATATTTCCTGATGGATACCTTTACGTCAAAAGTCCATTAGATCGAGAAGAACGGGACTATTACTCCTTAACTATAGTAGCATCGGATCAGGGAAAGCCAACCAGATCATCACAAGTACCTGTTGTTATTCACGTACTCGATGAAAATGATAACAGTCCACAATTTACAAACACAACGTTTGTATTCAAAATTAAAGAAAATGAACCACAAGATACTTTTGTGGGTAAATTGACAGCAACTGATCGAGACATCGGACGAAACGCTGAACTGACTTTCAGCCTCTCATCGGCGCAAAATGATTTCAGAATAGATACTAGAAACGGATTTATCAAAACTATGAAATCATTTGATAGAGAAAGCTTAGTACACAATACAGGACAAAATTATATTACATTAACAGTAACAGTTACTGACAACGGAAAACAAAGACTATCTGATTCCGTTAGAGTTACAATTTACATAACAGATGTAAATGACAATTCTCCTATGTTTGTGAGAACTCCATACAAAGTGGAAGTATCTGAGGGAGCTTCCGTTGGAGCTTCAATAATGAGAGTGTACTCGACTGACGCTGACGAAGGTCTTAATGGGGATATATATTACAAACTTATTGGAGGAGATGACATGGGTAACTTTATGTTAGATGAAGCCACAGGTCAATTGTTGATCAAAAAGTCCCTCGACCGAGAAACAGTCGATAGTTATCAGCTAACGATATTAGCACACGATTCAGGACAAACTCAACAGCTGTCCGCCACAACGACCATCTCCGTTAAAGTTCTTGATGAGAACGATAATGCTCCGGTGTTCACACAAACTCAAATGAAAGTGTCTGTGCTGGAAACTGAACCTGTCAATACAAAGATAATCCAATTTCATGCAACAGACGCGGATCTTGGTATCAATAGAGAAGTGCAATTCTCAATAACGTCAGGTAATAGAAAAGAATCATTCTTCATTGATAATTATTCGGGTGAGCTTTTCTTACACAAACAATTGGACTATGAAGATTTGACGTCCTATGTTTTGAATATTACTGCAACCGATAATGGAAACCCAAGTTTATCTTCTAGCATTTCCTTCATCGTTAATGTGATCGACGCAAATGACAATGCACCCATATTCACCAATACAGCTATTGTGCGACAAATTAGAGAAGGGATTCCGAAGCATACCCCGATAGTTACGGTTACCGCAGAAGATCCAGATTCAGGCTTGAATGGAAAAGTTTATTATTCGATCACACACCAAGACCCGAACGACAACAAAAGACATTTCGCTATAAATAATGTAACAGGGGTCATTCATACTTTATTGCCCATTGATAGAGAAAGTATTGACACGTTCCGCATAACTGTTGTCGCGTATGACAGAGCGGAACCTGTGTCGGCCAGGCTGTCTGCCGAGAAACTTGTCACGGTTATAGTAGAAGACATTAATGATAACGCGCCAACCTTCGTATCAATGAATGCAGCCGTGATTAATTCCAAGAGGCTAGGAAGGAGTGCCGGTCGGGGATTATTCATCATGAACGTGATCGCACGCGATCTGGATTCGGGAACGAACGGACTGGTCACCTACAAGCTGATTCACGGTGGAAATGATTTGTTTGATTTGCATAGAAGTAATGGCGAGCTGACTCTTCGGTATCCGCCAGCAAAGCCAGAAGCGCGGTGGAACCTTGTCATCAAGGCAACGGATGAAGCGGTGCTGAGCGAACAGAAAAGTACTGAGACTTACCTTACTGTGATTATGGGTGGCAGTGAGCTGGAAGGCGTGACTTGGACGAACCCGAGATCGGTATCAGTGGCTGAGAATGAACCCGTGGGTACGGCGGTGCTAAACTTAACAAACAATTACAAGTCCGGGTTGGAGTATTACATAGTGAATGTGACCGGTGACGGCCGACAAGTGGACAGACTATTCGATATAGATTCTTCTCTAGGAATCTTGTCTACTGCTGTTTCTTTAGATCGAGAAGCTGGTGTTGACAGATATGAAGTGGAAATTTGTGCCGTGTCTTCGGGATTGCCTCTGCAAACAACTACAACCAAGGTAAGGTTTTATATTTATAAATTAAAGACAATCAACCAAAACAATCAAGTTTGAAAATATGAATAATATTTAATAATAATAACAAGTGTATAATCACATGTTAATTAAATTTCATCTATTTACATTTTAAAAGAACCAGGGTTCACACACAAAGCGTGGGCGCGTCGCAAATTAACGCAAATAAGTTCAGTGGCAACATCGCTACGTAAATGAGGATTGTACGAACAGTACAGAACGCACTGTGTTCTGGGAACTTTACGATTGGCTCCAATAAATGTAGCCCTGACTAGCGACGCAGGAATTACCTACGCTAACCCGATCTAGCGCATTCGATTACCATTTATGACCCCACGATAAACGCACTACCTTAGCGAACAACCCAAATCGTTTCACACTTCATCCAATAACGTAACGATTCTTTTTTATTTGGACTTTTTGTTCTCTTGATTTTGATGTTAAGAATAAAACCTAATTATTTATTGTTGTCTAGTTTTGTTACCCTGATTTATTTGCTATGTCTATACAATTATTGGCTTGTCATTATAAAATATCGTCAGATGGCATTTATTGTTTCTGTTCAGTAACATGTTAATTGGACTATCGTTCAATTAAGCTTGCGCAATTGTCGGTCAAACAAAACATCGGAAAATAAGGGGATATTTATTTGAAACGAATGCTCGTTAGCGTCGGTCGGCCGCTGTCTAATCGCGGTTCTAAATTAGCGATAAGTCGCGCCTCGGAACGATATCTTAACATTCGTTCTGAAACCTCCGCAGATTACATGAGGAGCACGGTTTTCGTCTGTTAATCGTATTGCTTCATTATTTATACCTCGCATTATCGTTTGCCTTAATTTCTATTTTAACGTTTCCAATTCAACATTAACTTTATAAATTATTCTGCGTAATTCGAGGTTTAAAACAAGTTTTAATTGCACATTTTTAACTGAATCAAATTGTGTAAGTACCTAACCGTCAATTGGTTAGTTTAGATGGAACTAAAAAATAAGTGAAAACATTTTTAAATTACCTCTAATAAAAACATAAACGCATTAATTTTCTTGCAATGTTTCTACCAAACACTAACGAAACGCAAAAGGTCGCCGCGGATCGTTTCGCTTCAGAACCTAGCGTAAGTGAACAATTTATCAGCGCCTTTTTGCTCGTCTAAAGATGTTCTAAATGTTTTATAGACCAAACACCCCCGAGCTGTAACGATCGCTTTTTTCACGCCCGTATCTCTCGCGCAACTTTGTAAACCAAGTTGTTAGATACAGTTGGGAGAGTTTATGACTTCTGGTGCCTGCCCTTACTTAAAGGTTTAACCATTTCTTCATTAAATTGGCATTCTTTTGCTGCGTTCTGTAGTGGAATAGCCGTGATTCGCATAATAAACTTGAGCGGATGGATCTGAAGCAAGTTAAGTGAAGTTAAGTTAAGTGAAATCAGCTATTCATTGAAGTATTCACACATTCTTTTCCTGAGTTGTTTGATATTATTTTGTACCTGACATTCCTTTACGTTAGCCATTTATTTCAAAAACTTTTAAAAGATTTCCTAAAACAACGTTTCTATTTTTAAATAAATGCTATCAAATTGTTATATATTTGTTACGAAATCCAATTCAACATATGAAACTAAAAATTCCAAGTAATTTTTATCGTGAAGTGATTTCCGATCCCAGCTTTAGGTGCTTAAGTCTCAAATTTTGAGACAACCTTAAAAATGTGAGTCATAAAAAACTTAAGAGTTGCTTGAAGATTTTTTCATCTCAAATTTAGATACGTGAGCGAAGTGTTTCGAAAACCGGATGACATTCAATTGTTTAAAACCGTTGACAATATGGTTGGGTTTATGCTGCACGCGTTCCGAGCGATTCTGGCTTGAAACGATTAACCTTCGAACTGAAAGGGGCCTTTTATAGTAACGAAAGTCAAATGTGACTTTTTACTTGCCCGCAGTAAAAGAGCTAAGAGTTTAAGTCGTAAAATTTCTCGTCGCATTACGAATCCGACCCTTATGACGAAACTATAAAATGCTAACCCGCGATAATGCGAGTAAAATTATGTGTACTTAGTGTTTATGTATGTACTAGCATTTTTACATTTATTTGACAACGTAATACTTACTTTAAATATTAACTAGGTACTCGTGGTTGATGACGATTTAGAATCAGCATATTATTCCCAAAATGGAATTTCGTACTAACAGTATTTTAACGATCTTCTAAAAAAAAGCCGTACGCACCTAATGGGTTGGCTATAGTATATAGGTCCCTACGTATTTCAGTCATTATCGGTACAAAAAGTACTGACAATGATAATTGACTGAACCTTTGACAAATACGAACGTTTCCGAGAAAATACGACGGAAAACAATTATATGCATTACATACATGTTTTCCAGTGATCAGGAAAGCGTCTATAGATTATAAAAGATTGTAAAGTGTTAAGTATGTAGATTGTGGATTTGGCCATTTCCTTCACGTGTTCGGCAGTCACCAAGCAAACGTTTGTCTGTGGTTGAGCCATAACATACGACACTATATTGCAGAGTCGGTGCCAAGTCTTTTTACTACTATTTGTACTGACAAACTTGTCCGATATGGACGTGGTGTGCATGTTTGCCGCACCGTTGACATTATGTGCGCACTTAAAATGCACTTTTACGATGTGTTTGATGCGACTGGCGAGGCGTCAGGCCTGGTAATAATATCTACATAGATATTTCTGGATGTTATAGCAACAGATAAGCTTGCTTTTCGACTTAGCGGAGCCTATGTTCCAAGTCTGGCGGTGATTATACCTTTGAACGGTAAAACCCTTATACTACGTGTAGATTTACCTTTCTACTATATCCAGATTGGTTTATCTCAACACGCCACCAAGCAATATCAAAAATGAAATAGATTTCTTAAGTAACAATAAAATTAGAGCCCTTTAGATATTTCCAACCTATGTCTGGTTATTATTTTTCCAAGTACCTTTGTATTTATTTTCTTGCTTTTTTTAATAACAACTTGGGTAGGAATAGGAATAGCTTTGACCATTCTGTAGAGTTTTGCCTAGTGCTTAAAAAAACAACGATAATCTCACGTAGGTACCGCCTTACCTCCACACGCATTCATATAAAATTATTTACCCGTCATTGCTTCCGCTTGGACAAAACGGACCGCGTGGTACTCACGCGGAATCCCGATCCAAATCTATTATCGACAATCACAATCAGACATCAAAACGCACCCAGCACCCGCAACCGCTTAAACCGTATAAGGGGACACTTACAAAAATTATTGGTGGAAAAAGCTTAAAGGGTGAGCTATCAACCGACACCAAAAGCGCATTAGGGCGCCGCATTCCCAACCTGATTTATGCAACTTGGCTGGGGGCATCGACATCCTTAATGAACCTGCGGGCCGAAGCAAAAATATAGATGCGGGATCAGTGACTAAAAACATCTCAACATCGAAGTTTGATCAGCTCAAATCTTGAGTTCTCTTAAAACTGGAAAAGAGGTCATTAGAGCAGGATGATGTGGATCAGACACTTTTTCTATTAGATCGAAATTGCGTCTAGGTACTGTAATATTTTCACAAGCCTCTATACGCATGTTAACAATATAATTTGGATCCTTTGCCTGAGAAATGTTCCGGAGAATGCTTTCACAAGGCGCAGATTTGCACAAAGTGGTGGTTACACTAACGAGTACTCATCATCATCAGTTTTATTATATGTACGTCCTACTGGTTAGTGAAGGCTTCTTTCATGGAAAACTTGGAACAACAAGCACAAGTCTCCTTACTACCTTAACAGCTCCAGATGGAAACTTCACATTTGAACTCTTTCCCTAATGTAATGTGTATAAGCAAATTTCCTTAGTATTCCTTATTACCTATATACACATATGTTTATTCCTTAACCGACAAGCTAGTTTACTCTGACCGATAGACAAGTTACTGATGACAATTTGTTACATACATTTCGAGAAAGTCACGAGAACGAGTCAGGATTCGAAGTTCAGACGACCCCATGTTTGAAAGTCGCTTAAACAACTTATTTCGTCAGAACTACCATGGCCCGTAACTATATGACCCATCCAATAACAATGTTAACTCCCTATATCTACTGACAAGTGACATGCCATCATGTAGCTGGCATTGTATTAAAAACAGAAGAACGGAAATTACTTAATGGCTTTTAGAGATTACGGCTTTCCTTTATCCCGTGGCATGGAGACGTAAGTAATTTTTTTCTTACGATAACACTTTTAGAAGACGCGCCACCCAAACGCCTTATCATTGCACCTCAGGACGCATTAAGGCACAGCTATAGGTTAAATGTTCGATCCAACATTTAAAGTTGTACTGACCGGCCACCAATAAATCCGTTGATAAAAACGAAACGCTAATAAGTTAAACACTGGCAGTAAATCGGCGATTTAGAGTGACGCATTTTGACGATACTAAATACAAATAATTCTGAAGCCGAAACATCGATAGGAACTAAGTGTATCTGATATAGGTACCGTTTATGCCTTTTTAAATTGAAGATGAATTAATCGTCGTTGAAGTGCACTTAGTGCATGATAAAATTGATAAATTCAAAGGAAAAGTTGAAGGAAGCTAATTATTTTGGTTTTACATTGACCCCTTACTTGCCCTGCGATACCGCAAAATTAAAAAAGAAAGTCGAAACCAAAAATGTGTGTATAGGTAATAATAATAATCAATGTTGCAGGCGTCCACAGGCTACGGTGACTGCTTATCATCAGGCGGGCCGTATGCCTGTTTGCCACTGACGTGTATTAAAAAAATGAGAACAGTGAATTACTTATAGGGATTGACTAGGTTTCATTCCGGGGAAAAATCGTTTTCCAAAAATTTCATGCAGGACTCAAAAATAGTCGATTTCGATTAATACAATATTTAGGCTGAAATACTTACTTTCAGCATAAATATATTGTTGATCGAGAAATTAAATGAGGTTGTTTTAAATGAAATGTATTTTATATGCCGATTTATTTTATTATAAATTCTAGCAATTAAATGATGGTGCAAAAATTAAACAAAAAAAAGTTGTCACCCTTTACTTGTGCTTTTGTTGCATCGCTTGTCACCTAAGTTAGCACGAGGTCTGCTAGAACGTGGTATTTACAAATATGGCGCACCTAAACCGAAGGATGTACTGATGTAGGATGGTGTTATACTTGCGCAAGAGTCGATTTCGCTTCAATCGGCCGTTAATAGGCGCGAGCGCAGCCCGGTCACGACGACCCGCACAAACACGACGGCTCACCAACTTGTCACTCAATTAGACGAATGCATTGTCTTTAAGAGGCCTTTCGGACGCGAGTTGGGTCATACACGTTTTTTAGCAAGCTCGTTCGCGTCTTTCCTGTAGACATCGCAAATTTAAGGGAACCTAAAGCTAATTTTTACAGGTAGGATCCATATTTCCTTTTTCTAAAATGTGTTTTTACCCAGTTGTGATTAGTTGGACGTGATGTATTTCTTGGACCATGAATAGGGATGATATTTCTCAGTTTTATTTTCTACGATTAATTGCCGATGCCGATTGATGAAGGAAGCAACAGTAGTTGTTTACAATGTGGCTAATTCAAACCCTCTGGTTCAAGTAGGTACAAAAAACTTAATTTTATAAACTTCCCGAAAATTATTGGCCTGACGTAACTAATAAAGCGTCGGTCAAGGGACAAATCCATTCCTACATATTACAAACGAATAGACGATGGGCCCTATCTATTCTCACCTGAAGCGGTATCATGGTCGCATCTTCATCACCTGTCATGCCATGCGTCACTTTCGCACTTACATATTTGTTAGAACGTGGCAGTCATGGTGACAAATGATAAAGAGCCGTCCATCTTTGCCCTACTGATAGGAAATCAGAGAAATCATGATAGATGGAAATATGTAAATTTTGGGAGGGCTGTAAGATTAGCTCTCCTAAATCTACATACTAGACGAGATCTGCCTACTAATGTCTGTCGAGAAAAACAGTCGACGGCAAAATGTAATCTCACTGGAAATATTTTCAAAAGATAAGTAGAACATTTACCTTTACCAATGTGACAAACAGACAAGTTGATTCGGTTTCTTTTCGTCTTAATCGGGGTATTAAGACATAAAGATATTATATCAGCTTTTACACGACTGGTTTAAAACACACACACACACACACACATTTAACTTTGTAGATATATTTTATTAGTGTTTTTCATAACGTCTAGATTCTAGAACATAAAATAATTTTCTTACTCAAACGATGTTTGCAATTTTGGCGGTATTTATCCGCATCAGCGTACAACCGCGTAGCAAAATTATTTAATTCTTTATTCAATATTATGTACTTGTACTTACGAGTATCATCAACTGGAAAGGCCTCTTAATAACAACTTCAGTTAGGTATAACAGAAACGGCAGCTGTACACGATTTTGCCTTATAGTTATTTTACAAGATTACGTACGAATGATATTATTTAAGTATTTTGTTTCGTTCAATTCAATAATTACAATGTAGATTAAGATAAGTCTGCAACGATTTTGATAACATACGCAGTGGAAGTCTCTTTATACGTCATAATTTCATAGAAATTTGAGGTTTAAAATAACACTTGCGCTGCGAGTGCTATCAAAATCGTTGTAGATTTTTTATTTAATAAAATCGGAGGTTTTTCTCTTGGTTTAACACTACTTAGCTAACAAAATGTTTTTGTATCCTTTTGCGACTACTTTTTTTTTCTCGAGCCTTATAAAATGTGTTAGTACCTATATTCTTAATAATAACTCGCCTTAAATATTTCGCAAAGCCTGCATCTTGGGACTCATAACACGTTCATTGATATCTAAATGGCGTGTGATCTTCGTATTTAGTCGCAACTAATCTGATCATGCGTTATCATTGGTGGCGCGAGCTCGGGCGTGCCTTGTTCTTGGGTGAACCAGTGTAACGTAACCTCAATTCCTAACAACTTTACTTAATCGAATAGCACTTTTCCACTGGTCCGACTCAGTGATGAGTTCGTTTGCGCTAAGCAAGCGCTTGGAATTTGCCCCATACCATATCGTACAAAAATCCACAATATTGAATCTTGAAAAATTTTACCGTCGTAAATGGCGATGATACCTGAAATAAAATGCAAATAACAATAACACGCCGTCCAATTAACATAAAATAAACACAAAATTACAGAGGTGTTAGAGTTTTAGCAGCAAATCGTTACGTGCCTCTATATTTCTGTCAACCTCGCCAATATTGTTTGTATTTTATTATTGTAAGATGAAGCGAGAAACGTTTTAATTGGCGTAACATCGCAAATAAAGCTATTAAACTGATAAGGTTTAAAGTAGGCGCTATTAAAAATAAGGTCCATCGGATGTAGTAGCCCATTTTATGGTAGAAATCTTGAAACGTTCTTTCGAATGTGGGAATAGTCTGTCCATTAAAAACTATTTTTTTTATGTTGTTTACTTATTCGAACGGATTGGTAGGTAAGCTTGACTTTGTTACATTGAAAAGCGAAATAGATAGGTAGGCAAAAAGACCGAACAAATATTTAGGTAGACACTCAACAAAACAAAACGAGTTAGAGTGAGCATATTAAAGTAAGCTAAAGTCAACATAAGCAAGAAACTTGATCATAAATTTTCAATGTGTAAATTGAAATACAAAAGAAGATTCCATCAGGTTTATAGCTACATACTACATCTTAAGGTATAAATATAAATAAGCTCTTATTTAATAGGTACGTAAACACGGTAGCCAATCCTTTAAGGAATTCTTCACATAAAGGCGCAGTTTTAATTACCCTCAAGTCTGAATCTAGCCTGACCCTAGCAACCTGTAATTGTGGCTTATACAATAGCCGTGAGATTGAGTAGAAAATCGAATCGTTTACGTCGAAGAGAGAGTTGTGAGAGATCGTGCTCAGGCGGGCTGATCTGCAAGCCCAGCAGACAAAGTAACAACTATGTATGGACCGCGTACATAGTTAGGACCTTGTGGTAGTATGTATAGTGATCCAGTACGCGATGAACGAGTGACGAGTACAGGTGACTTACGGAACCTGTTACTAAGTAAATAGAGCAAGTGCTTGCGTGAAAACATGGGTGTCACGTTTGTAGCAAACTTTTTATTTCAACAACAGCGAATGTTGATTTAGTTTTCGCAAATACGTGTCGGGCCACGCGAAACTGAGCAAGCTAATAAAACTACTTAATTTATTAGACAACTGGCAAATCTAGGCAAGAATTTTAAGTTCATTACGTAAATCTACTTCAAACAGTTTTTTATACCAATCCAAAGTCATAAATTATGTTTATATACAGCTCAGATAAAGTTGATATACTGCTTTGAAGCATTTTCTCATACATAAGCTGAGTAAGTATGTAGGCAGATAGGTAACATATTTATATGAGAAGCATTATCGGAGACTATTAAACATTGACAAATTGTATGGGCCGCCTAAAATATCAGGTTCCAATATACCAAAGTGATTAATTTGTCAAATGTTATGGACTGCGGCTGGGACGAATCCGTAATGAGCTTGAAATCAAAGATGCTCGGTTCCAATACGTATTCGAGCGGTCGTACTAATGTATTTATATCAATAAAAACTTTATTATCACACTGTGATTGATTCCCGTTTCATGTTTCAAATAATGTTTAACCATGCTTCTTTATGAGTACTTGAATTTCCGTTATATTTAATTTCTGAAACGATGTTTAGTAAAATAGAAACAAAGCTCTTAATGTATTATTATTTAGATTTTAATTGAGTTGCTTAACTCTAAGTTGAGAACTTGCATTACATTTCTATAAGTTTCATTGTTTAATTCGTACTGTTGTTTAGAAAAACGATGATGGGCTATTGCCAAATAAAAATCATATTTAAGTAAATATTATTTTTACATATGATTTTTATTTGTCTATTAGTAACCGTGTACCTTCTTTAATTTTAGATGTTACACGAGGGGAACTCATTAAATGAATACACCTACCCAAAAAATACATATATATTTTTAAACTTTGAGTGCCCCTTTATTGTTTTCGCCTTAAACTGTAATGGTTTCTTACACTTATGTTTGAAATTATCTACGTCAATATAACTAATGAAACTTCTAGAAGGTCAATATCGCAGGCACGGAGAGATTTGCCCCGATACCACTAGTGGGCGGCCGAGTGCTGGAAAATGACACTATTATAGCATCTCGGCCGATGGACTCGCCGCCATTTTCTATGTCGAGAAATATGGCAGTTTAACTGGTTTGACCAGCATTCTTGTTTATATTTAATTTTTAAACTCTTTCCCGGCAGCCTTTTAACAAAGCTTACGGCGCGGCGGCGTTAAAATACCTCGTTATAGTAGTGGTTAAAAGTCCCAATGATTTATGGTTAGTGTCTTATTAGTAGGTACGTATTTTTTCTACACATATGCGCTTTTAGAAATTTTTAATGTAAGTAATACCTACCTCAGTGCTTGGCTTGACTTTAAAGTAGAAATAAAAACTGTAAAATGTATTTTCCAAAATATATTTAAAATGATATAGGTACCTACATTTATATAAAAAAGGTCAAATTATAAGGCATTACTCGTAACTGTAATCGTCACAAGCATTCTTTCATAGATCGTTTCTTGACAGTTCTTCGGCTGTGCTTGTTTTCTTATCGCTATTGACTGTAACGACCACCTCGAGCCGACCTGCCGCCCTCCGCGCGTCCCCTTTCCCGAAGACCGCAGCAGGGACAGTGATCGGACTGTCACAGGCCTCACTTAATTGGTTGGCTTATATGTATGCATTCACGTGAAGCCAAACCGGTTCGTGGGTCTGTTGCTTTCTACGTCAGATACCTTTGGATATAGGCGTAGTTATAGAGACATGTAGACCATAAGTTTAAACTTGTATGAAGTTTATTATGATTTGTGTATCATTGGCAGCGGCGTGATGGGACTTTAGCCTGCTGGCTTGTAGCTCTCTTATTTATGTTTCTGTATTGGGAGCTTAGTATATGGAACGTCCTAGCATGTTGCCATTAAGCACACGCACCTCATGTGTAAATTGAATGTCAAACAAAATTATCTCGTATGAGAATAGTTGAGCTTCGTGTTTCCAGATCGTTAGTTATTGTGGCTATGTCTACATTGTTGTAGTCTTTTTTGTAGCAGTCAATCTAAGGTAACTTTGCATTAAATTGAACAGAATTGGAGATTTCTCAATATTCTGTTTGAGTTTGAGTTCGCCTTTGTACTAATGATGTGTGTTCTTTAGTGTTTTATGTTTCTTTTTGTACAATAAAGTATTTTACTACTACTACTACTACTACTACATCATCATCGTCATCACAAACGTCATTGTTTCATAGCAATTACCTTAGTCATTGCGAACGCCATGCAGGGTAAGCTAACCAACTTTAGTTCAACTCTAGTGAATGCACTAACTAAAGTACCTACAGTACGCCAGTTCTCATTTCCTCTTAAGCATTTAATGTGGAATATTCCTGAATTATATAGATCGGACGCTACCATTGAGTTCCGAATGCCAATAGCTTTTAAATCGACGTTTTACCGCCACCTGTAACTTAAAGGCCGCAAACCTTACGCCTCCACGACGTTTCGCAGCGAAATTGATTTCCTGATGTTATCTAACCTCCCGAGGGAACGTTGGATAAATAAATACTTTACGATAATCTGTGGTGATCTGAGACAGGCCAGAATTACAGCACGGCGGAGATATTATTGCATTTTAATACTGCGCGGGCACACCTCCGTCGCGTTATGTTTTGATATAATTTAGTGCGTTATTGTGCCCACTGCCCGAGGATCTCCTCCCCGTATCACAAATGTATTTCATTTTCGGGGACGCGCTCTCATCTTGATTTCTCGCGTCCGATGTACTAAATTACAATTAAAGGTATAAATTTTGACATATCGCATTATATTTCGGGGCAAACGGTTCATTCGCGTTGATTTTGTGCTTTGATCAGTCGACGAATGCGATGAGATGGCGAGAAACGCTGACTTACTTTCATTTGAATGGCTTTTGATTAGCTTTATTCAGATTTGTGAAATAAAAATGATAATTTATGGTGATTTATAGACGCATTAAACTTTTCACAGTATTTTTTGTATGGCCTGTTAGCAAAATGGCCCCCAAAATAACAAGCGCCCAACACCTATTATTGTTCAAGTAAAATTACTAAATTATTATAAGTAAATATTGTATATTTTTACTTTACTTAGCCTGTGAAAACATAGAAGATAGGAAGAGAAAAAAATAACAATGTTATTTGTTAACAGACATCAGATTTTAGGGGGCAAAATGAAATGACGGGTAGGGACGATAAACTCAATCCTTGATGATTCTCCCAGCATGTACCTACTAGTTGATCACTCAAAGTTTTTCATGTACTACTTAAGGCCCCCCCCCACATCTGGCGTCTTTCGAGCGTCGTCGTCTGTCGGCGTCGGTCCAGCGCTATGGAAAATGACGTCGCTGCGCAGTTGCGTCGACGCTGCGTCGACGTTGCGTCGACGTCGGCCATAGAATTGTAGACGCCGACGCTCGAAAGACGCCAGATGTGGGGGGGAGCTTAATTGTATTAATTAAAGTACGAGTATGATACCTAAACAAAATAAACTTAGGTACTTACTATATTTATTTATACCTATCCATTATTTTTAAGGCAATATAAGTTTGAATTCCTGGGCTTTTACTCGTACTGTTTGCGATACCGGTATGCCCCACCATGTATAACAATAACAAAGTATGTTGTTACATTGGAATGCCTTACAAAGTTGTATTTTATTACGCGAGAATGACTACGGTAAACAATGGTTGAGTTTTCGAATGTCTCATTTAGTTGTAAAGGTTACATTCGGATACTAACCACAGCTACATTACTGTTGCGACAATATATACTGCTGCAGTACCAACGCCGTCACTTAAGGTGATAGTCCATTTCCAACGACAGCTGCATTACTGTTCATTTTACTATGGAAATTGACAATGACAGCGACGCGTTCAGTACCGGTAGTGCAGCTGTGGTTAGAAATGAAATGTCACCATTACGTATCTATCAATTTCTTTGATAACATGAGTGACGTTCGCTGCCGCATTACTGCCGCGAATCAAGAAAATTAACAAAAAGAGATAACACACTGTTCTAGTCGTTTTGTCGCATCTAGATAGAAAATACATATGTAATAAGATACGCTGTTTTGCCGTAACAGAGCAGTGCAGTAATGTAGCAACAGTAATAGCAGTAATGCAGTTGCAGTTATACACCTGAATGTCATATTAATGCGAGGTGGCGTACTATCGAAACCACGGTTTGACGCCCTTTATGCATATTTAAATACGAAATATACTAGGTATGTAAAGTTGCCCTACAGCTTTTTAGTGTATGTAATTTATACCTATCAATGACAATTTCCATTAAGAACTTTACGTCTCAAATATCTCTCATATAAGATAAACATGTAGTATATGTAGCTGTCGGTAGTTGCAGTATACATCTGAATGTCATATTAATGCGAGGTGGCGTAGTATCGAAAACACAGTTCGACGCCTTTTATGCATATTTAAATACGAAATATACTAGGTATGTAAAGTTGCCCCACAGTTTTTTAGTGTAAGTAATTTATACCTATAAGGACAATTTCCATTAAGAACTTTACGTCTCAAATATCTCTCATATAAGATAAACATGTAGTATATGGAGCCGTCGGTACTCGCCTTAGCAGAATCTTGTTTAAGTACATCGATAAAAGTTGTAAAATGCAAATGCCGATAGTGAAATGTTAAGAATTTCACGCCCGGGTGATACGTCACCGTTACCTTGTTTTGAAGCTAATCTATACTGTGTAGAAGCTAATCTATGAGGTCTTGTAACTCAATTATTTTAATAAGCCATAGTTATTTATCATAATTATTACATTTCTAATAAATGTCTTATTTGTGAATGAATTAATTATATTAAAATCTGAATACACAGATTGAGTTATAATTTAAGTTTTTTCTTGGAATAGATAGATAATGTCACTGAAGAATACTGCTTACTGCCTTTACAAGTATGTACGGTACTTTTTATAGAAGTTCTAAATAAAGAGTAATCGGTTTTTTCTCTAGATAGGTAGTCGGTAATCTATAATTTTATACCTAGGGTTACCTTATTTTCTATTTTTATAGTCTGAGCATTAATTAATAAAACCATTCTCAAACTATCCACCCTTTTATAACCAAACTTTAGCTAGTCGTAGAAACAACCGAATGTTAGAGCGAGATAATAGGCGGTGCCAGGGCCTACATTTCATCCAATAATTGCAGAGGGCACGAGAGCTGGCCGGCGCTCGCGCAACCGGCAGCTAAACGCCATTTTGTGACTAGGGACGCCCCGAGACGCCATCGATAACGATAAAATCTCGCTTTTTATTCTCACGCGTAGTATGCGTGTTCGTGTGTTCGTTTTGACATTACACGGAATACGTTTTATTTGCATAGACATGGAGTAAAACGAATGATATGTTAAGATCACCGCTTTAAGTCATTAGTCTCGACAAAATATTCTGTAAGTGTACACTTAAACCTACTAAATAATGCATAAAATTCGCGTCAGATACGTTTATTTTATTGCTTCTATCGATTCGATTCGATTCGTTTTAACTATATATAATACTAATTTTATGTGTTTTAAACGTGTAAATAACACATATCCGCGCGCTTTCTCTTATCCGCATTCGTAACCTAACAATCGATATGTGAACGTCAATTATTATCGATAACGGTATTTAGAAAGGCTTTGTTCCACAGCATTGACACATCACTAATCCAAAGGAAACGGACCGTTCAAAATATTTAATTTGGTTGGCGCGTAGCCCATAATTATACGATACATAGTTATTTATGATCAACAGGTTATACGTAAATTCAGCGTTCAATCGGCTTCAGAGACCTTGTTGATTTAAAGTATGCAACTATTTGGATATAATTTATTAATGGACACAGAGCCAAAATAACGGTTATTTTCTCTTACTTGACGACATAATTGTGTGTGAAGTTATGGTTTTATCGACGTACGAAATAACAGTGGACTTGCCATTTTGACAGACTATTTCACTCATGTGAAATAAATATTATTACATATAACGATACAAATACTTTATAATCCTTCCTGATAGTGCGATATGGTAGTCTTCACTTGCTTTGCCCGTAAATTCCCAAAATTATCCTATACCATGCAGTGCATCAAAAATGTTTTTTTTTTAATTTAGCTTACCTTCACCTAGAATGCTTTGACAGTAATATCTCATTCTTGTATGTATTAGGTATTCTAGACCTCGAAACTAGCAGTACAGTCGCGCACGACAATCTAAAACCAAACAAGCGCCGAATCATCTTTTCTCAGAAATGTCACTTGTTAATTGTCTAATAAATCATCAAAATCCTCCGCCAAGGTTAACCTTTGGCATGGGAAACCTTTCCGATCCACTCAGTTACCGGCGGCAGGCTCACGCCAAAGAACAGAGGGCCTACCGCGAACCACGTTCGACGTACTACCTCTCTGTCGCACTTGTAAATTCGTACGTAAGTGCGACAGGGCAACACGTCGAACGTGGTTCGCAGTAGGCCCCCAGGTTGCTTAAATATGCTTCAGATTTGCACAACGGCCAAAACCACGTTTAGTAATAAGCCTATTCAATACAAATTCATGAGAAGCGAGGGGCTTTGATGGATTTTTTTGTAGTAATTCTTTATTTATTCTGCCATTTATGTTTGAAAGGGCTCTATTCTAATTAAAACGCCTTATATTAAAAGTTGAATGAGGATTGAGTGCGAGGCTTTTGAAGGACTGACGATGAGTGCGCGTTGGATCTCGGTTGATCTCTTTTTACATGTCATTTAATATTGTTTGTAGGGATAGAGTTAGATCAAGAAAAATCTGCAACGATTTTGATAGCACACGCAGTGCAAGTGTTATTTTAAACTTCAAACTTCTATGAAATTATGACGTATAAGTAACACTTGTACTGCGCGTTCTATCAAAATCGTCGCAGACTTTTCTTGGTCTATAACTCTATTTCTATACTAAGGTCACATACAGTAGCTCTTAAGTTTGAATATTAAACTTTTATGAGGTATAGGTTATCGTATTAATAATTTTGCGAAAGCTATCATTAGGGAATTACCTGAAGTTTATCGAGGGATTTATAGTATCGAGATCATAAATATGTATACATCTCTTTACCTTAGGATGGATTGCAATGGATTATCCATTGCAATAAGATGAAAAACGTATACGTATTCATGAACTCAAATATAGTACTGTGTCAAAATTTTGCTTGATTTGCTATTATGTACTCATATCCAAACATCCCTAATAGGACAATGCATATAACCTATTTCAACCTATACCTTTATCATTTTAAACCTATATCAACGTTTTTGGACCGAACTACATATAATGAACATTGCAACTCTCAGTCTCATTAGATGAAACGTGCGTCGACCTTGAGTCGACTCTTTGTGGTGCCTTTTACCACAATCTCGTTGTTATTGTTGTCAAAAAGCGATCTCACTGGTAAAAAGTTGCAAGTGATTGTATTGTCATAAACTTATGTGACGTTTTTCTTCTGAGCAAGTGGAATGTACCTGCGTGTGAGGCAGGTAGAGGGTTGCTTTAGTCATCAGATTTACGGCTTTTTCTACGGTAACTGGAATTTGAATTAACGAGAGGTTGGAACTGATTCTTATCGAAACTTACTGTTTAAATTTGAAGCCATGCGCTTTACTATGGTAGATTTTAAACTGTAGCGGTGTGAAAAGGGCAACGAAAATAGCGTTAGAATAAAAAAAACATAAGAGCAGGCTCTATTTCTACTAAGATGACAAAAACTATGAACCTTCTTCCAAAATATCTGTTTGCTTCTACACATTTTATCTGTTTTCACGTTCAAAAGCTTTTTGTAGGTAATAGATTATTCTGTACCGACCGACAAAGGTGACATAGATATTTCCTTGATAAAATGAGTAACGGATTGAATCGACATTCACAAATTCGACGGCGACATCAACGGCATCAATTTATAGTGAGTCTAAAATATTTATATCGAGTGATCCCTGCGCACTAAATCAGAACAATTTGCAGATCCCGTTCGCTTATTACAACTTACGAAACTAAAATTCTAACCCCTGCAAGAAACCTCTAACCCCTGCATGAAACCATTGAACTCAGTGCACATTACATTACGTAACACATAAATAAATACTGGTACCTACTAGAACAAATTAGAATGGAGAATACTCTCGATATGCCAATACTTCCAGAGAATGCAATAGTATTCTTCGATTTAGGACGGGCATAATAACGCGAGCTTCGTAAATAAATCAGAGGCAAAGTTTACGACGTGGCTTCATTTCAACTATAAATAAATACGACTCCAACCCTAGACTGACACTAAATCAAAACAATTTATGCATGAAAATGTCTCTTAATTATTGTAGTGAATGTGGGCATCACTAATTTATTACCGTTTAAAATTGCGTCTGGCCATTATGAAGCTGGAACCTTCAAGTTGAAGATAATTATTGGGTTTGTTAATTACTAAGGAAGTATGAATCGAGCCGGCGACAGGTATCATCACCAGCTCTTATTCACACAGAACGGCAAATTCCCATTTGTCATATTCCAGCATACTTTTATACCTTCTTTTAAAATGTCGCTTTCCACAGAGAAGGGTCCTTATGATTCATGTGCAATAAGGACCTTTTTTCAGAACTTCTGTTGGAATTTCAGATGGAAAGGGCCTTAATGTACTTGAAGCAGAAGAACCCTTCTATTATGGAAAACCAAAAATATGTAGCTGTAGTTGTTTCCTTTTCAGATAAATAGTATTAAAAAACCAAATGAACAAACATTTGGGCATCTAACCTTGATTAAGGACCGGGAAGGGATATACTTAGGATAGTAATCTGTTATTACCAATCATCATCATCATCATTTCACGCACACGAAATTGCGGACAGAAGCTAAATAATAATATTGCTTTGTTACGCTTCTACGAATGATTTCCTCATTTTTCTCATGCCATCAGCTTACCTAAACACCTGGTATGGGCATAGAGATACTAGAACACCACAGAAATGAAGAAAAATGCAGTCTGACACCAACAGACAGACAATTTTATGACAACTTTTTATAGCAAACCTTCAGCCGTAAGAATCTAAGAATACACCATTCCGAGTGAGAGTCGGTAAAGTAAATGGAAAAGTTTTTGTTATTGGGTCCAAAGTTAGCCAAGGTGGCATGTCCAACTCCTCCGAGACAGGCTATAAATGCTCGTGTCATAAAACGGAGCCCGTTTATGACCATTTGGCGTAGTTGTATCGTTTTGGAAGCTATTTCTTACTGCGAGTGTTGTAGCTGCGAGGATGACTGAGGCTTGTTACGCATTTTTTCTTTTAACAATCGAAGTCGAACCTATAAGAAAGGAATGGTCTATTTTATAAGATTGAATATATTCGTAGTCCCTACTATTTATATTACTCATCAAGGTAAATTTATGTTTAGTTGAGAAAAGCCCAAAACGCGAAATATGTGGCGTAAAACAATATTATTTAAGTGTTAAGTATGGGTATAAAACTTGTATTCTCGGTTTTAAATAGCCCTAGTAGTTACAAAACACCATCCGCGATTAAATTTTTTAAAGAAATGAAAATGTAATTGGTGCCTATAATGTAAGATGTATAAGTTGTAGGTACTTAATAATAAGGTATTATGTTTTGTACAACATGTAACATAACACTACAACCATGTACAGAATGTAGGTAACATAAAATAATATTTTTTTAAATAATGTGTGTTTTATGTTGAAATTAACTATTATTCTTCGTGTCTTAGAAAACTAAGTTTAAATATTATTAATCGCTTATTACAACTCATGAAGCTAGAGTTCTAACCCCTGCACGAAACCTTTATAAGGAGTCACATGCAATCGAACCCAATGCACATGCACATTACATTACGTAATCACACATGTAAGTTACCTACTATGTTTACATGTTTATCGTGACCGACCATATCGCGTGGTCATTTAGATCATAAAACAATAGAACAGCGGGGGAATGCAAGCTCAGCTATGCAAATGCGAGGTCGCGACCGCATGCATATTGATACTGCATTGTCGAGATCGCAGATCTGCAGATAGCGCGGCCTGCTTTCTATCAGCACGACTTTTAACGAATTACTTGAACATGATACCTATTGTGGCCGATGATGTTCAAACATTCTACAGTAAAGTCACCTGCAATAATATGAATATGAGCCCGCTGTCAAATGAAAACGCGGTGCGGAATCGGCATTCGGTTAGAGGCAGCCATCAAGTGTAGATATTTACTTAAATTGTAACCTGGCTGAAAGAATATACGAAAGAACTGATCTCCAGTGTATTTATGCCCTCAGCGTCCTCCCTTATAGGCCGTCCCCTTTACACTACGCAATGAAGGCCGCAAAAATATCTGACACGATCTTATTTGTAGAGCCATAAAAGCGTCACATATTTTTGCGTCCTTCGAAAAGTAACATATTGCAGGTGACTGTATGCCACTAGACTAGAGCAATAATTGGCATATTCTGTGACTGATCCGTTATAGGGATAAGTTCGCCTTTGTACATTGTATATTTTCTTTTAATTGTATCTTAACCTGTCTTATGTACAATAAAGTGTTTACATACATACATACATACATACTATGTCGAAAATTTTAAGGACCATACTTACTCAGCATAGCTACAGTAGGTAGCCATATGAATATGAATAGGGATAATAACTGTATTTAAAATAAATTATTTCACAACCTACATGAAATAAAGCACCAGGAAATGAATGGGGAAATGTAGACAGCAGTTATTTTTAGACACTATTCATCATCTCAGCCATAAGACGTCCACTGCTGAACATAGGCCTCCCCCTTGGATCTCCATACGTGCCGGTTGGAAGCGACCTGCATCCAGCGTCTTCCGGCGACCTTAACAAGGTCGTCTGTCCATCTTATGGGTGGACGCGTCCTACGCTGCGCTTGCTAGTCCGTGGTCTCCACTCGAGCACTTTTCGACCCCATCGGCCATCTTCTCTGCGTGCAATGTGGCCTGCCCATTGCCACTTCGGCTTGCTAATCCGGTGGGCTATATCGGTGACTTTAGTTCGTCTGCTGCAAAATCTGTTTATTATAGAGTCTATCCCGCCACCTTGCTTTTTATCAGCAGCACGATTTTCAACAAATTCATTAATATTTAGCCTAGTCGTGTTAAAAAATGTAACAGTGACAGCCATACAAAGTTATTTACATTTTAAATTGACATATGTCATGTCATAAATAGGACCGTGTTGCTAGAGTTGTAACATACAGATTTCTGCACTAATATTTAACAAACTGTATCTCAAAAAGGGTTACAAATATAGTCAAGTCTTAGGCTAAACTATTCTCTTGCATAAAAGTCTCTCGTTCTGTTCTGTTCCAGAAAACGAAATAGTAGTTTTATTTGAAGCGATTTTTATTAATCACCATGATACAAGATTTTCTGTCCGTTAAAAAAGAAACAGAAGAATGACGCCCGCAGGACAGGTGTGAATGGTATTTTAACCGTACCTACCGGAGGGCGCTGAGCGTGAGACTGTGCACAAGTGCAATAAACAAGCATTTTCTAATGAACCAAACTAATCAAGACCGATATCATGAAATTATTTTGTTTTTATTGTTAATAAAATATGATTTGCGAATTTTATAGTTCCATTTTATCGCTCTCGGATCCGTTGTGGGAGAGAATTGTCGGTTCCTTACGATACTCCATAGATACTGAATTGGGTAAGACATAGCCATCGATATGAACTTTATAGACACTACGAACAATGTTTTTGTCAAAAAAACTTTTGGCCCTCTGGATTAAGACATACTTATGTACATATATGAGGTATGTTTCCGATTTAAGTTAAAACAATATTTCCCCAATTAAAAATGCCCTGAGTAAATTATTATTAATTGCGATTCTTCAGCAAAAATTAGCTTTCGCTAAATATCTTGCTTGGCTAACTTATACTGTTTTTTTTTAAAATCAAAACTTTTTTTTATAAACGGCATATTGAGGGAAACGCCGGCGTGGGTTTAGTGGGTAGGCTCCTTCCTCTCTTTTCACAATTGAAAAGAGCTGGGAGGTGAGAGTCCCACATACCCCCCATAATGGGCCCACCTCGGGGCCAGAGGGACGATGCGTAACGGCATTCCCACATCGAAAAAAAAGGTAATTAAGTATAATTATATTATACCCCAATAAATCTACTATAAGTACACTAATATTTTAAATGCGAATGTAACTCTGTCTGTACTAAAGAGTCTGTACTTCTTCACACTTAAACCGCGAACCGATTTAGATGACATTTGATATAGAGATAGTTTGAGGCCCGGGGAAGGATACAAGATAGTTTTTATCAAATTCCACTCAGACGAAGTCGTGGGCAGAAACTAGTACAGTATAAATGTGCAAATATTCACACGTTTTTAGATTCGGAATACCTAAGGGCCACCGTAAACTGTTTATGCATGACACACTTCTTAAAACATAACACCCTCTATAAATTACTTTAACGGTGTTCGGCCATTTATGATGCCACGAACTTACTTCCCGCATCGTTTAATGACCGTTTATATTAGGTACCTAACAAGTGTTGTATGTAACTGAAAAGTACATTGGACGTCCATTTTTGTAAACACAGTGCCCATTCCTTTCCCTGTATACTATATATGATATATTATTTGTATTGTTTTATGTTATTACAGGAAAATATTTTTTAACTATTTTATTTATTGCCGCCACTTTGGTTTTTTCAATTTCTTTATATTAAGTACCTACCTACATACTAGCTTCTGCTCGCAACTTTGTCTGCGTGGATGATGATGATTGATTTAAACTATTCTATGTCTTTTCCCGGGCCTCAAAATCTCTCCATACCAAGTTTCATCTTAATCAGTTCAGCGTCAAGAGGTGATATATATCTTAAATATGTCTGTTACTAATTTAGATATTTTATTTTTTGGTTTAAAAATCTTAATAATGGTTGTAACTTGTAATATGACTTGAACAAACTGGTATCGAATGTTCTTTTAACCTTATGGACATTTTACAAATTCTTCTGCATAAAAAAACTAACATTCTTGTAAAAACAGGCTTTGCCGTCTGTTAACCACCTCTCCTACACAACATTACATAAAACGCTAGAGAAATGGATGTTCGGTTCGGCCGGCCTTAGCCGCCTATAACTCAACTTGTTAGGCTATTTAAAATTATGTTCATAGATGAGCGTTGAAAATGACACCACATAATTTTACAAGTCCTAAAATAAACGAAGTAATACGAGAATACAAATGAGCTACAATATACAATGAAGGAATGCGTTTAAGAAGTATTCTTGCACTTCGAGTGTGCGCGGGCGCGGGCGCGGACCGAGTTGAGCATGAGTGCAAATTCTTCATATTTTTAATATTTTAATAGTCACACTGAATATAACTTTGTTTGCGAAGTCTAACTTTTTACGAAAACTTATTACGTCTAATAGACCGGGTAAATAAATAAAATCTAGTTTAAAATATTAAGCTATTTATTAAAAAAATGTTAAGTGGAACAATCAGGATTCTTTTAATTTGATCCTTCACTTCGATCCTCATTTCACTATTTTATGAAACAAACTAGCTTTTGCTTGCGACTTCGTCTGCGGGGATGTTGATTATGACTGATAAAAACTATCCTATATCCTTCTTTGAGCCTCAAAAAATCTCCAAACAATAGCTATTTCATCTAAATCGGTTCACCGGTTTAAGCATGAAGAGGTAACAGAAAGAGTTACTTTCGCATTTATAATTTTAGGAGGGATTTACCCAAGAATTTGCTAGTTTGAATGTATTTAATAAAATTGTTCGTCTTTGTAATACAGCTACAGACTAGATCGAGTTACATTCTATGTTAATGTTTACTGACGGTAAGGATTAATACAATTACCATAAAATTGATAAAACATTAGCGATACTCCCCTGGTACAATTTCACCTAGCTAAAGTTAGTCCCAAGCAACAGTGTTGTGGAACACCCAGTATAACAAAAACCAGAAAGAGAAATATTTACACCGGACAAGTTTTCACCTCGCCATACGACTTCTTTTATTTTTGAAGCGGCACGTTAAGATTGCAAGTGAGTCTCGATTAATAAAAATGACATCTAGCCTGACTCGCTATGCTAAAACAGCGTAAATAATTAAGTTTTCATGGCAAATACGTCTTTATTTACGAGGCAGTAAAGGCGACACCGTAAATAACTTCCACTTCTTTAATAGCGCATGGCGATCATAAATTCACTTTATTATCATTAAAAATCAAAAAGGAAGATTTAAGGCATGCAGTTCGGCTGCATGTTTACCTGAATTAACGCGATCCAAACTTATCGCTGTGCTTGGTACAAGTAAGTAACGATATTTCTGAACAAGTGTTGACGTATGTCTAGCTGAGTTTACTTTTATATATACAGGTATACCTAAGTAATATTTCATTATGTATTGATTTTTAAAGTGTTGCTTAATTGATGTATTTCAAGATACAAATTACGCCTTCCAATGGTTCGGGACCCCATGGTACCGTGATATGGTAACTCATATCAAAAACATTGATTATTCAAATTAAGTGCTGCAACTTTTATATGCCAAATATATGTACAGTCAGCCAAGAGAGTGGTCTACCACTTTCTTGGCTGACCGTACTTGTGGGATTGCAACTAGTATTTAGAAAAGATAAGACAAGTGAAAAGATGAGAACTATCCTAACCAAGAGAAGTCTTCGGAATTCCATCGCGTAACAATCTCCGGTAGCCAATGATTAACCAATATGCATCGTAGTTGATCGAGATAGCGCACAAGTTGCTCTTTTGGCCGTTATCTAATCTATAAATCGTTACCAGGCATACTCATTAAAATCGTAGTTTACTTGAAGCATATTCAGCCCACGGGAAATGGCAGAGTATGAGTTTCTCAACGCTTATAGCCGGCGTTTATCTATGTTTTCTTTGAAAATTGTTTTGTAATCATCGAAAAAAAAGTGTATAAAATATGTAAATTAATCTTTATCTAAGTCGCATAGTTGAAGTGTCGTTTTGGTAGTCGCAAGACAAGGATCAGAGACGAGGCCGATAGCCCCGCGACCCGGCGCAACGACTTGTAATGAAATTGTAAACCAGCCTAACATTTAGGATTGTAATTACAACATTTACAAACATGGAGACGCGTTGGATATGCACTTAAATTGAATGTGGAAAGATTTAGCTGATAGGACCAGTTTAGTGAGTATTTATTTTATTTTTCTCTCGGTAATACCCAACAGTGCAATGAAAAGACCAATTACCAACAGTTAGCACTGAAGTTCACTTCTTTACTCATTCCTTAGCTTCTCATTTCGACTTCAATGGACGTAGAGTTGCTTAAGTTTGGTAAGATCATTATCATGTAAATTCACGATGGCTTCTCTGTATTATATAACCTCTCTAGCTTACCATAACTAAGTTTTTTATAAAAAATGTATTTTTGCGTCCTCAAGCCACTTTTGAATCCCCCATCGCAGTACTTCGACTACTTCGTCATCTGCTTTAGCAGCATGTTAAATTATATAGTTTATTCTAGACGTGTTATCGGATCGTTATCAACAATTAATCATAAATTCGATTAAAAAACTGATGGCTCAACATTGATATCAATTTATATTTGTGTCCCAGTGACAATAATTGCACCCCGTCATTCTGCTCTCAGTTTTTATCGATGGGGCCGATTCGGATTTTGAAATAGACATCTATTAGATATCTTTTAGACATCACCAAGATACGATAAAGATATGTTTAAGATCTAACCAGTCAAATTTGACATTTGCGCGATTCTGGAGATACTCTTGAACGATTTCCACAGGATATGACTTAGAGATCCAATTCACATCTAACAGATATCTTACTCTATCTAACGTAAAAGTGACATTGGTTGCCCGAATTGCGCTGCAAAATAGAACTAGTTGATATCTAAACTATAACGTATCTAGAATGGATCTAGTACGTGTCGTCTCTTGTGAATATCTTGAAGTTCGAATACGGCAGGATATCTCAGGTACACCTGCAAAAAAACTCGTCTAGGAAAATGCAGTGTAAATAAAGAATGTAGTGAGGACTTTTTTCCCAAACATGGACTGTGAGAGCCTTGACAAAGTTTTTTTAATGTTAAATTAAATTTCGAGAATAATTGCGACATTCATCATAACCCGGTTCATACATAAACATATATTCTATTTTGGTGCGCAAGTTTTTCCTTCCCGCAGATGGTAAGCTGCGGGTCGAATCGGCATTGTTTATGGTATGCATGTGCTAAAAACGTGCTTAATAGCATTGCTGCAGTAAATCACTGGAAGATATTGATCGTAAATAAAGTTGCAATTTATGACAAAACAGAGATATCTCGAGGCGTTAGCCGTTTGTGCGCCACCCGCGCCCGATAGCCTTTGCTCTCCTGATGGAAATGTCAGCTTTCAAGTAAATAATCGCATAATAATGTTGCCTGTACTGCCTGTGCAGTGTGCACTTACCGAGTGACGCAATTCGCACTCTTGAATTGTGGTTTTGTATTTTCTTACGAATATATATTTATTTGAGTTTCATATAAATATGTTATAACCGTTATAAGGTTGATTTCAAAGTGTGATTCAAATTTTTAAATTATCAATGTAATCAGATTGTTTTATTTTATATATGTTTTAGATCTTATCTATCTTTATATATGTTATAGATAAGATCTAAAAAATATACAAAATTTTCTCATAAGTATACAAAAAAAAAATCTTATAAGTACTTATACAAAAGTATAAAAATTGCACAAAAAATATCAATATATTTTCTCACTAATAAACCTATTATTGTTTTAGCAATAAAAAGCGATAGTGGATACGACTTTTAGTTCTGACATCAGTCTGCAAGTGAACACTGCTAAAATAATTATTCGCATTTGAATATCGCATAAGAGAAGATACGTTTATTGCTAGTTTAATTGATACGTTACGTGTTGAGTTATTGTAACTGGTGCCGGCCAACATGTACCCCGGGCGTCTATGTATTGATCAATTTATTTATGTTGTTCTGCATATCCTTTATATTAATACCCTATTTACGATTATGGACCTCACTAACGACATTATTCTAAGAATACTAGGTACCTATTTAATTAATCAGAGGTGAAAATATCTTAAAGGAAATATAATTAACATTGTTATATAGTTATTGTAAAGAAACAAACGTAGCTTTGTGGTAGTTAAAAGATAAATAGATAAATTAATTTAGTGTTTTAAGATGAATGATAAGTGAGTTGAAAACATGTTAAATTAATACTTGGAATTACAGTAACTAAGAGATATTAATCCAGTCAATTTTACTAATAATTTAATATTTAATGAAGATGACGATGAAAACTTGGGACTACAATAATAAAGTATTTTCTAATATTACAGAGGTTTACAGATTAGATAACTAATGTTACAGTAACTGTTAATAGTGTTAATAAATTAAATCACTACGTATACTTATTACGGTTTTACAGTATAAAATGGAGGAAATGCCTGGTTGCCAATCAAAAGGAAGATCACCGATCAAATATTAATAATAATAAAAGGTTATGAATTAGATCTGGATTCGTTATGGGTTATCCCAAACGTCACGCTTGGCGCGCTGATCAAAATCCCATACATTGGCCATACACAACGTCACGTCATCGAATGAAATTTATACTACCCTTAGTCCAGGAGTAACTGTAACGAGAGTTCACTTTAAGTCACCATTGACCTGAACCAAATTAATACTTCACTACCAAATTAATTAATATAAAATTCACTCATAAGTAATATCTCTCCTCACAAACTTTTTAAATTGTTAGACCAAATCATGTTCGAACGTAATTAGTTTACAGACGCACAATATACACAGTAGAAATGTAGACATGACCCAGCGATTGTGATCAAAACAAACACCGAGACAAGTTTTTTCATCTCATAGATAATTCATGAGGCCGGTTTAAATGACTAATTTGTCATGGATGAATTCCCTATTAGTTCTACCTCCTTTAGTTTCTAGTACACCGGTAGGTGACCGTGGGTGTTCATAATATTTTAATTGATTACAAGCGTTTGTTTATTATGGAAGTTGTTATCCATTTAATTTTTAACGTGGCGTATAGTGGTTTATCTAAGTGACCGGCTTACTGTGTTTGAGTCTATGCTTATTTTGTGAGCTGTATTAGCCATAGTCTTAAATATAAACGTGCTTAGTTATTATGTATTTTTACATAGGTATTTAAATAAAAGTAAACAAACAATTTGTACATTTTCGGGTAGTTATATAACTAAACGGTCATAGTTATGTAACCAATGTTATATAACATTTAATGGTTAACCAACAAAATGCAAAAATACAAAACCGCCCGGGTTTGTCACTGAACGACCTGCCTTTAACATACGAGTACATTATTTAATCATGTAGTAATATTTTCATCTGCCCTCAAATGGCTTCTTAAGTCAGTTAAGGGTAGATTTTGTTTACTTTTTTTTAATAACTAAAGATACAGAGTATAGAGCAGGAATAGACCTAAATACAGATTTTTTCAAAATTTAACCACTTATCATTAAGTATTTCAGCTTTCAGCCTTGTTCTAAAATTGTGTACAAGGATACTAGCAAGTAGCCATTACTCGAAGATTTGCTGACGCATAAGCATCTTCATTAGGTCTTCGTGAGCCATTCCAATAACTGACTTTCAAACAGCAACTCCTATTAAGATAGGTACTACGTGTATTTTTGTCGTGAAAAAAGGCCGCAAGTGCTCTGCACAGCCGCATTATTGACAACATTTGCTACTGTGACCGTATGCTAATGATCTACTAAGAATGCTATAGCGTGAGAACAGGCGATGTCCACCACCAAATTATGCCAAGAGCGTTCGATTCTCGTCCTTGAAGCGTGATCAGTTCGCTAAGAAGCAGTTGACTGCCATTGGCTTCCATCGCACGTACTTGAAAGACGGTTATAAAATATAACGCCATTTTGCTTATTGTAATAGAACGATAAATAGTCAAGCGTCCTTAGCGATTTTCTAACGCTCATCTATTTTACTCGTTATTTATATTCAAGCCAGATTCAGATCGTATATAAGTAGCTCTTGTTAGGCATGCGTAATTGCGTATGTGAATAACCAGAGGAAAAATCAGATAGGTACCTAAATGTTTTTCTATTAGTTCACAATTTAGGTAGAGATTATTAAGGCGCTAAATGTGCCTGTTTTAAAATCGTTTTGTGAGCCAGAAAATTATATTTCAATGGCTTTATGGCTAACTGTCCCCAACTTGACGAATCAAGGATTTGACGAGTATCTGCGAAATCCCGGCAAGACATACAGCAAAGAGAAAATATACTATAGACACACCAAGTGAGTATGGGTACATACCCATTGGATAAATGCAAAACTAGGTACATTGTACAAGTTAACATTAATATCTTAAGGTAACATTAAAATGATTTAAGTTTATGTTAACAAATTTACATACTTATTTATCTTCTCTAAAGTACTTCTTGTTTAAGTAGTTTAATTTGTTTACGGCATGGCTGGAACAATAAACTATCATCGAATAGCAAATTGCACATTGAAAATTGACTTATAATTTGGTGTCGCGGGTCCTCGAATTTACGACCTCGGTCAGAGTCAAAGCAATAAACCGCTAGACCACGACTGCTCTCTATATAATTTATGTGTCTATATTAAATTTAGATTAATTTTGCGATTCTAACATACAGGCTAAGTACTATTTCGATGTCTGGCTATTTTTCGCGATGTTAATTTATACGTATCTAAGTCATAATTACGTGATCCGTATTTTTTTGGGAAAATTTTTTTTAGTTTATTATATCTTACTTTTTAGGAGATTAGAACGCAAGTATTTTATGGGTCAGTATTTCTTCGATTTCAGGGGAAATCCTGTAGTATCATCGATATGTATTTCGCGAAATTTGGCTATACTTAAAAAAACAAGCTGTATATAACCAAATACTAATCAAACGGCAAAAAATAATGTCATTATCAGACTTATGTAAGCGAAATGATTAAGACGAATATGCGAGCCGAATACGATTACGGCCGCGATTTGGGCCGATGGGATATTCGAGAATGCGATAAAAGATTTTGTGAGGGCGATGTTACACGTATAATTAGTTTCGGAAGCCGGGTAGTTAGCGAGGGGCGGGTTGTCGTCACGATAAATCATAAGTACGCGGCGCATGGGCGGAGCGGGGCGGGGCGAGTGATTTTTAAAAGCTTTTTTGAGTTTCACGACGACCAATGCGTGAGTAAATTCGGCCAACCATTCCGGGCGCGGTGGCTTTTTCTTTTAATTAGGAAAACCATGATTAGCGCGGTCGCGGGACAAGTGCTGAGAGCGCTGTAACTATACTCGTGCTACCGTAAGCTTGTAATGTGAGGTAGTTTGTCATGATGTAAGTGTTGTAACTACTTAGTGCGACATAAACTTAAATTTTAGCAATTTAAGAAATTTTGATTTTGATTCTCATTTTGCCATCATACATTTGTAAGTTAGTATCCAACTTTTTCTTCCATTTTCTACGTCTTCAACTTTTCCATTTTTGACTTAATTTAGTAAGACTTAGGGATGCCTCATTCTAATTTTGGCAAATGTTGCTACAATAACTTAAATATATTTAGGTATGTACTAATGTAATAATTGATTTTTTACTAGCCTTTTTTACCCGGTTGACAAAGAAGGGAATCTTAAATCTTTTGAGCTTCAGTCTATCAGGAGATAAACTTCAACCTATTAGATTGAAGTTTTTGAAGTGTGCCATGTCGTAAGATTTGTTGGAGAGTAAAGTAGATTATACGAGTAATAGGTACTCATTAAATCAGTAAAAAAAAAAACTGAAAAAACTTGTCATGCGATAATACAGCTTTCACGTACACCTTGTCACCATACGTCATCGTCCTTAATTATAAGAGGCCCGGATTGTCACCATAATTCTATGTAATTAAACTCTTTTGTTAGTCGGGCAGGTTTTCGTGTAGTGTGCGTGTGTTTTTGCGCGGCGTCGAGTATTGTTCTCGGCTGGATCGCGACATGGTGCCCTTAATTCGTTCTCACTCTGATGGGCGCAGCATACAGATAGCTTCGAAGCTCTGTCACGTTTTCAGTTGACATTCGGAGGTTTGGAAGTATTTTCTAGAATACACGAAAGTATTTAGTTGAATACCATAAAAGTATCAACTTAATTTAACACTCTACGATTGGGTCTCTATTGTTTCCCAAAATAGTTTTAAATCATAATACTTATATTGTTTGTCCGAATTTTCGTTAATCATAATTGGGTTTTCTCAGAAACGCGTAAATTTTCAGAATTGCCATAAAACAAACCTAACCTACCCTATCTATAGAATAACCTTACGAAAATCCTAAAAAGTTAACGGTTTCAGTTTTATGACTAACGATAATATGACAAACAATACATTATGACTTAAAACTTTATGGGAAACAACGGTCTACGATTATATGTAAATGATTAATATGTAAACTTATATTTATTCTAATCATTACTGATTTATCGTAGGTATCTATTTTAATATGTTTGGACGAAAAACAAGTATTCGTAATTTGGATATCAAATGAGTCACTTAAATAGCTTTTTGGTTTAAAAATGAGTAATTTTAACGTAATAAATTAGTGCTTCATTCAATTGATTAACGAAACATGATACTTAATAAACCATATCAAGTTACCTAAATTTACCAGTGTTATTTATTTGAATAGGTCACTGAACTTATTTATTTGTTAGTTAGGTACTACTTTGTCTTACCACTTTCCTATGTGTTTGGATCTGCTCATCTTCCGAGCTCTTGAACCGCGTTCAAACAATCAACACATTAGAAGTCATATTTACTACGCAATATACTACCGTGAAAACAAAATGAGAAATTTCCGCTCGGCAAACCCTATGAGATTTTATGCCTACTTTTAATTACGTAGGTACTTTATTGATCTTAAATTATTTATGAGCCATAGAAATAGAAGACGCTAAACAGATATTTATTTAGGTAAGTAAATGTATTATTGGTAATAACTGACAAGGACTGTAAGCTATACTCAAAATTATGGCAGGATTTGTAGCTGGGTTTAGATTAGTTTACAATTGCTTGAGTTCAGTCAAATATAAATAAAATAATAAAACTTTGGTTGCGTTTAAAGCGGATTATAAAATCTGGCATGAAGTTTAAAAGCAAAATTCTGTCTGACTCAATTTTGGTCGAGTTACAGTTTATTTTATAAGCGTTACACATTGTTTGTTGCAAGATGTACATAAGTACCTACATTAAATGAAGCAACTGAAGCCATAAAATACAAAAAAAATATCCAGGTAATATCTAGGAAGGTGTAATAAATTAATAGAAACAATTGTTTTATCACCCGATGATCAACAAACGTACTTACTTACCAACAATCCCAAACCAGTTTGCTCTCGCCCGATTCTAACAAGAATTTAACTCGAACGAGTATAAATATCCACGAAACACGAGAAAGGTTACCTCGTCATGTTGTAATTGTTACCAACCGAGATTATACCCTAAATTTATGCTTACAAGATTCACTTTTATTTTAATCTACCCGTATTCAAATCCTATTCTGGATGTGGAAATATCGTAAAATATTATTCAGTATTTATTATGACACGTTCCAATAAAGTATAAAATTGATTTTATCGTAGATGCACCACGCATAGTTTGATCTTTTTTCTGTATATGTATGTAGGTATAACATATACATAGGTATTATAGCAGACAGGCAGGTTGATTATGACCGTGTACTATCTAACAAAAATAAATACAGGTTATTAATAAATAAATAGAAAAATAATTGGCAACTATTAAGTAAGTACTTAGATCTCAATGTTTACCTACCTATCTAGAAGACTCAAGGTTTAGAACAATTTTATCATGAAGTATTTGTACTATGTTGTAAAATGATATATTATATTAACGTTTATCATGCAATGATAATTAATTTAAAAAAGGTAGGTTAATTAGGTACCTATCACTACCAATTATTTAAAATTTGCTATAAAATCATAAATCATAAATCAATGTATCTATGTATGTATATCTTACTTATATATTGCTTATTTAAATTGTATACGTGAGTAAGTAATTGTATCTACATGATTTATGTCTATAGCATCTGTATCTCAATTTTATTTTGAAAAATGCGGAAAGATTAAAATTAATATGTATTATAAATGTACAACTTTGTGAGCTTAGTCTCTAAGTATAAGTTCCAAAGTAGGATGTGGACGCACTGTCGCTATAAACTTACGATGTCGTATATATATGGGGAAATTAATTTTTGTAACTACCTACCTGGGTTTATTACGGTGATAAATGTCATTAATTAATTGAATGATATTTTATGTTAATAATGAACCAATATCGAGTATCACAAGATTTACTGCACTACCGGGTTTCTGTGAAATTAATCTAGTTAATCCTTTCATTCCATGTACCTACATTATACCTTCTTATATGGTCACTTATTCTCTGGAACCTTCGTTAACACTTCTAAATTAAATATACATAGTTTAACTGACATATTTTTTTCCATGGCCAGTATTCAAACCAACAGATTTAACACTTAATTTTAACATACTATTAATAAGTTTTAAAGCATTTAGCGTTGTGCAGTTTTTATGAATTTGAACTCGACATTTTCTTGACTTGTTCTTGTCCAAGTGATTATAAAACTTGCAGGTTTTCAGTGCTGACATTGTAACCTATGTCAGCGCTGTTTGTGTAGTCACAAATAACGTATCTTCATGCTATCCAAATCAATCGCAATCAACTATCGTCAGCTACGTCTCGCAACCACTACATTTTATTACATCAATACGTCATTTTATTCGTGCACTTGTGCACTAAAATGCGGGTTATTTTAGTGGACGGTGGACAATGCGCGGCGCGGGCGCGCGGCCCGAGGCTGCGCGCACGCAGGAAAAAAGACGAGTTTCAATAGTCCTCGACGGCCCACACGCCAGCCTATGGCCACTCAATCGTTCGTATTCCTGCATCTGCACAGAGACCTCCGAGGAAACATGCCTATTTGTAATGTTTCTTCGTGTATGTAAATGAGCAACTTTTAGAAACTTTTGCTATTTTCGACCTAAACATCCTTTTTTAATGTTATTATGTAGATATTTTATTACAAGTGATACTTTGAATATTTTTTACATAAAACTGATAATTAATATAGTTTTTTTTTGTTGCAGGTAAGTCTACTTCGTGATCACCATGTTAACTACACAAATATTCTTCATTTCCCGCAAGTATACACGTATATCAGTAAAGCCTAAGGCAGTAAAGGCTAAACACTGTAATTTTGCGCTAGTATTATGCTGAGTAGATCGTTACTAAATCTAGACGAGACTATATAAAGTGATTATGTGTTGTTTTATTTTAATTTTGTAAAAAAACCCAAACAAAGATGTCTAACTTATGAAAAGATAGAGCTGTTTCTCTATCGCGGTTTTTTGTTAAGGACAGGATGAGTAGAAATCGTGAAAGTTTTAATCAGTGACATCCATTATAGCACTCAGATTCATTTAAGTAATACTTAATACACTGTACGCTATTTAATCAAATCAAGTTGTAAGTACATGTGCCATTCCATTGATTTGAAAATCCGTTACTTCTTTGTACACGGTATTTAAGCAAAAAATTACTTGGAAGCATCATTAAAATTATACAAACAATTCAATAAGTAGATTTTCAACTTGGCTTTGAAGTTACTTACACAAAGGCCACCTAACAGCACTTAATTTTAATTGACAAGCGAACTTAATTATGATCTGCAGGTATGTCAAAGTGTGGCAAGAAATAATAGGAATACTGTTAAGTGACTCTATTCAACATTTTAGTGTGTATTTGGCTATACCATTTGCATTTGCAGATTTTATAATCAGGTCAAACTTAAATTAGGTTTTGATGGTCATAAAATATTTTTTACTTTTATATAAAGATCTTTCTGTAAATTGGAGATTTTCAAAGTAGATAACTGAACTCTTATTTACTTTAATATGTTACAATCAAAATATCTTGTCTATGATAGCGACTCCACTATCCTCTGTCCATAGCCCGAGCAATGACACAGCGGAACTTTCAAGAGATACTTCGATTCTTTACAAGTTAACTTTAAGTCGGACCCAGCTAACGAGTAGAGATTGACTGGAGCCTTTTTTTCGGCTACATAAATGTTTATTTATATTTCGTAACATAGCGCGCACTAATCTACTCATAGATACAGCACTAAGTATCAAGTAAGTACTTCAAAAGTATTGCTTCACGTTATATTGTAATGACAGTTTTTAGTTTTAGATATTAGATATATTTTCAAGATATGTTTCGAACACCTGGTTATAATAATTTTATAGTAAGTAGGTACGCGGGCGTGCATTCAGTTATTATTAGTCTAGAGTAAAGTACTTCTGCTATATAGTTAGGTTATATATAGGTAGGTAAGTAGTTTATATTTTGTGCCGAGTCGGATAAAGTATTCTATGCGGTGTAACAATGCATTGCCTACACGTCGTGGGTCTCAATGCCTCTCAAGTCAGATTAAGTTAGGAAAGGCGCATTATTAATAACAGCCAATAACTTAAACGCGACTTGAAATATCGGACTTACTTTTGCTTAAGCGACACTCATATATTATCTCGCCTAAGAATGCGTTTCCGGATCGGGGGGATTTTTGTCATTGGTTCCTTTTGTCGTTCTTTTTGTCGAGGTGTGAACCATTCGTTCACGGCGCGATGAGAAATATGGCATGTATAACATGTAATACAAAAGATCAAAATGTCATAGAATACATAAATGATGGAGCAACGTGACGACTTATTTCGAAGTCTATCCATTTGACAAACAAGTGCATGAAGAATACTAAGTTGAACAAAATTGCTGTTATGTTTTCATTGTAAGATTTATTTTGGATAAAAAAGGTTATGAAGCCGCGTTCGGATTAATGTGTGGGAGCACGGCGAGTGACAGGGGTCCAGTTTGTTTTATGGATATTTTGTGAGACATAACTAAACATGCACCCACATTATGTCAAGTTAAACGCATCCTCGAATGATTCTAACTGAGCCTTGTAATATATTTTAATAATTACTTTAAATAATGATTATTTATTGTGTTTTGAAGATGAGTTATTCCGGTCCGATCTCTGATTTCTGATCCTTATTATAAGATTTTATTGTAGTTAGATTCCGAAAATAGTCAAACAAAGGAGCATACCTACTGTTAATATGTATGTATACCTACAATAAAAAATGTGTAAAATAATTACATAAGGTCACTATCCAGGAAAGAAAATGGGGAATATTTTTGTACGGGGAAGCGGCCGTCCACTACCCTCTTAACTTCATCCCAAACATTCCTCCAGGCTTGGTTATTAGTCCTAATAATTTGAAGCCCCGTTCTCTAGCGTATTAAGTTACATTGTTCGGATAAAAGGATACCTGACAATCTGACCATTGCACTAGTCAAATGACTCGGTTTATCTCGGAGATAAAGACAAAGTAGATGAATGTGTCACAGGCGGCAATATATCGCCCGGCGTTGTTGCCTGTGCTTATCTCCCCCTTAATGCCCTTGGCCGTGGAAAGCTTTTAAAAGGTCCATCCTTTCAGCAACGAAAGTCCATGACGGCTTAAAATATTAAGCTTTATTTATTGGTGTCGGCTTGTTAACAAACTATCATAGTAAAAGTGAATTATTCTCTTGCATGCGATTACGTACCGTAAAACCAGGTGACTTCAGTCCACAACTTACAACTATGATCCAAATTCAAGTTCCACTAAAAAATGTGTAAGTATTTTTCAAATTATGTTGAGTATATAATACTTATAGAAAGAGGAGTGTATCTAAGCTTCAAAATAAATGTAACGAGTACAAATCATAAAGCCTCGTTAAGAATCAACGTTAAAAACTGAACCATAGTAGTTTAACCTACCTACATAAATATAAATTAAAATAGGTCTGAAGATCTACCGCAAACATCGAACAATCGAAAACAGTTTTAGTGGGTCGGTTTTAAGATGACACAATTAAAGCGGGTTTGATGGTCAAAGATTAAAATATATCATCGTAAAACTAAAACCGAGATTCACCATTTAGTAAAGTCGGCTAGATACAAAAGCCTTTTATTAGTAGTAAATGACAAATACAACGAGGTTTAACACTATCTCGTGGAGCGCGGGACGTAAAGTGAGCTCGGCTAGACATGGTCGGCCGTTTGGCTGAAATGCATCTCTAAATCTTAGCATCGTTGCCTTGGACCGTGTTTACCTTTTTGCATAGGTTTAATGAGGTCATGAAGTTGGAAATGTGGACCGTTTAAACGTATCGTTGCGTTGTGCCATCTAATATATTTAGTAAACCAAGTGTACTCGACTTATATCGATCGGGATATAAACCGTGATTACCTTTTGTATTGTTTTCGAGCTCCTGATATTTCGACGCAGTTACATGCATATTGCTCACCGTGAATCAAAACTGCAAGTGTACCTACTCGTACCAACCTCAAATACATATTTATAACAAATCTGTTACCATCGTGATAATGTTGCAGAAGTCATGTATGTATTAATATTAAATTTTCTATTGATCATATCAAAAGGCTACCCGACTCGAATTACAAGTTGCCAAATAAGTAGACAAATGCGCTGAAAATGTGAAATATCGGTTTCAAATTAAATTGTACTCAAAAGCAGGCAATGTTTATGTTATAAATGTAAATTGTATTGTAATTATTCTCGTAACAGCACAAAGGCAGGCGCCATGCAAGGTCACTCGGCCCAGCAATGGCTAAACGGAGACCTATAATTCAAAGGGCATTTGCTAATATTAATAGTTCGCTGGGTAATCTATAATTCTAGTTGTATCTCAGCTCGGATTTATAGATGCAGGGATCGGCGCCGGTTCTTGATTTGAATGGCGGCATGTGATTGGCGGGCGCCGGGTGCGCAGGCGAACGTATTTGGGTCAGCGCGTGGGTCGAATCTAGCAGCAGCCTTTATACCATATTTGCCGCATAACTATGAGAACTTTTGATTATTTCACACCTTGTTTTGGAATTGATCTTTGAATGTCACAATAATGAGGCGTGCCGCAAAATACTTCAACTAACTTTTAGATTTAAGTAACTCTAGTTTTTGTAGATTGAAGCGCTTTAGTCTAAGAAAGTGTACCTAACACATTTTTAACTTAGCATCAACGTAACAATTACCATATGAAAATGTCGCAGTGATTACGTCTATAACGTTTTTTTTAAACTGATCCATGTAACTTGTGAAATTGACACCTGTCTTTTTTGTATAGTCGCGGTCGACGTTGTCACTCCAGCTAGGACAATACCTACAGCAAAAAATATTTTAGTCTCAGCATAAAATCTATGTTCGTTTAGCCCTAGTTCAGAGTCCGACATAAAACTTTCAAGAAAACACATTTGCTCGCTGTTTAAACGTTTTATATTGCATAAAAAAACAATCGTTTGCGTTCTCAACGTAAATTAGAATGAAAGGCTGATTTAGTTGAACTCGTAAATGGAGTTAAAGGGATTATTTTGTGGAAAAGTCTGGAATAATCATAGGAGGTCTGGGCAATGGGCACAATAGGTGCTCGTCTCGGCGAGAGGCACGTAACTCGTAAATACGACGTCCCTTATTATTAGCGACCATTGTTCGACTCCGTACAGTCACACCGACGCAGGTACAGTCACATCGACGCAATAAGAGGCGTTTTTACGGGTTTAATGATTCGATTATACTATTGTTTTAATGACGTGATTGTTTAATCGAAACATTTTCGTATTTATATAAATAAACGGATGTATAAAATAATTACATTCATTTAATAATGATATTTTATGCTGCAGTTGTACCTATAAGAGAGATCAAGCAAGACAAGTGGCGTCAGTTAGAGTCGAGGCGCAGCCGTTGACGAAAAATGTTAAGAGAGACACCTCGAGCTTTTTTTTCAACTTTTTACTTTTCAAGTATATACAAGTTTTTAATTTTTACTTTTCTAGTAAAAAGTTGTATTTACACGTGATATGGTAATGTCTATTTTACAGCACTAGTGCTGTTAAGACGAATAGTGTATTGACTTTTCTTGAGGCTTATTATGTTTTTTTCGTATATGTGTGTTCATAGATGTAGGTATAAGGGACAAATAAAAGTACACGAGTAAGAAAAATATTTAAATATAAGTTGTAATTCCGGCTCGCGTCTGATTTATGGTCTTGTAAAAGATTCGTTTTTTTAGAGAATATTTTAGCTGTGATCGGATTCCCAGTTTTACAGCAAAATGGGATCAGATTAAAATACGAGTAGGAATAATAATATTGAATTGAACACTAACAGACAGAGTGCAGACTTGAATATAAATGATTTGCTTAAACTATAACAGGATGTGTAGGTACCTAATCGAACAATCTGATTATTTAGTAAGTTGTTAAAACGATAGACCCGGTGTTCCGCAAGGTGGCAAGTTCGAATCTGCGTTCGAATCAAACTTTAAAATATTTCTTAAAATGAAACATTGTAATTTGCTAGCGACCTAGTGAAAAATTAATAGAAGTATAAAGGTGACAGTCCATTTCCAACGAAAGCTGCATTACTGTTAATTTTACTATGGAAATGGACACTGACAGCGACGCGTTCAGTACCGGTAGTGCAGCTGCGGTTAGAAATGGAATGTTACCATAAGTAACTATTGTCCCCGTTCTCCCCTATAAATGCAGGCGAGTGTACACCTAGCCAGCGGACATCCGACACCCGTAGCTTTACGCCTGTGCGCAGCCGTTGCACAATTCAATCCAAATAAACCCAATCCTGACATAATTACCCGCGGCCCATGATGAATTCGCCATCTTGTCGATTTAATTGCACAGCTTAATTATAAAATGTGTTTATAAAATCTGATAATTTCCATTTTATTTTTCCACTAAAATTACTTTTTTACTCATGTGGATAAAATGCAAAGTCATCAAATTTTGAAGAACAAAGACTGCCTTTACTTACTAGCGTGGTGAAAACAAATCAAAATATCTAACCTACTGCCGTATTTGAACTTCAAGATATTCACAAGAGACGACACGTACTAGATCCATTCTAGATACGTTATAGTTTAGATATCAACTAGTTCTCTTTTGCAGCGCAATTCGGGCAACCAATGTCACTTTTACGTTAGAGAGAATAAGATATATATTAGATCTGAATTGGATCTCTAAGTCATATCCTGTGGAAATCGTTCAAGAGTATCTCCAGAATCGCGCAAATGTCAAATTTGACAGGTTAGATCTTAAACATATCGTTATCGTATCTTGGTGATGTCTAAAATATATCTATTTCAAAATCCGAATCGAGCCCCTATTTTTACTATTTAGGTACGTGTCTGACTAATGCTCGATATTAAGCGCTCGAGGGTAATCCGAATTCTGATAAAATTTCTGAGGGCCTACCGCGAGCCTCTTTCGACGTGTTGTCTCTCTGTCGCACTTGTAAATTCGTACGTAATTGTGACAGGGAGGCAACACCTCGAACGTGGTTCGCGGTAGGCCCCCTGGTTGGGTTGATCGCAGGTAGAGGGGCTTTAGATTCGAATCATTCATCTTATAAGCTGACGTGGCTTTTGTTGCAATTCATTTGGTCCGGACTGAGGACTATTTGTTATTTTCTATCGTGGATTCAATTCATGTGTTATTCATTTGTGTAGGTATGAGATATGGTTTGAATAATAAAAGCTATGTACTTCGGAATAATTTGCGTCATCCTCGTTTTCCCTGGAGAATTTTGTCAGGAATTTATTTACTTTGATTAAAATATGTTTTTTTACTGTCTAATGATGCTCCTACACTGGCAGAGTTATATGACATTGTGTGACAACTGACAACATTATTTTGTACTATCAATACTATGTTGTCGTCTTGGTCACACGATATTAAAGTTATAATGTGTGGGAGCACCATAACCATAACGTAATAAATTTGAAATAGCAATTATATAGTTAACCGTTGTCGTTAGCGAAGTGGCGTCGCTAAAAAATTGTGTAGCTTTATATTTGCGGCGTTTGGAGTGGAATCCTTGGGGCCGTGGGGACCTAGCGCGCGTCGCCTCTATGAGGAGCTGTCAAAGCGCCTCATAGAGGCTTCCGGTGACCAGAGGGCTGGCCAATATTTTGCCCAACGAATCAGCATTGCCATCCAGAGGGGCAAATTTTTTATTTATAAGTATTTGTGTTTTTATTATGTTGTAAAAATGTTAATAATTAAATAATCCTGTAGGTTCATATTAAACCAAGTGTATTGTGACTCCTGAAATATTTATAATCAACTTTCCACTATTAAAATATGAAATTGATATCTACTTGCACATTTTTATTAGTTTTTAGTTAATCATTGTTCACAGCTCGAGAACAATAAAAGCTTTGTTCTATTGCCGTACGTGCTTCTATTACGTTCTTGAAATTAAGTCCGTTTCCTCTCTTAGGCAACTAAAATAACTAAAAACCTGATATACCTTAACAGGCTTTTTATTTATTATTTTGAACTACATATATTATATCGATAAACTCAATTATTGATGCTTCTCTCTTATACTAGTGATCGCTCCATTTTTGATTGGTTAGAAAACAATTGTACCTACTGAAAATATTAACATGAAACAAATAATTTTTTTTAACCTAGCGATCATATAAAATATACTTTATCATTATCATGGACACCAAAATAATTCTTACAAGCAATATTCAGTTACACACGAAGCTGGGGCGATCACTAGTATTGGGAAAAGTATCTATAATTCAATTTATCGATATAGGACTGCCCTACCCGTCATAAAGTTTTGCCCTCTATAATCCGACGTTTGTTAATAAATGATAATTTTAGTCGATTAGTAAACTCTACGCAAATGACTATTTATATTATAGGTTATGTGTTCTCTGTTTACTGATCTGTTGGTCGTCACTTGTCTGCAGTATTAGTAACATTTAAATACGTATTGGTATTTTTAATATTTTTTATACATGGTACCTATTTTTAATATATTTTTTTAATAACCATGTTTGTTGCTCGAGGGGCGCGGGTCCGATCGATCGAGTTTATGATGGGTATTTTTTTATTATTTTATGTTAACGCCTTGATAAAAAAAAAGACTTCCGTAGTGGTTTCACTCATTGGCCTTTCTGCATAGATACAATTAAATATAACACACACAGACAGATAGACACAGCGTCTATGCACCCCAAATGTCCTCCTTTATAAAACATATGGCAGAAACCATATCTCAACGGTGGAACCGTTCTCTAAGCACCATACTGGGCTGGCTGAGATGTAGGATCAGTATCGCCGTTATACGCGCCACCAGCATGTGTATCCCAGGCACACGCCACCGTTTTAAGTCGACCGCCTGGTGGCTTGGGTTTGACGACGGTGCCGCCCTTCCACATATCGATTGAAACCACTTTTCTACCCTACCCACATATGTATTACCTAACCCTTTGCCTATGTACTTATGATTGTTTTAATGTAATACATTTTTGTTGTTTGACAGATAGACACAACAAAGAGCCTCCAATTTGCATACATTTAATCATTCGTTTGACTAATTGTATAAGATATAAGAACAGCTAAGACAAAGAGGGTAATAACTCAGTTGTCAGCACGTTGACTACGCAAAAAAAACTACGCCAGTAGGTCAGAGCGGCTTTTTAAATTGACCCTTGCCCTTCCCCGTAATAAAACAATTATGGGTGGAAATTGTTTATACATAATATTATATTATACACATAGTTAATTATGGCTGTTTATACAAATTGTTATACATGCTCGCGGCTCAGTTTAAAAGCCTTCGATTAGGACTGCCAACAAGCAGTTATATTTGGGTTCCGCAAATATAATGTATATTTTTCTATATTAGGTACCTTTCTTCTATAGACGTCGTTACAATCACGGACCAATAACAATCCAACGGAAAGCAATTTTCCATTAATTTTCGTAGTTTTATTTTAGTTTTGCAAAGAAACATCCCCAAGATACGACTTAAATTTAAAGCAGTCGACATAGCACAGGGAGCCTTCGAGCCTTAATAATAAATAAAACGCATACCTACCCCTACCCCTTGCCACCCTGTGTCTGGGCTTCATTAAGGTGGTTTATTTGTTGAAAGGGTATACGAGTATATAGTATGAACAATATGTAAACCGGTACATATAATATGAAAACAAAATTGTACTCGGAATAAAACTATACGGAATCATGGAAAAAATACTGTTTACGCATGGCCTGGCCTGTCCTGAACTCCGATCCATCAGACGGTGGGCTAAAACTAAGATAAGCGTCAAGCATGCTTCACTTAAGTACTAAAGCGCATAAAAAGTGCCCAATGATTTCTGTCTCTCCTGTAGTTACCTTTTGACGTTTATTCGTAGGTACCAACATTCTTGTACAATGTACAGTGTATCCGAATACATATTTTTGACATTTGTGAACTTACTCCAAAACATAATAAGAATTTTCCTTTCTAAAAAGTTTAATGATTTGTATTTTAAACATATAAGTACAAACAACGATGAAGCCCCCAAGTAAACATTTTACCTAACAATACAATTCATTGGTTTTACTAAGATTTAAGCTAAAGTACATATGTACATATATGTATATTACAATTAATTTTAACGCAAAAATCCAAATTAAATATCACCTAAATGAGAAAAAAGTCCGTTTTACGTAGGCTTTGTTTTAAGGCAAAACTAGGTACAATACAACTAACTTCTGTATAGGATTGACAGGCATTTTATATGAACAATGAACATGAACCTACAAAAATTTACTATGCGATTAAAGTCGGAAGGCTATCCGCTGGCAGTTTATACCACTGTTTACAATATTATCTATGTACATAAACCTTAGAATCGCCTTATAAATAAATTCAACTCGTTTATAGTTAGATATTTAATACCGATAGTCTAACAAACGACTAACACTCAGTCAAAAGAAGCAACATTAGTATTACATATTACTGCTATCCGAGCACTGTAATAGAATCACATACATTTTCATATTTCCTTTTTAGCAGTAATTACGAGCGAGGAACATTAAGGTTTGCAGGCCCTGTGCATCGCATATAAATCGGGTGTTTCTTGAAATATCGGACGCCGTGGGCAACCTCTCCGTCGCCGCCCGTATCTCTCCCGATACGATTTTATACGATATTCCATTTTTCTTTTTTCGACTTTTATGGATCGGTTGTTCGCGGTGTATCGATAATTCGTGATCGCTCGTATATATTGCAGCAGGTAGCGAAAAATTCGCTAATATCAAAGATGATTTTGTAAAGAAATGCCTAGATTAGTAGTAATTTATGTTGTGTATAAAATTTCACGTTCACTAGTCTTTTTTTCATAAAAAGCGTTAAGCTATGAACCGGTCCCGCGGCTGGTTCTCACACGGCCCGGCCGCATCATAACTGGCTACTTTATGCTATTGTAATGACCTAGGGGCTGCTAGTACAAAAACGCTCGCATTGTTTCTAGACTAGTTACCGTATACAGTCCTGTATTTTATCACTTCGCACGTCGGGTTCGACACTTCCTAGAAAAACGTTAAAAGTCGGTTGGTTTTTCTAAAACTAGTATTGCGGCGCGCGAGCGGGTGACAGTTTCGCTCGACTTTTTATTGGACTAAGCGCTCGGCTTTTTTCTTCTTTTCTTATAGAATAAATTAAGGCACAAAGTTTTCAAACAAAGGAAGACTGGAGTTTTCGAGAATATACTGATTAAAACTAACACTCGGTCCAACACATCTCGGCTGCTCCGCTGTTTATATATTCTTGTTGTGTACACAGTTTTTCGAAAAAGTTTCGCAGACGAATTATTCATAATGAGTGTCAGAAGATAAAATATCGTTAACGAATTTTATGACTTATATTCATGTTATTACGACACTTTTCTGTCCAGAGATGGTCGCGCCCATGTTCGGAATTTATATACGTGGCGCTTTTTAAAAATACCATGTTGGTTGCTCGAGGGGTGCGGGTCCGATCGATCGAGTTTATGATGGGTATTTTTTATTATTTTATGTTAATGCACTAAATATGTAGTTACATGGTTATGATTGCGTGTATCATGGTAATGCGGCCGTGTGCGAGTACTTGCATAATAGGCAGATCTGCATCTTCTTTATGAGCTCACATATTATTTTGTTTCCAGTCTTGACGAACCCTATAGGTGAAATCTGGTCCTCTCGTGTATCATTTTGATCGTATCATTTTCAAGTCTGAAAAAATGCATGCAGTCATGACACGAAGGTGCTATATTTGACTGATTCCAGTAAAACACTAACACTCTTATTTAAAAAACTTAGCAAACATTTGTTTGTGTTTTTCTAACAAACACTAATGTTAAAATGACAGACAAGGATAAACGATTATCTGTCAAGGATTGTACCTAGTTGACAGACGTTTATAAATAACGCCATAAAATCTGTAATTCAGAATTATAGTAAAATACCATTTTAACCCTTAAAACGTTTCTGTCACTTTTTTAGTACAGGCACTAAATGTGGCGCCAAGTTTAAACACTAAGTGCAGGCTAGAAAAGGAAGTACGTTAAAGAAAGTGCGAGAATTGTACTTTTTTTCCTAGTTTAAGAAAATATCAGACAAAATTCGGTTTATGCGCAGGCGGCAGTTGAAATTTGAAATTCGCTGAATTTGCGACGGTGTGTGTTCCTGGGGTCATAGAATATAAAGTTAATAGCCAAATTGTTTTCTTTGTGTTGATATTATTACTAGATGAGTTAAACATTGTTATTCTATATAAAGCTCATTAAATCATAGATTAATTCTAAGTCAAAAATTGCGAAATATATCTTGTCACATTTTTGTGACATTGTCGATAGTACTGGTAACAAGGTACCATTTAGCACGTCCTAAAAAACGGACAGTGCCGACTTGTGCGGAGACAAGATTGTGACAGAAAACGGACATTGCCATACTTAGGGTTTATGCATTTTTTTCATTTATCGTCATTTTATAGGCTATTGTTGCATTGGGGTTATGTTATACATAAGTATATGTATACATTTATTTATATTTTAGTTTCAGGTGGTTCCACCATCTGATTCAGAAGAGTGAGATAGCGAAAAAACGACGATGACGAAATTTTACTAGAGACAGATTGTACATCTGCCTTGCCCCAATCTGACTCTTTTTCAGCCAGGTCACTTTCTACGAGGATGTCAAATATGATGGACAAATATATGTTCATTTACGAACACGCGTGCTTTTATTCTTATTATCATGCTATTAAAGTTTAGTGCGCCTCATTGTGAATGGCACTATCTGTATTTAAATGTAATTTCGAAGTCTAACGTAGTCATTGTGGGAAAAAAGCTGTTCATAATATTCGACCTGATGACCTAAACACGACCTGTCCTGTCCTCTAGTACTCCATCCAAAAAACTTAATTCCTCGCCATTAAACGCATAACTCGCTTCAGTATCCAAATTATTGGCACTTCTTGAAATGTCCTACGGTTAGAACCTATTTCAAGTTGATGATGAAGATGCTACAATTCCTGAGGCCTGTAAAATGTAATCTCTACAAATTTCAGGAGAGTAAATAGCTAATTTCTCTGGTTTGGAATAGAATCTAGTCTTTCATATGTCGGGCAGACGAAGCAAAGCATTTCTACTCGGGTACAAGAACATATTATTATAGCTAATGTCAAGCACCGCCAACTAAAGTCTGCGGTCTGGGAGCATGACATGGATAAGACTCTGGTTCTCGCCAAGGAGGAGCCATATATTACCAAAATGTTGCCAGAGGCCATTGAGACTGAAAAATATCTAAACTTTTACTGAAACTACAGCTCTTCTTTACCACCAGCTTAGGTTCCAGATACTCCGGGTGATAAGAAAACAAGCAAAACATAGAACTGTGAGACCGTAGTGATAAATGGTGTGGTCATTTAAGTAAAGTAATGTTACTTACAATCATTGTAATGTGTAACTATCTTTATGAGCCTATTTTGCCTGTATACGTAGCTTTATAATGTATATTTTTTTGTTTATTATATCTGTACGTGGGTCGTTTTACATATAAACACTAGAAGTAAATATAGTATTATTATGTTTCTCATTACTTTTTTCTTCTTATTAATATAATTAAACATTTTTCCAAACATTCACTAGTGTGTTATTGAAATAATGATAAATTTTCTTGCCCTGTAATTCTTTAATATTTTTTATTTTGTGAAACTGTATAACGGCATTGTCCGTTTTTTAGGACAACCTTGAGAGCAATCAATCTATAAGGTTCGTGGCAATGTCCGTTTTAACGGACGTCCTGAAAACCCTACTTTCAGAATGCTTTTAATTTTTTTTCTTAAATATAGTACTTTTTTACCCATTACTATCCCCAAAAACATTCCATGAAATAGGTGGATACATTATTTCATGTCTTGCCATGTTAAGGGTTAATAGCTTACGATCATACCTACTTTTAAATCGGTTTAAAAAAACTTACATAGGTTAAGTCACCTGCGATAATATGTTACACAACGAAGGCCGTGTCACATATTTTTGTGGCCTTCGAAAAGTAACATATTATTGCAGGTGAACTGTACCTATGTGCTAGCATAAAATAACAAAAAAAAGATTGAGATGAATTTCTCATACATCTCCGGTCTGAAGATACAAAATGCCTAGATAGAAAGATCAGCTGTCAAACAATATGACGTGACACGCAATAAAAATCTCAAACCGCGACAGCGCGGATATCGGACAGTATCAAAAATAAATGAAACAATTTAGCGCGTCTCGGGTTTGTTGCCGTGTCGCGTCGCGTCGCGCCGACACCGGACACCTCGCGTGTTGCGTGCGAGCTAAATATTTACGCAGGAATATGTTTTGCAGTGAGAATGAGAACCGTTGGAGAGGAAAGCTCCTCTTGACCTGTTGCTCCTGTTTCGTGAATCATCCTTTTTCTGTTGAAGGTATTGCCATGTTCTTGTTTGCCGTATAATAATATGGTGGCCGAGCAGCAGTGGTGGCCGAGTGGATATGACGTCTGACTTTCGATCAGGAGGTCGCGGGTTCAAATCCTGGCTCGTACCAATGAGTTTTTCGGAACTTATATACGAAATATCATTTGATATTTACCACTAGCATTTCGGTGAAGGAAAACATCGTGAGGAAACCTGCATACATCTGCGAAGAAATTCAAAGGTGTATGTGAAGTCCCCAATCCGCATTGGGCTAGCGTGGGGACTATAGCCCAAAGCCCTCTCGCGCATGAGAGGAGGCCTGTGCTCAGCAGTGGGACGTATATAGGCTGAAATGATGATGATGATGATAATAATATGATACACAAGACATAGTCATGTGATCGATCTGCAAATAAAAAAAATAAATGTGTTTTGTCATACCTATACTGTAGAGTCCGTCTGAGAATTAGCATTTATTTTTTTCCTTAACCTTCATCTCACAGTCCTTATTAAAAAAACCCTTTCTTACTCCAATCAAATTAAAGTTACTTTCAATGAGATCAGATTTTGATTTCTTTTATTACATCCGATTTCAGAATTATATAAATTAAATTAAGTATAATTAAAGTACCTAGTTAAATTCTGATCATAATTTAATTAAGCTATATTAATTACACATTCGACGAGTTGGTCTCCGGCATAATCTAAAATCGTTTTACCATGTTTGATTATGTTTCGGAATTTCCGAGATCCAGGAATTTGTACTAAATTCTGATCATAATTTAATTAAGCTATATTAATTACACATTCGACGAGTTGGTCTCCGGCATAATCTAAAATCGTTTTACCATGTTTGATCATGTTTCGGAATTTCCGAGATCCAGGAATTTGTACTAACTATCGGCGCATACGCGGCTAATCCGGAGTAATCCGGATTCCGAGCTTAGATTACTACTCCTGTTTGTTTTATTAATGTTCCTACCTACAGTACAATAATTGATTTAATTTTCTAAGACTATCCATATTTATATATTTTATAAGGGATCCTATCTCATCGCATAATAATTGATTGTCATAATGTAATGTTACGCATAAAACTTTTTTCGCATATTTTTTCTCCAGCTGAAACAGAAAGTATTTTCGAAAATATTTTGCATAGGTTGTGTAGAATAGGGTAGGTTAGGTTAGGTTTGTGTTATAATTTTTTGAAATATTAATATTTTCAATACAATAATAATTAAGCGAAATGAGTTTTATGCGTAACATTACATTAGGACAATCAATTATTATGCGACCCAATATGGACCCATTTTTTAGAATTTTAAATCTCTTAATTTTGAACCACTAGTTTGATTCAGGTAATGAACTACATAGGTATATCTATCGACCATAGCATTCCTTTTACACTATTACTCTTGGATAATTAAATTCATTAAATATACAACAAAAGATAAATATTCTTACTCGTATATTGTTAAGTAAGTACATATATTTGCCAGTTTGCTACATTACCTAGTGTTAAAGTGCAGAGCTAAATAAACAATGAAACTTGTGGGAAGCAAAAGTAACGACATTGTTAAATCTAAAGTATCGCGTCAATTACCTTTTTTTATACTGCCGTATTAAAGTAACGACTTCGTTTATTATTATAACTTAATCTGATCAAAAGATTATAATAAGAATAAGCCTAGACAATATAAAAAAAAAAATCAAAAGTAAACTTCGAAACCCTAATTGCTACGTAAATCACATGATGCAGTGACATTCAAACACGAGCTCATATTTAACTATTAAATAATCTTAGCTCAAATGATAAACATTATGTTACAAAGAATCACTTATAGGTATATATTATTATCCTCACCTTAACTACGTTAAGTTTTCTTAGTCCGGAAACTGGATAGGGTTAAACTATAAGTACGAACCATCCGTATATCAAAACAGTACTGTGTCCTTCGTACATTGAATGTTCGTATTTTTAATTTTCTGAGAAGTTTTCGAGTTTTTGACATATCTTTGTTAATTTAAAAACATATAATCTCATATTGAAAGCTGCTACTGCAGCTATTGGTATTACTATACCCTGTCTGGGTATTACAATGCGATATATCGTAACTATTAGGTACTTATAACAACATTTACAGGCATTATAATTTTACCACAACAATCTACAGTTCTTGCACAAAAAAAAGAGTTCAAGAAAGTAATGTACAATATAGTGACGCCCCTACGACACACCTCGTATCGTTTCTGATTACACCCAAGTTCTCTCCTATCGTGCATAAAACTGTCTCTTTCACACCGAGAATGAATGAAGCAGACGGAACAAGCGATGTTTTACACTTGTACCATCTGTCTGAACACTGCAAATGTAGCCATTTCATTATCGCAAGGTGTATTTGACACAAACGTGTTGGAGGCACTCTTGAGAAATTTTTCATGCCTTAATGATGCTTTCTTAGAAACATTGGCGAGCCGTTTTCTTTGTCTGAAGCGTAACAATTAAGAAATATAATACTGGTTAAAATCTTTCGCGTTCATTTGTTCCGGATGTTTTCTGTAAGCGCTATAACGGTAGAGTTATATTACATTTGCTTGAATGCCTTCTTAATTATTTACATGAAAACTGAGAAACAAGCTTTGTTAAAAAGTTTTTAATGTTTGTTACGACACTTAATTCAAGGTACTGTATGTAATAAAATTTTAATTTTATAATTTAATTACAAAAACAGAAATTACACAAAAGCTCTCATTTATCGCGCATTCAATGTAACAGGCTACAGGATCACTAAAATAACATGACATAACCTCCTAATGGTATCGTGCTGCCCCCGTTCCTAAATCCAACCATGCGGCGGAATGCCGGAGAACGAGTTTTCTATGCGTCCCGCTCTCAACTATGGTGTAACTGTGTCTGTCCTTGTCAGCCGCTTGTCATTTTCTATAAGTTTTTCTAACATTCTCCGCTCGCCCGCCCCCTCGGTTTCGGCCAAACGCCAGGTTTCGGCGCTCGCGCCTGTCGTGTTTGTACAACAGTTATGAGCATTGTTTGAGACACTAATGTTCGTTACGCCGCCACGCGTTGGCTTTACCCAAGTGTTTGCTAACTAATGAAGCTCTATTAAGCCATCCTTCATGACTCTTGTCGGGAGGCATAACCAATGGATGTAAAGTTCATTGAGCTGATGGGTTTGCTTATCGCAACAGGTTCACCATTGAGGAACACTAATTGTTTTAAAGCATTTATTTTATTAATTAAACCAAGCAGCTACACTGCGCTTAAAGGGTGTCGCCCCGATTTGCCATTGCATTATAGATAAGTATCATCAATAAGGCAGAATTGTTTTACAATTAACATTAGGTCACCCGTGCATAAATTAGAAGTGGCCCTGATAGCGCGTCGGGCAGACGGGACCCCGCAGCCTTTGAACAAAGCCTAAATCTTTATCTCCACTCTCGCTACACAGACTGCTTAATCCTAACAAGTTACAAATTAAAAGAGACCGGGACGTGTGTGCCAAACGTAACTTTATGGGCTTTGCATGTCTTATATCAATAAATTATTAACTACGCTCCTTGTTTGATTCCACGTCCATATTTACTATTTTCCGTTCAAATCTGGACTCTAAAGCTCCGTATCAAAGTTTAAAATGACAAACGGTGGCGGTAATCGTTGCCGATTAAATTCAAACCCTATTTACTGGGTGCTAATGTTGAATTTGTGTCGGTGAGGTTGGGATACTTATAGACATCCAAAGTAATGTATTTGAGCGTAAGCAAGTAGAGGCGAGAATCTTTAGTTTTAATTAATACCTGGAGCCGGGTACAGAATATTCGCTATTTTCAATTAGAGCTACCTCTGCCGGTAGCATGTTTTGAGTCGTGGTTTAATGAAACACTATATTTCCTGTACATTTGATATTTTGTGAATTTGATTCTAACAAGGTCAGGTTGCGGCGGGGCCGCAACGCATCACAGCGAGCTGTAAAAGTGTATGGCCACTTTATGATTGAATTCCATTCATATCCATGTAATTTTGCAGTTCATTATACAGGTAATACGTTTTATAATACTTATTACGAGGTTTTAGTCACACTATTAGACCAATTATCGGTACATTTATGAGTTCATGTCTGAGAACCTAGTTAAGATGGCAATCTAACATTAACCAACGCCTATCGATATATCCGATGACAAATGCAACGAAAATTCATTCACGATCATTTCCATACATTATTTACTTAATTTTCGATTGACTATTTCTATTAACTATTGTCACTAGGACCCCTGAACTGTAGGTATAATTTTTGCATTTCCCTTGTAGTCAAATGAGCTGAAACAGCATTCATGATAGAATCCACCAGTCTAACTCAAAAATATGACGACAATTGTCCATGAAAAATCAAAGTAGATTAACTTATTTAGTACCTAATTGATTAATGCTTAGTTTATTGTAAAAACCAAAACCTGTAATAAACTTAAATGTAGCTTTTTAACATAATGTTGCACGTTAATAATATTTTGTTGGTATATTTTGATGGCTGGGTTGTATTATCCCCGCTTCCTATGCCTAATACTTTTTAATTCGTCTAATCCATACAGAGAAATACATTTAAAACGCTTATTATGTATGTATTGATTGATTGATGGTAATCGTATGTACATATTAAATTATATTGTAAATATCATCTAAAATATATGAGTTCGACGACCCGCTAGTCAAGTGGGAAGAAAAGCAATAAACACTTTTATGGCCCATCTTTTTCAAGTGAGTTTGGCTTAGTATTTGTATAATACACGCGGACAGAGACTAGAGAACACTAGTGATATTTAATCTCCATGCAAAGTTGTGTTCCTTAATATCTTTGCTTGTATTCATTAATTTATCGTACTATTACTATTAATCGAGTTTTAAAATTATGTACTATTATTTAATTAGTCGCGTATTATTTATAGATTTATAGACCTCAAAATGTTAAGACACATATTTAGACGTCATGATAATAAAATTAATGAATCTGACACCTCGCTAACGTGACGCCATCTACACTCACTATTGTATGCAATAGATAGTCTGTATTATTTAGTTCTCTGGCGCAACTACGAGTGTTACTTGTCGCTGAGAGTGGGGTGATTTAGAACCGCATTCAAGCAATAATTGAGGGTACTATTTTGTTGACGAGGCGTGGCGCAGAGGGCGTGGCAAACAATAGAAGTACGGGTATCGCCGGGGTCGTGCAGCAAGCGTGCAGTGCCCGCTGTACGCGTACCTACTACTGAAATTGTAAGGGGGCCCCACATCTAGCGTCTTTCGAGCGTCGGCGTCTGGTCAGCGCTATGGAAAATGACGTCGCTGCGCAGTTGCGTCGACGTTGAGTCGAGCAGCGGCCATAGAGTTGTAGACGCCGACGCTCGAAAGACGCTAGATGAAGGGGGCCCTAATCGGGTTAACACTATTGTTGATTTCAGGGAGGTCTGTCTGACTCAACCAGAATGTCATAGTTCCAAGCTGTGTTAATTTGCAAAGTTAACTTGGCGAGATGTCCATTCATTTCTATTTAATAGACATATTTACCTTATCGCTGTAATATAACTCATCCACTTTCTCGTTTAACGTTTGCCAATATCCATCGTCAGTTTTTGTTTTAGTTTGCCCGTCCTCCGTAAAAAGTCCTTGTGTAATCACTGAATGAGTAGATTATTACTTAATTTTTTATTGCATAGATTAGGAGAGATCAAAAATACAAATCACCTGTCTAAGCAAAACCCCTTTGATTCAAATCTCGCTACTTATTTTCTTTAGACTCTTCATACCTCCAATCATCTCGTGTTCGTCATGCAAATGTGTTCTAAATTTCTAATACTATATACAGTATTACAATCATTTACTACCACTTGGTCTTAATATTATACTAAACATACTTAACATTACTATTTCACTAGCCTGCTCACTACTTAGCGAAGTATTTACTGGAAAGTGCATTTCCGTATCGGCGAGCGCTTTAGGCGTAATTTCTATTCTGACCCATTGGAACATCAAATTGCTGGCTTAGCATCAATAACTCCTGACGCCTCGGCTGGCCATTATACTTATAGGTAACTGGTGGTTATTATTTACTCTCCTTATAATTAGGGTACCTATTATGTGTAACGAGAGGACGCTTTGCACGTGTATGCACACGGCGCGATTCGGGAAATGAATTAGAGATAAACTAATAGATACGATATAGTAAAGATATCTGACGTCCCACGGGTAAAGGTACCTTACGCTTACGCTATTATTAACGCCGCTCCAATATTATTGCGGCGCTATACGACGTAAGCGCCACCCGCCAAGCCATAAGGTACCTTTTGCCGTGGAACGTCACATATCTTTACTATTTCATATCTAGTGAATGGGCCTGATTCGGATTATGAAATAGACATCTATTAGACATCTTTTAGACATCACCAAGATACGATAACGATATGTTTAAGATCTAACCTGTCAAATTTGACATTTGCGCGATTCTTGAGATACTCTTGAAGGATTTCCACTGGATATGACTTAGAGATCTAATTTACATCTAATAGATATCATACTCTATCTAACGTAAAAGTGACATTGGTTGCCCGAATTGCGCTGCAAAAGAACTAGTTGATATCTAAACTATAACATATCTAGAATGGATCTAGTACGTGTCATCTCTTGTGAATATCTTGAAGTTCGAATACGGCAGAATCTCTAATTCATTTACCGAATTGCGGCACTAGTTGCCATAAGGTACCTTTTGCCGTGGAACGTCACATATCTTTACCATTTCATATCTAGTGAATCTCTAATTCATTTCCCGAATCGAGCCGACACTCTCGTCTCGGCATAGCGATTAAGCGTGAGCGTATTAGACACCCGTTTATATATTCATTTTGATTTATAAATGGCGAGGACCTGTTGGACTTAGGTACCTAGGAGAAATAGTTCGTGAAGACAAGGGTCTACCGCGAACAATTTCATTCATTCGTTCACCTATTTGTTGCCTAAAAACGCAAATGTGAAAGAGAGGTAGATGTCATAACAGGTAGGTTCTCTGAAGTAAATAAGAGACAACAAATGAACAGAAACAACATTACAAGGAGAAAGTCTTCTCCTTCCCAAGTAGCATGGAAGTGTCGGCAACATCAATATACCAGCCAATTTAGAACTTAGAGTGATTTAAGAGACGTATAAGAGTGTCAGAAAAGATTTAAGCTGTATAAAAGGTATTTTACAGACATTATACAGCTCAAGCTGTATAAAATCATTATAAAGGATTCTGCGGAATCATGGGGTGCTTTATCAGAATATAGAAAATCTACTATAAAACTAAAAGTGTTGTGAAACACTACAAGCTAATTCTATCGTAAAAGCTGTATACAGGCTGTATTGTAGTAACACTTGGCACTTTTAGCTGTATAAAAGTATCTGTCAACACCGTTTTAAAACTTTAAGTGTTGTGAAACACTACAAGCTAATTTTATCGTAAGAGCTGTATACAGGCTGTATTGTAGTATCACTTGGCACTTGTAGCTGTACAAATGTATCTGTCAACCCCGTTTTAAAGCTATTTCTTATGGCGTAATTTTACTCTCCTATAAGAATAGTAGTTGTATAACTTCTGTCTGTAAGGGTATTATAAAACTAAACGAATAAATGGCAGCTATAGTACAGCTTTTTTCTGTATTACTGACAGAGTCGCTTATTTCGGCGTAATTTTACACTCGTATAAGTATATATTTCTACCACGAAAATAAAAAATTGTAATGAACAAAATTAATTAATTTAGAAAATTATGAAATGGAACGAAGAATAGACCAAATACATTTGGACCTAAGGGTTTTTTTATTTGTTATACGGATCTCTAAAGAGACTTATAACTTATGTACGGAGAACCGAAATACAGCCAAACGAATACAAACCTTCTATTATAAAGCTGTTTTAATTACAAAAGCTGTAAATGACACTCCATTTATTACACAGCACAGCTACTAAGATTATAATGCTCTCCAACTATCCTGTAAGCTGTTTAAAAATTGTCGCCATTTTCCAATGGAAAAAAAAGTATTTGTAAATATAATTAAGGAAATACTTGCAAATATTAAGCAGACTAACATCGTGTTATGATTACCAGCTAAAATAAATTAACTTTAGCCTTAGAATTAATATTTATAAAACTTTTTGTTAAAAACAAACACTAACTTTACCGATTTTTGATATTTTCCTTATGGTTTCTCTTTGTTATTTTGCAGGCGCGTGAATATTTTGCCAGAAAAGATACATAGGTTCACAATAAATAATAATCGGCACTTACAAATAGTATAATATTCCACTTAAGTCCTCTATAATATTTACTTTTACTTTTACCATCCACTATAACACTTTATTGTCGCCATTACTATATTACGAATGAACAAGATTAAGACATTTTAGTTTCCTAAATGATTATTATTCTCTTGTAATCATTTTTAAAAACTCATTTAAAACTCATATTCTTATATCGTACTTATAAGAGATTATCTGTAGTGTTAAGGTTTCCTGTTACACCGAAATATAGCTGTAATGCAGCTATTATGCAGCTTATGTATTGCTTATACAGCTACTCTACAGCTCTAATAACGCGAAAGGCTGTATAATTTGGGCCCTTTTTTAACTTATAAGGGCTGTATAAGCGCTTATACAGCCTTTGTACAGCCTAACTGTACAGCTTATAGTATACAAATAAACTTCAATACAGCTTATATACAGCTTGCAATGCTACTTGGGTTGTAATGTTGTTGTATCTAGTGTTAAGATACATAATTTAGTAGTTAACATCAATGTAATGAATATATTAATATATAGCCTTTATGTGCCTTTATTATAGCCATTTCCACACCTTTGACTACTTCTCTAATCAAGCAGCTACTTACAAACTAAGTAAATACCCCGTTACTTTATTGACTAGTCAATAGTCATGGCTGAGAAACAAGTTAAGTTTTTAGAGTCCGACTGCAGTAAGTTTAATAGATTTACTGAGGGCCTACCGCGAAACACGTTCGACGTGTTGCCTTCCTGTCACACTTACGTACGAATTTACACGTGCAACAGAGAGGCAACAGGTCAAACGTGGTTCGCGGTAGGCCCTTTTATCGGCTAGCATAAATGTAGTGGAGCGTGGTAGTAGGTCGCATATCGACATTGACGGGGCTTGTTCGGAGAGAGGTTTCCGGCCCGCATGCGGCTTTCTCGATCATCGCATCCAACAAGAAATCCAACCTTTAGAATATTGATGTATTTTTGCCATATTGGTCGTATACAATTACAATTTAGGTAGGTAATAGGTACAGTTGGTTCCCTGACATAAGTATCCACGTTTCTATACAATTGCTATGGCGACGTGGGTACATACTTAGCTATAATAATACGACTAGAGAAACCAGTGTTGCATTGTTTTCTTTTGGTGAGATTGTTAGAAATGATTTAGATTGAATAGATGTCGCCAATTTCACCAATTTGACAATTGACACCTGACACTGACGATATCCTATACCTACCTATATTACAGAGTCTGTGCAGAAAGAATAGAGTCGTGGAATGTATACCCTGGTTTTACACAATAACACAACTGATTGGTCATATCAGTGAACTATTTTAAATAAAAAAAATTTCAAAAGAATCTGAAAATTTAAAACTACATAAATATTTAGACAAAAATCTAAAAGTACATGAATAATATACAAGTATGTGCACAAATATAGCTCGCTTAATTCAGAACCCTTAAATAGCTTCGCGGTAGTTAGGTAAACCCTTCAATTCACGGAAACAAGAGAGTATCTGTACTTGCACCCGGAATAGCAAATAGGTAAGATTGCGTGACCATTAATTACAAATATGTATATATAAATATTTCATTATTGTCTTATTGGGGCCTTTCTAACTGCCACTTAGCCAACAATACTGTCAGCCTTTTATGGTTGCACAACTTTGCAGTATATTTAACTGCTGTCTCTTACTTGAGTCGGCTAAAAGCTTTGTAATTAAATTATGTTACAAGTTATTAATGCGCGCTTCGTATAGGTATGGTTACATAGAAACTTACTTACTTGTGTATGTACATTAAAACCTACCAGTTTGCCAGAATTTATGAAAATGGTAAGGGATTTCAAAATGGAAGGGTTTTTCTAAAATCGACTTGATACCAATGAATATGTAAATGTATATTCTTATATAGGCACCTATTTAGAAATATAATTAGACATACATAATAATAAAACATTTGTGTTAGTAACTGATTAAACCTCTAGTAGAAAACACCTTAGTCTAAATAAAAAAACGGTTTTTTTTGTCTTAGTTGCAAGCTGTAGGTATGGGGCTTATAATCTTCATACATATATATCTTAAGAAGAAGTTATTACGCATTTCCAATGTTATTATTGTATGTTTATATCTTTCGTAGTCTTTGGGACACTACTCCAAAGCGTTCACGTTCAAAGTAGGTAGCGCCTTATGTAAAATATTTTTTTTATACTTACAAATAATAAACGACATTGTTTTTCATATCGGAATCCATCTTTGATTTAACTAATCGTCTAATTATATTTAGAAACGGTCATTTGTCTGATGGGAAGTTATTTTCTAATTAACAATTTAAGTAAGTTAAGGAGCAATTTACGTCAAGCTCCTCCGTAAGATAAATATTCGTCTTGTTGCGTATGCGCAGTGGAACTCCTAGATCGGTATCGCGACCACATGGAGGGATGTGGGCATTAATGATGTTAGACCTTGTAATTAGTCGTATAACTTTAGCTGTGTCAGAGAGCTTGAGCTTTTAAATATTTCCCTTGATATAATTTTTTCGTTGCTGACAATATAAGAACACGAGCCATCTAAGTGCATACTAGAAGTGGTGAATTAAAAATACTAATATGACTAGTTTTTCTATTGAAAGAGCAACATTTGTAGCAAATTTTGTTGCTAATCTTTCTCAATGCAAATATACCTTTTTTATTTATTATAACAAAAAAAACTATTACAAAACAACATTAATTGTGTCGCTTAACTTCAAACTCGGGTAAATCCATTCGACCATCTCAGCAAATGTCTACCCTATTACCTTTTCTTAGTACCAAAATCGCATAATCTGACAAATGGATTTACCCGAATTTGAAGTTAAGCGACTCAATTAAGGTTGGTGCAACAATATGTCATAGCGACAGGACCAATAAACTGAGCTTCACAGAACTGACCATTGCCACGAAATCACAAATATCTCACTCAAAAGATAGGTAATAAAAACAAAAAAAAACTATTCCAGTCGCTTGAGTTGAGTTCTGGATTCATCCATAATTAAATGGTTGACCATTTGTTCTGTTCAGTAGCCTGTTTAACAAAGAGCATAAGTTGGATACTACATATTGAAATAGCAGCGATTGCGAGACGCGTATTGTGTGTCCTTTACGGTATGAAACCGTGTACTTCGCCCTTATTCGGTGTAGTATACGATTTCATTCAAACTTTGTCAATACATATATTAAACAACCAGAAACTGCCCATTCATTGGAATATGATTGGTAGGTCTATTTTAGAATGTGATTATGTCGTAGGTACAATGAGAATACAGAGTAGGTACTACTTACCAAAGTTATTGAGAAAAGGTCTCTTTTTTTCTAGGATCTAGCGATTCTAGCGTGATGATAAGATTTAATTTGAGTTAGGTGTTATCGCTAAGCGCAAGAATTTTTAGGTATTCCCAAAATAACTTTAGCTTCAAGTTGATTCGTCAGATCTTACAACATTTATATATAGCAGAGATAAACATTTAATACTTAAATAAACAGTTTACTTAGCCAAAACACCTATGGTTTATCTTAAATAAAGTACCTCAAACCGACCCGACAACGAAGGCAGGATATGCATTGACAGTAAAGCATAAAAAGGTGCAGGAAAAATACACCTCGAAATTGGATTTTTAATCAGAATGCGGGGTCATTTTAGAAATTTATTGCCCCTTCGATCCTCTGGTGTTTGTTTCCATCGGCAGGTAACATACCTCGGAACTGCGGGGGGTGTCTGGGCAAAGGATTCGCCTCTAGTTAGGTACGTGGAACTATTCAAGAACATTGAGGTCACCTTGGGGATTCATACTGCTTAGAGAAGCCTTTTAATGTGCCTAATTTGTTTGTGACAGTGTACCCTTTTTTGTAAATTATGCTCATTTTAAATTAATTAAAAACTAGAGCTACTAACTTACCTATTTGGAACTGCACCTAAATCATATACGTTAGGTTCTTTGCTACATTACTAAAATTTACCTACGAGTAGAGATTTTACCAAGGAGATAGACAAAAGTACACATGTTCTATAGCCTAACCACAAAAAAAAATACATTATTGTTATAAAAATTCAGAATTGCAGTCAGATTAACATATCTCAACGTACCCGCTACTTATATGTAGGTAAAGAAGTGACAACTTAGGTATAATAGTCATGTTATTTCCGATATCAATCAAGAACCGTTAACTTTGGCGTTATGCCAGTAGGTACCTATAAGGTAAACGTACTGGTGCTCGACGCGGTCCCAATACATCTCATCTTGAAACTTTTGTCAATAGAGGTGACAGCAAGGTATCATCTATTGGGCATTAGCGTGTTGAGGACTAGTACGTTTACCTTAATGCATGTAAAAGTAGAAAGACAAAATGTGTGGTCTGATTCAACTATCTAAGTACATAGTAGTACACAATACTCGTAATTAATGTCTAAATTCTCACATGCAATTTTATTGTGCTATATTTAGTCACTATACAGCAGACAAAATGGCAAAATAGATTTATTACCCCCTGTTTTTTATTAACTATCAAACCAAGCTATAATAGGAGCCATATAAGCAGAAGCGTGAAATTACGACACACGACAAAGTTCTTAATAACAACGATAAAAGGTTAACTTTACCTTGACTCGTGTGTCTTTTTAAACCTGTGGCCTTAATGTGGAATCGATTAGACGCGTCTCAAAGACATTTCGTCGGATATCCCAATGACTCGTCCCGACTTTTGTGGCTTGATTGCTTTTTGATGCGGCGATAAATGTGACTTACCATGCCTTACCTTACCTATGTGGTTTTGGGTTAGCGCGCGATAATGACAGCCTTTGTGCACTTGGGCGGAGCGATGTAAGTGTTAACGTGCTCATTATTGCTGTTGACCGTGATTTATTGTTTACTGTGATTTTGGCGGTCAATGAACTGAATATTAAGCCCAGACGATTGTGTAATATTTAATGAATCGAAGCAGGGTTATACTTTTAACGTGAGCAGTAAAAAGCACTAACATAGCAGCACTAACATATTTTTGGTACATTTAATTTATTTCATGATTGGTTACTACCTATACTATTTCTAGACGTGCAGTAATATTTACTATTTAATTTCCAGGTATGTCAACGTAAAAAGGTGACCAGTGGTACGTAGCAGAGATAAACACTCCTTAACTAAGCTTTTATTACATTCAACACGCAAGATAATGACAGAACACTTATCAAACAAAAAGAATTTTAATTTACCGGCTTCATTCCTGCGTGCCGGGGCCAGATAGATCGGCTCTGGCCGGGGCTAGATCGCCGTTGGCGCAGCGTCGGCTACTAGTCAATCTTGCGCAGGCATGCGCCATTTTGCGGACGCGGACGGACAGACGGACGGACGAAGACGCTCCGGCTATAATTGCAACGCTATTCGCCTCTGGCAGTTTTTTCTAAAATACTTAGATCTCGCAGTTAAGGAGCGGTTCGCTAAGTTGGTTTAATAAGCTTTATAGACAGGGTAAAAGTAAGTTGATTAGTAAACAGGGTCGGATTTGCTTTAAGTAATTGAATAATTCAGTTGTAAGTAACTGTGTTTGCTTGATAATGATTATAACGACCAACTCACAATACAATATTAAATTATCTTACCCAAATTATTCCCTAATTGACTGACAATTGAGTAGGTACCTATACCTACCTACTATTGAACTTTGTTCGACTTAAATATTTAGGCTACGCTTTCATGTGTTCATCCACCTTGAATCAGATCCATTGCAAAGTACAATTACTTACTTATTTATAGCAAATATGGAGCGCGACTTCTCTTGACTGTTGAGCCGATCCCGCGAAAATCTAACTCAAAATACTAATACAAAAATACCAGCTTGCCAGGAAGAAAAATGTAGGATTATAAGCGTTATGTAAGGCACGTCGCTACCCCATAAATGGTTTGTAATTGGAGGTGAATGTGAGGTGCTTTTTGCACCTGTGATTACTGTCTCTACGAACCGACGCCGCTTTTTGCTACTACCCAATGATATATTAGAACCCACAGTTTCCCTTTGGAGCGAGTCCCAGGAAACGAGTGGAAATGTAGCGCCTCGCCTTTAAAAGAATCTCATGAAATCTAAGACTATTTAAAAGTTTTATACTACTTTAGGTATTATAATTTTTTACGTTCCTTAAATAGTCATGAAGATGCGAAAAAAAAGAAGAAGAATGACTGAAATATCCAAAGCTCTTAACGCGATAATCGAAAATAAGAAAACTATTCGAAATAAACCAAAAATAGGCTTTATTGCAATGCAAGGTTTTACGACGACGATGATGTTGATGATTAATTGAGCAACATTTTGAATAGTTCTGTTTTGAAGACACAACATTACAAAAGACGCGAGGTCAGCGCCCTGGCGCGACTAGCATGTATTTTATATTGAATCTATAAAATTCCATATAAATTGCGGATACGAGAAATCTTAGAAATCATTCTAAATTTTAGCGGACTAAGATTAATTGTACCTATACAAATACACATGCCTACGTACTAAGTACTAGAGTAATGTACAGATTGTAATAAAATAACATTTCGTATAATAGGTACAGTTTCAAAATATAGTTTTATGAAGCTGTATGTATAAAAGGTAATTTTAAAACCGGAACTCATAATTTAAAACAAATGTAAAATTTTAAACGGGAAAAACACACAGGTTATTGTAGCAGTTTTTCATACAGGTAAAACATAAAAAGTAATGTTTCCAGTCTTTTTTTATAATGTTGAGTCGTGTTCTTATTTAATGTGCAAACTGAGTTTGGGCTTGTCAGCTTTTAGAATACCTATAAAAGCGTTTTTTGCTGACAAGTGCTTTTTGCTAACTTAATAACTACTTATCTTTAAAAAAACTGTGACTGACAGTTGAAAAACATCTATTCGAGAAAAATACAACTGGAAGTTAACATTAAAATTCATTAAGCTAAAGCTGCGGTAGGAAGTCATTTATCTAGTAAAAAAGTGAGGAGAATGTTCTTAGTTGAGTTTCAAAAATTCAGAGGAGTAGTGACTTGAAAATAATTTTACGGACAACGAACTGTTCTAGGTACATAAAAAAAGTAAAATTATTTGTAATATTTTTAATTCTATACTCTAAATTAAATATATTGTGAAATAACGAATTCAACAGCCACGGGACATGACGGGACATGTATCAAGATAGTTTTATCAATATCACGCATACATTACCTTGTCCGTATGTCTTGTGACAGTCAGTTTTGCCATAATTTATGTACCGTTTAAATCTAGCCCACGATACATGTCAGGGCATAGATTTTAACATCTCCAGCATTGTTTGCGACGCAATCCATCCTGCGCATGCGCAATGTCGGCGCGTAGGATATGTGTTAACTTTAAACTAAGTTCTTGGATTGAGAGACGTCTGCTATTAATTATCTTGTCAGGTAAATGGAATATCTCGAAATAATCGCTAAAAGACGCCGACGATTTTATCTAATACAACATCGTAATCGACTGTTGACGAAAATGATTTGAATAAATGGAATATTATTAATGTACCTGCTTAAAATTAGGAAGGGAATCAGCGCGGATATAGGCACATACAATGTGGTTAGCTAATTTTGTTATTATTAGTTTTGTAGCACATGTGGAAGCAAAATTTGAAGTAGGTTAGTAACATATTGGTATAATGATAAGTATATGATTAGGAAAGTGTAATGATTGTTTATTAAATTTAATAACCTTTATTATATAAGTTATTATCTGATTACTAGTAGATAGGAAAAAACCTACTATTTTATTAGGCACGTAGTAAATTCGTTAGTTACAAGTGAAATCAATTAGATTGTAATAACTACAAACTAGTTTAACCGCGTTTGTCTTATCTGTGGCTTATCTACTTACATGACAATTTATCAAATCTGACATAATGACTGCAATCACCTCGCAAAATAACGTTAATTGGTTTCTAATCTACCCAGCTGTCTCATTTGTGCTATGTTTTACTGTCACTTTCTAAGTTGTAATTTAAGTACTCACCCATGATTGAAAGCGATACCCAATGCTTTAATTGTCCATAGGAAGTAACAAATTTGATTCCGGTCATAGCAAAACAAGATTTTCGTTTGCGCCTAATGCGTTTAGCGATTTCATTTGTTTTTGTGTAAGCTTGTAAAACCGCAATCAGTTTGGTTCAAGTCTCGTCTAATTGTCATTTGATTTTGAGCTCAGTCACGTGTGGAAAAGAGTGGATTTTTGCATGGATGTTTAATTAAATTTGACGTTTAAGTTTGACACTGCGCTATTTCCATTTTGGGTGAGTGCGGAAGTAATGTACCACTTTATGTACATGTAAAAGTAACGTCAATGGACTGTGAGAAGTTTCCAGTCGGTATAATTACATCTCACCGAGCTTTGTTTGGCGATTAGTTATCACGTTACGAACCGCTTCATTGATGCTGCTCATTTTATTGTAGTATTTGATTGAGCCAGATGGTATATTCAAATATTTGATGATGCGTAGCGCATAATACAATTAGTCTCGGATAATATTATAGACTACCAACACGTGTACGAAATTTTTACGCTATTGTAAAGTTTTTGTTATTTTTCCTTCTATTTCTGTTGCACCTTACTTCCTTTATTTCTCTTTAAACTAAGTTTAATAAATGTCATCATCATCATCATCATCTCAGCCATAAGACGTCCACTGCTGAACATAGGCCTCCCCCTTATGGGGGGTGAATGCCATAATCGCCACGCTTGGCAGGCGGGTTGGCGATCGCAGTCGAGTACACCGAATTAGAGGGACGCTGCTGCCCGTCCCCCGGTGGTCTTGGACGTAGTTTAAGGACATACCCGGGTCCGGGTTAATAAATGTATGTCTTTCATAAAATAATAAGATTATTCGACCCTGCTGTGCTCGTTAGCAACTGGACATAATCGAACGAGCGAGCGAAGCGAAGCGAAGTTCTTACATTCGACTTCGGACACGCGGGCGGCTAGCGGCACGTCCCGGCATTTCGATGTTTTTAAGCTGAACTGTCAGAAGATAGTTTGATACTCAAGAACTTAAGTAAATTTGTCCTTATTTAAATGAAATTGGGTAAACGTGTAGTTGAGGGCAGTAAATTTTAGTCATTAAATTATGAGCAGGCTTTATCAAGAGGTTATTAAGCTAGAAGAGCTTAAAATGCTAAAAAGCTATTTGTGAGGGGTCATGCATTTCTGGTCATCTTTTTTGTAAGAAAGTATGGTCGAGTTTGGTATCAAATGAAAACGCTCGCCTTGCACTTTTATAATATCGTCTTTAAATTTACCATTTTGGAATAATTAGCAAGATAAAAATAAACATAGTACAGGTATTTGACATTTGGCAAGAAACTATGGAAGGTAGAAGTTCTACACTCCATAGATACAAGAAACAATACGGCTTACCACAGATACAGTTTATTTTAATCTCTATGGTGAATCAGTTAAAGGCTCCACAGAGCTTACAATTATAGTTTGTCAAAGGACTGTCTCGTTTCAAACACAGACAGAGAGAATGATACTATCTTTGTCTTACACCAGTACTAGCACCCGAAACAAAAGGACGAGTATAGTTTTTTTGTTCTTATTTACTGACAAATTTGATTTGACAACTATATTCGCACACGTTTTCAATCCATTGTCGACTTTAGCCTCGCCACAAGGCCACAGACGTTCGAAATGGGGTTGGCAACTGTCAAAGGTTTGCATAGATGGCGCCATCATAGCTTGCCTCTTTGTCTATGAGATTTGGCTTAAATGACTGGCATTCAGGACATAAATATTCATTACAAACAAAAAATTGACACAATTCTAGGGATTGACAGGGCAAGCTATGCTGGCGCCATCTTCAAAATACTTCGACCGGCCAACCCCATTTTCCGAACGGAATGACATTTGTAGAGCGACGTCCCGTTCCTAACTGTCATTCCAAACGGAAACTGAATGAAAATTCCGAATGTCTGCGGCCAAGGTAAGTGTGCAACAAAATATAGATGAAGATGGCGGCCATGCACTATGTCATAAAAATCGTCACGGATGTCGTTTTTTAGGTTTTGGGGGGCGCAGATTTCGATGATGATGATTATTTTGAAATCCAACATGGCGGCCATGCACTATGTCATAAAAGTCGTCATGTATGTCGCTTTATAGGTTTTAGGGGGCCCCGATTTCGAAAATGATGACCATTTTGGATTGCAAAATGGCGGCCATGCACTATGTCATAAAAATCGTCACGGATGTCGTTTTTTAGGTTTTGGGGGGCGCAGATTTCGATGATGATGATTATTTTGAAATCCAACATGGCGGCCATGCACTATGTCATAAAAGTCGTCATGGATGTCGATTTATAGGTTTTAGGGGGCCCCGATTTCGAAAATGATGACCATTTTGGAATCCAAAATGGCGGCCATGCACTATGTCATAAAAGTCGTCATGATTGTCGTTTTATAGGTTTTAGGGGGGCACAGATTTCGAAAATGATGACCATTTCGGATTCCAAAATGGCGGCCATGCATTATGTTATAAAAGTCGTCATGTATGTCGATTTATAGGTTTTAGGGGGCCCCGATTTCGAAAATGATGACCATTTTGGAATCCAAAATGGCGGCCATGCACTATGTCATAAAAGTCGTCATGGGTGTCGTTTTATAGGTTTTAGGGGGGCACAGATTTCGAAAATGATGACCATTTCGGATTCCAAAATGGCGGCCATGCATTATGTTATAAAAGTCGTCATGTATGTCGCTTTATAGGTTTTAGGGGGCCCCGATTTCGAAAATGATGACCATTTTGGATTGCAAAATGGCGGCCATGCACTATGTCATAAAAATCGTCACGGATGTCGTTTTTTAGGTTTTGGGGGGCGCAGATTTCGATGATGATGATTATTTTGAAATCCAACATGGCGGCCATGCACTATGTCATAAAAGTCGTCATGGATGTCGATTTATAGGTTTTAGGGGGCCCCGATTTCGAAAATGATGACCATTTTGGAATCCAAAATGGCGGCCATGCACTATGTCATAAAAGTCGTCATGATTGTCGTTTTATAGGTTTTAGGGGGGCACAGATTTCGAAAATGATGACCATTTCGGATTCCAAAATGGCGGCCATGCATTATGTTATAAAAGTCGTCATGTATGTCGTTTTATAGGTTTTAGGGGGCCCCGATTTCGAAAATGATGACCTTTTTGAATTCCAAAATGGCGGCCATGCACTGTGTCATAAAAGTCGTCATGGATGTCGTTTTATCGGTTTTGGGGGGCGCAGATTTCGATAATGATGACCATTTTGGATTCCAAGATGGCGGTCATGCACTATGTCATAAAAGTCGTCATGGATGTCGTTTTATAGGTTTTGGGGGGCGCAGATTTCGATAATGATGATCATTTTGGATTCCAAAATGGCGGCCGTTCACTATGTTATAAAAGTCGTCATATATGTCGTTTTGTAGGTTTTTGGGGGCGCAGATTTCGAAAATGATGACCATTTTGGAATCCAACATGGCGGCCATGCACTATGTCATAAAAGTCGTCATGTGTGTCGTTTTATAGGTTTTAGGGGGCACAGATTTGGAAAATGACCATTTTGGATTCCAAAATGGCGGCCATGCACTATGTCATAAGAGTCGTCATGGATGTCGTTTTACAGGTTTTGGGGGGCACAGATTTCGAAAATGATGACCATTTTGGATTGCAAAATGGCGGCCATGCACTATGTCATAAAAGTCGTCATGGGTGTCGTTTTATAGGTTTTAGGGGGCACAGATTTCGAAAATGATGACCATTTTGGATTCCGAAATGGCGGCCATACACTATGTCATACGGATGTCGTTTTATAGGTTTTGGCGGGCGCAGATTTCGAAAATGATGATTATTTTGGAATCCAAGATGGCGGCCATGCACTATGTCATAAAAGTCGTCATGGATATCGTTTTATAGGTTTAAGGGGGCGCAGATTTCGAAAATGATGACTATTTTGGAATCCAAGATGGCGGACATGCACTATGTCATAAAAGTCGTCATGGATGTCACTTTGTAGGTTTTAGGGGGCCCTGATTTCGAAAATGATGATCATTTTAGAATCCAAAATTACGGCCATGCCATGCAGTATGTCATAAAAGTCGTCATGGATGTCGTTTTATTGGTCATGATCATCATTTTCAAAATCTACACACCTGTTTCAAATAAGGTATAGGTAGATGCATCCTAGTAAGTCAACAACATCTATATCTACTATCGAATTGTACTTTTGATAGTAGTACGAAATGTAATCTGAAAGGAGTCAAGTAATATATTCCTGTAATGAAGAATCTACATTGATTCCAATTACTAATAATTGTAGTATTCGAAAATTGATTCCTGATCCCTCAAATGGAATTGTACTTAGTAGGTATTTTCGGTATTGTTAGATAACAAAGTAATCTGGGAATCGGTAATCAGATTACAAAGTAATTTCCAGTAATCGTGGAATCAGGAATCAATTACGAAATGCCCATCTCGGACTAAGTAGCACTGCATTCAATTGATCTTTTTGGCGAACGGCGAGTTCACAGTTCGGGGCGAACTACTAGTATAATATGAACCGTATTATATCGAGTCAAGTTGTCACGTAAAGCTTTAAATGCCTAAACTTTGACTAGGTACATATAAAGGTATAGGTGACTTTGTAAGATCTGCTAACACATGACTGAAACATAATTTAGAAATAGAAGTACCTATTTTGAAAAAGCTATAATATTATTTCTGCTCAGATACTTGCAAGCAATTAAAAACAGTGATATAGCTTTCTTGTGACTTAAACATACATGTTTCCATCACATATAATGATGTGTATGTTTTCGCCTTAAAAACATTATATCATACTTATTGTGTTAAGTAGTTATCCGCACTTAACAGATCGACTCGCACAACATGAGAAGCCGCTTTGCTAATTGGTCATTGTATTTACATATTTAAGTAAGAGCCGTTCACATTACGCATATTGTTTGCGGCTCACAGATAGCCATTACTTATTAATGCATAACGTACAGGGGCAGTTGACTCTATTAGAAAATGACAAAAGATGGCGTGATTATGTCTACCATATGGCTATTTTTGTGGATTTTCAGTATTTTTTGGTCAAATGACAGTTTGGCCGTAAAATAACCACTGTTCACAGCTACACTGGGCACTAGGCATGGTATCCGAAGTCACATTGTCGAGTCAAAAAGAACTATCACTGTAAGTAGAATATAATAATAAGGTTTACACTACGTCTGCAAGTCGTAGCTGAATGTGAACCTAATGTGATAGTATACTGCGGACTGTAACGGGCCCTTGGACGTCAAAAAGAATTATTTGACGCGGTAACCTGAAACTGTTTTGTATTTACGCGGAGCTCTTGGGCGATAATTTTGATACCAGAGAGCCGCCTGAGGCCGTATTCATGAGCTATAATGTATAAAAATAACGCATTTGGTTACGTGTGCTCGCTCGCACTACAACTTACCCTCATATGTGTGAAGGCGATCCTGAATTTGATATTCAATTGTTTATATATTGATATTGAATTCTCTTTTCTGAATAAGGTTCCTGCGAGAAGTAACGTGGCATTTATGATTTATAATCCTGCCACGACGGGTCCCCTTTTCTGAGAGACAGCGGGTTTAAAAATAATTTTGATTTTAAATTAGATGCAACTTATTAAGTTCGGATTTTATGTGATGGGACATCGTAAGTGATCGGGTGCCCGATGATTTACGATAGACAAGTCCAAACCTGCCAAATGTCCTGGTATTTGCCCTTAATTTACAAAGGTTCGAGATATTTTATTTTGTTGCGAATTTATTATCTTGTTAACGATGTTTAATAAATCATGCTTAAACTTTTTAGTTTCGTTAATTATGTTAGTATCTTCTAGCTAATTTGAATACCTGTCTGTAAGGTACCTGTTCCGGTTCTCCGCCCGATTCGAACTTTTAAAATTCGTCAATTAATAGATCTAGAAACTATATGCATTAGATATGTCAGTGTCAAATGTGACGTTTCTTCAAACAAAAACGTCACTTTTGACACTGACACATCTAATCCATATCGTTTCTAGATCTATTAATTGACGTATCTTAAAGTACGAATCGGGCAGTCTTAAGCCTGTCTGCTTTGAAAATTTTATACTTTTAAATTAAGTGTGTATGGGTTCAAATTTTACGTCCATGTAGGCTAGTACCATAGACAAAAGTATCAGTTTATATTAACACACATATGAAAAAAAAAACGATGGGCTTTCTTTGGTGCAGGTCAAAGAATAATGATTTATCCACACTACTTATTCTAATTATGGCCACGTTAACCTATTGCCTGTACAGTGATAATGCACGTACAAAACTCAAGCACGCCGACTTAATTACGACAGTCACGCTTCGACTAAGAACTTTTTCGAAAAAATGCAACAAAAACTGTTAAAGCATATTTTTTCGTCGAAATGACTTTAGTGTCAGGACGGTGACGGTATAATGAGAAAGTATTGTGCGGCCGCCAGTCGACTCTGTGTCGAATCGTGGCTCCAATGCTCTTATTTTTCCAGGGATGGTGCGCAGGATTCGAGTACCTAATGCCTTTTAGTCCAATCAACTGAGGGTATTAAATCGCTTACTCGTACGTTTAGGCCCGGTTGCGCTCGGCTTTTGGGCAACTCCGGAAGCCTTAGTGGTTTGCACCCGTTATATGTAGTATTAGTCCTTGAAGGCCATATTGAGTATGTCTACGTAGATCACGCGCAAACTCGACAACCCTAACGAGTCAAATGAGAATGAGTTATGCGTTAAGAAATAACGGCATGATTCGTGACTTTTAGCTAACGATAAACATTGATTTTGTTAGACGGTGGTCTTTCTATATATTATTAATATCACTTATTCTGTGCTAGCACGAACTAAGCTGCCAGCAAGATTCGTCACTTTTGGCTATCTAGTGTGTACGAGTATGCTGAGAAATATTAAGTATTAGCTAGAACCTTTATCTCGACAGTCTAACGCATACAACTCAGAGGGGCTACCGCGAAAACCGAAATTCGCAAATTGCGGGGATCTTTCTCTTTTACTTCAATGAAGGCGTAAGTGACAGAGAAAAATGCCCCCAATTTGCGAACTTCGATTTTCGCGGTTATAGCCCTGCTACCATTGGCTCATTTCTGAAATGTTATTAGCTGCATAAAAATTAGTTACGTAAACAGCAACATTAAAAGTTAAGCATAAGCTAGTGATTAAGATCAAAAATACCACAAGATTAACCTTACGCTTTCTCTTATCCATGGGAAGTTACGTAGCTCCTTGTGACTTTTTGTAAAAAAACTAACCTAACCGCAACACATATGCATCTTCTACAACCGCGTCCAGTATTATGCAGGTTAAAAAACGAATATACCTACTTAAAGTGAAACGTACCAAAACCGTGTTGTTTGAATGAATTGATAAAGTTTTACTTATATTCATTTCTTTCATAAAAAAATGACATGCGTTAAAAAAAATGTTCTGTGTCATTTGTGCACCCAGAGATGAATTTGAGGACTTGGAAATTTTTCTGTTAAATAATTGGTAAATTCAGTCAAACGTCTGAATAAAACGGCTCCTTCGACCGGGGTAAGTGATGCCCCAGTGACAACGCATCGTGTTCGCCGCTCGTACCTATTTGTCAGGAAACCGGCACCATGAATATTTAATGTATGTGTTTATATTACAAATGGTTATTGGTCTGACACAAGTGGGGTTTCCAGGGCGGATAATATTCAAAACAAGAAACCTTTATTTTAACTTATTCATTTATTCAAATGCGTACATGATATTATTTGTCTTTGGGCGAATTCATAATTACTCCGTGTATTCTTCAATCACAAATGGATAGAAATCTTGATTAACTGTAGCGTTTTTTATCAAAATGTAGGTGTTGAAATATATTCCATTACACAATACTGTACATTTTCGCCCATGTTCATAAATATGACATAATGTAATCGTCGGTGTGTTCATCACTATCCCAATATATGTCGTCATGACGTGTACTGGGACCTAAGAGGCTAAACCTTAAAATTTGCACAAGATACTTGTGTATATTGCTATTACTTTACTTACTTCGTAGGCACATAAAAGACAAGAATGGTGATTAGTAGGTACAAGACCTATAAACGTAACAAAAAAATCTATGAAAGAGTGGCAATAAGCGTTAAAAAGCGTCGTTACAAACGTGCCCTTAATGTCATTCAACTTTAAGAATAAATTGTATCAGATGAATGGATTATCTGAAATGCTTTAGCGGCGCGATCGTGACGGATGCGTCGTGTCGCGCCCGTGACGAATCCCTATGAGAACCGAACCCTCCGGCCTCACTCGGAACCCAGAAGGGACATTTAGCTCGCTGACGACAGCCTGAGAGAGCTATGTGATTCATTTGTAGCCAACTCATGCCACAATCGCATTACGGCTAACGGAAACGCTCTTAAAATTCCAACGATTGACACATTTAAAATAAATTAACACACAATTTCGCTGTTTCATAGGAGCCGCCCATATCCACTGACAAATAATGTTCAATATCCAGTTTGACCTAATAGGGCAGTTGTTTATTGCTCTACTAACTCACCTCAAATCGTAAAGCGCCGTTAACTCAGCTTAACTCAAATCCATCAAAGGAAAATTCCGAGAAATTGGCCATTGTGTCTGGTGAGCTCATAACTCGGGAGGTGCTCTCTAACCCCGGTCGTGATGTCGCTCCGACCCCGTCGAATCAGCTCGCCCCATCATAATCGATGCTTTCAATTTACGGTGGCTATTCTATCGCCTAACTGAAGGATTATTTGACATGTTTACATATAAATGCCACTTTTGTTGCTGTCAAATAAAGCTACTAATGCTAATGACGATTGTACCTTATGACCTGTTTTTTAAATGGAATAGGTTCATAGATATTAGTAAAATCCAGTTAATACTCAAAATGAAATCCCTTTTTTAAAGCTAGATAGACAAAGAACCAAGAAATATTTATGCGAAACTTATATTCGCAATCGCAATAAAACTTGTTTCTTTGTGTGAAAAACGCACAATTCAATACCAAAATCTTCATACACACCACAATATCTGGATACTGGTTACATATAAATTACAATTTAAATAAACTCAGAAGCATTCCAATACCCACGGGAAGTATGGAAACCTTATCAATAAGACGACGGGGGTCCGATCATATCGCGCGGGCAGGGATACCTACACGGCGCGGAGCTACGAATAGGCCCGACAAAGGCGACAGACACACTCGTACATAAATTGATGTAACACCCGATTTTTGTGTAGTTACAATAGTACTTATTTTTCTTTGTAATTAAAGAATAACGGTATATCAATAGCCTATTCGATAATTTGTTTATTCTCCGGATTTTTCTCAAAGAGAGCGATAAACATCTAAAATCATATCTAAAACTGCGCGTTTCACGTTTTTAGCACTTTTCAAAGTTCAGGTATGAGTAGGTATACAACGTTATAAAATATTGCCCATGCGTTCATTATATATTTGGACATTACGGACTATTTATAATCACAAAGAAAGCCTTAAAGTGAAACGAGCTGAACCTGAATGATGGCCGTTTTCAATCCTAAGAAATAAATCTTTGAATACTTAGTTAAACGGTACTAGAACTCCTACATTCTTAGAAAATAGGGGTAAATAGGGGCAATCAAGTGTGTCACCATGCTAATAGACGTTAATTGGTTGTAACTATCCTATCGCACTCAATGAAATAAGGATCGTTTTATGTTTATAAATTAAATGAAAGTTGTGCAGAAATTCTATATTGAATTTCGATTAATCTGGGTAACGGTGACTAAGCCAAGTAAACAAATTGTGGAAATAAATATTTAAATATTCATACACACGCTCATAAAAGGATATGCATTTACATTTGGAAGGTAATTTAACCTCTTTAAGACTCTCTCTAAGCAAGGTTAGCATAAATTGACAGTGCGTCTCCTTGCCATCCAAAATTAAGAGTAAGTAGTGTAAATCAATTAAAAGGATAATGATTTAAGACGCTTTCATATTATTCTTTGTTGTGACAATGTATAAAGCGGCTCAGAATTCAAATTGGTTGGCTTTACAGCGGAATAATGTCATGTGTCGCTGAAGCGCTTAAGTGAGCCATAATATATAAGCACCTTTTAAGTGTAACTTGTATTCAACGTATAAGCTTATAACTCTACCTACGAGTATTGTATTGCCTCCCTCATTTCTTGAGTTTCTGTACGTACGTACGTATAACCGCAGAAGTTTTAGATGCTACGAACTATCAAATCATGTGCAAATAGCGACCCAGGCAAACATAATAATTGCCTGTTTATGAAACATTCGTTAATATAAAAAACAGCTGCAGCAAAAACCGCCACTTCGAATAAGTTTATGATAAACGCTCGGAGCTTTATGATTCCGCGGCGTATTAAATCGTGAACAAAGATGGCTGGACATAGTTACTAGTAATGGTCGGGGCATTGGTTAGCGCCGAGTTAGGAAACGATTCATCAATTTTTGTTGGTTCGCAAACCGAGATATGATCGCTGGGAGGTATGATAGAGAAATGAATTGCTGGTTGCGGAGTTGCATTGTCCATTCACGCGTACGTTGGAATGGAACCCGTTTTTTGAACTGGGGGTGTGTATAGTTATTGTCGGCTTCTATTTTAATGGTACGCAAAATTTTGTTATAAATTAAAGTAAGTACTTATACAGTTTACTCTTAAGTGTCGCAACAATGAATTAGGTTTGGGTTAGTACAGGCACAGAATAAGTAATAGTATTGTACAGGTTCCTACTAAAGTAATATTTTGATGATGCAAATTGTCTATTCAAGCATTTGGTTTTATCAAAGTTCTTTTGGGATATTTTGGGAATTTGTTATAGATAATAATGATGAGTACGTTATTGATTATTGACAGCAAATATTTTACTTCTTATTTCTAAAGTCAGCTACTTATTGTGACCTTCTTGATTGAGCAGATACTAGTAAGTAGGTATGTGTTAACCCACTCAGTCGTTGGTAATTTAATAAGTGAAAGTGTATGTTTTGTCTTAGTTCTTTTATTGCTCCGCTTGCGGTTAAGCTGTTGTCGGTCAAGTTGATATTTTCACTTAAAAAGGTTCTTATTAAACTAAAAATATCTAAGTATCTACTTCTATATGTATACTGTAGCGCATACCATAAGATACTAGATAAACTGCCGTATTCGAACTTCAAGATATTCACAAGAGACGACCCGTACTAGATCCATTCTAAATACGTTATAGTTTAGATATCAACTAGTTCTCTTTTGCAGCGCAATTAATTCGGGCAACCAATGTCACTTTTACGTTAAGATATCTATTAGATGTGAATTGGATCTCTAAGTCATATCCTGTGGAAATCGTTCAAGAGTATCTCCAGAATCGCGCAAATGTCAAATTTGACAGATGAGATCTTAAACATATCGTTATCGTATCTTGGTGATGTCTAAAAGATATCCAATAGATGTCTATTTCAAAATACGAATCGGGCCCAAAAATAACCCATTTATGATATACACCATTTGCTTCCTTAGAGTAGCAATTAAATGCTTTCCTCATCACGAAAGTTAAGTTTTTTCTCAACTGCATCCATTTACAGCGACGTGGCTGGAAAGCTCTCACTCCACTCATTTTATACTCAGCCATTTATATTTTCAAACATTTCCCCGGGCTCATAAATTTTCCTACAGAACGGCGGCTGTTCAACAACTAATGAAGTGGCAAAAGAAACTAGAGAAAGCGAGGGACCACTAGGTCATCAGGATGTATAAATCCCTTTATATTTAACTTGTATCGTTATAGTAAAGGAAAAACTAGTTAATAACTGGCCAAGCGCATGTCGGGCTATGCTCAGTGTAGGGTTCCGTAGTTACCTGTCCATCACAATAGGCAGCGTTGAATGGGGGCTATTACAGGGTTGGGCAGATTAAGTGTCCTAGTTTTAAATAACCATAAAATTAAAACAAAGCTTCAAATCTGAATATTAAACTTGTTTTTATTTTAAGCATACTCTATATTTACAAAATTAATTCATTAGCTCAAATCGCTCTCCTTTAACCTGTATAACTTTACGCATTCTACCATAGAATGAATTGCACGCGGCACGCACTACCTCATCTGGTATATCGTCACATATCTTGACCAACCGATGATTGAATGAATTTAAATTCATTCCCTGTGTGCTGCCAATCCTGCTGAGCATGTATCCCCATATAGAAAAGTCCAACGGATTCAAGTCTGGTGAAGATGCAAGCCATTCTTGCCACGGTATAAAATCTGTCAAATTTGTTCGACACCAATCTTGTGCACGTTTAGCTTTGTGAGACGGGGCACTGTCTTGTTGAAAGCAATAATAGTCATCCCCAAACAACTTTCGGATATTTTCTAGCATATAACCCTGCAACACGTTCTGAATATAATAGTCGTAGTTAATTTTTACTCCCCGGTCAATGAACACTATGAACAGCAGTGGTAGTTTGCCCCTAGGTGATATGGCACGCCATGCCATGACAGCCGACGAACGCTTTGAAACCGCTGTACGGCTAATTTGTCTACTGGAATATCCCTTAATGAAGCACCATAAACGCGATAATTTTGTTGATTGTGGCTATCTTGCAATTGAAATATCTTTTCGTCGGAAAAAATAATATCTTGCACGTTCGGAATTTTTGCTTGTATAAATTTACAACGAGCTGGCGTTCCGCGTCCATGTTAATAACAATATAAAAACAATAGATATCAAGCTGGGGGCCGATTTTTGAATTTCGAGTACTCGATTTTACGTATTTCATTAAATAATATCTCCACTACTAGGCATTTAAATTCTACTAATAGTTATGAAATCGAGTGGTCAATACCAATAGATTCCAAATTTCGATCGCTCGTATTTCAAAAATTAGCATTTCGCCGTTTTCCACCGATTTTCAAGTGACGAAATCGAGCGATCGAAATTCAAAAATCGGCCCCCTGACGTCTAGAAATCATAAAGACGGATAAATTCTCGATTAATAAAAAATTAAATAGTTAAAAAAAGTTGCGCTATATTTAAGTAAAATGGCAGTACAAGACTAGGACACTTAATCTGCCCAACCCTGTAGTACCTAAGCTAATATTATTTAGGTAGTTACTAAACTCATGGTAGATCATATTTTTTTACTCCCGTCGTAGTATTACACAAAGGTGCGTCGCTAAGTTAGCTACAGAAGGATTCCGGCAAGGCAAGTTTGTTTCAAAGCAGACCTGTGATATAAAATTTTACTACAGGCTTTAATCACTCGATGGAAAGACATACTACACGACGCGCACATTCTTTCAGTAGAGAACTGGGGTATGGAGTTTAATTGTGCTTTTTAGGGTTTCGTATTCAAAGGTTTATGGAACCATTGTTTAATTCGCTCGTGAGTATGTCGAGATCAATTTTCTCACTTCATTAGGAATACCTAAAATTTTTAAGTTCTTTAAGTTACAGTAGACCTCTGAAATTATTGTAATCAATAAAATATTATTGTTAAATTAAATACTCGTAGTAAAAAGAGAAAAGATACAGATTGGGTTTTCCGTTTATATCTGTACCTTCTTCATTGCGTAGTTGTCACGGTAAACATTAAATAGTCCCAGTGTGTTATTTATCTTATAGCAAACTATTGAAATAGGTAGGAAAAAACTATGTACACACATGAAAGAATCAAAACCCTCTGTGGACACTCCTTACTTGCACTTTACCGATTTTTTAAGCAAGCTTAAGAAGCACGTGAGGTGTGATTCCCAATTATTTTGATACTACTTACGTGGGTATCGGATAGGTACTTTAATTATCCGACAAAAAAGAAAGGTTTATGTTGAGTATTCAGCTCAGCCTTAGGATTGAATTTATGTAATTAGTTAGGTATTTGGCATTAACTATCGTTCATAAATTGAATAGGAAACTCAGTATTTCCGAACTTAGAATACACTCCTTTATTTTGACAGTCGTGTAAAAATGACACACAATTTCTTCAATTTAACATTTAAATATCAATAAAATTCTTACTACAGTTTTTAACGTGCCTTAGGTAATTATCATGTAGATATTACCGAGCAATGTTGATACTCGCAAGCATCCACAATTGCTGTTTTTATCGGCCATTTAGCTGGAACTATAATAAATAAATTCACAGTAAACAATATACTATATCTATTTAAACAGACATACTCGAGCAAATTTACTCCGTAATTATGTCCACTTAACGCAGATATGGACCAACGATTTCACGGTCAATTATTCAAGGGTGAAATAAACTGTTCCATTTATAACTTTCTTATCTGCGGGTACTTCTAGACGCTTCGGCCGCCTGAAGCACAATTTAAAAAGGTATGTGAATGTGTCGCTCCATTTAAAAAGGGACTTAAGGGCGGGGGGCACTTAATTTTTTAATGTTTAATATAGATTGGATCTTAGTAATATATGAAAAGGTTTGTTTGAACCTCCGTAACCCAAAAATAGCGTAAAAAATAGGGTTAAATGGGCAATGAAAACTAAGCCTGTATAGGGGTGCCATTGATAGGCTCTATGCCAATGAAGTCGCCAGTAGCTGAAGGTAAGCAGCTTCTAAACCAGACGTCGTGATTCACTCGTACAATTGAGTTTCTCTGAACTTATGTACCGTAAAACCACCCAGCTATAGTCCAGTACTACATCTATGGCCCACGAGTTCAAGACGTAGGTAATCCATTGAAACTACCAATATTCTATTTGGTTAAGTCTGTGTTTTCTTCTTCTATTTATACAAATATTTTGCCAACAAACAGTAGTTTCTTGTAACATGTAGTAACATTCATATAGGTAATAGTACAAACAGCAACTCTCCTAACTGTACGTACATCGGTGGTCCTTATTACAAAAGGCATAAGGTCCACCGTACATGTAACAGTGTGGGCGATGGCACCTCAACAAACTTATCCGAGTTAATTTTGGGCCATAGTGGGAAGTTTTAAGGGCTACAGTTTTACGATAAGTAGGTACTTATGCATCTATGTTTATTGATGTCTAAGGAAAACTTCAAGATGAAGGAATTCTGCAGTGACTCGAAATATGTGATGATGATGATGATGACGATGATGCCCACCTTAAGGTATCTTTTTAGATGAACGACACAAATAAGGCTCAAAATACACTTACGACGTTTGATATACAGCTCTAATGCAGCCTGTCCGCGATCGGCCCCCAGGCCACACTTGGAATTAATCACGCTGTAACTATTAGTAGATTTCCTTAGGTATATAAAACATATCTTTTATATCCTAGAGAGATGAGCGTCTAAAAACAATTTCAGTTTTTCACTTATTGCTATTAAAAAGGGTTGGATTAAATTGTGTGATAATTGTATTTATTTTCTTTTTAGTTTACTGTTTACTCGTGATTTCTTTAAGTATCTAAGGCAGTGTCATTACAATCGACATGAAATGATGTGCCTTAATGAAATAAATGAAAATCAAACACAAAAAGTAAATAAGCCAAAACGACGCTTTTATGACTTTAAGAAGAAACAATCGTTATGTTATGTATGATGCTTAATGAGTAATGACGTTAAGAAGAAACAATTGCTATGTTGTGTAAATATGATGCCTCGATGCTCTATCAGTACTATTAGCTTTCCTGTGGCTCTATGTCGCTACATGTATATGTATGTATGTATCTATGTCGCGACAGTAGTGCAGCTGTCGTTGGAAATGGACTATCACCTTTATGTTTATGAAAGACTATAATGTTAAAAACGGTATCTTTGCTAGCTACTTCATTATCTTCAACTCGTAAAATATCATTACAGCCAATGTTCTTGTCTTATTGCCTGGTACCTGTAAATTATTCATGTTTAAAAATAATTATTGCTGATTTGATTTGGAGAGCAATTGTACATTTAATGATATGTCTAATAAAATTTTATAACTTGCAATTTGAATGGCAAAATTTAGTTCTTCCGTGACATCGATATATTGTTACAATGGTCATACAAACTTTGTTTATTTTCCACCTATAATCCGCCGTTGAAGCTGATGGTCTACCGTGCGAAGGTCGCAAATTACGGGAATCTTTCTCTTTTACTCCAATTGAAGCATTATTAGAGTGACAGAAAAGGATGCCCGCGATTTGAAAACTTCGGTGTTCGCGGTATGGAGCGAAACATATCGAGCAATCTTTGACTTTAAATATTCAATCCGTTATAATATACAATAAAAATATTGTAGAAAACATTGCACAGTGGTATTGTCGCTAAAAAAATAATCTTCCAGACAAATTTTGCTATACAATACTTAGTACTATACTAAGCAACATAAATTACCCTCTAAATGTCTAAACTGTAAAAGTGTACACATGAGATATATAAATCTGTATTAAAAAGCATTGTTCCCATTACACGCGTGTGAATGGACCGGTAACCCGCGGCTAGTATAAATTAAACAATTGGACAACATTTTTTGTATAATCAACAAGAAACATCCGTTGCCCAACTAGTTTGTAAACGTAAACGTTACTCGCCCCGATTAGAGAGCCGCTTATCTCCGAACGAGATGAAGATATCACATTCTTCTATACATGGAATCTTGAACGGTATATATACATTTTGTTACGGACTTTCGTCGATACCTAATTGGACTAGTTATATGTAGTTTGAAATGAGTATTTAGCAGCCATTTATCGGTCGTGTGATTTTGTGTGCCTTGATAAAAATCAAGGCATTTAGTAAAAACTAAATTACACTTATAGGAAAGTTTAGTATTTGCAGAATTAAAAAACAAAACACTATATGTACTCGTAATCGCAAAATTCGCGCCTCCCTACTTGTACAGTCGACGTAAAAGATATGTTTACATTTTTCGCCTTATTAAAGGAGTAAGGTGCAAAAGTGTGAACGACGTCGACGACGTCGACTGTATACATAGAGTATTAATAGCATATTTTTTCAAGATTTTGGGTTTCTGCAAAACAGTAGTTGGACTAACAGAGTAACATAGTACAACTACGTATTCAAAGAGAATAATGAATGACACGTTAAAGCTCGTTCATAGAAAAAAACCCTCAACTGAATTTATAACTTCGCTCTGAATACATTTCAAGCAACTTGGGCGTAAAATTGTATGATAAATATCTGACGGTGGATATACAAATTACCCTATTTAATGGTTTACATTGCTTAATAAAAATGTAATTTAATCTTCAACTAGTTACGCAAGTTGTGTTCGTGATAGGTGCATCGCATGATTAACTTCCTAATTATTTAAGCTTATGGTAAACATTTATCTGAAGATGAGTCACATACCGATATCGTCAATTTGTAACTAGTTTGAGGAACCAGTTCCTTTATAGGTACATGTGTATTCCACTTGGTACGCGCGGAGAAGAGTAACGGTTTCGGACGAAACGTTTAAAAACCAACTAACATGACACCTATGAGTTTATTGTACAATTTGGAGCGAAACATCATATAACATTATCGTAGGCAATAATCATGTTAAACATGTTAAAAAAAAATGTGATAAAATACAAATTATCCATGTTTTTTTTTCATTTACATAAGTATATTGAAAGCATTCAAGTCCTCGTCTGATTTTATACGGCTTGGCTAGGTAAGTAATTTCTTAAGAGTTTTTTACTGTGTCATACGTATTGTTGATAATTTTAACAAACGTTTGCGTTTACAAGGAGAATATGATGAAGATGATACGTACGAGTATTGTTTTAGTTAAATGATTGTAGTTTTAATTTTAAATTACATTTTCAGAAGACCTGTATTTAAGTAAGAAAAATATACCTAAAAAATTCATGCTCATCATATTTTTGGTTCATCCTTTTCACCACTTTGGCTCGACCGTTTTTTATAGAGGCAGCTGGAATAAGGCACCACGACACAGCGACAAGCGCGGCCGCGTTCACATCTCTATCTATTCACGGACTTATTAGATAGGCACCTAGTGTACCTAGGGCAGTAATTAACATTCTGCCTTGATTTGTAGCGTTATCATGACGTCCCGCGAGATACCAATTTATGGCGCCATTCAAAAGTAACTTACAATTACTGAAGACGTATTAAATAATTGGACTGAGACTTTGTACGTTTATAGCGGGCTTTAAGGCAAGGTATTTATTGCGACGTGCTTAAATCAGAAGTGTTTCCTTTATGCATATTATTAAACTATAATTATTCACTTAAACAGTGTTGCCGGGGATAGTGGATTGTGTAATATTTTTATGGGGCTATTGCGTTTTTATCGCCCCCGCGCGGCGTGGCGGCTTTACGGGCGCTGAGAATATTGGAGCCTTAAAATGGATGAATGTTACATAGGCTTTTGATTCTATTGACTGGGGAGTTTACGTTCCGGCGGGCGGGAAAGAAACGAATCAGTATTTTACTTTGCCACAAGTGTTATTGAGTGTTGTAGCTGTTACTATGAGCGGGAAAAAACATGGATGTTAGTTGAATAAATATGTAGCTGTCTTTTATAAATAATATGTATGTAGGTATATGCATATTGATCGCACTGAAGATTAAAAGATATTAAAGATATCTTAGTTTTTAAGTCATTTGAATATCGCATTTACAAATAACGTCCCCTAAACGGAATGAAGTCATTTCACACAAATATACCTCCTGCACAAAAAGTGGAAATTTTGTTTCTCTGTTGGGATTTAAAGATCAGCAGATTTCTTGTAAGTAGTAGAGTCTACAATATTTTCAATTAACATAATAATTATTTTTTTTCCGAAAACGCCCATATCACATCAACATCACATTCACTAGATTTAACATTATAATACAATATAATTGATTTATTTTCTCACGATTAAACGACTTATTCCATTGTTCTATTATTTATCTTACATTCAAGATTGTATAAATATGGTCTTATTAAGTACAATTTGGAGGGATGCAGGAGAGTTCTGTTAACCGGCGGCCATATTTTATATCTTCGTGGGAATCGCGACCAGCGCTTGACAGCGCCTAATAGCGCTCTAAGTTACTTTACGATGAGATAAATATTGAATTTCTATGAAAGTTATAATATCGTAGAATCACAACTTAGTACGTAAATAATATTAACGACAGTAAAATAAATTACCGCAGCTCTATTTAATACATGTAATGTATTGTAATGATTTAGCTAGATCATCTTTTTAATAACATTACGTACGGTAGTAGGTACTAGTAATATTTTTGTATTTTGCATATTGGGTAAGTTTTTATTAATGATATCAGTCAATCCAGTCCGGTTAAGAATCAAATGTCTATATGGAACCAATTGAGATAAGACCATCTCTTGAACCTTCGAAGTCTTGAATTTTTTGTCATTTCCTTTTTAATGTCCAATCCATTTTTGTCTTGTAAACTAGATTTGATTATGAAATTCAACATATGTCACCATCCCAATTAATTGCTACCAAGGAACAAACGCCATACATATATTAGACATCAACGCAATCCATTTAAAATAATAAAATGTTCATGAGTTTTTGACATAAAGTCAACCTTTACTTGTAAAGTAAATCTCAGTAACCTTTAAAAATATATCAAAGACTGTTAACTGTACAAACATAACTCTTTGGCTTCGTAACCCAACAAAGCCAACCTTATTATCCCAACAGAAAGAAAACAAACAGCCCCGGGTGAACAGATGATATCTATCGGAATCCAGGCAATCTGTGTGAGCCTGAATGCCTAACGGGCGCGTCTGCTGCTGGCGGCGTGACGGGCTGACCAGGCCTGTGCTGTCACTCACTCCTCCAGGCTCTGACCTGGCAGGTAACTGTAAGTGCACGCGACATATTTTGTCTTAGCTCGCATCCTTGTTTGGTTTTGATGACTGTCAAGCACGAAAAGAATCGCCTAGAGCGTTTGTAGATAATTTCTATTAAACAAGCCTACTGCCGTATTCGAACTTCAAGATATTCACAAGAGACAACACGTACTAGATCCATTCTAGATACGTTATAGTTTAGATATCAACTAGTTCTCTTTTGGAGCGCAATTCGGGCAACCAATGATAAGATAAGATAAAAGATAAAAGATAAAAAATAGTTTATTCAAGTAGGCATATTACAATGCGCTTATGAACGTCAAATAAACCTTTACCGGCTCCAACCGTACACCTCTGCCCCGAGAAGATTTAAATCCCCCCTCAATTGGAGGAGGGTATCCCAATATGGGACCGGCAACAAACTCGGCGGGACACATCTTTTCAAAACATTATTACATCTTATAATTAACATGCATTACGAGTAATTAATACAATTTAAATTACTATAGAATTCATGCAATTATACTCAGTGAGTACATAACTTTATAGAATTTGATATAAAAAATAAACATATATGCACATGAAATCACAAATACGTAGCTCTTTCAGAAAACAAATCAAATCTTACAAAAGGAAAAGAAAATAAAATCAATAAAAGAAATGAGAATACATATTATATGAATCTAACTGATTGTTATGAGATGCTTTCATACAATTTGATGTGCTTTCTTACCTGAGCTGAGTCACCTTTAACTCTACACATAATACAATGTTTTTAATTGCTACTTGTCGTTATTACAGTTTCTGGTTTGGACCATGCATGTTTGTCTGTCAAGTAGTCCTCGACTCTGTAATAAGCCTTCAACATCAATGACTTTTTTAAGTAATTCTTAAGAGCTGGAAAGGGTAATCTTAAAGCATCCTCAGGTAACTTGTTATAAAAATGAATGCATTGCCCAACGAATGACTTCTGTACTTTACGAACACGAAACTTTCTGATAGCAAGCTTATTTTTATTTCTAGTATTATAGTTATGGACATCAGAATTCTTAGTGAAGGAGTCTAGATTCTTAACAACATAAATAATACTATCATATATGTATTGGGAAGCTACAGTTAAAATATTAATTTCTTTAAAAAGTTCTCTTAATGATTCACGCACCCTTAAATTATATATAGAACGAATGGCTCTCTTTTGTAAGACAAATATAGTCTGTATGTCAGCTGCTTTGCCCCAAACCAGAATACCATATGACATTACACTATGAAAATAACTATAATAAACAAGGCGAGCTGTCTCAACATTAGTCAATTGTCTAATTCTCCTCACAGCGTAAGCGGCCGTCGTAATGTCACTTTTACGTTAGATAGAGTATGATATCTATTAGATGTGAATTGAATCTCTAAGTCATATCCTGTGGAAACCGTTCAAGAGTATCTCCAGAATCGCGCAAATGTCAAATTTGACAGGTGAGACCTTAAACATACCGTTATCATATCTTGGTGATGTCTAAAAGATATCTAATAGATGTCTATTTCAAAATCCGAATCGGGCCCCTAGACTAAAGTAGAGCTCGAAAATTACCACACGTGTATATATAGGAATGATATTTAAATTCATGGCAGAAATACTACAGGAGCATTGCAGATACCTATACTAAAAAGCGGTCAGTAAAAATAGTTTTATACTGCTTAACTGCTTATGCTTTTATGCTCCATTTACAAGTTACTACCGCGTAGCAAATGTACATGTATTTAAATGCACTCTAGAGCTATTGTTCCAGTGTTATGTTTAATGTTTAAAATTTATCCTTAGAACATTTACTAAATGCTCTAACGATTTATGATACAAAATAACGTTGACCCATTAACCACGATAATACTCAATTCTCAAAATCAGAATGAATCTCTACCGTTAATTTACAATCGATTCCCACCAAAAATATATAAATCAACCTTATTAATAAAAATGTGGTTTCAAAATAGATGGGCACGTATTAAAAATTATATCCCAAGACGTACTTAGAGGATTTATGTGAATCGCTTTATCCAATAAAGTACTCGGTGAGTCGTAAATCGTTTGAGGAGGGGACGGATGGCCGCGACACCTAGAGTGGGCGCGTCCGTTAGACCTGGCCCTGGGCACTGGGGTGTCGTTGTGAGCGTTTGTTGAGTGCGAGCTAGTCGAAATTTAACAAACCAGTAGGAGGAAATTTTCAAAATGAGTTAGCCTTTTAAGTTAGGTAGGTCAAGGTTATTTCCATTGGATGGATTTACAGAAACTCCACCTACTCATGCAAACATCTTTGTAAATGATCTACCTTTAAATGTGGCGTTTGGATGGCGATTGCAGCAAGAAAATAAAATTGGCAGTCCTGTTTTTAACCAGCAATGTAGCCAACAGCCAGTAATGTCACCTTTAAGGGTTACAAAACCTACAAGAAATGCGGACACTTTTTATGTAGAATCAGGTATTTTTTTTTCTGAAAAGTCAAAAATTCTTTGACTACATGATCGTTACAGATCTCCAGGTCAATTTACTCTGGTTTTCTCCTAAACCCGACTCAACAGCGAGCTATGCTCACCCAATGGAAATACTAGGAGAGTCCCGATCGCTCGTCTATCGCTTGCCTATCATACTTACCGCGCTGGAGTTTATGGTTCGACGTCACACGAATATCATTATGTGCATTATTGTCCTTAAACATAAAGTAGGAAGACGTCCCCTTGAGCCGGACATATCTAAGCCGGGATAATTTTGGATGATTTGATGTCAGGCTAGGAGCGGAGTCTGTAAATGGTTAAAGTTTACTTGGTTCAAATAATAGGGTTGAAATCACTGAAATACTTGAAATACACTGCGCCGTCCCGTTTGAATAGAATAGAATAGAATAGAATCATTTATTGCATATCACAAACTAGATATAAAGGTGGTACATATTATTGGGTTAGTTTAAGTGACGCCCTGTAAGGACACAGCAACATATTTATACCTAGAATAGAGTTAACTTAAAGGTAGGACCCGGGTATGTCCTTAAACTACGTCCAAGACCACCGGTGGACGGGCAGCAGCGTCCCTCAAATTCGGTGTACTCGACTGCGATCGCCAACCCGCCTGCCAAGCGCCCATAAGGGGGAGGTCTATGTTCAGCAGTGGACGTCTGCAGCAGTCAGCAGTGGATGTTATGGCTGAGATGATGATGATGAAAGGTAGGTACTCCGTTTTATTCTGTATTAGGACTTTACTGCCAAGCCAATTTGTCCGTATAAAATGACACGGCATTCAATACCAAGTTAATAATCTTTCAAGTTATACGTGTTTGTAGTATAATGCTCAACTTATCGGGGCCTTTGGGATTTTTGGTATATAATTGAAATGTTTAAGAGTTACCTGTCCTGGCTAAATAGTGTCGGTCACCTCAAAAACTTTGGAAAAGCTCGCTTTTGGGCGAGCTCGCTCCATCGTAGGCCACGTCTACGCCTCGGCTAGTCTGTGGCCATGAGTAAGCCCATTCATAATAAAAAAAAAAAAGTGACTTCGAGAAAAGTTACATGTAATATTGTTTATTCATTAAAAAACAGATAATATTTATTATTTTTACATATTCCCATCTATCCATCTCCATTCCAATCTCCATTGTCTCCCTCACGCTGATCTTAGGTGTTCGCCGATTCATCGATCGTGCGTTCAGATGAAAAACCTCACCGCAATAAATTCTCCGAGATGAAAACGATATCGTCCTACATAGCACGACGTATCACCTATCTGGTATTAGAATAATCACGCGTGTAACTGAACGGTTGTGTACGGAGAACGGTACAAATGGTCCGGACCACGAGCATCCACGTCGCCCTAGAAACGGGTGTCGGGTGCCGCGACCGAGGTCACGGGGAGTCAATGGAGAGAATCAATGTTTGAACTGCTACATGCCACGGCAAATTGCAGCTGCAAAATTATAGTGCCGTGTTGCGAATATTGCTGCTTGAGACCTCTTCATTTCTGGTGTGTCGGATAGTTCTTAAATAAATACCTTTCTTTCGAAGATAAAACGACAAAGAGTAGCCAACTAAGATCATCATCATATTAGGTACTTATAATTTTTACACGTTTTTGACACCGGTCTGCCAACCGCGATAGGCTCATAAAATCATGTCATTCCCCAAAAGATATCAATTATTGGCCAATGACCTTTCCTCTGGGAGGACCTCGGGATCTTCAGTAACGACTAGTCGAGCTATTTTGTCTTGATTATCGGCCCATTTTGTTGAGAATTTCCCTACTCCTGTAAAGCCAGATACAACATTTCATTTTATCTAGAATATCATTTTTAGTTTATTCATAACTAAACGCGTTGATATTGCCTATACTATGTGTGATTAATTAATTCAGACTTCTGTTACTGGTAGGGGCACATTACTTGTATTTGTCTCTATATAGGGTAAAGGCACCAGTGCTCAGCCATGCTCCAGTAGTCAGCCTTTCTTGCCTATTTTTGGCTGTAAATAATAATGTTTTTCTAATTTTCATGTGAAAACTAGGTAATATTATAGATTGATAACCTATTCATTGAAAAATACCTTAATTTTCAACCGAATACTCTACGATGATCCACAAAAAAAATTCAAAGTGGCGGTGTCTTCTGACACGAAAGGTTAAGAGATATGCGCCATTTTTTTTGGAATGTCACATGGGATTTTGATAAGACGATAGCAGCCGAATTGTGATTTATTTTTAAAAGAATATGGACTGCTTCACCTAATTAATACCTAAACTATCTGAAAAACGTAAAATATTAATATTAATCCACGTGGAAGTAACATTTTTATGGCGGCTGACTATTGGAAACTACTTTTTTGTACAAAATCCAATAGTCAGCCTTCCCGGGCTGACTACTGGGTTTGAAGCAGTAATTTTTAAAAGGTCGTAAACCCAGAAGTCAGCCGGGGGAGGCTGACCATAGGATTTAGGATTTGTTATTATTTTAAAATGAAAGGTAAGTCGTTAAATCAAGCCCCTTTAAAAAATTACGTTATTATGAATTTATTTGATTGAAATACGTTAAATACCCAGTAGTCAGCCTGTGGCTGACCACTGGACAATAAGCTCACTTTATTCGAACCCACTAATCAGCCATTAGAATGGGATGGCTGGGCACTGGGTACCTAAAGGCTGTGTATTGGTATACAGGGGGCTGATTACTGGCAAAAATGCCCTTTTATTATATTTAACTAAATATTTCCAAAAGTTGAATTTAATTAAGTTTTATTATTTACAAAAATTGAACTTTATTAAATTCTTGAACAGAATAAACATTGATAATACCTATTGGTCCATAAGTGTGCAAATTATACGATCTTGAACATAGAAATTTCGTTATAAGGCTGACTACTGGTGCTTTTACCCTATGCATTGCGCATTACTCGCCCCTATTTGTGCCGATTCCTACCAGATCACGAACGTGTCTGAGTTACTGACGCTCTTGCGCGGCCTCTATTGCCATTTTTCAGCCCATGTTCACTGCCATAAAACGTTTTTCTACCGTATCTATCGGCTTATAAGTCCGGCGCGGTGACACTCGGCTTCGATCGGCATGACCTGATAGCTACCCGCGTTGTTACACTGTTGTCGCAAATCCTAATACCTATTGCTTAAATAGATCCTTATCTACTTTCTGCCTCGAAAGCTAGCTAAGATTTAACGAGAATAGATAAATAATGCTCTACAGTTTTATAGGTTTCCAGTTTTATGCGTAGTTATTCAAATAGGTATTTATCTCCCCTGTTAATAGAACCTGGAAGTTGCGTGGATTCTCCGCGGCGAATTCGTCCCACACAAAATCTATCCAATAAATATCCAAAAAGCTTGTTCTGTAAGCATTCCTCGTCCATTGTGTGAGTTGCAGATATATCTTGCGTAAGGAGTTTGCGATGCTCACGGCTGCTTTCGCCCCTGCCCACGCCGCGTTAGTCACTATCTGCTGACAAAGTATCCATTACCTCATTGAAGCAAACTGTTATTGGAATCAATGTAGCGTAAGCGGGTAGTGGACGCGACGGTTTTCAATGTGACGTCCAGAGAATAGGGCGAGCGAGCGCGGTGACCGGTTACCTAATGCAACGGTTGACAAATCGCTCAATTGTCCCGGCCCGGTAGGTTGTCGGTACCTACGACTAGTTGGGTGGCGGGTTGCGCAAGTAGTGGCGACTTCAGGCCATTTGACGAATGCCGGAAGACGTCCACCTTTATTGTGCTTTATTGCGATTGCCTTGTGGTAAATAGTTGACTAAAGGGAAACGCTTTTATTGAATATGTCCGCGTCCAATCAATGCGGCATGTGTTGAATAAAACCAAAGCCGTGAGTCCACGCAAAACGACCACGACCGTTTTGCTACAGCAGCACTTATTTTATATTTCGTTTAATATTCTTAATAAGTATACTTTATTGGACCGTAATAAAAGATATCGCGCCTCGCGCGTGTTTTTATCGGTTTATAGGACAGCTCTTCGGTTTTACCTCGATAACTTGATTTGCATTAAAGTAGGTAGTCTGATCCAGCTTCGATATTTTGTACCTACTATGTATTCGTAAAGCAAAGTCACAGCGTGACATTCATTCAATTATTATGCAGTGTGTTTATTTAGGTTCGTTTCAAAATATTAGTCTTGCATGCGAAATTAAAATTCCTCCTGTAAATATGTCTTGTAGCCGCAGCGGGGCGTAGTACCCAATTTTAGCGATTTTTGACACATATGAATAAAAATGAAAAATTTGTATTGCTGCCCTTTAATCGTGGTCGTTTAGCATTCCAACTGATTTCTTAATATGCATGACTACCTAATTTATTTGGGTTTTAGCCTACACCTTTTAAAACCAATGACTTTGTCGTACCTATTGTCGTTTTATTTGCGAAGCTTTCAATATTATTTTATAAAAAATAGTTAAATTTTCCGCTCAGGCAAGTGTCTAGACTCTCCCTAACTGTACCTACAGGAATGCTAGATGCAATAGCCCTTAGGAAGAACTGGCACTTAAGGCCTTGCCACGACGATCGCCGCGGGCGTAACGTCTTTCAGCAGTTTTCAATTTACCGCATCTGAGTGAATAGATAAACGTTCCCGCCAAAGAAGGAATCCTAATGTGTTCCGATACTACGGACTACAGGCTAAATGTGTTTTTAGAATAATTTCAATGGAAGTGTTAGGGCTTGTTCAGTTGTTTATGCAGGCTTCGTAGGTACACTCGAAGTAATAGTTCGTGGTGTTAACTTAGATAATATCAAGGGAAGTACAAGAACAGCATTTAATGCCTCAAAATGTCAAGGGCTTACACGTAATGTAACTAAACGGATTGCTAAAAAGACTTAGTGTTCATAGAATAATTTTTGTTGTAAGTATTAAACAAATTAGTAACAAAATTATTTTGTATTTTTCAGGTACACATCCAAATCTGCTTTCTCGGCGTACGTAAGTAACATGAATGGTACTGTCAAGTGTTGAGTCAATCCTCGAGCCTCATTCTGTCATGTAAAAAACATGTTTCATACAGTTACGCGGGCCAAAGGTCAGATGTAGTCGCTGCTTTCAAAGAGACTAACCACATCGGCAATGCAATGAGTCCAGTATTTCCATACAATAATACATTGTTATGTCTAATGCTAATTGAAATGAGCTACTATTTGGTGCTCGGGACCTACATAATTAATTCTGTCCTTTACTATCGTTTACATCTTTTAGAACGTTAGTGATTACCTATTTGGAGGAACAGTAGGTCCATTCCGGTGTATTGGGATTAGACTGAAAATGTAACGCGTTTGACCAAATGCCTGGCCAATCTATGTTTTCATCAGAAGAAATGGGCAACTTGTTTTTTTATTTTCCTAGTAATTAAGTGTATTATGTTACAATTCAAAACTATTTTGTAAACTTGGATTATTTTAGTACTTAGATTTAATCCACAGTCAGAAAATAGGCTCCTTTATAAGTCGTATGCCGGGGAAAAAAGGACCAATTTTGTATTTATGTGACACATAAATTAACATAAGGTGCCCACTGATTAACAGTCCGCCGGACGGTATCGGCCTGTCAGTTAGAACAAAATTTTGACAGTTCCGAACAACTGACAGGCCGATACCGTCCGGCGGACTGTTAATCAGTGGACCCCAGTACTATTGAAACTTTAGTTAAGAAAAAAGTTTGCTCGTAAGATCTATTTAAGGCAGTCTACAGAATGTTCAACTTGTCTGTGAATACAAGGTTTACCTTTGTATTGTAATGCTTTTGATAATCACCGCGTCGGAACGCGAGATGGGGGCGTCATTATCTTACTTTAATATCGCATGCACTTTATTTGAATATTGCTTTGAGAGCTGTCAACAACAATACGGCGAGACAACAGGTGACCTCAATCTGTAACATTTAAGGTCATAGCTTAATTTGAATATGATGAAGAAGGTATAATTATAACGTGACATTTATATGTGGCATTACCTTGATAATTATTCTAGATATATACTTACGGACGAAGTCGCGGGCGAAGGGTAGTTTATAATAATGCTTCATATATTACAAAGAAGTACCCTAATCAATACTTTAACTTCATGATAAAAGAGGCTTTGTTCAGATATTTTCGAACATCTTGGGCGCTGCGATATATCTGTTGGCGATTGTACTACAGCATCTACATCTGATCTTCTTTAACCTCGTCAATTAAAGTCTACCATCGCCGACACTGGTTACTGTTCATCGGTAAACCTTATTACAAAAGGCATAAGGTCCACCGATGCTGTTTGTACAACGCAGCGGTCACAGAAAGCGCATATTTCTGTAGGAGTGGACGGGCGATGTGATAAGGTTAACATTAATTACTAAATACAATGATGTAAAACGCGCTCTTTCCCGCGGCGCCCGTCACGATGTATTACTCCACTAATTTATGGACCCATATTAAATTTTAATAAACTACCATAATTAAAACAAGGCAATCAGATGTCGTTTAACTTTGAGCGTTAACTTAAATTCACTTTACTGCGCTTTTGTAGAAATTAAAACAAAACACAGTTGAAGGTGTATGAATCGTGTGAAACACAAAGAAATCTTCAAATCTCGGTCCGAATGGCCGGCAGGAGGCTGTGTACCGCGAAATATTTCCAGAGATACATCGGCACGAGTGCGATGCGCCGATATCGCGAGAGCGCGAGTTCGAATCGTCTATCTGGTCTATGATCGGCTCCGAACAGGGGTCACGCGCGCTAAACGTAAATCAACATATCTCTCGACGGGAGATCTAGCGAGCATGCGCCCGACCAACAAAAACTGAATTTTATAGCCGTAACACTACACCCGGGAAAAAAGTAAATAAATTGGACGAGATCGAGTGAACGACCGACTCCCGTGATGCCGTACGGACACCTAAAGCGGCTATCAAAGGATTTTTATTTATAGAGGGACATGTTAAGTATTATCGGCCGCGCCAGCTGCTATCTATAACATCGAACATCCATGTATAACATTACAACGGTAACAAAAATAAAACAACATCTGAAAAGATTAACGTTGCAACACGTTCGCCTAATGCATGCCGTAGGATCGCTACAAGTTTTCATAATTAACTTCTAATAAAACGTAGGTATCCTTTCCCAGATTTCTTGTAGCTATAAGTATAGACCTACAAGAAAGTATGACGGCAGATCAGTTGAAATCAAAATGTAATCCAAACTAACCCCGAGTAACAAATATGTAGCACAGGGTCGTATTTATTAGGTACTGTCTTTTGCTGCATGTCTTCAGTATATGAATTTTGAGTTCTGAAGTGTTAAATAAATACTTTATCGGTTGGAAAAATCATTACTTACATGAAGTAGGCCAATAAAATAAATGAAGATTAAAATAATATCTAGACTGGTTCAAAAGTTATAGAATGAGTAGGTACAAATTAGATAGGTAGGTAATTCACCTTCGATTTCGGTTGAATTTTCACATCCGACCTTAGCATAACTATTCTAGTCAAATACAAGCATACCCATACCAAACAATAACTATTTATACCGACCTATAAAATTACGTGTAAGTACTTTACAACTACCGGGACACGTCAGACCTTAGCTAATGTGTTTGATCCAGTACCTTGAGATCAAAAAGACGTTACACAGTGATTACCACTCCAGTGATTACTAAGGTCTAAAGAAATTCTTGCTCGCTAGCTGCAACTGTTTAATTTGTGCTCTAATGACGTATTGATAAGGTCGACTTTCTGTTTACTATTGTGGTTGCTTTCTATGGAATGTCGGGCAAGCTTGTCAGGTGTCCAAAGGTATTAAGAGGGTATGGGGTTAGTGGTGTGTTAGGATGTTGTTTGTGAGGACTGTAGAACTGTCGTGCGTATTGCGGGCGAGCGATTGAGAGAGTAGATGTGTATCATTGCGATCGATTCTAATCGTGACAGTTTTACGCGTCCCACCGCAGTCTCACTTGGACCAGACACATATGAATAATAAAGACTGGTAAACTACATACAAAGTCGCAATCATAACGTGGAAAGGAGGCCCCATTTACTTTTATTTTATGCTTTGATCTATCCTTATTTCGACGATTCGGGCGAGCTCACGAAATTTTTATGATATTTAAGAAAAGCTCATCTGCTATCATAGATTTTGATCATAAAATTTCATTTTAGAATTGATCACTTATGCTTAGGTTAGGTTTGACTTTTTCATGGCGTGGCCCACCGATCATTTCATGAAAGACTGCCACATCATAAAATGATCAATTCCAAAATCTGGCTACGACATAGCTATTAACCATAATTTTAATAAAAGTTTTGTATACATTTTGACTGTCTACTATTTTGTCGTCTCTACCTCAGACCGACCGGATTATTAAGCATGGGACATCTCAAAAATAATTACTCATAATCCTAAATGACAGCTTCTGCCGCGGCTCGGGCGGGAAACGTCGCTTCGTTGTGATTTCAAAATGCGTCATGCGAGAGACTTACCGTAAAGATATGTAATATATAATTATATTAAGTATATGCATTTATGTCAGGAGAGCGAGAGACTACTTGTCTGGAATTATAGTTATCGATCGAATAAGCTACATGGTGTAAACTTTAACTGGCGAAAATAACAAAACGTATTAATTATAGCCGCCTGAGTCCCCCTTGTCATTATTGCAGTTTTGAATTTGGAACCATCTTATATTCCATTTTAATTCAAAATTCCATTTGGATTAAATACTTTATAAAGGAGGATAGGGGAAATACAGATAGAATTCTGCCTTTACAAGATAAAAATTAATTTATTTACGAACGTAAATTTTACCTCAAATGATTACTTATTGTAAAGAAGGAATTTTGATGTCAAACAATCCTATCCTTCTATCATGGTCGATCATCATACACATCTGAGGTTAGCCCCTACAAGAGAAACCAAAAATCACAACAGTAGTTAAAACACACAAAGATGTTGCGAGACCTATTTCCTTCGTCCATTTCTTCGCTAAGTGCTGATTTAGCTGATAATACTGATATTCAATTAGTGCTAAAGTTGCTACCGACCGGTACGAGTAACCTATTAGTTAGTATGCTTATATATTTCTAAACCAGGTATAAAATCCCAAGCTATATACAACCCATAAAAATAATACTATAATATTTATAAAATGAATGTACTGACGTTTAGTCGGTTTTTCGTCGCATCTTCACATCCGACCTTACGAAGCACTAATAGTAAGGTACAAAAATTAATATTAATTAAATTTTACGATCTGAGAATAGCTTAAGAATTAGCAATAATCGTAGTAGTCTATTTCCGCAGTAAAAGTATTTAAGTGCTGCACACACCTCGCGGCGATAAGCTTTAATAAGTATTAAGTATTAATTAGTAACTACTTAACTAGTATAATCGACCGACCATAATTGTAAACCAGTAATTGTAATTGCTTTAGGTTTTCGGTTTTGCTAATGTTAAGCAATCAATTATAATATAACTATTTATTAATGGATATGTTAGTGGACCCGGGTATGTCCTGGACCCGGGTATGTCCTTAAACTACGTCCAGGACCCAGGTATGTCCTTAAACCACGTCCAAGACCACCGGTGGACGGGCAGCAGCGTCCCTCAAATTCGGTGTACTCGACTGCGATCGCCAACCCGCCTGCCAAGCGTGGCGATTATGGCATTCACCCCCCAAAAAAGGGGGAGGCCTATGTTCAGCAGTGGACGTCTTATGGCTGAGATGATGATGATGATGATGAATGGATATGTGATAATTAATTAGCAAGTGGGCCAAAGCAAATTCGATAAATCTACACATAGTGACTAATCATGATACCCCCCCCATATGACGCAGTCGATAGTCATGTCGACTACCCTCTACTGGATGTTCATAAGCTTTTTTGGTGACGTCAGTTAATAGTATCAGTTTATACTATCAATTTATAGTATCCTTCTAGTGCACCTGCTTTCTTGGCATAATGATATTTTTTTCAAGGAGCTGGTAAATAAAGTAAATATAAAATAATTTAAGTCTACACATGGTTGATAAAATTTCTACAGCCATACGATTCTTAGCAGTTAATAGTTTTCTATAAGAAATTTTATACTTAATTATCCAGTTAGGTATGTACATGTAGTTAGGTATTATTAGTTCCATTGATGTAAACGGACTTCAGAGTTCATTATTTCTGCCACGGTTCACGCTGCCATAGTTTACCCCCACCCCCCACCACAGGGATTTCACATAGCCAATAAGTACTTTCTGAAGCGATCGCGCATCAGAGCGGTTGTAAAAGTGTTACAAGCCTTGTATATTGCCTACGAAACCAAATAAAGCAATATCTCAATTTTCAACCTTATCTATAAAGATATAGGAGTGATTGTAGTGTAGTAATATGCTCAGGTACGTAGGCAAGTACTGAAACCGCAGGTAACCATAACATGTTTTGAGGAGAGCAAGACGGATGCCGATAGATACCGCAATGCCATTGAGGCTCGCGGTGCAAAATACTTGCGATAGTTTTTTACTCATACATATGTTAAAGAGGCCTCGAGTTTAGTCGCCCAGATACTCGTAATTAAGACAAATACGGTCAGAACTTCCGGCTTACACAAATAACTAAGTAATTAGCTTCCTATAAGGACTTTTTTGCTTAATGTTAGAACATTTGAATTTGTTTTTTTTTTAATAGTTATCTATTTCTGAAAATTGTACCTACTTACAACTTGAATAATTGATTTTTAAACGTAACTACTACTAGACAACTACACAACACAAGAAAACTAAAGACTGAAGTGACTTTTCTGTACAATAGACAATTCAAACCTATATAGTTTTTAAGGTGCATTGGAGTAACTTCGAATATGGGGTATTTTTGAATATCAGTAATATGTTGGTACTACCATTAAACCATCACTTATGCTAGAGTTATGCTAATTACAACACGTTCCAAGACATTCTGTTTATTGTCACTACAGTAGAAACTGAACGGATTTTCATGCGGTTTTCACCTATCAATAGAGTGATTGAAGTTTAGGTGCATAATTTGTTAACCCGCGGGTCGCTGGTCTTATGAAAAAAGTATGAGTGGTTAGTGTAGGTTAGTTAGTGGTTATTAATACATTTAGCCATAGTTGTTAACGTGTTGACTACGTCTCATGATTATTTTACCTTTGTTTTGTCAACATTTGAAGGTTCTTCGCTACCGCATTAGGTTACTCTTCGGATCCGGTTTCGGCGAACTAGATTTCGAACAGCGGTTTTGGGTCTGATACCGAAACCGACCCCTTGTATGTTCCCTATGCTTGCAGAGACAAAAGCTAATCAAACCAACAGGCGAAGTAGGTGAAAAAACATTCTAATTATGAGTCAAGGTTATTTATTTATTTATTTAACCTTTTTTGCACAAAAGAAAATACAATCGTACAAAAGGTGGAGTTAATGCTATAAAGGCATCCTCTACCAGTCAAGAGAACTTGTAGGCGGTGCAAGATTATGATTATACATTTGTACAAGTAGGTACATGTAAAGGTAGAATGCATTTCCATGTCGTTTTTGTACAATATAAGCGCTTCATATTTGGAACCCCTATAACCTAATCATAATATCATTGGTTTGAATTGCCTGACCTCTGTAAGCAGTTGCAACAACGCGACGCCTTGTTGCGCTCCAGTTTTTTAGCTTTCGTCCTTTTGTGGCCGAAAGTTGTCAGTATAATAAATTGCTGAATATTGCATACTATTTATTTTTGTTTATTATTAAATCAAGCATCCCATTCATATAAATAATTTGTTGAACACTCAATATAAAGTTACCTACGTTACATAAATATTTGAGAATATTTTCGAAGAAATTGTATACCTACATAGAAACATTATAAAAAACTCCTCTTAAGTAATTAATTTTCTAATTATTTTATTAACTTAACTAAAGAATTTACTATTGATATTTTTATAGTCATAAACCACTTGACATAACTATTTAAAGCGTTATAACCACTTACATAATATATCTCTCCATAAAATTAACGCATTTGTGATAACAGTTTGCAATAGTTAGTCTTCCATTTCTCGCTTGAAAGTCTTGAAACACTATTAAAATGAAAATAACTCCCTATCAGACTGGCCATGCGACATCAATTAAAATATATAAGTGCCAGCCCCATTAGTAATGCTTATTAGGGTAAGTGCGCCTGTTGCGAGCCCCGCGAGTTAACCGGCGATATCCGCAAAGCGTTAGTTTGTTTTAGATAATTGCGCTCCTGTCCGCCCTCACTGGCCTTGAGTTTCCCTAATGGCCGCGCAATCGTTCAAACCGCGCCACTTCTGTGACGGCAACATGGGTTCATTAACGCTATCACTCGGCATACAGCTATATGTATGGGTGTATAGATATAGACGGGTATGTAGTAAAGGACTTGCAAGGGCGTAAGTGCATCTTATCTCTCGATGCTTTTAGCGGGAGATTACGGATTCTTCACTTTAAATGCGTGTGTTCTGAGTTGGAATCTATTTACCTAAACGGGCTATATACTTTTGCGTGTATTTATTTTTAAGTTTTTATGTACAGGTTACTTATAAGATAATTGCGGTGTGTGTAGTAATCTGATACGTTTTAAATATAAAGCTGTCATGCATTTCCGGCTGCTCTTTAATCCCACATGACAAAAACTCAACGATTAAGTTTGCCCAGTTTGCTGATTTAAGTTCAATATTGGATTTGATATTAATAGTTAGGTAACAAGATAAAAAGCAATCATGGAATATCTATGTTATAGATTCAGACCAAGAAAAGTCTGCAGCGGATTTGATAGCCCACGCAGTACACGTGTTATTTTAAACGTCAAACTTCTATAAAATGATGTCGTATAAATAACACTTACACTGCGTGGGTTATCAAATCCGCTTTATTTGGTGCGACTCTATTGAAATTATAAGTACAAAAACGTTGGAACAGTTTTATTTTAAAAGAATGTTAACTAATCTGAATAATCCGTGTTTTGATCTCGATTCATATTCTTACAGATGTACTTTCTGCTAATGGGTCACCGTAACAGCCATTTTACGCTAATAATCGTAAATTATCCAAGCACATTTTCTAAAGTTGTTTCTAATCAAGTAACAGCCGATAACTCAGATCGAGTTATAATCATAATTAATAGATAGATATCTGTCACGGAAGTGGGTCGCACGCGTCTCGTTTCATTATAAGTGGAGGCTTCAGTGTACCCTACTTACGCACTTACCCTACTTGTGTCAGTTACGTGCGCGGCATGGGAAACCACGGAACGGACACAATTTGACTTTAGTTATTCATTTATTTAAAATACATTTTTTTAAGAATGACGTCATCGGAAATTAAAAGGGCAAATTCTTAACAAATGTCCCGTATTTTTTTAACTCTAACAATTACTGAAAATTTTGAAATTAATTTGATTAAAACAGTATTACGAGATTTGCATGAATTTGCATGGTGTCCAGTGTTAACCATACGGTGGACAGTAGGGATTTTCACCGTGGTGGTTTAAAAACAAAAGTTAAGACAAGGTATGTGACTATGTGTGCCATAATTATGATACAACCATGCGTAACATAAAATAATATGTGTTTGTATCTACTAAGATTGATTTAAAACTAACCGTTAACCGCATTATACACTTAAAGTTTTTAAATGCGAAACACGAGAAAAGATCTCTATAACTCGTATAACTTTTAATATCTCGCGCGAAATACAAAAATAAGCGAATTAAAAAACAAAATTAAGGCCAAGGTACTGTGTGCTTGTGTAACAAATGGACTTCGAATTCGATATGATAGAATATTGCTGAAAACAGACATTAAAAGTGTGTAATCTAACTTACTGTTGGCATCCTTCCAATTATTATCAGCTCCAAATTTGCCTCAAAGACGCGTTAGCGATAGCGTTGATTCGAAAATAACTGAGTAGGTATCAATTATTTGTATTTTTACGCCAATCTACGGGTGTTTTACCTTAAATTATGTTTGTTTAAGCAAACCTTATAATGATGCGAGATATTTTTTCATATAAGGAATTTAATTCGTAAGATGAGTCCGCTTCGCCTTAAAGAATGATTGAACGATCCCTAATGAACTGACTTAGCCCTTAGGTAATATAACACGGGGGAATAAGTCGTGTGCAGACGATGGCGAGACGGAATCATTCAGTTGTGTGCACTGGACGATGGATTTTTAGAATCTGCTTCATTCAATTAATGTCTTAATTAAATAAGTAGGTATGTCACATATGACAAATCAAATAGGTAGTACAGTCAAGGAATTTAAATTCCGACCCATTTCGTACTTTGTCACAGTGACAATCAATATGAAAGCCGCTAGAGACCTCATACGGTTGTCACTGTGACAAAGTACGAAATGGGTCGGAATTTAAATTCCTTGACTGTACATATACATATACTTTAAATTAATTGTTTTTCATAAAACATTATAGCGATTCATGATGCGATAAATATATATGAATTACTTAAAAGTTAGAGTAAAAAAATACGTACCTACAAATATGGTTGTCGGGCATATTAATGAAAAACAATATGTTTTTTGGATGTTTTATGGCCAGTCGTACCAAAATATATAAAAAAAGCAGCAAATTTATATCAACTTTTAGGCCAAAAAAGTGTGTAATTCGAACTGATTTAAAGGTAACATTAATAAATGCCCTATGGCTAAATGTATGTAATTTGCTACGATTTATTTAAGCAAGGATTAACCGTACCACACAGGCGAAAAATCAATAAAAGTCGGACAAAACCAAAAAACTTCTAAGTAGCCCCAACAGGCAAAAACCAATCTTAGCGGGTAGTCCAATAAACAGTGCACGCTACTCGCATAATCATTTTCATGTTAGAGTCATCTACGCGACACGTTCTCATTCCAAAGTTCGACTTGTTCAAAGGCGAATATTTTAGTGCTCTGCGAGTGTTACTTATGTGCTTACTTATTTATCGTTTGCTTCCAGAAAGTTGTGATTTAATGATGGATACCCTTCCAGGAGGTAATAACCTAATTACTAATAGTTACTTTTGATAGCTATGCTTGCTTGTTTATTATAAAAAAAAATAAGTGTAATGTCTTGTATTTTTTGCACATTGTTCAACTTCACCAAGGAGAAAAGTACAACTTCCTGATAGATCCGGTTTTGATATTATCAATTTTAGAAACTACAGAACTTGGGTTTTAACATACAACCATTATTTTATGCGACCTTACGCGACATTTTAACAAAATTTTCATTTTAATCGATGACTAGTTTAATCAAAAATGTGACTAAGCGACATTTTTTTTTAGGCAAATGGCTATGGAAGACACTTTCAAGAGACTTTTAGTGTCTTCCGATCCTTATATAACAGGACTAAGAAAATTGGGTGGTAAAAAGTCGCTTCCCAAGAAGCTTCGCTTTTAGAAGAAGATATTATGATCAAAATTTAATAAAATGTCATAATATAATTGTAATTTTGTTTTTATTAGTTGGCAAACCTGCATTAATACGATTTCTATAATAATCCTGAATGTTTAGGTTTTGTCCGACTTTTATTGATTTTTCGCCTGTGTGCGTACGTAAGAAAAAATGTATCATCGCGTAGCTCGTGTATAACCCGCCTTACTTTTTGGCGGTTAAAATAAGTGTGAATTATTTTTGCCGTGACGTCCCATCAATTTTTTGCATTTCGATTAAGGTTAGGGCACGATAATGAACCGCGGTATAATCACCCCGGATTTATTAGTCAATCCATATTGGAGTCATTTTTAACGTCATTCTATTCAAACCCTAATAAAGAACGTTAAAATTTAATGATCTGATGTCGAATTTATGTGTGGGATGAACAGGGGAGTAGTATGTAAATAAAACGCGTCCGCTGATAATCAATGTTGTTAATTGACTTGAAGAATATGTATGTATGGCAAAAAGGGAGAACCTACAACATGTTCTTTTATCATTCGTAGCAACATACTAATTCACAGGCTGCTCCAGATAGAATATATATCTTCTCCTTTTATTTATCTCGTTTCATCTGGTAAAGAAGGAACTGACTGTGCTTACGGCGACTTCCGAGGCCGTTACAGTGGTTTATATAATATTGATACTAACTTTTTCGTAACGCTCCCTTGTTAGGGAACGCTAAAACGGTATCGAACGTAACAAAAGACTATCGCTGGCGGTCGTTAGCCTGAATTTCGTCGAACGGGAACCGAACCCGGGCCCGCGGCTGTCGTGGCTCGCCGACAAGGATCTCGCCACCATTGTGTGCTCTAGACTTTGATAATGCTTCAGTTAAGAAGAATTTTAATGAAAGCACCGTGGGTACCGTGAAAAACGGGAACTAGGTTACTGAGAAACTTTCTTGAGTCCGATCAGAATTGTTCGGAATTTTACGCCGTTGTATTTATTGTCATTGGGAAACTATGTATCCTCAATATGGCCCTACAGGTTTACCCAAAAATGTGTTGTATAAATTGTTACTGCGGCATATTGTAGGCATTTTTAATTTACGCTTGCGTTTGTGTCCCAAAGCTGAAAGATAATAGTTTGAAGTACATAGTTTTAATATATAATTACATTTTGTAAACGACTGGTATTATTCTAAATCCTAAAAAATCTCCCAACTTATTGTTGGGGCTCGCGCGGGTATGTTCTATTCATAGGGTTCTCGGCGGTAACATGGTCGTGTTTTTATCGCCTGTCACCATGCCTTTCCTGTTCTAACAGGTCAAAGACTGCTCAGCAGGTCAAAGAAATCATATTTCAGGCATTTCAGCCGAAACTTCACCAAAACTGAACCTTCGGTTTTCAGTTTCGGTTTCATTTTACGGCAAAAATCGGACACATTCCGATTTGTGTGTGCGATTTTAATGACATTGCTATTTGTAAGCACATTTTTTGTGCCTCACTCAAGTACAAACATTCTGCATACATTCTAGTACAGATGACGCCCGCACCCAAAAAAAATATGCTACTACTCACTGCTTATCCAAAAAAGTCAATACCTACGATGCTGTATTTATTTAATCACTACATCAACATTAGAGTAATCTTTCATGTCGAGCATCAAAACCTGTTCCAACTTTTTACACCGATAATTATACCCACCTACTAGCATTGTCTCCAAATGCCAAGCTTTCTAGCCCCAATGCTTATGTCATTATGTTGCTGATTAATTTGCAATCACGCACCATCGATCAAATGACAAAAACTAGATAAGAACTATTTCTTACATGGATAAATATTTTGGCTAATGGGATTCTTGGGTTCAAGAAATAGCTAACAGTACTGACAATACACATCCGACATCAATTAGGTGGGTTGTCCAATGAAGAAGATTTTTATAAAGCTCGAATCTTACATAACGACACGCTTTAAAAAGAAACCTTATGTTGTAGTTGTGAAGTTTCAATTTCTGGTCAACAGTCATGTAATATCGGAGGTTGCGAACGTCAGTCGCGGAGTCGATGACTTTTGCTGTAGGTATTTAAAACAGAATGGAGTTGAGAAAAACATCCTAGAGGCGATCGATAAATCGTTGTAACCAGCCTTAGTTGGTGGGTTCTGGAGCCCTATTCAACGTGTTTTACGATAGTTCGTGACATGCCAACAGTTTTCCGAAAAATTGTGTTCTTGCCGTCTTTTGCTATTGGCAGATCTATTAAAACCATTTACTTATATAATTGATATATACAGTGGTACTAGTAAACTAAATCTAGTAAAATATATGTACATCTGTGGGTCATTAATCATTATTGACTGAACGAAGATCGAAGTAAGGTTCTATTGCTCTATATTAACTACACAAAAAGACACTTCTGTATACAAATGTTATATTATATTATAATTATAACGTACAATAAGACAGCTTCTTTTAATAGTCCTAACTTACGTATAATAGGGAACATCAATAACAACCATAGATATAAAATTTAACTAGGATGCTTATTAATTCAATGCCTTAATATATAATACAACTTCCAGAATGGTAATGGTGTATTCATTTTCTGATTTAAAATGTCTCATAAAATGCCGATAAATTGTGTCATTTTTACGGCAGTGCATTTATAGCGGGTAGTTGGAGCGCGACGGGCGGTCCCGCGACACTCTGAAACCACAGATATATCTACGCCATAGATAGAGAAAGAAATACTAAAATACTAAACCGCGTAAAGCAGTGTAAAATATTGCAGCCGCAGATTTGACGGTTATTGTAAATGGTGCTCTGCGGTCCTTTATAGTGTATTATACTATACAATAACTGGATTGTAAAGCGTTAACCTTTGACAGCTCTGGTTCTGTACTCCACACGGAACTCGGGATATTACTTGGGTCAAATAAATTATGAAAAAATAAACTACATAACACTGACAATTAATCCAATATTAGCTAAGCACACACCGATTGATATTAAGCTTCCGATGCTCCGATGCCCTAAGTTTTGACGACATAAAGCCATAACAGGTTGCCCTTAGCGACACAACGCAACTTATACAGTTTTGCAAACATATCTCATATAATCATTTATTGAATATTGTTTCTGATTTAATCTTTAATTATCATTAAATTTTATGTTGATCTAGTCCGTTAAATAAATATGCTGATAAAAAATCTAAATTGATCAAAAATGCTAACCAGTTAAAAATTAATCGGTTAATATTTATGTAATAGCTCATTAAAAACCATCGCTGTCATATAGGTAGATATATTGATATGTTACTTCGTTTGAGTTTTTTTGTTATCATTGATATTATCACGCAACCATGAAACGGTATGCTTACACAAAAGTCGTGCTGTATGGGACTTTTATTTAATTGTATATCTGTGGCTCGACACCATCTAGACGCCTGCTACTTTATTTACATCTAGAGAAATGATTTGTCTGACATTCCTGTGCTGAAGAATAATCAGTATAATTTTAATATTAACGCCAGTTAACAAACCATAATATATGTAGTAGGTACATACATACATTAGATATTGAATGTGACATGATAGTGTCAGTCTTTTTTAATCGCATCGCGTGGTGTTAAAAAATGACACTTATTTTATCACGTGGATAGAAGCCAACCATAGTACCTACCTACACCTGCGAAAATGCCTAGCAAAGAAAGTAATGATACCTAGGTACTTATATAAGCTTGTAAGTATCTTCAAAATCATAAGAATTTGTACAAATATTCTTAATTTTTTTACATTACAGATAGGTAACGTAGGTATGTACCTATTTATAAAAATGATAGGTAGGTACTTATTACCGTCGTTCTGATAAATTATAATTAAATGTAGGTACTTACGTCGATTAAAAATGCAAACAGGACTTATCTAGTCGCTGCCCAATTACTGTCCAACTCATTCTTTATAATTAAGCGCCTACGAATCCGAAGAATGGACCTAAAAAATGATCAGACGTCGGCTCGGGTTCAATACACTTATCTTTATCAGACAGACAAATCGTATCTATAGTTGAGCGTGTAAATCGGCCGTGCGGAAAGCGGCTAGCCAAACTAAACACGGCGCACAATAGTCGGGTCGACTCGGAAAAAGTCGTGACCGACTCAGTCGGGACGCTGCGGGCGTAAATAATGCTCCGATCTTAATTATCGCTCCATCGTTAGATGACCGACGGGCACTCCGAAATCGGTGTGTTGCGACAGAAGTGGCCGTTCATTATCGGACGTATCGCGTACCGATAAATCGTTAGAACCACCTGCGATTTGGCGGGCGTGTTAGTTCTTTTGTTATTGCTATTATTTTTGTTGTGACTGGTGATGAGGCGAAAACGTGGTGTAATTTTCGTAAACAGCCGTGTGTAAGTAGTACTTATGGTGTAAGTGCTTTTTGACTGACTATTGTTGTAAATTACTACCTTACAATACAATAAAATCATGGAGGAAATGAGTTTTCCAAGCCTAGATAGATCTACGTTTTGTCTTTATAAACTATTTCTACCTAGCCTAACAAAAAACTTCATGATTATTTCAGACGTTCGAGGAAGCTCTCACACTCAATTTGGCGTAGGTATTTTTAGCAAATATACATACACATTTTATTTTTAATTATCTTGTTATAAAATGATAATAGTGTATAAGTGCATGGTGCACATTTGCACATTCTTAAAGACACTAATCGTTGTCCCAAAAGTCTACCGGTACAAGAAAAGGGCCCCCTAATTAGGGTAGTAATTATGAACAATTTAGCCAAGTTTATCATTAAAATGAATGAATAAACATTACGTAATAAAATGATATGGTTTATTTGGTCCCAGTTCGTTAATCGTCCCCGCTTTGTGGTCGCCGCTGCGCCGGAGTCGATCGCGATGCGCGAGCGACGTTGAAAAATTCAGCGGTCGTGATTTTCGTTCGTGTACTTCATTTATTTGCCGCATATTCCTGTTTGCAAGCACACAAACAGTCAATTAAACCAGAGTATAACTGACCTTTACAATTATAATACTAAGGCCCACTTGCACCATTCCACTAACCCGGGGTTAACCGGTTAAACTTGGCGTTACCATGGTTACCAGTACAATTTGACATTAGGTTAACGGTTTAACTGATTAATCCCGGGTTAGCGGAATGGTGCAAGTGGGCCTTAGTCGTAATCGTGGTGCGCTTTATACCGGTCACCTGAGTGTAAGAGTCAGCTAAATGTGGAATAACAGTTGTAGGGCGAATATTGTTTACGGCAAACTGTTAGATTGTTTCCGCTATTCATTTCAGTTGTTATCTTTGCTTTATTTTTGTTCCTTGTCATGTTTTGTGTTTAAATTGCGCTAAACAAAGCTTGGAACCCCTCTGACCCTTGTGAAGTGATATTTTTGTTATGTACATAATGTTTAAATATTATAATGGCCTACTATATTTAGCTTAATTAGGTAGAGTAGTAGATAAAAGTTGGTATATTTGTTATCCATTTAGCAAAACCAAGTTGTATAATTACCTAGAGGGACGCCAGTACGAGTACATGTGTTCCGATAAAAATACTGGTAGACATATGCGCTAATTATTTTTCAGTTTTATTCAAGCTGAAAAATGAAAGACTTTCTAACTATGTACGACCTATTGACTAAAATATTAAAATGTCAACTACCTACTGATTTAAAATCACTGTAATTTGCGTGCTAAAATATTCCAAGCACAGTTATTACGCATTTATCTGATATCGACAAATAAAGTATCAATTTTGCGTAAAATTCAGTTTAAGAATGGAGCAATTTTGTCATTCTGGGAAAGCGCACGAGCCTCGGGCAACCCGGCAAGGGTATAGGCAACGAGTTCAGCTTGCCGTGGCACTTTGAATCTTATGAAGAAGATAATAGAATTGATATTAAGAGCCCTGGGAAACCGGGAAAGTTTATGATGTGGTCTTGTCATGGCATTGATATTGATTTTGAACTTAATTGAGCAGGTAATAGAATTGGTATTACGACCCTCGGGTACATGCAACGTGGTCTGCTGATCATGGCACTGGCTTTGACTATGAACTTTATTTACAAAGTAGTAGAATTCTTATTCCTGTGTGGTTCTTTGTAGGGTTATGCGCCAGCTTTGATTACCAGAGAAAAGTCAAAAAGTCAATACTAACTTCCATACAATATTCCCTTCATTCATCATTGTTTTAACTATTAGGCTTTAAGGTCTTTAGCATTTTATAACTTTTATAAAGCACGTTGCTGACAATGACGGCTGCTTATTATATTTTAGGTAGAGACTTTAATAGATGACGTCATGAAATTCAAATCCATAGGACAAATAAGGGGCGGGTGCTTTTCTATCTACGTAGACGTACATTAATAGAAAAGAGACCAACTTTTAACAGAAATTGTCAGTCTATATCATTTACATGTCTCTCAGATTACTAAGGGATTTTATATGCATATTAGCAACCTAACCAACTGTTGCATGGGTTATTCTCCTAACTGATTGGCCCACTGTTTTGCATAGCTAATGTAGGAAAGTATTCTTCAACTTCTTGAGAGCACGCGATGTTGTCGTTAATTTGTTACATTGTAACATATGTATTTGTACTTTTATAAACGGACGTTCAACGTGTCGCCTCTCTGTCGCACTTGTAAATTCGTACGTAAGTGCGACAAGTGCGTAAGGCAACACGTCGAACGTGGTTCGCGGTAGGCCCTCTGTACGTACGTAGTTGAAGAGTATTGCTAGAATTTCTGAAAATGCGCTGTGTTGCCTCGTATGAAGGCTGCAGTGGTTCAGGTAGTACGTACACTTGTTTATCACCATCGTGAAATAAAAATAACTCTGTTATTATAAAATTATAGTATCGATCACGCAATAATAGGCTCGGGCGCCTCAGGTTGCGAATTTAGGCGAAATTGTGTTCGCGTGCGACCCGCTAACTGCGGCGTTTTGCGGCGCTGTTCCAGTCGCTAAGAGCGAAAGCGAGTTTTATGGCTAGGAAAACCAACACAAATGACCTTGATTTTTTTGTCTTCAGAGCCGTCCAACAATGAGGAATTCCAAAAATAATTTCAAGGAAAAAGTTAAAGTCGTCATCAGACAAATCCGCTGATATCAAATAATTAAGTTATTAATGATTACCATATACGCTTTATCCGGCAGATACATCATAAGTAGTTCAGTACAGGCCGCGTAGCCAAGATGCCAATCGCTAACGCTCCGTAGCGATCGAAACGCAACTGTCACTGTCACACTAATGGGGAAGAGTGATAGAGATACATAATGCTTTTCGTTGTCGAAGCGATAGCGATTGTAACCTTGGCTAGGGGGCCAGTACTCTCAGTAGGTATAGATGTCGCTAGGCTTATAAAGCAATCAAGGATATTATAGAAATTTTCACCACAATCGGGCAATCTTCCGTACCTCAAGTGGTAGAACAGTGTGTCTGGATCTCAGTAGACTTGCACTCACTTGATCTCAGTAAAACAGCACAGGAGCGGCACGAGATAGACTACCTCTAGGTACAGTCTACTGTAAAAATATGTCCCATAGTTCTTAATTCGCCGACATAAGAGCTATGGGACATATTTTTGAGATGATTTGTGCACCCATATTTTTACAGTTGACTGTACTTACCTCTCTTATATTAACGAATATAGTGAGAAAAATACGGGTAACTAGTCTCGCGAGATACCTACTGTCGCGGCGCTCCTGTGTTAAGCCGGCAGACACTATTCTCGTCCATCAACTCACCTTATTCGATGGCATGTTACGCTGGTACCCAATACCTACACCCTTTTTGGGTGGTAAACCCATTAGGAATACGGGACTTGATAAAATATGCAGCGAAATCATACGGCACGTAAAACAACTTTCCAATTCACGCAATCCTTAAATTGTTTGGGAAATTGATCAAATTTCCAGTGATCATTGTGGTTAAAACACTTTGGTTTGTGCCACTTAATGTCAAATGCTTGCATAAATACATATTTAAATTTAATTGCATGGAATTTTATGTATTGTAAGTACCTACCTCCAGGTCTGGCACGAATGAACTTAAATACATGCTGGAACTTAAGGCTCCAAGTTGCAAGAATTATGGAGGTATGGCTATTAGCTAGCACCCTAATAAGTTGGAAGTTTCAACTTATTAGAGTGCTAACCATACCTCTATATAAAATAAACAAGTCCCTCAAGTGACAGCCTTCCCTTGTTGAGTTTTAGCACTAAAAGTAGCACGTATTAGAACTCCCTAAATTAGGTATGTTAATAAAATTAGGTAGGTAGGTCAATATTATACACATCTATAAAACGTGCTCAAAACGCTAGAGCAAAGCGCAGCATATATAAACAACTTTTTTGTTCTGAAAGTATATATCTTTCTCTAATAAAAAAACCTGACTTAACAGACACAGACACGAATGTACCTAATCACGTACAGATGCCAAAATATCCTCATTTTACACTTTTAAACCTCAAAACGCCGAAACCGTTAGCAACAGGTCAAGCATCACCTCACACCGTCATTAGCATCCCCGGTACCATCATTTACATCCCCCAGAATTCCCAAAACGGGTGACGTTTCTCGCTATTTCAAACATTGCCATGGACAAATAAAAGAAGAAGACCGTCGACGACTATACATAATCATATTTCTCCAATACCTACTCAAGTTATGATGACTCAGTTCATTACATTATACATTATAAGACGTCTGTTCTCGGGTTCGGATTCCGTAGCGCCATCAATTGAGTGAAAATTAAGTTAGTTCACCAAGTTCAATTCCATGCATTTTATTCGGCGCTTAGAACTTTTGGACAAAATAACGTCCGTTCACTGACATTGCCAGTCTTCTTGTTTTGTTGGTCCATGATATCGCCGAATATTCGCCGGCCCCGAGCGATGCAAATTGCGTCGCAGTATCGCTGCACTTTATCCGGGGTTCTTTGTGCATATTTTACATATATTTGCGGGGATGCGATAGCCGAGTGGGCGTTGCGATGCTAATGCGATACGCAGATCATTTACTTACTCGATGAAACATATTGGATTTTAGCCGTATGACAGTGGCACAGCTCTGACAGCTGTGTCACACATGTATTATTCATTCCCGCGAAAGCTCACATTTTTGACACAACATTGCTTTATATTCAAGTTAAAAGACGAGTTACTATTTAATTGAAACTTCATAAGTATAAAGTTTCAATTAAATAGTAAGTCGAACTAGTGTAGAGAAAGAATAAGAACTTCTTTGGTTCCTGTAAATTTACAAACACTTAGATTATTATTTCGGTGTCTGACTTTTCGTACACGAGTACGGCAGCACTTAATTACTATGAGAATAATTATTAATGTGGGGTGACCATCACTCGTATTTTATTATTATTTGTAGTATAGGTACTTATATACCTATACTACAAATAATAATCAGCAAAATTTAGTTTTAGGGTTCGCTACTGGCTGTAATGGTATAAAATGTTGCAGAATGTGATTGACTGACAGTCAGCCATTCCATTTCCAGGTGCGCCGTGTCGTTTATATATGTGCGGCGAGGTGACCACGAGTCCTGATAAACGCTTTGTGCGGTGTCTGTGGTAAACAGTCTATGATGCAAGAACACCGATTCTCGTACGAAACGGACGTAACAGGCCCGCTTTAGGCAAAGCTTACGTCGGTTTAGGTTAGAAAGGCAACAGACGGCAGTTAGGCGCATAGTTCCATTTAAACGTGCTTTTTAGGTTCCAACCAAAATATGCATAACATAAAACGTATTTTGTTTAGGTTTATAAATAAAAAGGTTTATAAAAAATAAAATATTACTATAAATTGTTAGTAGGTATAGGTACTTGTGGCCAATTAATAATGATTATCATTTAATAATTTAAAATGATTTGGACGTGAATAAAAACGCTAGAAAATAATGATAACAAGTACCTTGTGACAGATACAAGTTACAATAACGACAGAGAATACTTTAATTTTAGTATACACAGCAATTTTAGTATACATGTCTAACATGACATAAGTACGAGTTTATCCTTGGAAATTAAGACACCTGACTCAATAAAATTAGTTCTAATATAAAACGATATTCAGATAAAGCGCATCCAAATATCTCCCCGTTCGCTATCGCTCCGGCAACTAATCTTTAGGCATAACATAATTTGTAACGAGTCCCGGGGGTATAGCGGGCCGCGCGCAGTCACGAGCAGTCTAAACACAGAGCGGGCCTAAACGATGCCACCATATCCGTCGGCGTCCCGCGCGCTATGCGGGCGCAGGGCCCTGTGAATTATAACTTGGTATACCGAGCGATCGACTCAAGAATACCAGTATTACAGAACTCTTTGCTAGACTTAGTGTCCTCTCTAAAGTCAATTTGTTGGTCTGAAACTGTTAAGTTTGAATGCACGTGCAAGGTTGTCTTAACATAGACTGGGCCTAAACGATGTCACCATACCCGTCGGCGTCCCGCTCGCTATGCGGGCGCAGAACCCTGCAACTCATCTCATACTCGTAACGTCATGGTTTACCCGAGCGATCGACTCAAGAAGACCAGACTAAGGGCTCATTTAGACGATGCGAGAACTCGCATGCGAGTTTCATTACATTGCGGGTTTTGATCGGTCGGTGGAATTGGACGTAACCTACACAGTCCGCAATGCAACTAAAATCGCATTACGTTACTCGTTACCGACCAATCAAATACCGAAATGTAATGAAACTCGCATGCGAGTTCTCGCACCGTCTAAATGAGCCTTTAGAGTACCTATCCTCTAAAAAATGTCGCTAAAATGTATGGTAAGGAAACTTCGCTTGCGGTCGGTAACCGATTGGAATGATAAGTGTGGACATTTTTCACGTAAACTCAAGAACGTACGCAATATTCTCTGACGTGGAAATGAAGTGATTGATACGGAGGCATATTTTAGCTTTGTTTTGTTAGAAGCAATAATATCCTAGCAGTAGTTTAGCAGTTATACCTAGCCAGAATTTAATGTTGTTGTTTGACAAAAATGTGCAAAAAGATCTGGCAGGTGAATTATAGAGGTGGTAGTAATTAATCTTGATTTTCCTTCAACATTCCATACCACAATATTCTTTCTATCGCAAGGTGTAATATAAATTGCATTCAAGAAATGGAGCAGACATGTGGCTGTAAAGGATTGCCGGTGAATTTTCCGGAGTAAACGATTTTAATGATTGATGTTCCTAAAATTACTTCCAAAAAGAATTTACAAACGGAAAGTTTTTTTGGTTACGAGACAGGGTCGATGTCCGGTGATTAAAAAACCGGACAAGTGCGAGTTGGACTCGCCCACCGAGGGTTACGTACTTTTTAGTATTTGTTGTTATAGCGGCAACAGAAAACCATCATCTGTGAAAATTTCAACTGTCTAGCTATCACGGTTCGTGAGATACAGCCTGGTGACAGACGGACGGACGGACGGATGGACGGACGAACGGACGGAAGGACGGACGGACGGACAGCGGAATCTTAGTAATAGGGTCCCGTTTTACCCTTTGGGTACGGAACCCTAAAAACCAGCGAATATAAAAATATGAACTTATAGTAAGATCTAATAGGCTTACCTAGTATGATCGTTGTTACTCTGTCCTAATACATCTTTGAATTAATAATGAATGGTGCACTACATGAAAACGCTCATGAGTTCTTATTAATCTAGTAGCGGAGCGTAATCAATTAACGAAACTTGACTAATCGATGATCCCTCTAAGCCGACGTTCTGTCATTTCTCTTCCCTTAATCGATTACTTCAAACATAAGCGGCAGGGGGTCCTCTAGCATACCACGACCTATACGGACGCTTTTTGTTCATGATAAATCTTTTTTGTTTAATATTATAAGCGTTGTGTGGCACCACGCCAGGCGTCTCTTATTTTAAAATTTAAACTACCAATAAAGAGCATATGTTTAATTTTCCCATCAAAACACTAATAAAAAGAAATATCAATAAAATTACCACAATAGTTCCAAGAGTTTCTCATACTTTCTCCGGACAACAAATTTTATTAACACATTTCAATTTATTTTGTAAGAAGTGGGATCGGACAATCAGCGTTAATTGCTGCTTCTGTTACGTTACGTAGGCGTCAAGAGCATTCCTGTAGGCACCTATCGAGTCGTTCGACTCTACCCTACAATGAAAAGATTGAGTCATCATAACAAATGCGGCGCGCGTCCTCCGAGGGCACGGAACTCTCCACAATCGCGCTCTTATCTGTGACGGCCCCGATCATTGTGCCCCGAATTCTTCGACTCCGAAGCACCGATCTACTCACAGATGACGAAATGCTAGCGTCTTGGTCTTTTACTCCTCTGTTCCTTTGTTGAATTGTCGAGTTTGTTCCGAATGGCTTTTTGTAAACGTCCACCGGCTGCGTTTGTAAAGCTCGCTTTTGACTTTATTAATCTTATCTCTCTGATGCATCGCAGGCAATGAGAATTAAACAACGACCGTTACCTTTGGACGGATCAATAAAATCAACTCACTATTTTTTGTGTAAGAATATGAAGATGGTCTTATCTAGTAAGTCATGCTCAGGACTTTGGTATAAAAGGTTTCTGGCATGTTTACCTACAGTTATTTAAATTGCTAAAACTGATAAGAGATACAAATCAAATTTCAAAGTGTTAAATTTTGGATAATGAAACCTCAATTCTTTGCAAATCTCTTTCATAAAAACCGCAGTAGGTATCACCTCTGGTATAACAAAAGAAATGATGTATGAAACAAAATGGAAACAAAAAATAACGTAAGAGAAACAAGTTCATTAATCATATTGATGAATGCATAGGACCACAGATAGGAAAGCCGAGAGCGCTCCTGCTCAATTTCTTCTTGATTTTCTTTCAATTCAGTTCTTTAACGACACCCGAAATCATTAAATTATGCAATTCATCTCAGGCCCGGACAAGGTACTCGAACGAGCAACAAAAAAGCAACAATAATTTAGGCAGGTTCCGAAGATCCCTGAATATGATACATTAATCCAGTGAACATCGGGTTTCGATTATAAATTAATAATAAAATTATGCATTTTGAATTCGATCTATTTAGTTTAGATACATTTACAGTAATAACGTATACTAATCTATGGATACAGCTAGGCTTTCAAGATAATCATAAAAATATTTAAAGGTTTTTTATTTGTGGTAGATGCGTTTAAACTGCAGTGTCTTAACACACAAAGTGCGCATTAATGGTTGTTAAACTTTGCATGGGTGCATATTGTTGTTTTTTGTACGTCTTAACTGCATTGTTGCAATTTGCAACCATATAGTGGTTCGCACAGAGAAAATTCACGACTCGGGACGTGTCGAACACATTGTGGCGTTGACATAACTTGTATTGTGTCGTGGTTTAGGTCCAACATTTCCGTGGTTTTGGTGTTTTTACCCTGACTGGTTTGAGCGTACTGAGTCCCACAGGACCATCGTCCCTAGCCGAACAGTTTCACGTCCCTAAAGGGCTACATTGTGTTTATTATTCCGCCCGTCGGAGGAGTCACACATTTGTCGAGCCAGCCGCTCGCTGGCTGCATTTTTAGAATTATTAATTTGGTTTGTGTTCTTATATTGTGTTAAATTGGCCGATTTTGTGCCAATCTTATGAATAAAACATCACCAGCCTTCTTCTGAGACGGTTTTGTGGCAGTCCAGACATGTTTAAATGCTTTATTACGATTTCACTTTGTTTAACTTTAAGAAGCATTGTATTGGAAATTGTATAATAGCATTTTAGTTTATTTAAAAATGCACCTGCTTATCTTTTATTTGTCAAGAAATGGAGTTAATATAGAGAAATAATGTTGGCATGTGAACGTGTACAATAAACCTATGTAATAAAGTTTCCATTTTAGTAAATATGCATCTCATCATTTTTTACCGCATATACCTACTAAATCTGATTCCCATAAGTTAGCATTTAGTTTATTTATATCTACCTAAAATGTCCAACTTGACAAGGGTCCATTATTCAATCTATTCACGATACTTTTTTTATTTCAGGTCGAGGTCGTGATCTTGGATAAAAATGACAGTCCCCCGGTGTTCAAAAACATTCCACCGGCGTATTTCGCCTCGGAGGACTTGGCGCCAGGGCAACCGGTGGCCACCATAATCGCGGAAGACCCGGACACCATCGGGACCATCACGTATGGCATCCTGTCGGAGGAGCATACTCCCTTTACACTGGATCCAAACTCGGGCGTGCTGATGTTGAAGGATCCTTTGGATAGGGAGACGATTTCTGAATACCAAATCGTGATCAGAGCTGACGATGGAGTGCAATTTACTGATGTCACTGTGGTTGTGCAGGTGAGTTTTCGTCGTTACTTTTAATATGCAATGTATAATTTATAAATGTAATATATTATATATATATCATAATAATATACATATATGTATGATTATATGTATATTTATGACTTTTTCAAGAAATTTATAAATGTTACACACAAAGAAACTTTAGAAGCGAATATAAAAAAAAAGTTTTTATGTTAGCTGCAATTTGTGCCAAAGAGAGTAATTAGTTGCCTAAATAAGAGCAGATATCAAATCATTTAAGTATATAGCGCTCATAAGACTTTTCGCTGCAGAGCTTATTTGAATAGCAGCAAAGTAAGTAAAACAAGATGTATGTACCAAAACTAATTCATCACCTGATCATTAATCAGCCGAAACTCCATAAAATTATTAAAGGAAGTGATTGGAAGCATACGAATAGATTTGAATATCTTCTGAGAATTGCCAGCAAATCTAAACGTGAATTAATGGACTTTGTGTTTGTTAAGGTGACGGACTCCAATGACAACCCGCCCGTATTCAAAGAGAGCGCGTATTCCTTCGATATCCTGGAGAACGCCGCCCGGGGCTCCATCGTGGGCACGGTGGCAGCCTTCGACCTGGACGCGGGGCCTAACGCACAGCTCACGTACACGCTCATCAGCGATTGGGCTAATGACGTGTTCTCGCTGAACCCGCAGACTGGCGTGTTCACGCTCACTGCTAGGCTGGACTATGAAGAGGTAAGGAACACGTTGGTCTTCGACTTTAATGCTCCAATACCCAGGTCACTTACATGCTCATCATCATCAGCCCATGAGTCCACTACTCCGCACCGGCTAATTAACTAAGACCCCTCTTCTAAATGGTGATATCTCAAATGGAAATTGAATGCAAACATGTACCTTAAATTATTTATCTGAAAGTGTCCTTCTCAATATCATTTGTTTTTGAGATGTGGCCATTTAGCTTAAAAGGACAGATTGTTGTGAAGCAGTTTTATAGCTGGTATCTATCACATGTTTTAAAAAAAGGGTGTTTAAGTTCAAATATAGATCGACCCTCCCAAGGCGCATGGCCACGCTACGCGCGCTTGAACAATGTTTGTAGATCCGCCCATGTGGCTTGCAATCCTGCGGGGCTTTAGTCGTAGTAGATTTTCGCTATAAATATGCTATTCGATCTTTTTGTATGATTTAGTCACTATAATTGTTTCAATGTCTTGAAAAAGTAAAATCCAAAATGATAGTCTTCCACAGAGATGAGAATTTAATCCGCCGCTTTTATGTTTGATGATATTATTTGTTTGATCTCCGCGAATTCAAACAAATAATTAGCAAATTAAAACATAATCCAATCAGATAATTGAGTAGTCATGTTTATTCTCAATTAACAAAAGAAGTAAGATAAAGGACAGCGTAAAAGGTGCAGCGACCGTAAAGACAGACCAAATGTTCAATTAAACACATTTTATAATAAATTAAGTGATTACCATGCAAAGTATTCGCACTCAGGCGAAACACCGCTTGAGGACTTCAAGAACCTTGACATTTTGCGAAGGATTTTTATTGGTATATTTGCAAATGAGTAAGGTAAACGGCCCCAAGTTCGTGTTAGTACGTTATTTCGTTAGTTTTTTTTCTGGCGCAAATAATAAGGAATTCAAATATCTTTTATTCAAATTATACATATGAAAAAAATCTGTATTATTTAATCTCTTCAATAAAATGATAACCAATATTTTAGTGATTAAACTAAGAGTAATACGACGGTCGAAACAGTTAGACGGCCGCGAATAGCTGTGTTGTATGCGTGCACTTTTTTTAGGCGTAAGGTGCGCGCTCTCACTTGTTAAGCTTATAGGAAGGAAAAGCTAAACCCATTCGAATAAAAGTTTTTGGGAGTGTTTCTGTGGGTTCCTTGGTAATTGATTTGATAAGAAAAAAGATTGAATATATGCATAGAAATAACTTAAAATTGCAATAAATCGACTCACGAAATAGCGGTCATTTTATCTTACATGTGTCTCCTATTTCGTGCCACTAACGAATCAAGGATTTTCTAGACACATTTTGAGTGCTTGTTTTTAAATATAACAACAAAGATAATTAAAAAAATAAATTAGAAAACAATTAATGTATTTCATGAAGTTTCGTATGAGCGAAATTCGGTATATGTTTTTTTCACTAGAATTCTCATAAAACGAGTTTGAATGTGACCCGAGTTAAAAATTTTAAGGTATGTTCCACGTATTCTCATATTAACTACTAGCACAATTTTATTTATTATTGAAATTTGATTTATTTTTGTGTATGTTTATTTTTAACGTATAAGATAGTAAATTATTTTATGTAAATAATAATTATTTTTTATTATTTTTTATTTTTTTTATATTCTATATATTATTTTTTTATTTAAAATAAAATAAAATAAATAAAATAAAATAAATTAAATAGTATGACTTTTAATTAAGTATTAAAGTACCCATATGGTTTACCTAAGTCTTAATTCAACCATTAAAGTCGACGAGTACAAAAAACTTTAAGCTAGCTCTCAATTTAACCTTTTTTTTTATTATTATTATTTATTTGACCTTACAATTATTCGTAAGTAGGTAAGACCGTTAAATATTTAAAATGATTATCAGCAAATTATCAATTTATCACCAATTACTCTAAGAAAACTTTATGCCGAAACAGGGGACACGAATTCATGAATTTAGGAGCTGACCTAAATTTGTATCACGAAATGGGAGCCAAATAAGAGGTTCACGAAAAAATTCATATAAAAAAAAGTTTCAACTAAAACCCTACAGTTTATACATTAAATTATTAACAAAGAACTAATATAACATATTCAAAAGCTTTCAAGGTAATGATATGCTTAGTAATATTTTAAAAAAATACACAAACTCTCAACTCACTCTCAAGAGCCTTAACCTGCCGAAACAGCCGGCCTAGCCAAGGTTACAATCGCTATCGCTTCGACAACGAAAACCATCATGTCTCTCTATCACACTTCCATATTAGTGCGACAGTGACGGTTGCGTTTCGATCGCTACTGAGCGTAAGCGATCGGCATCTTGGCTACGCGGCCAGGGGCCCTTTACCTTACACGAGAACTTGCCCTTACATGCCTCCAGTGGCCTGATTGATTCCGCTCCCGCTTTCGATTATTTGTTGCCAATAAATAACCGTATCGCATGTCCGTCCACAGTACCTACACACTATTTATTTTATCTCTCGCTACTACTGGTATAGCTTGTAATTAACACAACACTTTAGCCCGGAATGCGTCAGTAATTAACAATTAAAATAAAGCTTGTCAACATTAACTGGCCGCACCGAATTAAATCATAAGCGGTATCAATAAATTGTCCACTTTAGGGAACGTAAAACACTTAAGTTACGGTCAAGTCTGATTGATAAATAACCCGGAAAATCGTGAACAGGGGTGATAAGTATACGTCGGAAGAGTCGCTTGGCCGCCATGCTTTACGATTGTTAGGCCCTCAAGTGAGAGCCATCTAGGTACTCGGTTAAGGACAATGATTTTGTAGGTATATATTTGGTGCATGGATACTTTTGACATTTTCAGTAGTGATGTACCGACTATTGATTTGGCCGACTAGCCGACTAGCCGACTAATCGGCGCTCGAATGGCCGATTAGTCGGCCGACTAGTCGGCTAGTCGGCCAGATCATTAGTTTCGTATAAGTTCGGGTGAAAAACAATAGTTTTGCTATTTTGGTTGCGCTATTCATATATTAGCTTGGCTAAAAGGTGTTCTCTACAGGTTCAGAGACTCCTCGTTCAATTTCTGTCTTTTTTTTTATTTTGCGATCCTGAGCAGACCGTCAGTAGGTACAACTTGTAGGAGGTATTTCCAAGGCTCTATTTCTCATACGTAGTCGCCAGTTAAGAACCTATCCCCTGTGGTCAGCGTCTTTACGAGGAACGTGCCCTGTTTATAAGTCTCTAAATTTTGCAATAACATTAATACTCGTAGTTTCCCATGGCTCCACCATTAAAAAAAAAACAAAAACTGAATTATAATAAAATCCTTTAAGTATAGAACTTCCATGAAATTACACGTCAGTTGAGATCGACCTGAGAATTATATGAACAATAGTTTCCACACCCGGAATAGGTATTTTGGTAAAATAGACATAAAACATATGGTAAATATTGACTGTTGGTTTCTTTTTTTCTGTTTTTCTTTCACTAATAAAGTGCCGACTAATCGGCCATTTTTGCCGACTAGTCGCCGACTAATCGCCGACTACAAATGTGGCCGGATAGTCGGCTTTCCCGACTAGTCGGCGACTAGTCGGTACATCCCTAATTTTCAGTTTTGTCGCATTTTGACTGAACAAGTAAATACTTACAAAGTCAAAAGTCAAAAGTAGATATAATATAACATTCGCAACCTTTTATTTGACTTGCGATGTTAGTTACGTCAGATGTTGGAAATTCAATCAGAACCCATAACCCATAGGCCATAATAAACTTGCAGTAGGATTAAATTAGGTAAACCTACAAACCGGTGATCGAACTGATCATGGTGATTATACACAAACTCATTGAGTTTGGGTTTGTAGAATGACATTTATGTCATAAGATTTGTTCAAAAATGTAATTTTTGTAAAAAAATAATTGATTCGATGTATACATTAGCGTCGGTCAGGCATTTAAATCATTCGTATAAATAATTATGTTACATGATTTAACAAAATTATAATTATAACATAACTTTTATGTCGTATTTTCGATAGTAAATATCTTTAATTTAGCAATTCTAACAACATTCTCTGGGTAATCGTTTTTATGCAGAAATCCAATGTTTTAATACCTATTCCTAAATAGCTATTTCATCCTTTACCTCATAATGAATGAGCAATATCTTCCTTATTTTTATATGCACGTAAAAGCAGAAGCATTATTATTCCAACGTAGACAAGTTCTAATATCACAACGCCCAAGGGATATTGTTGGCAATTAAAAGTTTAGTGTCAATGGGTAGATAAGGAAGAGACTATTAAAAGAGTAGGTAAGACCCATAAAATGGTAACGGTGAAAATAAAGCCTATTTTCCAATTAAGCACTAACTTGAGTGTTGTACTAATGGCTTTTAATTAATTTTATTACTCCGAGAGAACGGAATGTACCTACAGAAGTTACATACCTATCTAGGTACCATTATGTAAATATTAACTTTAAAAATTTATTACAATTATTTTTGATATTAAACTTAGATGGCAAATCTATAATAAATAAAAGTGAGAATTAAGCACGAATTAAGAGTTTATGGTGCGTCACATTTTGACACATCAGCATCACTTTGTAAAACATAGGGGAGACCGAGATGAGTTTTGACAGAGAAGAGTTGTGACATTGTTGATTTTTTGGAATCTAATGACTGTTAGCGAGCTCGCAACAGTGTGCGTTTGTTAGCTCGTAACTTGAATTAACAAACGCGCTCTATTGCGACCTTGTTTTTAGTTAATAGATTCCAAAAAATCAACGATGTCACAATCACAACTCTCCTCTGTCACAACTCACCTCGGTTTCCCCTAATCCTCCGCTGCGTCTGTCTGTCTCACGAATTAATAAACTAGTGGATGTGAAATGACTGCTTTTTAGTATGAAGACCACGTTTTTTGTAACCCGTGCAAATCCAGGCAGGTCGCTAGTCATTGCCTAAGACATAATAAAAAATATAGAGATTGTAAGAGTTCTAAATCACGGTGGGCGCCAATAAATCGAACGTCAAAGACTTTTCATTAAAAAATCAGACAATATTTCTGATTGTATGATCATACTCGACGTTTCGAACTAGCAAGATCAATTCAAAACGCTTTTACATCAAAATATCACTAATCGGTCGTGGCATATCCCGCCTAAAAACATTTCACACGTCCCGCAAATCCGTACGCTAAAATACTCATTATGTACCTATTATTTCTAAGAGTAGTAATAGACACTTAAAAGCTTATTTTTAAAGTACACATGTCTGATTTAGTCTCCGCTCGAGGCTTATTGCGGTCCAAAGAATTATCTAAGCATAGATCTACAAGAGGGCGTTGACCGGACAACTTATATTGGACGTGATGTATAAGTAGCACAGATATGTCGGACAAAAGCCTGTCGCATTTGCTTTTGATCAGTTCTTATGCACTTGTCCATTATAAAATGTATAAATGGAACGTATGTAAGCTGGGATGTTTATAAACGATTCTTAATGGAATAAGTAGGTACTTAAATACCTCCATATTCAATTGCGCGGTAATAGGGACCAGTAGGTAGGGAAAGTACCAACGTTCGGCGCGGGAGGTATAAACTTGCCGGCTTTTTATTTAGTTATAAGTGTATATAATCACAACTTTATTTAAATTCTTACATATTACAAGAATACCATATTATTAGTGATGTACCGACTATTGATTTGGCCGACTAGCCGACTAGCCGACTAATCGGCGCTCGAATGGCCGATTAGTCGGCCGACTAGTCGGCTAGTCGGCCAGATCATTAGTTTCGTATAAGTTCGGGTGAAAAACAATAGTTTTGCTATTTTGGTTGCGCTATTCATATATTAGCTTGGCTAAAAGGTGTTCTCTACAGGTTCAGAGACTCCTCGTTCAATTTCTGTCTTTTTTTTTATTTTGCGATCCTGAGCAGACCGTCAGTAGGTACAACTTGTAGGAGGTATTTCCAAGGCTCTATTTCTCATACGTAGTCGCCAGTTAAGAACCTATCCCCTGTGGTCAGCGTCTTTACGAGGAACGTGCCCTGTTTATAAGTCTCTAAATTTTGCAATAACATTAATACTCGTAGTTTCCCATGGCTCCACCATTAAAAAAAAAACAAAAACTGAATTATAATAAAATCCTTTAAGTATAGAACTTCCATGAAATTACACGTCAGTTGAGATCGACCTGAGAATTATATGAACAATAGTTTCCACACCCGGAATAGGTATTTTGGTAAAATAGACATAAAACATATGGTAAATATTGACTGTTGGTTTCTTTTTTTCTGTTTTTCTTTCACTAATAAAGTGCCGACTAATCGGCCATTTTTGCCGACTAGTCGCCGACTAATCGCCGACTACAAATGTGGCCGGATAGTCGGCTTTCCCGACTAGTCGGCGACTAGTCGGTACATCCCTACATATTATCATAGTTTCACGTATTTAAACCGTTTCAAAGTTCTTACCTGTACGAGTAACATTTGCCGTAGCCGCCCGATGAGGGATGGATACCTACACCTGAATACAAAAATGCCATAAATATTATAAGACAAGTTAAAAATACATATATTATTTTGTTTTTCCTACTTGAAACTGCACAATTACCTCGTAAAGCACTACCCGAGCTATTTGCCGGTATGCCTTTTGGGTATAAAAATAATAAAAGTGTATAAAAAATATATTGCACGACGCGTAAACCCCTGCGCGTAGGCAATTCGGAAACGAAGGACGTCCATGGCCCCGAGCGTGTTTTAATTCACCATGTATAAAATAGATTCATAAAACTGTAGACAATTTTGACGTTTACTTTCATAATCACAGAGTTTAAAATTGAACAACACTAACTGGATAGGTTGCCGCTCCTGGACCTGTTGTATATCCAAACGACATCGACGTCGCATTTTATATTGATATTTTTAAGACTGCATATTTTATGATGATTTTATTTTTTGATCACTTAGTCATTATTTTGACTGCACTTATTGTTAAATATACAAGTACTATAATGCGCTAATTTAATATCCTATTTCCATATTCGTCCAGTAGGCGTTATTATGGCCACTCTTATCTCACTTTCAGATAGGTACCGCGCGTTTAGATATAAACGCTATATCATAACGCGCGGTATCAATAAGAGCTCTATAACGTATACCACATACAATAAGTTGCCATCAAAGAATCTCTTCCCATTATCCAGCTATCGTAAAGAGACGTCTGTGTTTAATTAGATATAATCACCTATTGAAACGCAGATGCCTTGAAACGTATCGCAAAATAAGTTATCCGCCCGTCAGACTGACTTACAAACCCGACTTTCAACAAAAAGGATACTTCTAGAATATTTTAATAGTTACTATTGAAACACTAAAAAACTCGTTCCATTGTTTGTTAAATTTATCTCCACGTTTCGTCAGTTGGCCTTTCTCGGCGCTGGAGCGCGCGGGCCGCAAGGGCGCAAGTCGCGGCGCGGCCGAACCGTCGCCGGAGACTCATCAAGTCGGCCAAGCTCGCTAATTAATAAAAACAATTCGGGGTACACTCGTTCTGTCGACCGCCCGCCAATTCCGCGTACCCTGCTAGAGAGCTGCTAATTTCATCCAGGTACAGTTTTTTCCCGTCGCGCATCATATTCGGCATTTGCCCGCTCGATCCACCATCGAAATTAAGGCTCAAACAATGTCAGACAAAGCAGCCGTCTGCAAAACATCCGCGAGCCGGATTCCGCGAGCACGAACCGTTTTTTAAACGGCCAACTCAGTTCACGATCCGAGAATGAAGGAGCTTGTCATAGCTGGGAGGTTTCGGTGTCCTACTATAATGAAAAATCGACATTACTTTCTCGACCTCATATCTCACTTTTGCGTTATTTCGAAATGTACTTTATTTTACATAGGGCAAGGTTGCTTTTACAACGGTATTTACAGGTAAAATGAGATGTTGAAAAAGTAAAAAGTGGAAATCTGAATGCCAGCGACGTCCGTGAAATGTTATAGCAGCGCTTTACTGCTGTGTGGTTTTTGATACAAATGAAGTTTTTAAATACTTTTAAAATAAACACTTATTTGGTGATATATATGCCGGTTAGGGCTAAAATACAAGTGGATGTTATACGATGTCGTATCGTCAATATTTACAATGCACGTCGTAATTGCTACAACACGGTGTCACGTTATGTCACAAGTCACAACACCATATAATATTTAATTCCGCAGTATCATGCCATAACCATACCTATGTATATTGTGACCATTTTTATACATGGTCCTAGCAAATGATACCAACTCTGATGTTTGTTTATGCCTAAACTACTAAATTGCAACATGCAATTCGTAGACAACATCACGTCAAAGAACATAACTAAATTTAAAAAGCCTCTTAAAATATTACAGGCCTTATGCTGAGAATTTTCGGCATTTAGGTTTTTAACATCACCCGCTTCTGTAGCTTGTGCTTCGTTATTAGGAATTTGAAACATTTGAGCCATTTTAAATAAGCAGCTTGCGTTGTTTTTTTCGCTTTAAAAGTAGCATGACCATTTTCCAAATTTATTATTACTTATCCGACCTGTTACTAATATGATAATATAATTTTAGTTGTCGCACAGGATTTTTTTCACTGCTTATCCCACACAATTAAACCTAAAACCAACATTAACCACTTTGATTTAAGCTTCAATCTTCCGTTTTCCAGACGCAGCACTACATTCTGGTAACTCAGGCCGTGGACAACGGCCGGCCCTCGCTCTCAGGCACCGTGACGGTGTACATCAACGTGGTGGATCTCAACGACAACGCGCCGGTCTTCGATCCCATGAGCTTCTCCAATGAGATCCCTGAGGACGTTCCTATCGGCACTTCTGTTGTTACTATCAGTGCTACGGATTTAGATTCGGGTATGTTGAGAAATTATGTGTAGGTATGTGATGAGTTTCTTTGCAAAAATGTCATGGTTTGTAGTTGTCCTATTATAATTCGGATAAGTCGGAGATTTGTGCAATTTTCTCAAAATTGTCCAATATTCTGCAATATGCTACAATTTATGGATCTAAATGGTTGCTTTATACTTTCATGCGTACCTAAACAGGAAAATTTAAAGTAAGTAAAATTAGGATAGGTAATGCATATTATGCATAGACCAATTAATTTAGATAGGCTTGCTATAAATAGGCACTTCTAGGTTTAAAACAATTTTGTACACAATTAGTATTCTTATTTAAATAAAACTGGGGAAAAACGTGAATTTTATGTAAGGTTCACATGCGATCTGTATTTTATGAACTGAAATCATTCTTTATGCATCCTTTCATTTTTCTCGGAAGCACGAAGTAAATATCGTTATGTACAATTTCCAGGGCTAAACGGCAAGTTGACCTACAATATCACATCAGGAGACGACGCACAGGACTTCTTGATTGCTCCTAACGGGACGATGTACACCGCGCGGCTGCTGGACCGGGAGACGTTGCCCGTCTACTACCTCGTTGTGACTGCGAAGGACTCTGCGCGCCCGCCCGAGCCGCAGCTGTCGTCTACCGTCCAGGTACCTACAATATCACATCAGGAGACGACGCACAGGACTTCTCGATTGCTCCTAACGGGACGATGTACACCGCGCGGCTGCTGGACCGGGAGACGTTGCCCATCTACTACCTCGTTGTGACTGCGAAGGACTCTGCGCGCCCGTCCGAGCCGCAGCTGTCGTCTACCGTGCAAGTACCTACAATATCACACCAGGAGACGACGCACAGGACTTCTCGATTGCTCCTAACGGGACGATGTACACCGCGCGGCTGCTGGACCGGGTGACGTTGCCCATCTACTACCTCGTTGTGACTGCGAAGGACTCTGCGCGCCTGTCCGAGCCGCAGCTGTCGTCTACCGTGCAGGTACCTACAATATCTGTATTATCTGTCGTCAAAAAAGTTAATTGATTATTTGTAAATGGTATTGCAAAGCAATAAGGTCTACCAACTGCCAGTTAACTGTAATAAGAAATAAAAACAGTTTAACCCAGTACCTAACTATCAGAAACATCGATTAAGCCACTCTCCAAAGAATATTAACTAAGTTATAATCTATTTCCCTGTTTGAGAGCGACAGACCTATACGATTTCTGATATTTGTGTGCATTGTTAGTGATTATGATCCCCTCGTCGATCTTTCCTTTTTTCGATCATTATAGCTTCGAAAACACCTCCTACCAATAAATTACCCGCATACACTGTAACTACAGACATCATTATTCGGATTAATAGCAATGAATAAAGCATAATAAAATAAATTGTTTGAGTTTGCAATTGTGTTAAAATTCTTCCCTCATCATTAAAACTACTCCAGATCTCACAATCACTGTGTACACAGTTCACTTGTGAAAAAACTTCAGTTTACTCTTGATCATTCGGCCTGTTCAAATGTAGCCGCGGCAATATTTGCTTTAGCGGACACGTGTTATTTTTAGTGGCACTCCTCTAACAAGCTATCACCTCTACGAATACTATCCCTAACTTAACAAGCCCTTGTGGTTTATGGGAACAAGTCGTTTTCTTATGAAAATTATGTAAAAATGTCAAAGTATTTTTTCTTTGAATAATTTCCATGCACACGAAATGATGTGAGCTTCAATGTTGAAGTAGGTAAAAGTAAAAATGTTTTAAAAACTTACGTTCATTAGTTCGCATTGTTAAAGAGTGCTATTGTTAAAGAGCACAATATGCCACTGATGAGAGAGGATAAGCAGCTGTGCCTAGACGCTACTTACAGTTCATATTCCTTCGTTTATTTTATATATATTCTATTTTATAAAAGAGATTTATCTGCTCCCCAATTTTATATGATGATGCAACCATTTTATTTCTATACAAATACGCACATGTAATGGAGATTTTCAAGTATTTCCAAGATAAAATTATTAACGTATATTATTTTATAATTTTCAGGTCACCATACAGTTAAAAGATGTCAATGATATGGCCCCAGAATTTGTTTCTGCAAATGTAATAACCATTTCCGAGAATATTCCGCTCAACACTGTTGTGATGACTGTTAAGGCTGTGGATAAAGACGAGGGAAGAAACGGATATGTTGAGTATTTTATGGCTTCGGACCAAGAAGTTAATGGCTACTTTTCATTGGGAAATGTTGATGGAATACTGAGAGCCACGGGCAAGCTTGATAGAGAACTAAAATCTAGTTATATGCTTTCCGTAACGGCTAAAGATAGAGGTGATCCTCCGAAAGTATCAAAAACGTTGATCGAAGTAAAAATTTTGGATGAAAATGATAACAGTCCTGTATTTGATCCAAAACAGTATAGTGCATCCGTACCAGAAAATGCTAGCATTGGAGCAAGTGTCTTGCAGGTATATATTTGTTAAAACATACTTCTTGTATTTCTTAAAATTAAGCAGTACCTTCTTAAAAAAACGATATTGCTTTTACTAAGATGTTCATTTATTTTTTACAGGTTTCGGCTACTGATATAGATGAAGATGCTAATGGAAGAGTTAGATACTCTATTGCTTCTGGAGACGAAAACCGTGATTTCAGTATAAGTGAGGATACAGGAATTGTAAGGGTTGCTAAAAACCTTAATTTTGAAAGGAAAGCTCGTTATATTCTAACCATAAGGGCCGAAGATTGTGCGGAAGACGACGTTAAATTTGACACGGCTCAGCTGTCTATCTCAATCCAAGACATTAACGATAACCCGCCTACGTTCTTAGATTCACCGTACTTAGCGTACGTAATGGAAAATGTAATACCTCCTAATGGCGGCTATGTTATAACCATTCATGCTTATGATGCCGACTCTCCGCCCTTCAATAATCAAGTACGCTATTTTATAAAAGAAGGTGATGCTGACCTGTTCAAAATAAATGCGTCGACTGGACAAATATCGTTGTTAAGAACACTCGATCGAGAAATACAAGATGAGTACACATTATCACTCGTAGCTATGGATACAGGTAAGGAAGCGTTATCTTAAGAAATTGTAAATTCATTCAATTCATTGTTCTTTCTGTTTTTTTTTGCGCTTTTTAGTAACAAATCATATTGATTTATTTTGTCTTTTTCAGGTTCACCTCCTTTAACCGGGTCTGGTACAGTGAAAATAATCATACAAGATGTCAATGACAATAGCCCCATATTTGAAAGACAAAGTTACAAAACAAGAGTCAAAGAGAATTTACCTATAGGAACTATAATACTTAGCCCAAAAGCAACAGATAAGGATATTGGAAATAATGCCAAAATTCGTTACAGTATCCTGGGTGACAAATCTGAAAGATTTCTAATTGATGTTGGAACAGGCGTTATCTCTACTAATGCATCATTAGACAGAGAAGAGTGGGATGTCTATTATCTAATAATAATGGCACAAGATTCATCCACGACTGATCCACGCACAGCTACGGCCAATCTTACAATTGTCGTTGACGATGAAAATGACAACACGCCAACCTTTCCCCAACCGGAATATGAAACCTACATTTCAGATCGCACTGTCACGGGAGATTTTATTTTTGGTGTTAAAGCTACAGATAGCGATATCGGCTTAAACAAGAAAATAAAATATGATTTAAAAGGTGAACATCAAAATTTATTCACTATAAACAAAGAAACTGGCGTAATAAAAGCGGAGGAAAATCTTATGAAATATCGAGGCAAAAGTGGTTCAACTTTCAATTTAATAATAGTTGCTACAGATTCAGGTACTGCACCGAGACAAACCACAGCTGAATTAAAGCTTATACCCAAGTCAGTAAGAAATTTTCCAAAATTTGCGGTTACAAATAAATTAACGTTCACATTTTCGGAAGATACACCTGAAGGTGTTTTAGTTACAAGGCTATCAGCATCATCACCAAAGACAGGTCCAACAGGTCTATTACAATACGCCATTGCTGGCGGCAACGTAGGTGATGCTTTGAGAGTAGAGCCAATGAGTGGAGAAGTTTTTGTCACCGGAAAAGGTCTTGATTACGAAACCATGCCTTTATATGAAGTTTGGTTTGAAGTAAGAGATTCTGATAACCCACCACTAAAGTCTTTTATAGAAATCGAAATTAAAGTAACTGATGCAAATGATAATGCTCCCATCATTGAACAGGCACTCTACAATGCAACTGTCTTAGAAGAGGAGTCCCCTTCACAACTTGTCATTAAAATAGAAGCTCACGATGACGATTCTAATGAAAATGGTAGAATTAGTTACAGATTAGTTAATGATTATGAAGAAACATTTGAAATCGACTCTGAAAGTGGAGAAATATATACTAATATGGCTTTAGACAGAGAAACAACTCCATTTTATGAATTATTGGTAGAAGCCTATGATCATGGAACTCCTCAGTTGGTAGGAAGTTCAACAGTTATCGTAACAGTTTTAGATAAAAATGACAATCCGCCACGATTTACAAGGCTGTTTAGCGTAAACGTCACAGAAAATGCAGAAATTGGATCCTTTGTAATCAAAGTAACTAGTTCTGATTTGGACTCGGGGCCAAATGCTAATGCAACATACAGTTTTGTAGAAAACCCCGGTGGAAAGTTTGTTATCGATCCCATCAGCGGTAATGTGACTGTCGTTGGATCCTTGGACAGAGAACTACAAGACGAATACATATTGAAAGTTGCCGCCATTGACGGAGCGTGGAGATCAGAAACACCTTTAACAATAACTATACAGGACCAAAATGATAATGCTCCAGAATTCGAGTACTCTTATTACAGTTTCAACTTCCCAGAGTTACAAAAGAAGAATAGTTTTGTAGGACAAGTCATTGCAAATGACAGAGATAAACAAGGGCCAAATTCTATAATATCTTATGCATTACAGCAACCTTCGGATATATTCACGATCGATCCTGCAACAGGTGAAATATTGAGCAAATATGTACTGAGATATAAAAGAACATCGATAAACTCTTCACCTGAAAATACTTATTCCGTCATTGTCATAGCTACAGATAATGGTAAACCCCCAATGTCATCAGAATGCTTGGTTACGATCAATGTTGTGGATGCGAATAATAATTCGCCTAAATTCCGTGACCACGAAAGATTGGTACCTGTTCCAAAGGATGCTACTTTAGGCGAAAAAATCGTCAAACTGATTGCCGAAGATAATTTGGACTTTGGAATTAACGCAGAAGTTGAATATTACGTGTCCGGAGGCAATGGTTCAACATATTTCACCATTGACAAAAGAGACGGCTGGATAATTGTCAAGAAACAATTTTATGATCTTGGTCAATATTACGTGCTGAAAGTAAAAGCCGTCGATCGTGGAGTTCCTCCGCAATCAGATGAAACGTATATGTCTTTTGTTGTAACCGGTGATAATATGTTTGCACCTAAATTTACAGCACTAAGCTATCAAGTTATAGTACCAGAAAATGAACCAACCGGATCTTCTATACTAACAGTTAAAGCTAGCGACGATGACGAAGGTCCAAACGGAATAGTCCGATATGCTATATCATCTGGGAACGTCGGAAAAGATTTTGCAGTAGATCCCGTATCAGGCACGATAAGCATTCTACGGCCACTTGATTACGACACGATTCAAGAGTATCGTTTGAACATAACTGCCAGCGATCTGGGCTTTAAGCCAAAAGAGACAACTGCTACATTGACAATTATTTTAACCGACATCAATGACAATGCTCCCCTTTTCAACCAAACTCACTACACCGCCTTCTTACCAGAGAATGCACCAGTTAATAGTTTCATTTTTACAGTAAAAGCAATTGATATAGATTCGCCAAAAAATGCAATTATTAAATATTCAATTAAAAATAATGAAATGAAGTCCTTGTTTCGTATTGATGCAAATACTGGCGAAATATTTTCTAAAGAAATATTTGATTATGAAGAAAAGTCCATGTATAAAATTGAAATACTGGCTGCAAATCCAGATACTACAATGAAGAGTATGACTGAAGTATTAGTAGAAATTACAGGTGTAAACGAATTTTATCCAAAGTTTATTCAGCCAGTATTTCACTTTGATGTATCAGAATCAGCTGAGGTTGGCACAAATGTTGGCGTTATTCAAGCAACTGATCAAGATAACGGTGATGATGGAATAATTTACTACCTATTCGTGGGTTCTAGTAACGATAAAGGCTTCAGTATTAACTCTCAAACCGGTGTTATAAGAGTCGCTCGATATTTAGATAGAGAAACCCAAAATAGAGTAGTGTTGACAGTGCTAGCTAAAAATTCTGGAGGAATACATGGAAACGATACTGACGAAGCACAAGTAATAATATCTATACAAGATGGTAACGATCCACCCGAATTCTTGCGCCATAACTACGAGGCGGTCATTTCTGAAGGTGCCAACATAGGACACCAAGTCATACAAGTCCAAGCCCTTGACAAAGATGTTCGCCCGCAGAATAATCAGTTCAGCTTCTCAATAATTGGAGGAAATGTCAATCAAGATTTTAAAATAGACCCATTATCTGGTGAAATAGAAGTTGCACGTCACCTGGACAGAGAGGCACTGCCCACATATTCTTTGATTGTTGGCGCCATTGATACCGGTGTTCCACCTCAAACTGGTACAGCCACAGTGACGATAACCTTAACTGACATTAATGACAATGGTCCTATATTTGATGTCGCCAACTTTAATGGCGCTGTTTTTGAAAACGAACCACCAAACACCAGCATAACAACACTCACTGCAAAGGATCCCGATCTTCCACCAAACGGTGCTCCATTTTCTTATTCTATCATAGGAGGAAAACATCAAAATTTCGTTAAAGTACACAAGCATACAGGAGTTTTGTTAACTACAAAGAAAATAGATAGAGAACTGACTCCTTATTTAGAAATAATCATACAGATAGAAGATAGCGGAACACCCGTCATGTCATCAAATTATACAATACCTATAAAAGTACTAGATCGTAATGACAACCCACCAACATCAAGATCAGTGCATGTACTTGTCTATGTATTTAACAATAAAGTGCCATCTGGAAAAATAGCCGACGTTAAACCAAATGACCTAGACATTGTTGGCGACTACAAATGCAAAATTATCAAAGACTCGACATCCGACCTCACGCTTTCATTATTGTATGTCAAAAAGGGATGTGATTTACACACAAATGCAGTGAGACCAGGCCAAGGATATTCATTTTCTGTGTCTGGTAATGATGGCATTCACAGAGATGTGGTCTCATCTGTTAGCGTGGAATACTTCTCTTTTGATAATAATACAGTAGAGCAGTCTGTAACCCTGAGAATCGTGAATATGACGGCATCTCATTTCCTGACACATTATTATAGAAGTTTACTTGAAACCCTGAAAACGGGACTCAAAAACACAGAAAGTGTTTATTTATACAGTATCAATGAGGATGATGGTAACTTGTATCTTACAATAGCTACTAAAGGAAACCATTCAGTCTGGAAAAGAGAGCTTACAGAAAAACACTTGAAAGCCAAAGAGCGCGACATGTCAAAGTTATTAAAGAGTCAAATAATAGTATCTTACATGCCGTGTTCTTTCCACGAATGCCAAAATAATGGTATTTGCTTTGATTCAATAAAAGTTTTAGACCAAACTAAAATAACAGAGAGTGCCGCTTTAATTCTTTCATCGCCTTTAGTGCGGCACGAGTTCACTTGTCATTGCACGGAAGGATTTATGGGCGACAAATGTGAAAAACGACAAGATCCGTGCTCTCCAAACCCATGTCGCTTTGGAGGTCAGTGTCGAAAACAGGGACATGACTTTGTTTGTACATGTCCACCTCGCCGTGAAGGCAAAACGTGTGAATTGGAAAGAGACGACTTATGTAATACAAATCCATGTAAAAATGGTGGATCTTGCAAAGAGAGTGCGGATAGAAAAACATTCTTCTGTTTGTGCCGTCCTGGTTATCGCGGGAATGAGTGTGAAGCCTTAGTGGACTCCTGCAGACCCAACCCTTGCCTCAATGGCGGAATATGTATAAGCCTGAAGCCTGGATACAAGTGCAGCTGCACAAATGGCCGTTACGGTGCACATTGTGAAAGCTCTACTTTCGGATTTAATGAACTATCTTATATGCAATTTCCGGCCTTGGATGCTTCTACTAACGACATTACAATCATATTTGCAACTACTAAGTCTGATGCGCTGCTACTGTACAACTACGGGGCACAAACAGGAGGGAGATCCGATTTTATTGCAATTGAGCTTCTAGGGGGAACACCTGTGTTTTCATTTGGAGGTGCGAGGACATCTATTGCTTCAGTTGCTATCACGGATAATAGGAAGAACTTCGCAGACGGCGGATGGTACAAGTTGACCGCAACCAGGAACGGCCGTGTTATCTCGCTGAGCGTCACATCTTGCACGGACCATGGTGACGTTTGCATGGAATGCGAACCCGGCGACCACTCCTGCTACAACGATGAAACTGGCCAAGCAGGGTACGTATTTGATTAGTAATTAACGCATATTTGAGTACAAACCTTATATCTTATCTTGAGATAAATATTAAAGTCCATTCCCATCTTACAGACTAGTTTGAAAATTTAACAAAATAATATGTGTAGGTATATTGTTGAGTTATATTAAAAATATATAGTGATGATAACCAAGACTCGATTACTTTTTAATATTGATGTTTTGTGTGCTTCTTTTCAGGACATTAAACTTCAACAACGAACGCCTTCTCATCGGTGGTCTTCACAAAGCTGATCCAGTCCTAGAGCGCCCGGGACAAATTCACACTGATGACTTTATCGGATGTATTCACAGTATATCAATAAATGGACGCTTATTAAATTTAACAAATCCCATAAAATCCCGTGGAGTTGAGCCTAATTGTGGTCGAGAAGAGAAGGGAGCTTGTTATAAAAAGGACGTGTGTGGCAACGGTGAATGCCTAGACCGATGGAAGGCAAATTACTGCAAATGCGATGGCAATGTTCTATCCCCAGACTGCGGTTCGTCATTCCAGCCTATATCTGTTGGTGGAAATGGATTTGTGTACTATACAATCTCGGAAAAACATCGAAGAATGCAGCTTTTGGAGACATTCTACATAGAAGATACAGCTTGGAACAAGAAATCTAGTAGACTTTCTGAAAATCACATCAATCCAGCTAAATCACTGACGTTCTTTTTCAGAACGTATCGTAAAGAAGGCATATTATTTTATTCTGCAACTGACAAGTACTACACTTTGATTGAATTAATGGAAGGAAAAATAGTTTACACTTCAAAACAAAATACTATCGTCAATATGACACAAGTGGAACAGGTAGATGTTGCTGACGGCACCTGGCACAATGTCACTTTGTTCTCTCTTGGAAGGAGCATTCGCCTTATAGTAGATGGTGCAAATGTAGGCGAAGAACTGGACGCTGCCGGGGTGCATGATTTTTTGGACCCTTATTTAACAGTAATTTCATTTGGCGGCGTAAAAACAGAATTTTTGCCCGTTACCAGCAACAACAATTTTGAAGGCTGTTTAGCAAACTTTTCGATCAATAACGAATTACAACCTTTTACTGGAAACGGAAGTATATTTAAAGAAATAATTCGTAAAGGAAAAATATTGGCTGGATGCCATAGTAGTTTCGGAGTCGGCCTAGCACAAAATCCCGATCCTCTCAGTATCGGCATTACCCTAGTCATCGTCTTCTTTATTATTCTGATTGTTGCCATCTTAGTATCGTTCGTCGTGTTCCGTCTTCGAAAGCAAAAGAAAGAAAAGGGTAACATGCCGACGGGGAAAAGCATCATGCATTCCAAACAAAACGGTGGTCCTGCTATGTTGAATGCACCGAACTTGATAGCTGGTACCAATGACAGTATAATGAGTCGAAATTTACACAGCAACGAGACAAGTCTGAACAGCTATTTGTCTGATAATGCTGACATTATGCGAAACGTCGGTCATATAGTTGGCCCCGAACTACTATCTAAAAAGTACAAAGATCGTGAAATAATGAATATAGACCCGCCTCGGCCACAAAGACCTGATATCATAGAGCGTGAAGTAGTGGGCAAAAGTCCTGCGCTAAGAGAAGATCATCACCCGCCACCACCACCATCTACAAATAATTCCCATCATACACATGACCACCCAAGTGGAATGGATTTGAACTCGGAGATACCTGAGCATTATGATCTCGAAAACGCCAGTTCTATTGCTCCATCGGACATAGATATTGTTTACCATTACAAGGGATTCCGAGAAGCTGCAGGTATTCGTAAATATAAAGCAACACCTCCTCCCATAGCTGGGTACCACCACAAGCACCAAACACCTCAACATAGGCATTCACCACATCATGCCGGTTACCCACCGAGAGTCCTACCACAACCGTCTCAGCCTCCGTCACAACCAAGACAACACCAAACAACACCATTAGCCCGATTGTCTCCTAGTAGTGAACTAAGCCAACAACCAAGGATACTTACTCTTCACGATATCTCAGGAAAGCCTCTACAAAGCGCATTACTCGCAACTACGTCAAGCTCAGGAGGCGTCGGTAAAGATGCTCTTCATAGCAATAGCGAACGAAGCTTGAACAGTCCGGTCATGTCTCAATTAAGTGGCCAGAGTTCATCCGCTGGCAGAAAAACGCCTAGTGCCCCACCTCAAGTTCCTCAAGTAGTTTCTGTAGGGTCGGGAGCGGTCGGTCTGACCGCAGAAGAAATAGAGAGAATGAATGCACGACAACGAACTTCAAGTCTAGTGTCAACCTTAGATGCAGTATCAAGCTCGAGCGAAGCACCTCGAGGTGGAGGGGTCGGTCACCATATGTCACACAGGCATCACTCTCCACCTGTCGACAATAGAAGTTCAACCGGCTCTGACGATGAAAGCGGTAATGATAGCTTTACATGTTCAGAAGTAGAGTATGATAATAATAGTATAAATGCTGACAAGCCAGAGGATGTGAGAAGGCCCAACGTGGGTAGCGGCAATAATTCGAAGAAGCCTATTTTACCACCCCCGTATGAAAGTTTTGATTCGTCCTTTCGGGGATCTCTCAGTACTTTGGTCGCTTCGGATGATGACCTCGCGCCGCACGTAGGGTCCGCGCTGTACCGGCAGGCTAACGGGTCGCCTGCCCCAGCTACCTTAGGCTGGGACTATCTGCTCAACTGGGGTCCGAATTTTGAAAGTATGATTGGCGTGTTTAAAGATATTGCTGAATTGCCCGACTCCGTTAACGGTCGAATATCTTCCTCTTTAAGACTTCCAAATGGCACCCCTAAGCCATCAGAAGAATACGTGTAATGTATAAATTATTATTTAAGGACATATTGTAAATAGTCTGGAGTAATTTTAAGTTTTGTACAAATATTTGTTGCGATCTTGTATCAAGGTCTCTCTAGATTCAATTCTCTTGCCATATCTTGTTGATCGTTTTGTGTAATAAACTTCATGCAATTGTGTAATGTATTGAATGAATATCGTGAATGTATATATAGAATAGGAAGTCACTTTGTATATAAGAAATGAAGTTAAGTTTCTGTCTCTTTTTAATACATAGTTTTGAGATTGTCATCAAAAATAAATTTACAAATAAGGTTGCAGACAACACCAACAGTATTTTTTAGGTTGTGTATCTGAGGCAAGCAAGCAAAATTACCACTTTTATCCTTTCTAAAAAATTTCGGTTGTTATAAAATATAGTATGCATTCCTATGTATGTATTCCTATGTATATATACAGGGTATTTGGTACACCGTTTGCCAAATTAAAACGGCAGATAGGTTGAGTCATTTGCTATCTACTCACGCCTAGAAAAACAAAATTGGCCATGGTTTTTTTATTATTACGCAAGTAAAAATTTTAAATTTACGAAAAACTGTCATAGAAGTGAAAAAAAAATTTTTCACCAAATTAAAAATTTCTAGGCCTGAGAAGATAGCAAATGACTCAACCTATCTGCCGTTTTAATTTGGCAAACGATGTACCAAACAGCCTGTATAGTACCTATGTATGTATGTTGGCTGACCTGCAATTTTATTTATTTCAATTAATAAGTCTCTCTGAATAGTAATTTGACAAACGACTTTGAAAATTGAAAATTTTATCGAGCCATACTGTTAGCAAACAAAGTGCCAAATGCCTTTTTGTTTACGATGACCGACTGATTTATGTTAATATGAACAATAAAAAAATAACTCAAATAATTAAATTTATTTATTTATCGATACCCTGAATCTGCTATGAAATAGGTTTTTAAAGGAACAGTATAACGCTTGAAGATAACAGGAAATTTGTTTCAAAATAACTAAACCTTCGTTCAATCATATAGATGGCGCTGCAGGACCTGAACTCCAAACTAGAGGCAATTAACGTACTGAACAAAATGGATGGAAATGAGATCTGCTGCGTTATTGATGTAGTAGACAACCATGCCAATCGTTAACGCTCCGTAGCAAACTAAACGCAACAGTCTCTATTGCACTAATTTGGAAGAGTGATACGCACCCTGTATATTCGAGTAACGTGTTTTTGTTTAGGCAAACGAAAAAAAAATGTATCAAGATGACAGATGCTACGAAAAGTCACGTGACTATTTCCATACTTTATTGATAGGGTGCATTGGGGTAAATGCGAAGGCGGGGTAATTCCGAAACTGGCAAATATCTACTAAACTAGAAACACTTCATACTTTAGCAACACTTACGCCGCTGCAACGCTTACATGGCATCTTGCGTACTGTTGCTACAGTAGAAAGTGTTTCTAGTTTAGTAGATATTTGCCAGTTTCGGAATTACCCCGCCTTCGCATTTCCCCCAATGCCACAGAATAAATAATAGTACTAGGTACAGAAGACTCACTCTCTAACAAAACGCGTCTGTCACAATCAGCACAGATATGGCCGCTAGGTGGCGACAGCGCCACGCGCGGCTTATGGCAAGCCCCAAAATTGGGGTCGAACGGATGGAGTTTTAGCTACCTGTAGCAAAGCGACGAAATCGCGGAGTGAGCCACGCCTGCCAATGCACTATATTTGGATTGGTGTTTGTCATCTTGGCTAGGCTCCCTGTATAGATAAGTATATCCGAATTCGCCGTAAATGCCAAAACACACGCCATGAAGATAAGCTAATACTCATATGAGCATGTTCTTTGCGTTAATTTGAAAACATTTACATATTACAATACAGACAAGACTGTAGAGTGTATTGGACTTTAAATAAGTTTTTTGACAATAATTTCTTTTTTGAGTTTTTATTGCTGACTCAGCAATTAAAACAGCCCTTCAAACTCATTTGTATCTTAGTATCACAAAATCTTAGTATCATTATATGTAAGCTTGCAAAATTTAAAATCAATCCGACACAACCGTGAACCGTGTTTTTGATGAAAATGTGAAATGAATATTGGAGCTATTGCAGTTATTAATAACAAGTTAGTAACGGACGTAACGTAATTACTACTAAATAAATACAAGACATTCATAAGGCACACCTGTTCTATTAAAAAGGAAATAGCCTCAAAAGATTATAACGACCGCTCCATGCCATTAACTGTTCTTAAAATTTTCAGTCGCTCTTTGGTCTTGGGCGTAAGAGGCTTTTGAAGCACCGAGGCGTGTCATGTGTTTATATATAGGCGAGAGTTTTACTACATTTAATTGTAATTATATAGGCCTATCTACTTCTTTGATAATGGATTGTGCTATTTCTGTTCTTATATTTAGTATTGGTAAGTATTTTTAGCAAAATACATTGCTTCCAGTTTATTATTTTTGCAATCTAAAATACTTACATACCGGAATTAATGTCATACCGGATGTGGCCTGTAACATGAGCAAAAAATTAAACTGTAGGCTGTAGGTACTCCTCATACTGACCAACATTTGTTCAGCGACTTTTAAAAATAACTTGTGGTTTGATTTTTAATACACTTTAAAGTTTATTTTAAGACGCAATGTCAATCACAATGATATGGCGTGGCGATGGCGTCCATTGAAGATAATATTTATTTTGTATCACAAATAGGGAGTCTAAATACTTCATAATTTTTAAAAGTTGTTGAACAAAAGTGTCGCGGTTTGAGGAGTACAATCTATGTTTTAATTATTTGCTCATGTTACAGGCCACACCCGGTATACGAAGGAAAAAATGTGGCCAAGGCTGGAATCGAACCAGCGTCCTCCGTTTATGAGACAAATGTCTGAATAAATAGTAACAATTTGTAATTTCAAATAGTAGTGTGTCTATTTGAAATAACACAAAGTAAAATAAAGTAATTTAATTTTTTCTTAGAGTATTTTTTGTCATTGGATACCCAATAAAGTACTCATATTCTATCGATTTCATTTACCATGTAACGAATAAGTTGAATAAGAAGAGTCTGTGCGGAAAAAGAAGAATCGTGGAATGTAGAGAGCCTAACTATAATTCATTTCACGACTCTTCTCTTTCCGCACAGACTCTAACATACATATTGACTTCAACTGTAATCTAATCATCAATATTGTGTTAATTATACACCATTACTAAGTTTATAGGCGCTTAATTGAATGAATGCATACTCAAGTACAGTGAAGTGTAAAAATATGGGTGCATAATATAACTCAAAAATATGTCCCATAGATCTTAATTCACTGACATAAGAGCTATGGGACATATTTTTGAGTGTGATGTGTGCAGGCGCGGATCCACCGTTGTGGGCACGGTGGGCATGCCCACAACCCTAATAGGGTGCCCGATTGTTTCCCCGAGTAGAATTACGCCGATTTTTGTTTCGCAGACGCTTTGGCAGAGGAACATTTGATAGAATTTCATTAGGTACATATAAATACACAGAGTAGGTAGTCAGTTGATCGATAGGTAAGCAGATTTACTTATCGTAGAATGATCGTTGAGTTTGGTAAAAGTTAAAATTGCCCGAGTAAATTAACCATTGGCTGAAACACGGTAGGTACCTATATACCTATGAAGGTACTTAGTTAAATAGAACTACCTGTCATAAGTATTTAGTATCAGCTGACAACTCAAATTATTAGTGATACAGAATATAAACAGCATTTTTTTTAAATTGTTAACTTATGAAGTCTTAAATTTAAATTTTAAACGTGCCATGCCAGCTTCTAATTGACTTTGACTGTCATAGGAGTTTTAAAGCGCAGTGGCCCATTTTATAAAGCTACAAGTTACAATTTACAAGCGGAAGTCTCTTTCTAACCCTATGTTTTAGAACGAGACTTCCGCTTGTAAATTGTAACTTGTAGCTTTATAAAATAGGCCACAGGTCTATATGGGCATGGAAAGGGCTCCATAGACCTTACAAAAATCGCATGCCATTTTTGGTAAAATTCCGACTACTTAAGTGTAGGGGCAAGTGCTCTACATGTAGACATTTTCCAGATTTTGGCCTTATTTTGTTCATAAATCATAAACTATTGACAATGTCATAAACTTATTTATTTCTTTTGAATAATTATTATATAGTCTATAATTGCAGACTAGTTTTCCCACGTTAGCTAAATAGGAACCATAGATATAAAATAAATGTTAAAATTGATATTTTTGTTCATAGGTACAACTACTGTTTGTATAGGCAGGGTTTGTACCTATGGACAATATTTTTGGTACAACTTTTCAGCAATTATTATGGACTTGATATTGTCTCCAGGGTCTACAAAGACCTCGAAATCATCGTTTAGTATGCAAAGCTTTAGACGAATAAAGCTTGATTTTTCGTTAGTCAGGGTGTCCTAACTTCGCTTCACTTCGGAGTCTTAGGCCCAGATGAAGATTGATACCCGGCCTTTTTGCGATATAGTTAACAGAAAATTTCGCGCTCGCTGTGCTCGCGTTTCTTTTTGTTCTTTAGATGACCCTGTATCTACATATTAGCTTGTGACTAGTAAATGAATAGAGTAAGACCAATGATTTTGCAGACTTTTCTTGCATACGCAGTGCAAGTGCTAATTATAAGTCATAATTTCATAGAAGTTTTGAAGATTAAAATAACACTTGCTCTGCGAGTGCTATCAAAATTGTTATTGTATATAAATTAAAAACTCAAACTTATTTCCCTGTACTGAATATTGTGTGTGCAGAATTGACTGTAAGGGGCCCCGTGCCTCGCACTGCCTAGGGCCACATGCTTAATCCGGCCCTGGCTGCGTCCCTTGTAGTGGCCGGCGTTGGCCCATCGTGTAGAGGAGCCATAAGAAAATGCATTTTTTTAAGTTCACGATGGTAGTCTATCTATCGTTAGTAGTTCTTTAAATACCGGCAGTGTCCACAGGCAAAACCGTCCACATGCAATACTTATATGTAGTGTGATCGAGTGCCACTTGACAAAAACTTTACAAAAAGTTATATAACGTTACTCGACTGAAGGTTGCTTGATGAAAAGATTACTCTACCAAATTGGTCTGCTAATTTATGTACACAGAAGCGATCTGAATGATATGTGAATCAAGAGTCTACCAAAAGTTAGTCGACCAAAAGTTACATCTACGAATAATTGACTCTGCGAAACCATTTTCGGCGAAACGTTGTAAGCGAATCGACAATTTGCTAAAAATTGGTCGGAGAATTATTAGGCTAGGTACCCCAGCTGAATACAGTGCCCTAATTATTTGCAAGAATTATATATTTACTAACAGGGGCAATTATTTCTAGCTTAGTTTTTAGTTTTTTAGCGTAGTAATCTATCTAAGTGTGTATAAGTAGACTGAAATAAATCGCTTGCGATCCCTCTGCGAATTTATTGGTCGGGGATCATCAGGTACCCTCCACTCGCACTTGGCTGTTTTTGGAGTGGCTGTGACCACAACCCTTTTTGAGGGCTGGATCCGCGCCTGGATGTGTGCAACCAAAAATATTTTTACACTTGACAGTACTTCATTATGCATTTACAAAATTAAGCGCCTATAAGTTTAGTAATGGTGCCTATATATTTTCTTTTGTTAGTCACCGACCGAGAAATGCTAACAAAATAAGATTGACATTATATTATGACGTTGACCAATCGCGTGAGGTTTTTATACTTTTGCATATGGAGAGTAGAGCTATATAGTACATTACAATACACACGTATTGTAAAACGTTTTACAGTACAGTGGTTCAAAAGTGCATGGCTGTAATATTAAGGTATTACGGTCGACATCTATCCATGCACTTCTGAACGCCACTGTACATATGGCCCTTTAAATTTTCGATATAGGCACGCATTGTCCTTAATCCCGACCCAGGGCGGTAAAGTAGCACCATATGTACAGTCGCCATCATATATATCGGAGCGGCCAAGGTGTTCACAATATCTGAACACGCACTCTAGCGCCCTGACAGATGTTTAGATATTTGTCAGCACCTTGGCCGCTCCGATATATCTGATGGCGACAGTACTTTAAATATACTTATGTACCATACGTACTCTTTGGGGTAGAAGTACCTCTACCTTCTATACATTTACATTTTTGACAGCTTCCGTTTAACCGAGTCGTAACCGTCACAGAAGGTGCGCTCTTATCACAAATGTCTTCCGGCGAACCATTCAACTGACACAAATTGCCAATACAATCATCATTTTTATTATGCCAACAAGCAAAGGTATACAGAAACTGCATCGGAAATTTAGCAGGATCAAGGATTTAATTAATTATAGTGAGATAATAAAATACAGGGCTATAACCGCGAAAATAGAAGTTCGCAAATTGCGGGCATTTTTCTCTGTCACATTTATTACGCCTTCATTGGAGTAAAAGAGAAAGATCCCCGCAATTTGCGAATTTCGGTTTTCGCGATAGCCCAGGTTAATTCAAGTCAAGGTTTAACATAAATATCGGGGATCCGTTATAGGGCATATTCGGTATCGTGTTCTGATTAGGAAAAAGTAGAAATAGTAAGATCCTAAGCAAAGTCAGAGCTCTGTATGGATTTATAGATACATATAAATTTTGAGTTAATTAGTATTCACCTTATTTAGTTTTCAGCTACGCAAGAGCACAACAGGGGTGCGTAACACCGCCGATGGAATGCCCCAACCAAAATATTACATTTTGGCTCTACACGAGGTAGGTAACACACTAAGGCCCACTTGCACCATTCCACCAACCCGGGGTTAACCGGTTAAACCTAGGGTTACCATGGTTACCAGTACAATTTGACATTAAGTTAATTGTTTAACCGCTTAACCACGGGTTAGAGGAATGGTGCAAGTGGCCCTAAATGGATATGTAATAATATACATTTCTATTATTGTGATCGCGACAGCAGCGTAGGTACATCCGTGATTAAGATTCACGTAGAAAGTATTTTAGAAAAACCGGGCTAGGTTCCTAGTTGACTACCAAAGGTACGGGTAAGCATATTATTTAAAATAAAATATATACTGTTTCTAACATTTCTAGAAAATAGGTAGGGTCATTATTTGATAGTAAAACTTTATTGGCACTGCACTATAACCTTTTAATTCCGATGTTTAGTTAGTCAAAAACTCAAGACACCGCAAAAACGTGGTTACCATGCAAAAATTCGACAGAACACAACGACAAGACGGCTTATAGGAAAGATATGTCTTACTAAGAAAGACGTTTTCCTGGTTCACATGCAGGGCCAACGAAGACAAGCCGCATCAAGTACTAGCCATGGATGCAGACTCCATCAAATCGGCGCCGTGGGTCGCCGAAGCTCCCGTCAAGATCCTCATCCACGGGTACACAGGCCACAAAGACTATTCGCCCAGCAAGGAAATACGGCCAGGTGAAAACAAAAAGGAAACCTTGTTCACTTGTCCTGTAACTATTTGAACATGTTTCGTAATCGGCCCAGAATTTGTCTACAGTAGTACTGGAATTTTTAATACCTCTTACAGAAATTCTATTGAATCAATTTTTATATATTATTTATTAAGTGTCACGGTACTCTAAAATGAAACCTTATAGATTTAAAGGATTGTACTAATTTAATCTAGAAGCTTTTCAATATTAGATCATTAATTATTTTCCTACTTCTTATCGTGTTTGAATATCCCACTTACATCGCTCTAACTATTCCCCTGAACTCAGCGTACATGAAATGCTGCAACTACAACGTAATCAGCGTCGACTACAACCCCATCGCGCGCGATCCGTGCTACTTCCAGGCCGCACGGAACACGGAACTGGTCGGCAAGTGCACGGCCCAACTCATCGACCAACTGGTGACCCAACACGGCTTCGATTTGAAGAAGTTCCACATCATCGGCTTCAGTCTTGGAGGACAAACGGCTGGATTGACTGCAAACTTTTTAACAAGTGGGAAGTTGGAAAGGATATCCGGTAAGTGAACCTACTTCACAGCAACACGACATAGAACTGATGTGCAAGTGCATGGCCCAACTCATCGACCAGGTTTCCGAGCACGGATTCAATTTAAGGAAGTTTCACTTAAATGTCCTCAGCTTCAGTCTTGAAGGACAGACTGCTGAGTGAATTAAAAAAATCTGACCAGTGGGACATTGGAAACAATATCAGGTGAGATCTATTTTCGAACAATACGGAAAACGGTTCTGAGCGCCAAGGTGCACTGGCCAAATTTTTGTTTACTACTCTATCTTACCAAACTAGTTAATACAAATTTAATTGCTATTGATCTGAAAAAGTGGTCTCAAATTATTTTACTCACTCATCCAAAAAATCTTACATCCTGGGCTATTACCACGTAGAAGAAATTATTATTTATTTTATCACAATGCATTTTTTCAGCCCTTGATCCAGCCATGCCCTTGTTTGTCACCGAAGATAAGAATAAGAAGGTAACGTATACACTAAAGTATAGGATTCAATTTATGATACAAAATGGAGACGTAGCTTTCTTTAATTTAGTACTAAAATCAAAACAAAAATTTTGTTTTAACCTCGTGAATAACATGATGATATTATTTATATATTACCTAGTCAATCATACATGTAAAATAAAAATTTGTATGTTAATAGGTAAGTATGTAAAATACCCAAAATATGGTAATTCTTCTGACTCATCCGATGGGTGTTAAAGGTGGACTCCGGTGACGCTAAGAACGTGGACTGTCTGCACACCAACTCGCTGGAGAAGGGCAAGCTGGAGACTTGCGGCGCGTCCGACTGGTTCCCCAACGGAGGGCTCACACAGCCCGGTTGCTTGCCGACGAAGGAACAAAGTAACTATTATTTTACAGATGAAGTTATAAATGCTTTTCGTTGACAAATGCCATTCACATTGACGCAGGGTTTATTATTGCCCATAAGCAGAAAAGTTTATACCCTATCCTATCAGCTAAGTGAGTCCTCAAAACCGTAGTCGCAGTATCCATAAATATTGCAGTACTTACCTATAAGTATATTGCAGTATACTGTAGTAGTTGTACGACCTCACAGAAAACGCCTGTAGGTTTTATATGAGCAGTTCGACCAAACCAATATTTGTCGGTAGTCGGACATCGCAAGTTTTTTGTATAAAACTTTCATTCTCTTAAGGCCCAACCAGTTAGGCCCAACAAGGATATAGCCCAAAATTAGCCAGTGAAATTTAATCTATAGAGTTGATTTTATATTATTCTAAAATTGATAAACAAATGCAACTCTTTTCCAATATAAGTACCAACTAACTACCTATAGGTAGGTAGGTAGAACTATGAGCCTTAGCCTTAGGAGGTTAAACGAGCATTAGGTACCCCAGTCTCCTAGCATTATCAGATACATCAGTTTGCGGAGAGATAGACGAACGGGAGCCAAAGTTTTGCGAAAACCCAACGAGTGCGATGCGCAAGTGGTCTCCGTTTCAGCTTGTTGTCCAGCTGTTCTCCTGCATAGATCGCATTTCTACAGATTCTAATGAAATTTTGTAAGCAAGTTTTGGCTTAGTAATAAGTTTAAGTTTACTTAGTTGAGGATAAAATTGTGAGTAGGTACTAATTTCTCCAACCTCTCGTTTGCTAAAATAGTAAATACATATGCTAGAATTCGGTAGGGGTTGCTAGCGAGATTATAGCAATCCTAACTTCATTTGACTTTTAGTCCCAAACTAAAGAGGTATATACTAATTAAGTATCGTTTGTAAATTCCAGCGAAATCAGGCTGCGACCACGCAAGAGCTCCGGCGTACTACGCGGAATCCATAACCACCGAGGTCGGCTTCTACGGTACCAAGTGCCACTCGTGGTTCTCCTACATTATCGGGTGGTGCAGCGGGCGGTCTGATGACGACGAGCTGTATGGAGAATGGATGTCATTAAAGTAAATATTATATGGCTTCTACGGTACTGTAAAGTGATACGGCCTATCAGGAAGGATGTGGAGGGCATTAATACGCATGAATCAGGTCTTCTGTATTCTTTCAACCACGGTTAGCTAGATCACAAAATTTATGTAAGTCAACTACTCTTGATGGCTGCCTCTTTAGGAATCCGATTCGCACCCCGTCCCATCTGACAGCGAAATCAGATTCTAAATTCAAATAGAGTGACTAGCCACCCATATAACCATTCCAGTCGCAGAATCATCAAAGTGGTAACTAAATGTCAGATGTGTCGTAACAGAGTCCACACAATGTGTCTAGAATTGTTTCGAAACAAAGTGTCGTCGCCGTGTGTACACTTTTCCGTAACAAGGTGTCGACACATTTGTGTGCACTTTGCGTGCGGTTTGCGACTAAATCTGACAGCAAATTTGTGACAGCAAATGTCAATATAAAATACCTCTTGAAAACCAAGGTTTGTCAAACTACTATTAGTGTCTCGTGTGCTCGTAAGTAATTCTAGTAAGTCATCATGGGCGATGCAAATGATAATAATCGACCAAAACCATATAAACACCCAACACCCGTCAACCTTTTACAGAAAAGTTTTTAAAGAAATGCAATAAGCTACTTAGGTCAGCCAACGAATGCTCAAAAAAGTTGTAGAGGGAAATGCTCGGAACACAATTTTTGACTCTGTAACTTGGTTTGGACAAGTTAGGAGGTGAACATATCAAAAGTCCCCGGCCGTAGCCCTTGAGCGGGGGGAAGAGAGGGGGCTTTGAAGGTCCCATTTTCCGGTTTTTCGATTATATCTCGGAAACTATGCATCTTAGCGACATGGCCACTTATACAAAATGAAAGTTAATTTAATTTGTTACAAGTTTATTCCGTCAATTTTTTCGATATGTTGAATAGTTTTTGAGATATCCGCTCTTGAAAGTTTATTTAGGGCTCTCAATTTTATCTTGATATATCTAAATCAGTGAAGGTGCTAGGCCGTGTATGGTATCGTTTTGCTGTCTGTATCGGGTTGCTGAATCCATTTAAGGTATCACATTGACACCATTCCACAAAATTAAAAAAATCTTTTTAGGGTTCCGTACCTCAAAAGTAAAAAACGGAATCCTTATAGGATCACTCGTGCGTCTGTATGTCTGTCTGTCTGAATACACAAAATAGTTCTTTACCTATAGATGACAGGAAAACCTATTAGAAATGTGCAGTCAAGCGCGAGTCGGACTTAATGTACGGAACCCTTAATACGCGAGTCCGACTCGCACTTGGTCGGTTTTTTTTAAACTCCTCTTGACGCTTAACCGCTGAACCGATTTCGTTGAAATTTGGTATAGAAATAGTTTGCGTCCCGGAACAGGACATAGCTCATTCGGTTGTGTGTGTGTTTTGTGACTCTGTATTTTATTAACAATAGTCTTAAGTCTTGCTTTGTACAGATACTAACACTTTTATGGGCTTTGCCTGAAATAAATGATTTTATTATTATTTATTTATCGTCTTAGGTTAGGTATTTTTATTATTATTATTATGTCTGTCTTTTACAAATTCTCGGGACCATGGGGTCCCGGGCATTTGGAAGGCGTGCGTGGGGCCGAAGCCAACACGTAGAGGCCCCTTGTAATAAGACAATTTACTCTAAATGTAATGTGACACCAACCGACGATTATCCCTGTTTGCACTATAGTAGTGCACCCAAGGACAAGCCCCGGTTAGTGTAGGACTATTGCAAGAAAAGGTACAAAAAGAAACCGGGCTATTGCGTTGAGTTGCTAGTGGGCTAGTAACCGGGACTATGGAGGAGACTATGGCACCTGCCCTGCTCATATGTTAAAAACATGAAAAAATGGGCCAGGTGGTGACTCGCCAACTCACAATATGGGTCCCCGAAAACGGCCGCTCGCACGGAGCGACAAGGGGACAACATCACGTGAGCGGCTCAGGGCGTGGAGAGGTGTGCACCGCTTTCTACCCAGTGGCTGTAGGCAGCCACTGTGCCAACTCGCGTCTTAGGCATATTTCACTTCCGCCCTGCGAGCATATAGCTCTGACACCCCACTCTGGACGGCCGGTTAAGGCAAGCCAGAGGTGAGAGTCCTGCGGCCCCTGCTCAGTGTTCACTCCAGCCGGCCAATGAAGGCAAGCTGGAGAGAGGGGCCTGACCGACTCTCGGGGGTATGGGACCCAAGGGACGTCACTTCCCATTCAGCTCGCCACAAGCTGCCCTGGGGGCTTATTATTATTATTATTATAGGATAGATCTTATAACCAAAATCATCTTTTGAAGGTGTGAAAAGTGGCGTGGAAATTTGTAAGGGAAATCAATAACCGCTGAACCGATTTATATTAAATTTGGGATGGTCTACATCTTTGATTTAGTTAAAAATGATAAAAAAAACATGACTTCAAACCTAAACTTAAACAGTATTAACTTCAAGAAGTCAATTTTGAATTACCCCCTATACCTCATTTCACACCTTTGAAGGATGATTTTTGAGATAACTTATTATGTCCTGTCTCGGGACTCAAAATATATGTGTACTAAATTTAAATTAAAACTGTTCAGCAGTTTAAGCGTGAAGAGGAGTTTAAAAGAAAGTAAGTTTATATGTTTTTACTTTGGAATGGTGTCAATGTGATACCATAACTTAATTTGGTACTGCGAATTTATACGAAAACGATGCCAAACATGGCCTCGTAGCTTTACTGTTGTAGAAGTCAAAATAAAATTGAGAGCCCTAAATTCTTATTACTTGACCAAACTTGTGTAGAAGGAAAAGGAAAAATAAAAGTCTTCGGCAGGAATATAAGACACAAATATATATATATATTTTTTTGCGTTACTATTTCAATCATCAAATATAAACATACCTTGATTATATTATTCTAGTGAGATCCTCACAGATAAACAAAAACATTTACTTAAAAAATTACAAGGTCGAAATGTCACGGAACTTGTGAGAGTAATACGTGAAAAATAAAAACTTTTATGACAAAAAAATCTGGACACAATTTAAGAAGCATCCAATTGCGTCGAGGAATCATCTGTATTTTTGCTTGTTTCATTACCTCCTCGCTTCTTTTTTTGTCCTTTGTATTCTGTAGCAATTTGTTAGATCTGAAAATAAAGATAACTTGCGTCGTCACGGATGTCGATTTATAGGTTTTAGGGAGTGCAGAATTCGAAAACGATGATCATTTTATAATCCAAGATGGCCGCTACGTATTTTGTCATAAAAGTCGTCATGAATATCGTTTTATAGGTTTTAGGAAGTGCCGATTTCGAAAATGATGACCAGTTTGGAATCCAAGATGTGTGCCGTGCACTTTGTCATAAAAGTCGTCATGGATATCGTTTTATAGGTTTTAGGGAGTGCAGAATTCGAAAATGATGATCATTTTGGATTCCAAGATGTCTGCCGTGCACTTTGTCATATAAGCCGTCATAGATGTTGATTTATAGGTGTTAGGAAGAGCAGATTTCGAAAATGATGACCATGACCACCAAAACGACATCCATGTCGACTTTTAACATAGTGCATGGCCGCCATCTTCGATTCCAAAATAGTTATTATTCGCGCTCCCTAAAACCTATAAAACGACACCCATGACAACTTTTATGACATAGTGCGTGGCCGCCATTTTGGATTCCAAAATGGCCATCATTTTCGAAATCTGCGTCCCCTAAAACCTACAAAACGACATCCATGACGACTTCTATGACATAGTGCATGGCCGCCATCTTGGAATCCAAAATGGTCATCGTTTTCGAAATCTGCGCCCCCTAAAACGTATAAAACGACACCCATGACGACTTTTATGACATAGTGCATGGCCGCCATTTTGGAATCGAAAATGGTTATAGTTTTCGAAATCTGCGCCCCCCAAAACCTATAAAACGACATCCATGACAACTTTCATGACATAGTGCATGGCCGCCATTCTGGATTCCAAAATGGTCATCATTTTCGAAATCTGCGCCCCCTAAAACCTATAAAACGACACCCATGACGACTTTTATGACATAGTGCATGGCCACCATTTTGGAATCCAAAATGGTCATCATTTTCTAAATCTGCGCCCCCCAAAACCTATAAAACGACATCCATGACGACTTTTATGACATAGTGCATGGCCGCCATTTTGGAATCGAAAATGGTTATCGTTTTCGAAATCTGCGCCCCCCAAAACCTATAAAACGACACCCATGACAACTTTCATGACATAGTGCATGGCCGCCATTCTGGATTCCAAAATGGTCATCATTTTCGAAAGCGGGGCCACCTAAAACCTATAAAACGACATCCATGACGACTTTTATAACATAGTGCATGGCCGCCATTTTGGAATCCAAAATGGTCATCGTTTTCGAAATCTGCGCCCCCTAAAACCTATAAAACGACACCCATGACGACTTTTATGACATAGTGCATGGCCACCATTTTGGAATCCAAAATGGTCATCATTTTCTAAATCTGCGCCCCCCAAAACCTATAAAACGACATCCATGACGACTTTTATGACATAGTGCATGGCCGCCATTTTGGAATCGAAAATGGTTATCGTTTTCGAAATCTGCGCCCCCCAAAACCTATAAAACGACACCCATGACGACTTTTATGACATAGTGCATGACCGCCATTTTGGATTTCAAAATGGTCATCATTTTCTAAATCGGGGCCCCCTAAAACCCATAAAACGACATCCATGACAACTTTCATGACATAGTGCATGGCCGCCATTCTGGATTCCAAAATGGTCATCATTTTCGAAATCTGCGCCCCCTAAAACCTATAAAACGACACCCATGACGACTTTTATGACATAGTGCATGGCCACCATTTTGGAATCCAAAATGGTCATCATTTTCTAAATCTGCGCCCCCCAAAACCTATAAAACGACATCCATGACGACTTTTATGGCATAGTGCATGGCCGCCATTTTGGATTCCAAAATGGTCATCATTTTCAAAATTGGGACCCCCTAAAACGTATAAAACGACATCCATGACGACTTTTATGACACAGTGCATGGCCGCCATTTTGGATTCCAAAATGGTCATCATTTTCGAAATCGGCACTCCCTAAAACCTATAAATCGACACCCATCTCGACTTTTATGACAAAGTGTTTGGCTACCATCTGCATGCAAGACATTTCTATTATTTTTACGTACAAAAATGGCCCCCTGTCAACTTCCAACCGAGATTTAATCGATAATTTATTCGATTAATGTTCAGATTAATTCAATTTCAATCTATGTTAGGTCGACTAAACTAATCGTGATTAAAATTTGAGGATTAACTTTTTTTATTCCATTAATTAGTCGAATAAACAGTTAATCTATTAAGTCCCATCTCTGACCACGTCATTTTTACACTTTGAGAATATCTGAAAACAAATGAACACAAGGAGCCATTTTGCAAATCCAGTTACTTTGTTATTACTTTTGACAGCGCGTGTCATGTGTCTACACAGAGTCGACACAAAGTCGAAACATTTGCGACTACTTTGTGACTGCAATATTTCTCAGCCTTAAACCATATTTATACATCATAATTAACAAGTTTCGTAGTATGTAAAGCGTTATTTCTGTTATTTAAGTATAGTATACGCATCGAAGTACTAAAAATGCATCAAATAATATATTTATGAACACAAGCACTGAGAAGTAAACAATTTCATTTCCGGCTAAACTAAAACAATGTGGTGGCGCGTTGATTATATTACACTTAGTTTATCAAATCACTCGAGCAGTTTAATTCCCCATAATAATTTAAGTCCTATTGTAATATAAATGCAAACAATATATAATTTACGTCTTGTAATCCGTTTTAGAGATGGCGTATTAATGTCACTTATTTTTATTTAACTATTTTTCCATCTGACAGTTTCCATTTGACAGGAACAAAATGAACGAATGAACGAATGATTTTGGCATAAAGTAGTCGCAAACCCGAAACAATGTGTGCACACGGCGACCACACTTTATGTCACTTTGTGTCATGTGTCGACCCTTCCCCATTTCTGGTAACTGTGTCGACACGGCGACGACTCTGCGACTGGAATTGTGACCGAAACAGACGGTGTCGACACAAGATGTGTCTACACCGCGTCGTAACGGCGACTGGAAATGGTTGTATGGGCAGTCACTGATATAAAAGGCTGTAAAGGTTGCAAACCTACCACCACCACGACTCATGTCCGTAGATTTGTCGAGGTTAATTAAAAACAAATCGTATTTGGTTGCCTTTCGTTCTTTTTTTTTTATATACCACATCGGTGGCAAACAAGCATACGGCCCGCCTGATGGTAAGCAGTCACCGTAGCCTATGAACGCCTGCAACTCCAGAGGTGTTACATGCGCGTTGCCGACCTTTTAAAAACCTGTACACTCCTTTTTTGAAGAACCCCATACTGTAGACCCTCGGGAAAACCTCGGGAGGGAGCTCATTCCACAGCCGGAGCGTCCGCGGGAGGAAATTCCTCTTAAATCGCACAGTACGCGACCATTTAGGTTCTAGGGTGTGAGGATGAACACCCTGCCGACGGCGAGCAGTGCGGTGATAGAAAGCGGCCGTTGGCATCATGTCAAATAGTTCCTCAGAGCACAACCCATTGTACAAGCGGTAGAACACACACAAGGAGGCAAAGTCTCTCCTTAGACTTAAAGGTTCAATACCGCTTGTGAGTTTGGGATCATTGACGATTCGCACAGCGCGCCTTTGGACTGATTCGAAGGGTCCAAGCTGGCATCCAGGTGCTCCTGCCGAAAGGTGACAGCAGTACTCCATATGGGGTCTGACTTGCGATTTATAAAGCAGCAGTCTTTGCCCCGGAGTAAAGTATCGCCTCGCTTTATTGAGCACACCGAGTTTTTTGGATGCCAGCGCAGCCTTACCTTCCAGGTGGCTGCCGAATTGGACGTCACTGGAGATGTCAACACCGAGGATCCCAATACTCCCTGACATGGTAAGGGCTGTGCCTTGGAACTGTGGGACCACAGTGAATGGGGTTTTCTTAGCAGTGAACGCGCAAACTTGTGTCTTGGTGGGGTTGAATCGCACTAAATTGTCCCGGCCCCACACCGAAACTCTAGATAGAGTGCTCTCAATGTCTGACACAAGCTTTTCACGACTCTCCAGCACCACAGAGCGAGGGATATTGGCACGGCCTGTGTAAAAGGCATCCCCAGTACTGTCGTCTGCATAGCAATGAATGTCATCGATAGACAACATGTCATTGATGTGCAGCAAAAACAGCGTAGGGGATAGCACAGAACCTTGCGGAACGCCAGCGTTAATGTCCATGCTATCGGAGCAGCTTCCGTCTACTACGGCTCGTATGCGTCTGCCGGACAAAAAGCTAGCGATCCATTTGCATAGTCCCTCCGGCAATCCATAAGATGGTAACTTCGACAAGAGACCCCGATGCCAGACCCGATCGAATGCCTTCGCTATATCTAGGCTTACTGCCAATGCCTCACCTTGACTCTCAATGGCCGAAGCCCAGCGGTGTGTGAGATACACTAGAAGATCACCAGACGAGCGACCGTGGCGAAAACCATATTGGCGGTCGCTGATCAGATCGTGTTCTTCTAGGTATCTCAGGAGCTTTGCGTTGATTATACGCTCCATGACCTTAGAGAGAAGGGAGGTAATAGCGATAGGCCTGTAATTCGATGGGTCCGATCTATCGCCCTTTTTAGGCACAGGGTGTACAAGGGCCGTCTTCCACGAAGATGGAACATGCCGTTTGTCGCTAGAGAGTGAGAAAAGACGCGCTAACACGGGACATAACTCAGGAGCACACTGCTTTAGCACAAGAGCTGGTATGCCGTCTGGGCCGCTCGACTTATGGACGTTCAGGGATAGCAACTCCCTCCGAATATCCCTCTGCGTGAATGAGATTTCTGGCATGGAGTATACGCACCGCGGGATGGTGGGCGGCACGGCGCTACCGTCGTCGTTCAGGGTTGAGTTCGAGGCAAAAAGAGTACCAAGGAGGTCGGCTTTCTCCTTTGCACTGTGGGCCAGATCACCATCAGCTTTCCGCAGTGGTGGTAAAGACGACTGACAAAATTTTCCCTCGGCAGCTTTGGCAAGTGACCAGAACGCGCGACTCCCAGTGGGATAGCCCGCTAGTTTCTCACCAATTCTGCCGACGAAATCGTATTTAGCCCTGGCAATGGCTTTTTTACTGGACCTCGAGGCAGCGTTTAAATTGCGCTTCACATCAGAAACGTTCGGATCCTTATTAGCTACGGCCTTGGTCCAAGCCCTGTAAGCGGCTTGCTTGCGAACTGTAGCTTCTTTACAAGGCCGATTAAACCAAGGACGTCGCTTTGCTCCCGCAGCTATTACCGAGTTGGGAATGAAACAATCCATTCCCAGCAGTATTGTCTCGGCAACATTGGCTGCACAGGAGTCAGGATCGTCTGATGTGAAACAGAGCTGCCTCCACGGCAACGAGGCGTAGAATTCACGCAGTCCGTCCCAATCTGCTGACTTATAATGCCACACGCGCCGCGAGCTAGCTGGCTGTGGTGGATCGGGCCGCGCGCAAGGTGCCTGTGCCCGGACGAGGCAGTGATCGGACGAACCGAGAGGTGCATTCACTGAGACGGAATATCCGTCCGGACGTGTGGTCAGCAGGAGGTCCAGTAAAGAGCTCGTATGGTTCTCGATATCTGGAATTCTCGTGGGAGAATGTACCAGTTGCGAAAGTCCATAGGCCAGAGAAAAATCGTGACCAGCCCTCCCTGCGTGGTCGGTGGACCGGGAACTAAGCCACTCAACGTGGTGAGCGTTAAAATCCCCCAAAATCACCAGCTCTGCGGAAGGGTACTGCTCCAGAAGTTTGTCAGCCGTCCGTTGTAGGTGCTCGAAAAGCCGGGTTGTTTCCGTGTTTCCGCTATGAGACCTGTATAGGCACGCGTAGATACGAGTGTGGCCGCTGTAATCCACACGCACCCACAGAACTGACAGGTCCCTGTCTTCAAAGGCATGGAGGCGGCGACAGCAGACCTCCTGCCGGGCATACATACATACACCAGCGTGTCTCATGAACTTGTGTTCAAGCGTATTAGCCGGGATATAACAGGTATGCAGTGTCCGCCGGGCAGGATATCTGCGTCTCCGTTAAAAATAGGATGGTCGGCTGCGCAGATTCCAGGTGGTAATGGACTGCGCTCAAATTAGAATGCAATCCCCTGATATTGCAAAAGTCCACTTGCGTGGAAGGGGTGCCGCCGAGAAACCATTTCTTTTTTTCCCTTATTTGCCATATAGTTGAGTGTACAAAGAGGGTTCGGGATGTTGACGGCTTACTTTTTCAATGCACTTTTATTTTCCAGCGCTTCGGGTCTTTACTTCTTCGTGACGAACTCCGAGTCACCGTACGCACGTGGCCGCAACAAGAAAGATTCCAGAAGTATTTTCCACCGATAGCGTTTGTAAAATATGTTTAGAAGCTTCAACGTGATTTATTGTTACTAAATACTGAAATGTATAATTGTAGATGTAAATAAGTACCTATAACATTTCACTCAAAAAATAAATGAAGTAACAACTAAGAGCGCACAAATAAAAATATAAGTACATAATTATATTTTAGTGAATATTTTCTGTAGGTATCCCACTTTGTTAAAGATAGTTTGGTACCTATGCGAGCGAACGGTAAGACCACGATCCACGATACTAATATAAAAAAAATCACACTTGTATCGTAAATAACTATTGTGCAAGAGTTGTAATAGCACACAAGAAAAACAATTTTGCTTATGGATACTAACCCTTGATCGGATTGTGAATTAACTATATCAGCCTTACCTTTGACTACAAAATTTTGTCCTCTATCGTAGTGAAAGGCAATGTAGGCATCTATTTCGCCAATTTCCTCAACTTTTGGATTAAGTACTTTATTACAAACATAACAAATTCGTTGAATTCTCCATAATTATGATACAGGAACATTAAAGGAGTAATACCGTAATAGGCCTTAAATTTTCTAATAATAAGCAAAATACGAGGTTAGTTAATGTTCGTATTGTAGCTACTTACCGGAAAAATTTATTTCCATGTGAATTAATAGATATAGTCGCACGAATAAAAGTCTGCAGCGGATTTGATAGCCCACGCAGTATAAGTGTTATTTATACGTCATAATTTCATAGAAGTTTGACGTTTAAAATGACACTTGCACTGCGTGGGCTATCAAAATCGCTGCAGACTGTTTACGGTCCAACTATAGACTGTTGCTGTCCAGTGCTGCAAATATAAGGAAAAAATCGCCCAAACCAAGTATAAACGTACGAGTATATACAGGCAGTACATTCTTCCATTCAACAGCGTGCTGTACTTTCACTTGACATTTCCCTTTTAATTTGAGACGCTTCCTTGAGCTCGAGTTGCCATGTAAAACTTGACAGCGATACTCTTGAACAATGTAAAACAAGTAATAAGTAACTAAGGTTCCGAGTAAAAAAAAACCGGGCAAGTACGAGTCGGACTCGCGCACGAAGGGTTCCGTACCATAATGCAAAAAAAAACAAAAAAAAAGCAAAAAAACGGTCACCCATACAAGTACTGACCACTCCCGACATTGCTTAACTTTGGTCAAAAATCACGTTTGTTGTATGGGAGCCCCATTTAAATCTTTATTTTATTCTTTTTTTAGTATTTGTTGTTATAGCGGCAACAGAAATACATCATCTGTGAAAATTTCAACTGTGTAGCTATCACGGTTCGTGAGATACAGCCTGGTAACAGACGGACGGACAGACGGACGGACGGACGGACAGCGAAGTCTTAGTAATAGGGTCCCGTTTTACCCTTTGGGTACGAAACCCTAAAAATGGACCTCCAACATGATGGGCGCATTTGCTCCAACTGTCCTCAAAATAATATCTCACTGGTTTAGAATTAGATTAAGGTACTTTTAATAGCAACATTTTAATAAGGGATTCATGGCCTTAAACAATAGAACTGAGCTCAGCAATACATCAGTGCGAACTAGATGGACTGCGATCGAGTTTACGGAGTCGATAGCGTAAACGTCAAGTGTCAACTCATGGTAGGCGTACTGGAACATAGTTATCACATTGAAATGCTTTAAAAAGAAACATACTCGCATGAGAATCATACTTATCAGTGGCTTTTATAGTTACAATTGTTACAAATCGACCAACAAATTTGTAGGTACATAGATACATCTACAAAACCTTAAACATCAACTCCTTCAAGTCATTTGAGTAATAGGAGGCGAAAAAAAAGACAGCCAAGTCAAAATTATGGTCAATTAAAAAAAACCCGGTCTATAATAAACATGGAACCACAATTTTGGATAGGACATTTACATCGACATCCTCGAGAGACCATCCTATTGGTTTTGCAACTCCGGTGTTGCAGCAACTTTAGCATCCGAAGCTGTTATGACATACGTACCTGCTAACTATTCGGCGACAGGTAAAGGTATTAAGAAGTGTCGTTAGAATACATTTTCAGAGTGAAGGCTGGTGGATACCAGACCTGTGGGCGGCATAGCGAGCGCACTTACCCTGTACTGAAGGGAGCGTTCATGTACGTACTGTAAGGTCAGAACTGTAAGTAGTCCCCTGTCTTTTAAAGCGAAGTGTAAACGTCAAATGTTTCTGTAGAAGACAGATGCTTCTTATTAGAGTTAAATGTCTATGATAAGTTATTTTTTTTTAGGTCACATACCTAAGCCTTTAAATAGCCTCAGCAGCAGATGTTGTTGGTAGAGTCAGGCGTGGCTCACTCCGCGATTTCGTCGCTTTGCAGCAGGTAGCTAAAAGTACATGCGTTCCGCTGGTGGCAATTATGGTGGCTAGCCATAAGCCGCGCGTGGCGCTGTCGCCACCTAGCGGCCATATCTGTCCTGGGGGGCGATTTTTGAATTTCGATCGCTCGATTTCGTCACTCGAAAATCGGTGGAAAACGGCGAAATGCTGATTTTTGAAATACGAGCGATAGAAATTTGGAATCGAGTGGTATTGCCCACTCGTTTTCAATTCTATTAGTAGAATTATAATGCCTAGTAGTGGAGATATTATTGAACGAAATACACGAAATCGAGTGGTCGAAATTCAAAAATCGGCCCCATATAAATATGATCGTAACAGACGCGTTTTGTTAGAGAGTGAGTCTTCTCTGTATCTAGTACTATTATTTATTCTGTGATAGATTATAGAAGCGATAAGCAAGAGAAAAAAGTGAGAGCGTGTCTGTAATAGATAAGTAAACTCATTTTGAAGAAAAAAGGGGCCTTAAAGTCCAACCACTAAGGAAACAGACGAGAAAATTTACATGCGATATAACGGCTCATATTACATAGCAAGCTCTAAAAAACATATTTGTCATTAATTTATTGCAACACCAGTTACACCAGTCCCATAGTTCTTAGTAAAGTTAAACAGGGAATGATGAATAAATACCAGTTATGTAATACACGTCATTAAGGTCTTAAAATAATTATAAATGCACATTTTTCATCTATCCAATTTTAAAACTTATACCGATGGAATACGACTCAATATTGCTTGCTTTATTTAACGAGACAGTTCAAGTAGGTACTTGATGAGGTAATTCGGTAAACCTTTATGAGCAATCACCGCACAACCTTTCATTTTTAACATTTTTAAATGGTGTGTCTTTATCCGTGATCGGCGATCGCGATCATATCGTAACGGTGTGCAGTATCATACTTACAATCATACATAAAAGAAATAACTAGTAGACCTACTATAAAATTCTTTATTAATACAAATCTTACAATTTACAATACAATACAAATCCAAAAATTACTCATTTCTTAACCTATACTAACAACTAATAAAACAAAAACTATTGACAAAATTCGTTCCGAGTCCCTCCAGAGTCTCCAGACGCAAAGGAGCCCATCACCCTCGCCGCGTTGCCACGTTGAACCGCGATGGACAACCTTTGCATAAGGGTCTCCCCAAATATATCGACGCGCATTCGGCAAAAGCCGATAGGAAAAAGCTTTATGTCCGCGCAATAAGAGCGAAAAAGCCGTCGACGCGTTGGCAGGTGCCGGCCGATGCGAGCCGAGTCGAACGACGACTTTTTCGCTCTTATTGCGCGGACATAAAGCTTTTTCCTATCGGCTTTTGCCGAATGCGCGTCGATATATTTGGGGAGACCCTAAGGAACGACCCGGAGCGGGGGTCATAACCACCCTCTCTCAAACGCCTGCCCACTTCCCCAATGAAAGACTTGGCAAACCAACAGCCAGCGGTTTCCACGGCAAGAGGGACAAACAGGTAGTTCGCATACTTTACTTACTACCTACTTGTAGACACTAAATAACTTTTAGCAATAATAAAAGGCTGACTTCACAAAACTGTTGGCTAGTTGGGATGACAATCGAAAAATCGCGGAACACTTCTGGGTGAGAGCAGCCCAGGACCGGGATAGTGGCATACACGAAGAAAGGCCTATGCTCAGCAGTGGGTGACAGGAGGCTAAAATGATCTTCATTAGTTCCACTTTCCGAAAGCAAAGCAGTTACTGTAAAAATACCGAAATCACTAAAAATTAAGTACTTGAAGAGTTTCCCCGTTTTGCCCAGGAAACCATAATCGGATTCTGACTTGACATTAGAAACAAAAGAAGATTCGGTCTATTTTCGAGCAATCAGGAAACCTTAAAAAACCGGCCAAGAACGAATCGGACTCGCGCACGAAGGGTTTCGTACCATTACACCAAAAACTGAGAAAAAATCACGTTTGGATCGGAGCCCCACTTAAATATTTATTATATTTTGTTTTTAGTATTTGTTGTTATAGCGGCAACAGAAATCCATCATCTGTGAAAATGTCAACTGCCTAGCTATCACGGTTCATGAGATGAGACCTGGTGACGGACAGACGAACAGACAGACAGACAGACGGACAGCAGAGTCTTAGTAAATATTAGGGTCCCGTTTTTACCCTTTGGGTACGGAACCCTAAAAAAGATTCCAAAGTATTTAGGAGGGGGCTCCTTCGAAATTTTAAACTGGGTTTAATACAAAAATTCATAGATGTAAAAAATATGGTGTAAGTAATCGATTAATAAATGAGTTCTGAGGAAACAACTTAAAATATGTTTTAGGTATTCTGTAAAATATTGTCATTAATGACAATGGGGTGACCCTAAACATCCTCCGTTGTCCTCTGATATAAATAGTAATACCTAAATTTTAATTTGCATGCAGTGTTTACCTCCATTTTATTTTAAGAGCTTAGTCAGGCCTATGGAACTCTCCGTGCGAGCTCGGTTTAATACCTACGAATCCGCTCCCGTTTACGGTAGAAAAGCAAGCCAGTTGGTTGCCACACGCGCTCACGTACGCACGTCACCGCGCGCCGCACCGCACTGTCATTTTTTACGATAGTTACAAGCTACGTAGTAGGTACCTACCTACTATTGAATTTCTTTAATTAAACATGTAATGTTTATTATGTATGACAAATGTATAGTTTTAGATATCTGTCTATTTGAAATAGGTAGCATATTTTTAATTTATTTTGGTAAATGTTTAGTTTAACGACAGTAAGTTAACTTTACACCGGAAAGTGCCTACTTACTCATTTTTGCTCTGGTTAACTTATAATTAATTACTTGTATTCATGGGGTTTATATTATTTTTCTTTATTGTGTAACATTAATCTCTATCTGGTTTTAAATTACACGAAGTTTTAAAATATTTTTTGCTGGGATTATTGCGCGGTTTATAAAACGGCGTAAACACTGCGGTTACTGCAGGGACATATGACCTTTTAAAATGACTTTCGCAAACACTAACGCATAATCGGAATATTAGGTATAATTTAAGATTTAGCTTTCCTTTTATTTCACTCCGCTGTTTAAGTAGGTATTTATTTATCATTTCTAAGCGTCAGCAACCCTAGCGTTGTGCCGGTGCGCGCGGTGCGGGGAGCGGCGCGTTGAAGGTCACTCCATTGTATTTTTGTGTAGGTATCAAAACGGTAGGTATTTGCGTTTTGTTTGAGAGAAAAGTATCTGTTCGTAAGAACTATTATATAATCTGTGGCTTAGTGATGTATGCGCCACTGTAACAGGTACCTACTGGTAAACCAATAAAATAAAATAAGGGTCAAGGTCACGTGAAAAGGTCCTCCTTTTATTTAAAGAACTATGATAAAATCATTAAGTACTTACATACCCACAAGCTGTTAACTATTGCCCACAGGAGAGATAACTAAGTGTGTTCCCGCGAACTGTACAGTTTTCTCTCCTGTGGGCAATAGTTAACAGCTTGTGGGCATGTAAGTAATGATTTTATCATAGTTCTCTAAATAAAAGGAGGACTTTTTCGCGTGGATAAGAGTTAAATAAGAAAATTAAGCTTTATAGCCCTTAACTCTTGTGTATGTCTACAGGAAAGACGTAACACAGTTTTCTGTTTGACCCATGAAACAAAATAGACTTGCATGACCTGACCACCCATAAAGAAAAAAAGCAAGTAAAACTTTGAGAGCTTAAAATTTCTTGTGATTTTAAAATGGAGTAGTCAGATCGTGCTAAGCTTTCGTTCCAAGTGCAACGTAAATGGAACTTATAGGGATACTTAATTTATGCATTCTTACTGCCAAGTTTGTGCAAATTTAGCGTGGTTAGAGTCTATTAAGACAATATCAGGTTTGACTATTTGTACCTATCTCACATAAAGCCCCCTCCAGACTATGCGCGTGAATCGCGGGCGAAGCCGCGAACGCGAGTGTGGAGTCGATTTCGCTGTCCGCGAAAATCGACGCCACACTCGCGTTCGCGGCTTCGCGCCGCGATTCGCGCACGAGTGTGCAGGAGGCTTAACATCTAAGTACTTACTCGGTCTTTTGCCAGACAGTTTATTGAAGAAGAATAGACTAGAAAAATACAGTTACATAAATAAATTACTAAAATAGTACTTGTCTTGCGAATCTCAAACCGGACAGAGATGTTTACGCAAATGCGAGTGCACTGTTACGATTTAAGCTGTTACATAAAATAGCCGCTGACACGGATGCACTCGGCGGATCCAGTGCGTCAGTCAGCTAAATCAATGTATTGCAAATTCGAGATCCCAGAATTAAATACGTTATGGCCGTCGCCGATTGGGTCAAAAACTGCTTTAGGTGTGGTAAGTTAAGGTTATGCGACTTTTCTGTGGACATCATTAAAAAACCGGGCAAGTGCGAGTCGGACTCACCCATCCAAGTACTGACCACGCCCGACGTTGCTTAACTTTGGTCAAAAATCACGTTTGCTGTATGGGAGCCCCACTTAAATCTTTATTTTATTCTGTTTTTAGTATTTGTTGTTATAGCGGCAACAGAAATACATCATCTGTGAAAATTTCAACTGTCTAGCTATCACGGTTCGTGAGATACAGCCTGGTGACAGACGGACGGACGGACGGACGGACAGCGGAGTCTTAGTAATAGGGTCCCGTTTTACCCTTTGGGTACGGAACCCTAAAAAATTAAGTTTAAAGCCAAATTTTCTTGCTGGACCCTTAAATGAATGTCAAAACCTTTTATTGGACACTTAAAAATAATAAAGGCCTTCGTAAAATGTACCCAAACCGGTAACTTTCATAATGTCCATCGTAAAGATGGTGGTCTGTGTCCCGAATGCTTTTAACCCGATTGCGAAACTTTCCCATTAGAGATTTACGATGTAGCTAATAACTAATACTTGACAGAAAAATCATAAAACAGACCAAAAATATGTCGGAAGCGCTATGTAGAAAATATAATTATAATAATTATATTTCTAAAACAATCTCAAGTCTAACATTTGGAAGTAGGTACCTATGTATGTAACTGTATGTATAGTTACTACCATTAAGTAACCCAAAATATCCTTAGAGCCTGTCAAAGTAACATCCGTGTGATCCGTGTGATCCGTGTGATCCGTGTGATCTGTGTGATCCGTGTGATCCGTGTGATCCGTGCGTCTGGTAAGGTTACATTTTGATATTCGTAACTAAATCATGTACTTTCAATTTATTTGAAGATATCAAAATGTACGCTCCAATTGGCCACCTGTAGGTACAGCCTTACGGCTCGATTCGGAAAATGAGTTAGATTTCTACTAGACTTCAACAAGTTACGATATGGATAATTTAAAGATATTTGTAAGGTAGATATGTCAAATTTGACGTTTCCTCGATTCTGGAGGTCCTCTTGAACGATTTCGACAAGTTATGACTTAGATATCCAAGTCACATCTAGTCGATATCTAATATAGATCTAGTTGATCTCTAAATCGTCTCTAGATCTTGTGATTATCTCGTTTCCCGAATACGCGTGTTAAGCGTGTGTGTGTCATTTTTGAATATAACAAAAAAAGTTGCCCGCAAATTTGTTTCCTACCTATTTGACGACCAATGGCCTTCTAAGGCCGGAAAAGGTTAAGTGAAGTTACGACACTTCCCAGTAAACAGTAACTGCTTAGAACTGCGAATAAGTATAATTTTGCGGTTGTGCGACACAGAAGTACGAGAATTAAATATTACTGCAGTGTATCTGTGTGTAGGTAAATAACCTCAAGAGTCCGTTCATTTTCATTCATTTAATTTAACAAGATAACTATCGTATTCGAAGCCTACCACTTACAAGATCAATATTAAAGCACGAAAAAAATTATAAGTAAATTAAATCTGTGTATTATAATTATTATTATTAAAGATCAAATGGACAGAAAGAATCACAAATGAAGAAGTGTTAAGAAGTGTTAAAAAGAGTAGGAGAGAAAAGGCAATTGTTGAGGACAATAGAGAGTAGGAGAGGGAAAATGATTGGTCATCTTATACGACATGACGCTTTTATAAATAACATAATAGAAGGAAAGATTGCAGGCAAGAGAGGAAGGGGAAGGCCGAGGATAAGCTACATAACACAAATAAAAGAAAAGGTAGCTGTAATGTCGTATAAGGAAATCAAGGAGGCGGCCCTGGATAGAGTCAAATGGAGAGAGCTACACCGACAAGAGTCCAACTCTTAAATTTACGACGACGACGATTATAATTATTGTCAAGATAGAGCTACATTTGTGTGGGGTAGTTTTGGAGCTCTAGTCAGGCTTTTATATGTAGCTATATCTACCTGTATTCTAGTTTAGTGGTGTGTGTTGCCGCTTGCAGCTTGCTGTAAATCTGGCCCTCCTCTGAAATTCCTTCAAGTTTTGACCCCTCATGAAGAAAGTTTGCCCACCATTGTTCTAGTTTGTTATTTCAGGTAAAAAAAATCTAAAAAAATTTAGGTATAGGTAATGTTGAATTATTTTTAAAATAATGTAGGAAAAACACCGGCTGCATAAAAGAGCAACTTTCGTGTGTCAAGGGAGTTTTGGAAACAGAACCGGTTGTCGAACGACGGGCGACGCCGGGGGGCGATTCGAACTTACAGATTGGTGTCAATTTGATATCATTTTGACATCCCGCGCCCGGGTATCTCACTTGTGCTTATTTAATAGCTAGGGGTATAAGTACATACGTAGTACCTACGTCAGATCTATCTGGGATATGTGTATGGCCAACAAATCAGTCAATGTCTGTGGATAGATATCCGGTAAACGTATAGGTAAAGTAAGGACGCTAAGCACGAAGAATTTCTGAAGAACCTACCTGTTCCTATCTTACGCACGCGCTTAATTATATTGCTGTCTCGCTCCCATTGACCGCCGACGTCATGGGCAGGGACCCGTTTCCAAAAGCTTGTAACTTGTAATAAGATCAAGCGGATGTCACTTTTTGACAGCTTTTGTTAGAAAGGGACTTCCACTTGTATTACAAGTTATAAGCTTTTGAGAAACGGGCCCCTAGATAGCAATATAATTATATTCGTGTAACTCTTTAGGTGCAAAATGCACTGTAAGTCATCGGTAACACATCAATAACAGGTTATTGATGTTCGAATAGCACTCCAGGAGGCTTAAACATACTTGGAACCTTAATTAATACGGGCGAGGTTGCCAAACTGTTTAACCGACATACAAAAAAAGAGGACTTCAACCGCGAATGAATAAATGTGTAAAATATTTATTAAGGTATTCCCGAATGCTTTCTAAAGGAGAGAAATTAATAATAAGCTCTAGATTTTAGCCCGTTAAAGAGAGACAGAAAATAGCTCTCATCAGTCTGATATGACCGTATGTTGCCAGATTTAGAGATGAGTGTCAAAAACATTACACAAGTTGTGTAGGTTTATTAACACGTATCTTGTTGCCTAATGAATACCTGTCAAGTATCCTAATATAATTTAGCGATTGGCATTTATAGTTATTGTGTAAGCGATAGACAATGCATCATTTTGCGCAAGGTGTATCCCAAGAGAATCACGCTCAATAACGCGTATAAAATAGTTATTTATTTTACAAGGGGGCAAAGTTGTTGTTTAACCGCTCGTGCTAATATTGACACCCGAGCAAGCGAAAGATTCGAAAAATGGAATCATGTGCGTTGCGAGGGTTTCAAAGCACGAGGGTTAAACAAAATGTGCCCCCGAGTGAAGTGGCGCGTGATCATATTCCTGGTTAGGCTTTACATATGTACAACTAGTATCCTTACTTCATCGACCCAAAAATGTACAGAATTCTGATGATGAATGAATGGAACTACATAAAGGTGAGAAATTTAAGGAGAGAAAAATTCGTAATTTTAAACAATGCTGATTGAATTGTGACCACAAAACGCCATATTGCCGTTACCATCAGAAGAGGCACGTCGGGTTGCGTTATGTTATGGTGAAATATATTTAACGGTGACTCTTTATAAAAAAATATCATAGGGAAGATATATAATAAAAAACATAATTATTTTTCTATACTTATCTGAACCAACGAGGCTTCATGAAACCACTTTGCCTGGCTCACAATGTCTGGGTGGTGATCCATAGAGCCAATGACAAGATATTTTTTGCGCATTAATATAGCAGTTATTTTTACAGTTTACTGTATATATTTTGTATACTTGAGGATGACTGGTGGTTATTAAATACACAATAGAATTGTGTATAGAAAACAATACATTCTATGAGTCTTCTCTTTCGGCACACACTATAACATACATTGAATTAAAAAATGTTGTTTTTGTTTTAACTTATAACTCAACAATTATGACAGCCTTCCGCCAGTAACGCACACCCGTTCCTTCCTCAAGGTAGGACAACGCCTAACATATGGTTATCATATATCCATGGAGCACAGCGCAAGAGGAAGCAGTACGAGGGTCACACTGTCCCAACGTCTCCACTTTCGCTGGCCAGTACCCGCGCGGCACACGGCCGGCTCACACGCACCCGTACGACATGATCAGTATGATCACGCGGTAAACAATAATATTAGTTATGGTCTGTGATAACAAATATTATGTCTGTGTGAAATTGTGATGCTTAGTTAAAATATTTATTGGGAAAATGGTTGAAACGAAGTGGTTGCTGGTGGTCGGAGTAGTCCTATTGCAATTTCCTGGTGAGTGGAAAAACGGCGTTTAGTGATAATAATCAGTTTTGCAGCATTTTTGCAGTTTGTAATAATTGCACGTTAACGATAATTAAGACGTTACCTATTCACAAAAAAACCGGACAAGTGCGAGTCGTACTCGCCCATGAAGGGTTCCGTACCAGCAAGTAACATAATAAAATTGCGGTTTACGATTTATGACGTATTAAAAAAAACTACTTACCAGATCTCGTTCAAACCAATTTTCGGTGGAAGTTTGCATGGTACATCATATATTTTTTTTAGATTTATCATTCTCTTATTTTAGAAGTTACAGGGGGGGGGGACACATTTTATCACTTTGGAAGTGTCTCTCGCGCAAACTATTCAGTTTAGAAAAAAATTATAGTAGAAACCTCAATATCATTTTTGAAGACCTATCCGTAGACACCCATACGTATGGGTTTGATGAAAAAGAATTTTTGAGTTTCAGTTCTAAGTATGGGGAATACTTAAAATTTATTGTTTTTTTTTCTATTTTTGTGTGAAAATCTAAATGCGGTTCACAGAATACATCTACTTACCAAGTTTCAAGAGTATAGTTCTTATAGTTTCGGAAAAAAGTGGCTGTGACATACACGGACAGACAGACGGACAGTCATGACGAATCTATATGGGTTCCGTTTTTTGCCATTTGGCTACGGAATCCTAAAAAAGGGAATTAAGTACAATTTTTTAAAATTAAATAATTTGTTCTGCATTTGCTTACTTGTCCTTCTTCAGGGACAGGGCATTTTCAGTAAATTTACCTATCTACTGCATATAACAGTCCTGAATTGCGATTGCGGTAGGTTAAAGAAGCGATGGCTGGACGTCGTCAAGTCAAGGACGCAACAAGCTGGTGCAATATATTCCCAAGATTATGCAAAGTAAAGGGCAGCAAGCTAGCAAGCGAAAAGTAAAAGCCGGAAAACCATGTAGAGATCAAGTTATTAAACCACTGCGACTTAATAACCAGCACTTAAATTGAGACGCATCCTTGCGGTAGATTAAAGGCGTTATGATGGCTGGTCGCTGGACGTCGTCGCCAAGCCAATGCTGCTAATAAAACAAGACCGAAGTGATCCCATAAGTGTTCCGTGAACAAAGTTTTGTACGGAACACTAAAAACAGGATTTTGCAAAGTAGAGGTAAGCAAGCGACCAATCGAAAAGTAACAGTCGGAATAATGTCTTGTATAGACAATTAACATTATTTAAATGCAACTTAATTAGCATCTTACACTTCGACACTTTATACTACCAGATACTAGGTACTACGTAAAGTTAACGAGTATCATATCGTGCGTGTCGGAAACTGTCCCAAAAACAGAGTCGAAGATTTGCGTGCAGTCCTGGCTGAACGTGCAACAAACCTAATAGTGGCTTTGGAAGAATAGTTATTTGTACAACAAGAGATCAAAGTTTGATATTTCTTCGAGTGCTTATTTTGAGTCCCGTGCAAGCGAAAGATTCTATAATAGATTCACGAGCGTAGCGAGTGAATCTAATTTTGAATCTTGAGCGTAGTAAGGGCTTCAAAAGCGCACGAGATGTAAATAACTTTGATCTCGTGTAGTACACAAAATTTTTCACCCTAAGCAGTGAGAACATACCTAGAGGGACAGAGATAATAGAACCCAAGTATATCGAACTTGTATATATTAGACCCCGCATGTTGAAATGAAATTTGACTATAAAGGTCACTTGAATGTCATTTTGTCATTCGCATCGCATTATGCTCACTGAGTGAGACAAAATGACTCAGTGAGCAAAATCGCATTTTGCTCACTGTTTTTAAGAAGCAAAGTACCCTTGTTCGAGCTGCTGAGGTGAAAAAATATTTATATTGTCTGTAGACTGATTTAACTTAGGGAAATAATGTGTTTAACATCAGCGACAATTGTCCTTTTTGGGGGTTCCGTACCCAAATGGTAAATACGGGACCCTATTACTAAGACTCCACTGTCCGACTCCGACCTGTCCGTCTGTCTGTCACCAGGCTGTATCTGATGAAACGTGATACCTAGACAGTTGAAATTTTCACAGATGATGTATTTCTGTTGGCGCTATTAACAACAAATACTAAAAACAGAATAAAATAAATATTTAAGTGGGGCTCCCATACAACAAACGTGATTTTTTTGCCCATATTGCGTAATCGTACGGAACCCTTCGTGCGCGAGTCCGACTTGCACTTTGCCGGCTTTTAAGCTTTATCTGGTTTTGTAGGGAGGAGTGCACAAAGGGAATGCAGCCTCAGCCCGTTCACGTATAGGTATTTATCCTCGTAAGACCCAAGTAAATTTTTTCGCTTTTGAATTTGGAACTTTCTTTTTCTATAAGAGTTCAAAACTCGAATTTAATTTGTACTTGTACAAGGACGTGGGGACTTACGAAGTTTGTATTAAAATATTAGGTGAAAACGATGCACTAAGTAAAGAAATAATGGTTTATTTGGATGAATAAATGAAACGGTTGTTAGTTTAGGTTAGGTAAAGTCAAGAGATCAAGAAATACTGGTGACTGGTCCAGTCGAGACAGATTGATTTGTGAATAGATAGACAGACGGAACACAGACCTGACCTACGTGACACGCCACGTTAACACATGTGGCTAAAATACATATTTGTAAGTATTTACATGGCAACGTATATTGTATTGTATTGTATTCTATATATGGCGAAATGTTATGGGCTTTTTGCAATTTTATTTATACCAAGGGACGTGACGAGCAAAATTTAAAGCAAAAGTATAATTTAAAATAATTTAGGTACCGTTAAATGGGGTGAGTTGGGTGAAATTAGACTTTCAAACCTCGATAAAATTTTATTTTCACATGTGAAAACTGAATGGTGTATATAATAAGTGGTTCGAACGCTTGTATTTTATTTTGGGTAGTTCCATTTCATAACTTACGATACGATAAAGAGGAAAACCCACCTCACCCCGTAGTGCCTCGTATTTGGGGTGAGAGGATTTTTCATACAAAGGTGATTTTGGAAGATTGTTGGATCGATTTTTTTTTATTATGCGTATTACTATAGCCCCATTTAAAATTGGAATACATTATTTTTATAGCAGTAGTCTTAAAATCCCTTCTCACCCCAAACCTTCTCTCCCCATTCATAACCCAACTCTCCCCGCGAAACCTACTCACCCCGTTTTACGGTACTTAATTACATTATAAAATCTTACGTACTTAAGACTAACTGACTTTTTACTCAGAAACAGTGATGTTTATTAGGTATAGGTATATATTTAATAGCCTAGGAATTAACTTTATTTTACTGCCAAGTCGTTATGTTATGCTCAAAGTTCATAGCCACTTTTAACCTAACCAACCAGTGATTATCCAATGCCATGCACGCAAGAAATAATTAGAGGCGGACCAAGGTAACTCTGCATGCCATTCGCAATAACAAAGTGAGGTAATGTTATATTTAACGTCAAATTTCTATGAAAACATGACGTTTATAATGACACTTCCGCACTTTGTCGTTGTGTGCAAAGTTAGTTTTGAGGGACTCTGTACCTGTAATTAAAAGAGTATATTATTATAGATTTAACTTTTATTTGTAATTGTTAGTTGTAATTTGTATCCTTTTTTGTAACTATCATAATAATGATTAATAAATAAACTTCCAAAATAATAATAAAAAATCATGATAGGTGTTTTAAGTAATAAGACTACATAATAAGAGTATTTTAAAAATTGTTATTAGATACGTTTAAAATTTCATTCCAAGCCGAAAGTAAAGCCTAACTTTAAAAAAATACGAACTACCTGGGTAGGTATATTACATTTATCTGAAACAAAATGATGCTAAAACAAAAGTCAACATTATCCTCACAAATATAAACAGAACCTACTAGAACTTCCTTACGCATAACACTTCCACTGCGCTACTTCCGAACGCAAGCGCAGACCACATTTCATTGCATAATCCCGCGCATGCGCGCGCAAGAGAAAGGCGGAGCACACGTTTAAAACATATGACCATAAGACCTTTTTCCACAAACTACTCTCACTGTCTTACCTAACTTTGATACGTTACATTGTAAACGTGACTGACTGATTTGGGACAATTTTGGACAGATTCACTTCTTGTTATTGTCACGTTTCTCTCATTCGATGGTATCGCGATTTTGGTAATGGGGTTAGGTAATGTGACATCGTTACGAATGAAATGGGAGAAAATCGTTGATAATTTAGAAAATAAAAGATGTAATTGACTATTGTAGTCCACAAAAATACATTATTTGTGAATCATGGTTAATTCATTGTCTGACGAAACGACCAATTACTTATAATTACTTAGTATTTTTTCCTAATTAAGATAAATGTCCTCGTAGTTACAATTTACTAGTCTTGTTTTTTTAATATTACTTACCTTTTCTGACTGACTTCTGTTCCCTTTTCTCTCCCTGGGTTTTACGGACCTTTACCTTTCACATCATGAATACTAGGCTGCGTTTCCACCAGAGATTCGAGATGTGCGGATGCGTAGCGAGGAATGTGTTTGTTAAGAACCAATAGTAATATTGTGCTGCTCTGAGCGAGGATAATAGGTAAAGGAGGTGATTCTATTGGTTCTTAACAAACCCATCGCTATACATTCTAGCACACATTAACATACAGCATCGTTCCACTGCTGGTCTTAGGCCACCAGCATCATGTTGTTATATTAGATCCTGGGCATCTTCCATCCGGTCACTATTAACAGCCATCCTATTAAGGCAATCTTAACCTTTGCCCCATTCAAACATTTATATAGATGCAAAGTAGGCACTGCCATAAAAAACAATATGATCAGTGGCTGGCCAACACTAGACTTTAACGTCTTTGCAATAAGATTTACGAATAATCAGGCAGCCTAGCCAAGGTGACATTCGCTTGTGCTTCGCCATCGAATCTCTTTGTGTCTCTAGATAGAGCTATCACTTCTTCCATATTAGTGTGACAGTGACAGTTGCGTTTCGTTCGCTACGTAGCGTTAGTGATTGGCATGTTGTCTACGGAGTCAGTTAAAAGTGTGACGAAGGTATGTGATTTGCAGCATAGTTCCAAACGTAGACAATATACACTATTGTATTTATTTATTTGCGTTAAGTACATGTACATGCAAATACAGTTTTATAGGTACAAGGTAGGTATATACAATTATTTACAATATTTACATTAATTATTATCCATTACAATTTCAATTATGTTTATAATTTAATTGGCACAAAATTAGAAAAACATTGAAAATACATTAAAATTAAAATCGATATAAAATAAATTTAAAACTACACATACACACATAAAGCTTACAAATTACAGTCCAAACTATATAATAATTACAACTACAATTACTTAATAATTAATTTAACAATAAAACCCCCACTCATAAAAAGAACCCCCATTACAGTCATAATATCTTAAATCTAGCTAAAAATATAAATGAAGGTATAAAATAATGTCGGATGTTGTATAAATGTCAAGTTATGATGTAAAAATAAATAAAAAAGTCTACGAAGTTACAAATACAGCTCCTAAAATAATTTTAATCAAGTGCGTTGGCAAAATATTCGTCAATTGTGTAGAATGGTCTATTTATGAAATAATCTCTTACCTTTATGTCAAATGTTCTTAGGTCACTACATTGTTTTATGTCGGTACTTAATTTATTAAAAATTTTAATTCCGATATTGTTAAGGCTGTTATTAAAATGGATAAAGTTAGATTTAATTTGAACAATTTTTGATTTGTTTCTGAGATTAAAATGATGGGTTTCTTCAGCCTTTCTATAATTATTTTGATTGACATACATATAAACGCATATTCGATATAAATACAATGCCGTAATTGTAAATATTTTGTGGTCTATAAACATATTGCGATGAGTGACTGGTATGTGTTTAGATCCCACAATAATTCGTAGTGCCTTTTTTGCAAGAGTAGTATAGAGTTTATGTTCGTTCCGTTACCCCATACTTCTATACAATATCTGATAATACTCTCGAAGTAGGAGAAGTATACAGATTTAAGTATAGTTACATCGGCTACTTTCGAAAGTGATTTTAAGGAGTAACATGCACTAGCCAGCCTTTTGCATATGGAATCTATCTGGTTGTTCCATCTCAGATAAGGATCGAGTTCTACCCCTAAAAATTTAATACATTCGGCCTTCTGTATTGGTACATCACAGTCGAAGTCGGTACTTTTAGGGCTACGTCGAAATATAGTGTAATAACTTTTCTCATGATTGACTCTAAGGCCATTGACAGTAAACCAATTTTCGATTTCTTCCCAGCATTTTTTGATCATTACTTTGAACTCATGGGTAGTGGTCGCGTTCAAAATGACACTGGTATCATCAGCGTATAGATAAGGTGTTCCATAGGTAAGAGATTGGGGTAAATCGTTTATGAAAATTAGAAATAATAATGGACCTAGTACAGAGCCCTGAGGGACCCCGTATTTTACTACAGCTTCTTCAGAACGAGCTACGCTATCAGAATCTACATACGATATTTCTACATATTGAGTGCGGTTAGTTAAATATGACTCAAAGAGATTCAGAGCAGAGCCACGAACTCCGTAATATTCTAGTTTGTCGAGAAGTATCCTGTGATCGACACAGTCGAATGCTTTTGTCAGATCACAGAATACTCCGCCACACTTATAACCTTTATTTAGATTAAACATTACTTCCGTTACTAAATTGATTACAGCATTTGAAGTATTTTTTCCTTTCCTAAAGCCATATTGCTGTGTAGTTAACATGTTGTGTTTTGTCAAGTGTTTTTCTAATCTCTCAGCTAAGCATTTCTCTAGTATTTTTGAGACGACACATAACAGTGATATCGGTCTATAATTATTTAGTTCAGAGCGACTTCCTTTTTTGTGTATGGTTATTACTTTAGCTTTTTTTAACAGGTCAGGAAAAATACCTTTTTCTATACAACTATTAAATATTATGGACAATGGGGAACACAATAAGTGAATATTATCTTTTAAGAATCTAGTATTTAAATTATCTGGTCCAGTAGAGTTACTATTTTTAAGATTTTTTACTGTTCGGATGATTTCCGACTCTGTTATCGGGCTCAAAAATATTGAACTACTGTTAGTTACTTTTAGCTTGTGCATAGCTTTTATATGTTCCTTATTTTTTGTTTTGCACGATGACATCCCTACATTTAAAAAGTAATTGTTAAACGCATTTGCTATTGCTTTTTTATCGTTAGTAATGCCGTTATCTAGTCTTAGAGTTATTTTAGGTTGAGTCTTTACACATTTGCCTGTAGTTTCCTTAACTAGATTCCATACAGTTTTGGCCTTATTTTTTGCGTTACTGATTGTACGATACATGTTCATTTTCTTGGCATGGGTAAGGACGGTTTTGAATGTATTTTTATATTGTTTATAGTACTTCAGGAAGGGTTCATCAGCAGTGTGGCGCGCTATACTATGCAGCTTACGTTTTGTTTGACTAGATTTTCTTATGCCTTTGGTTATCCACTTATTAGGTTTTTTTCGCGATTGTACCTTTTTTAAAGGAAAATATTTTTCGATCAGTGGCAATAGTATGTCATAAAATTGGTTTATTTTATTATTACAATCTTTATTAGCAAAAGCTGTGTGCCAGTCGATAAGTTCGAGATCATGCTGAAATTTACTTGTGGCATTTTTAGAAAATATGCGTTTTTGTGTAAATTTACATGGTTCAGCTTTTCGATTGAGTGACGCAGGCAACTCTAGCATTTGGGCATCATGATCAGAGAAGCTACATGGTATAACATAAGCTGTTGCGTACTCACTAAAGTCTGTCATTATATTGTCTATTACAGTTGATGTACTTGCAGTTACTCGGGTATAATCAGATATTGTAGGTTTAATATTATGTTCTAAGAGGGTCTGTAGAAACATTTTAGTATTATTATCGGTTTTAGATGCAAGATTGATATTAAAGTCTCCGCCTATTATGATGTTAGGAAACTTAAGTTTGCTTAACATGTTATTTAACTGGTTGAGAAAAAGATTGAAATTAGAATTTGGGGATCGATAGATTACAACACAATAAAAACCTGTGCCGTTCAGCTCTAAACAAATTGCACATACTTCAAATACTTTTTCTATGTAGTATTCAGAAACATCAATCTCTTTATAATTATTTGAACAGTCATTTCTTATAAATACTATTGTTCCTCCACCTTTAGTTATAGTTCTAGAAGTATGACTTGAAACTGAATAACCTGGCATGTTGATGTTTGCGTGTTCGGATGGTTCAAGCCATGTTTCCGTAAGCATAATCACTTTTGGTTTCAATTTTATTTCGCATTCTATAAAAGCTTCCATGCTAAGCAATTTATTTCTGAGTCTATTTATGTTTAAATGCATAATGCCAAGATTTTCAGCCTCAAATTTACTATCCATAATATCTTTGTTTATAAAAAATTGTCACTATTGTAAAATTTTTCGTTAATTTCTTTTAAACATACATTTATGGCAGATGCAATTTTAAATTTACCCTTAATTCGTAAGTTATAGCCGTTCTTTGCATAATCCTCCACATTAAGGTTCTCATCTATATTTTTAATTGTAACGTTGTTGTACTTCGTCAAAGTTTGGGTAAACCCAGCATTAACCTTATTTGCAAATAAATTAAACCCTTTGCTGTTATAATTGATGCTCACTGGTATAGTGCATATAACAATATTACAATGGGGGAGCCTCTTAACTGCTTCCTCTACCAATAAAACCGTTTCTGCTGGAGTGTAAACGTTGTAGTCACTTCCACCGCACATTATGACTACGCAATCTTTGTTACTGAAGTGTTCCGTCTTTTCCATAACATTCAGGAGGACGCGGTCAGTTGTACCGTTGTTGATAATGTCCGCAGTGAAATCGTAGTCCCCCCGGCGTATACGAGACAGCATTGAGGTCACTTCAGTTCCATGGAGGTCTGATAGAAGGAGAAGATTTGGTTTTGGCCTTGGCTGTTCTTTAGTCTTATGTTCCACGTTACTTGCAGACTTGTCGCGTAGATCTTCATGGGTTGACGTGTTCGGATGCTGTGTAGCAACTCTAGGGGTCGTATAGATTGTACTGGGGGCCTGTTCTATAAGCTCTTTTAACGCGTCTGTATTCTTTTTAAGGCATTCTACGGATTGCCTGATAGTGCTTAACGATATATCCTTACTTTTTAGTTCCTTATATTGTTTATTTAAGGCCGTATATTTTTTTATAACGTTCCGTAGTTTTTTAGTCAGAACTTTGATTTTTTGTCTAAATTCGTTAGTTTTTTCTTCAAGATCTTTAATTTTATCTAAATTGTATGGTGTCATCGAGGAAGGCTCGTTAATTTTAATCATATTACATAAGGTCGTATTTTCATTTTCTAGTTCTTCTATTCTCATGGCCAGAGAGAGATTCTCTTTTTCTTTCTTTGCAATTTTTTGCTTTAGTGGGGTTAATATTTGCATTTCATCAGTCTCGAGTGACCCCACACCTGGGCAAGAGCTATTTATTGGGTCGTTTGGTATTAATTTTGATTCAAGGCTGTTGTATTGTCGTTCTTTATCTGCTAGTAGCTGTTTTAATAACTTATTTTCATTATGCACATCAGAGTACTGTTGTAATTCTTGTTTTAACGTACTTACTTACTTACTTACTCCTTTGGCGCAGCGACCCAAAGTGTGTCTTGGCCTCCAACACGACTGCTCGCCACTGATCCCGGTCTTGTGCCGTGTCTCGCCAGTTCTCAACCCGGAGCTCGCGCAGATCAGCGTCCACCACATCCGCCCATCGACGTACGACGACGACGACGACGTTTTAACGTACGTATTACTTTATCACTTTCGCTTATTTTATTTAAGCATAATTGGTGGTCATGTGAACCCTCTTCGTCACTGCTCATAACCTGTGCTAATTCAGCGTTTTTCCTGGGCCTCACTATGTGGGTCATAATGTTTACTCTGTATCCTAATCACGTTCTTTTGCGTGCCCGTTGCCTTCGGTACTAGAAATGAGAATACTACTTAATGGACATTGCAGAATACAACATCTATCCATATATCGAACTCACTGTAGGTACCTACATGTTATTATTTTTTAATGACGAAAGCTACTTACAATATTGTAGTAAGGATATTTTGCGGAAAAATCTGTAAGGAATAAAATAAGAAACAAGCTAAAAATATATTATTTTTAAGCAACAATAGAAATATATCCACTCTTAGAAATTTACTGTCTACATTACCTAAGTAGGTATGTACATTAAACAAGACAAACGTCCTAGTGATTGACAGCCAAACAGCGAATAGTTGACAGCATGTTTGTCAGCTGTTGGAATTAAGATGAGGATGGCAACTATTAGGAGTGTCTAAGCACTTAGCACTTGGAAATCAACGTGAACGCCATTGAACGAATGCACGAATGTGGGTTAACAAAATCTGGCTGGTCACCGGCCGTTTGGTCATGCAAAACAAAAAATACAATGAGATAAACGCTTAGATTAATTACAATGTTCAACCAATAGCTGCATTCAATTTAAGAGTTTGATGTCTGAATTGATATCATTCTCATTCTTCACTTGAGCGACTCTATTATTTAATCCAAACGTTGGGCCTGATTCGGATTTTGAAATAGACATCTATTATCTTTTAGACATCACCAAGATATGATAACGATATGTTTAAGATCTAACCTGTCAAATTTGACATTTGCGCGATTCTGGGGATACTCTTGAACGATTTCCACAGGATTATGACTTAGAGATCCAATTCACATCTAATAGATATCTTACTCTATCTAATGTAAAAGTGACATTGGTTGCCCGAATTGCGCTGCAAAAGAGAACTAGTTGATATCTAAACTATAACGTATCTAGAATGGATCTAGTACGTGTCGTCTCTTGTGAATATCTTGAAGTTCGAATACGGCAGGTTATCTAACAGAATAACAATGATGTTATACCTACTCCTTTTAAAAACTATAATTTTGCAAATTGCTTCGATCTTTTGACACAGTATCATCCGAGTTGCGCAAGAGTAGATCCGTGTCAGAGATCGAGTAACATACAGTGGCGCCTACCAGTTTGTATTATGTTATGACATGGTTCGAATGTCCTCGTTATACTTTTTTCCTTGTAAATCTCAGGCTTGTAATCACGATGTATCGCACGAATATTTACTTACAACCTTTACAATCCGGCCGCGTAGCCAACCTGCCTATCGCTAACGCTCCGTAGCGATCGAAACGCAGCTGTCACTGTCGCACTTATAAGGAAGAGTGATAAAAAGACACAAAGCGTTTCGTTGTCGAAGCGATAGCGATTGTTACCTTGGCTAGGCCTGCCGCACCGCAAAACTTTAAGCTCTAACTTGGAAACAAATTCGGCTTGTTATAATACTAGTCCGGGACTTCACTCACCTCTTCGTCGGGTCAAATTGGTGGAGTATCGTCTGTAAGCAAGGAAGTTTTAAGTGAGGGCAAAGACGCCGTCTTAACGATGAGGTTTTAACCGAATTTAACGACTTATGGTCAAAACACTTTTAAGTTCGACACTTTTCAAAGTAAGTAGGTAATTTAAAATAAACCTAACGAGGTAAGAATGTAACATGGCAAACCTGCATGTACAGTCACCGCGCACACTGGCCGGTTGTAAATAAAAAAGCTAAGGGTCTCGCCCGTCTTTTGTTTTTTATTCATAAATTTTTCCTTTGGAAATGTTGTTGGATATAGCAATTCTGTAATTATTATTTTAATGCGACTGTATGTTTATAATTAGCATACCCCGGCCGGCGAGAGCAAAAATGCGTTGACAGCTTAATAGTGCGAGGACACACACTTTGGTCGATGTCGATAAAAACAACACGATGTACTGGACCACCGTTATGATATGCAGAAGTATTAATTTAATTATTGTTGTAAACAAAATTAAAACCAAGTGTTTGTATTTATTCAGTATTTTATGTAATTTTCGTAATATACAATTAGCATTTTTTCTAAATTTTCTGATTTTAAACTCCTTCGCCTTGCCGATAAGATCCATTTCATCCAACTAAAGGACCGTTCTAAATCTACTGTAGTAATCGGAGCAAAACGAAATAATTCATAGTGATTATGAATTTGTTCTGTATTAGGTAGTTCCACTTCTCTGCCAGATATCAATTTATTTAAATTGTTTAAAGTTAAAATGCCAACGGTCTTCTTCAACACATTCTGATACTTATTGTGAATAACTTTATAATAATAATAATTTTATGTTGATAGAAAATTGTTTTAGGGTTATTCTTAGAAACGCGTGGAGGTTTATATCAAGTTGAAATAAATAACAAATACGAATGGCTCAGTTTAAAAAAAAATTGTGCTTAATTAAAAGTCGACTATTCTATCGACATCCATATGTCGATAGAATAGTCGATATTTAATTAAGCACTAGGAGCAGACGCATTTTTGCTCTCGCCGGCCGGGGTATGAATTAATTAGTGATAAAGTTTAATACCAGGGCTGCCACTAATGCAGGTAAAGTTTGTATAATTGTATATATAGCATTAAGTTTAGGTTTATGTTGAAATTAAACCTAATCCAAGTCTTATTTGTACGTAATGCACGTCACTGGTTCTTGTAACGGAATAAGGCTTGGGTTAGGTTTCGACTACAAGTCTAAGAACGTAGGTACGATTGTTCCAGCCCTTTCTTCTACCTTTAAATTGAAGAGCTACTTATTACTGTTGCTGCTTATTATTTGGACGTTTGCTGCTGAAGCTTTTCTCTACCCACGGACCTCGCTGAGCCTGCGTTGCCAAAGCTGACTCCCGCAACCGCGGCCTCATAAAGTTGATCGTACGGTTCGACAAAGAATGGGATGCAAGAACGCTAAGGCCAGTGACGATATTTTATTGGTTTAGATTCAAGTACTGACAGAAATTAGTTTATTTTATTGTACATATTTTCATATTATATTGTTTACTGTAAAGAACTTGGTTTTCTTTTACCGCTCTAGCTAGCCGGTCACAAGAATTAAAGTAGTAAAAGTCACCTGTTCAAAATTTGACAGTTACATTCTTACCTTACATAACTTGCTTCCTAAAGTTTAATTAATTACTAATTAAATATACTATAACTTAAAACTGTCGTAATGTGGCATAAATGGTAAAATATAACCTGATAATGATTGGAAATATTATTAACTACGTAATAATTAATCACTAAATACCAGTGTAACTAAATTATTTGCAATATTATTTACTACTACTGCAGGTAATAAAAAGTTACTCTATGTTGTAAAATCTACGTTGGTGATTCACTTTGGAATGAATACCACTTGTAACAAATACACTGATTTTTATATATTTTTTTTTAACTATACTATATTTTTAACAAATACGTATGCACTTCACACTCAATATATATCCCAATTTATATACACAAAACGTTACTTCTTTTAAATATGATACTGTACACAAACTATAGAACACACATAGAATGCACAGTAAGGTACACATATATTTTTATAACTTGCACTCCTCGCTCCGTTACGTCACATATTTTATTAACTTTAGGTTCTTTATTATTTTATTAGGGTCCGACTGAAAATCAGCGTTGCAGTTAATTTTACTGCAACATCATGCTGAGTCGAGCCCCTTTTTAACATCACGCTGTTTTGTTTATATGTTAACATAAATTGAATTTTGTTTTAGAAGTTTTTAAGATTTTATGTTCAAATGTACCATTCATGTGATGTTTGTGATGTTAAATAAAGTTTTTCTATGTCTATGTATATGTCTATGTCTATGATTTAAACTTTCACGATTATTTAACATTATGAAACTACACAACGGGACTTAATCGCGTATTTTTTTTTGTATCTTAAAACTTAAATACGCGATTAAGTCCCGTTGTGTAACAAATACGTCTGTGTTTTTTCCTAAATATTCTACCTGTGACTAACACCACTGTAGCATCAACACAAGAAGACATGTTTATGTCGTACACTTTCTGTTTCGTTAACTGAACGACGTCTAACAATAGCGGGGTTACTTAACAAGCTTTTTCTCGTGAGAAAGGGAGCAAAGTATAGTAATTCTCATGTTTTATTACGAACTCTAAAGGTTAACTTTGTTGAGATCTTAGTGTGGCGTTATGATGATTAATAAGGCGTAATTAAATACAAGATTAGCCGCATTACGCGTTTGATTGTTACTCAATTATTATAATAGAGGCTGAACAGGTTTAGGTGACGTTTGATTAATACATGCAGGTTATATTATATCCACAATCTACATACTTACCCAAAGTGAAGAAAGAAATTAATAACATATAATATTGATGACTTTATGAGATTGTATTTATGTGATTAAAATTAACTTGTAGCACGTTTATCTTAGGTGTTAACTTTAGGCACGTTAGCTAGTAGTGCCTTTGTCACAAGGCCTACCGTTAGCGCATACATTTCTCAACAGACATGACCGGGAACTTCCTCAACTGTACTAACAGCAACATTCTTAGGCCCATTTGCACCATTCCACCAACCCGGGTTTAACCGGTTAAACCTGGAGTTACCATGGTTACCAGTACAATTTGACATTAAGTTAATGGTTTAACCGCTTAACCACGGGTTAGTAGAATGGTGCAAGTGGCCCTTAGAGATCTACTAGTAGACCTTATGACGCTGAACTAAAGTACCACACCATTGTAAACCCTAAATTGGCATGTAAAAAGGTGATTAGGCAAGCGACCTCCGCGGTCCTCAAAGGTGGATGTTTCTCAATACATGTCAACCGCAAGGCGATGGTATTGCACGGCGGTAATGATTATATTATAGACTCATTATAGTCGTTAGATCGCGCGACCACGCGTGTCGGTCTTACGATGCCTTCCTTCATTGTAAACAAATGCTTTACAATTACAAATGCACTTTGTTTGATGTGCTTGGTTGCGCTTAGTTTTGGAGTCCCGAATTCATTTTTTTGACAGTTTTTTTCCCGAATATTCTTTTAAAACTTCTGTTAGTTTGTTAGCCCCATATTATACAATTTTACAAGCCACAATCACCTAGTTAACGTATGTTTTATCTATTTCTTACACACACGTAAATCAAAATGACAGATTAGTACAAACAATTATGTATGGCAGCGGCTTTTAACTCTTAACTATGTTACAGTGGTAGGATGGCCAATCATGCGGAAAACTAACCACATTTCCCACTTAATTATTATTCAAAAATTCTGAATGTCAAGACCAATTTGACTAGGTACCTACAACATTACATAAGTGAGGCATAACATTCATAACGCGTCCACACTGTGCCAACCCGATCAGTGAAAGCGCATTGACTCATTCAGTATACAAACCACTAGTTGTTGACCCTCGTGATTCATAATGAAATGGGTAAATAATGGATCAGATCGTGTTTGCTAATAGTAATGATTTGTGAGAAAAACCCGAGCGTTGCGTAGCGGCATGATTAAATTTGGTTAGGCTATGGCGGAAGGTGTGCTAAGCGAATCTAGGTGCAATCGATTCTAAAGTATACTATGAATTGCTATGAATGTAGTGGGATTACGCATCTAAAATGTTATATTAAATATGAATAGGTATCTGTTTGATATTTCTAGACTTTTACATATAACATAAAAATGAAACAAGACCCTGTCCATTTAAATAAATAAATAAATAAATAAATAAATAAATATTTTAGGACATTCTTACACAGATTGACTAAGTCCCACAGTAAGCTCAAGAAGGCTTGTGTTGTGGGTACTCAGACAACGATATATATAATATACAAATACATACTTAAATACATAGAAAACACCCATGACTCAGGAACAAATATCTGTATCATCATACAAATAAATGCCCTTACTGGGATTCGAACCCAGGACCATCGGCTTCGCAGGCAGGGTCACTACCCACTAGGCCAGTCCGGTCGCCATTTAAAACCCAATTGGTGACATGACAGGGAAGCGTATTTTGCTATAAATGTATGTATATAAGGGTATTTTCTATTCGTATAGCACTTTCGTATAATATGATCGACGATCTAGGACATAATAAACGCACACATAGGTAGTAACTTTGTCCTGCGCATTACTTGGATGTCGGTGCCATGAAACATTTGTTTGATGATGGGCCCGATTCGGATTTTGAAATAGATATCTATTACACATCTTTTAGACATCACCAAGATACGATAACGATATATTTAAAATCTAACCTGTCAAATTTGACATTTGCGCGATTCTGGAGATACCTTTGAACGATTTCCACAGGATATGACTTAGAGATCCAATTCACATCTAATAGATATCTGGGCGTTTTCAGAAATAAATATTGAAAACCTGATTCTTTCACATGACGTTCTTGGGCTCATTCTACTCAGAATCGACAGCATTCTCCATCCCACCATTAAAAAAAGATGTCCCAAAATGTCCATTCCATTACGTCACGTTTTAGTATGAAAAAAATTTTCATTTGTAAGTGCGTGACGTAGTGGAATGTACAATTTTCATACAAATTTTTGGGACATTTTATTTTATCATCAGAATTGAATATTCTACTGATTCTGAGTTGAAAGAACGCAAAAACACCGGGATCTGCGAAAATCGGGCTTACGATATTTATTTCTGAAAACGCCCATCTTACTCTATCTAACGTAAAAGTGACATTGGTTGCCCGAATTGCGCTGCAAAAGAGAACTAGTTGATATCTAAACTATAACGTATCTAGAATGGATCTAGTACGTGTCGTCTCTTGTGAATATCTTGATGTTCGAATACGGCAGAATGTCAGTGAAGAGACGGCTTTCCGCTAAGCGCAGCAACACAGGCGTGACCTTAGTTCATGAGAACATTTTTTATGATCTATAAAAGATAATAAACAGGGCATTTATTGAGTTTTATCTATGTAACGAGTACCTACGGGTGTGGCGAATCATTTATGGCGTGTGACCACACCACGATAAAAGCTGTTTAATTTATTCAAGGCGAAGGTTTCACTTATGTATGCTTATGTTGAATGGTGGGTATACTTAACCTCAGTAAAATTACTAAATTTTGTTAAGGTAATAGGTAATAATTAATCATCATATTTATTCTAGGTTTTTTGACACAGCCGTCTTTAAAACCGATATAAAAATATGAGCATAAAATCAACAATTACATATTTGTATGTACCTACATACTTTGGAATTGCAAAATCATTTGAACATTATTTAAATGACGTGCTTATTTCCTCAGACGTAATTTTAGAAAATTACTAAAACGCTTGGTATTTGAGCTCCAGCAGTAGGTACCTACCTAAAGTCGGCATAATTTTCTTGAGAGCCTACTTGAGGTAGCATTGCGCAAAACCCTTGCATCAAGACATGATACATTCAGATTTTTAAAAATATGACATTTTTGTTTGATATTATGTTCTGGGATGCGCCTACAACAATCCACAGTGTGGATACGCATTTACGTGGATAGAATTTAATAACAGTAAAAGTGCCAACATAACCAGAACAGTGTAACGACTAGTTTCTTTACGCTCTGTTTATTAGATAATAGCTCACGCAGAATAAATTAAAACAAAGATGTATTTAAATATTAGTCGTTTGTTACATAATTAACGTATTCCTCCATTTGTCTTTTTCGTTGGGTCAGGGGCCAAATTCGACATGTACAATTGTCAGATTTCGCATCCACGTCAAATCAACAGTTGATTTTATTGCATACTGAGTGTTGATTCCATCAACGGTGGATAATATAATTTGGTACAACCAAAACTCAACGCTAAACTAAGGGTGGTTCGGTTTGGTTTGCTTGACACCCTAACTGTGGATTGTTAATGTCAAATTTTGACATTGTACGTATTCGAGAACTTATGATTTTTCCCACTTCAACGGGAGATCAACACGATACGTCAAACGTCGCTTGTCGAATAGGGGTCCAGGTCAGTGCACAATCTATTTCTAAAAATCCATTTTTTATTTGTGTCAGATTTCTGTATTTTGTTCTAAGCAGTATTTTATGATCTTTGTAAGAAACACAAGCGATGTCGAAAAAACCAGAGAAATTATTTTATCTCAAACCATAAACTAGGGAGGTATTTGTATCTTTAAAAATTCGATGAAACGTAATACCAAAGCAATTGGAAGCAATTACTCGCGTCTGTATTCATAAGCAACTTGTTTAGCTGGTTTCGGTACTGTTGTAAATGTAATGTAATGCTGCAATATGTATAGCGTTACATTACATTTTAAGAAGACATCTACCTACTAAAGAAATATAGTGGTGCAGAAACACTTAGGTACCGTTCGGCCATATCGGGTAGGATAGGATACCTATCAACTATTCATATCCGTGGATTATGTTTAAAGTACACACGCCCGTTATCTCAGCCGGTCAAGCTGCAAAAATCCATTTAATTGGTAGAATGGGACGGGTGAGCCTATTGCATGGCATTTTGCAGAGTCCCAAGGTTAAAACACCCAAAAAGTATTTTTTTTATATCATTACCAAAGAGAAATATTAAAACTGTACTATTCACAACAATTTTTTGAACCATTTGTTGCAGCATCAGAGAGCCAACGACAACGCAACCCCAACAAGCTACGCGTCAATCCCGGACCTCAGCAGCTACAGGACATATTCAACACCACCTCATGTATCCCTCCGCCTTATCGCTGTCCGCACGCTGGGATGCAGTTCTACCTGTACACCAGGTGAGTGAGATGAAAATGGAACTACAATGTTTGTAGTGGATCAAAATAATCCGAACCCAAACTGCTACAGCGAAAATTTAACACCCAACCGCTGCCTTTTCCCTGCGATGAAGTTCTGCCTCTTCACCAAGTGAGTGATTCGTCAGCCAGTGACAACTCAACCCCATCAATACCTCAACCTGGAATCGTAGCAGCACATAACGTAATTAACTTCATCTCCTACATCATGCCATTAAACCGCTGCGTGCATCCTGATGGGTTGCAATTTTATTGATCATGCAAAAAGCAGAAGAAGAAGATGATGATACACCATGAGCATGGATTACACACTACAGGGTTACAGGGTTACAACTACAACGCAACCTCAACAGCGCTTCAACCTGGGGTCGCAGATGGCAAATGAGCGTCGACTTCAGTTTTTTTAAGTTACCCAAATATGCTTAATATTCATGCAACAGCAGGTAGCTTTAGAAATAAATATTTTTAAATTCAAAAAAGTCTTTAGCGGCTCGCCAATGTCAAATGCTAATATGAGACCCTCGCATCCACCTTTACCTCAACCTCTGCACACAAGGTCGATTAACGTTTTGATTGCTTAAAAAAATATATGCATTGGCGAAGTCAATGGGAAATATAATAAATATTTAAAATTATGCATTTTTTGTTGTGTAACTTTGATTAATGAGCGTCATCGAGAATTCGAGATGTAGAAGCCTCCACGTGTAGTTGACTATTTTAATAGGTGTAATCGACAAGTAAATAATATTAATTGCTAATCTCCATACACAGATACTTTAGGAAGCATAAGGCCGATGTGATAGAGCAAGTGAGAAATATTCCAATGAAGGAAAGTTCGTTCTTAGTTACGACTGTAATTAGATGCCTAGTAAAATCTACCTAAAGTTATAAAAGTCATATAAATACATAATAAAAAAAACCTATTCCAACAATTAATTTGTCTTTCATCAGAGTATCTACATCTACAATTATTTGTCTACTGCATTAATTGCCATTTTACAGCTAGTTCTTCTCGTGCCGAATTTAAATAATAATCTTCCGGTTTTTTATCTCTTACGCTGCTCTTACGTAAATTATGTTTTATGTTTAAGTAGTATTTTATGTGCATATAAATTTGCTCATGCTATAGACGTTTCAAGGTTTCTGGATTTGTCGTTTTAGGTAGAGCGGCTTGTTTTGAGTAGGTATTTTGTCCCCATTCTATATGATGTGACAAAGAGGGTGAGACATATTACTTAAGAACCGATGGCCATTGGGGCAGAGTGTTTCTACATATCGTGAACAGGAGTAAAACGGCCCGATTCGAACTATAGGATTACGTCAAATATTACTACTAGAGACGATATGGATTAGATAGTAGATACGTCTGTGTCAAAGTGACGTTTCTTTAAAAAAAACGTTGCTTAAAATTCGAATTGGCCGTAAATCTAGCCGATGTCTGTGGACTGGAAAATCTATCTCTACTCAATCTCTTCACGCCTAAACTGCTAAATTGATTTAGAAGCTTGGTATGGAGGTAGTTTGAGGTCCCAGGTCCTAGGGCGGGAAGGACATAGGATGGTTCTTATCAGTTATCATCATCATCTTGATTCCAAGCAGACGACGCGGCAGAAGCTAGTTTTAAATATATATTAGAAGCTTTTAATATAAAATGCTTTATCCTCTCATTTCAGAACAACGCAAGCAAAGGGCGAGCTCCTCGACACATTGGACGACGACTCCCTCACGAAGTCTCGCTTCAACCCGAGCCACCCGACCAAGGTGGTCGTCCACGGCTTCGGCGGCGGCAGGAACCTCTCGCCCAGCACGGACATGCGCAAAGCTTACTTCACTAAGGGAGACTACAACATCATTATCGTGGATTATGGCAGTTTGGTCAAGGAGCCTTGTCTTGGCCAGGTTAGTTAGTTATAGATTTCGCTTACCTGATCTGGCCCCTGTTTCACCAACGTGACAGGTGCGACGAATTGTAAAATCACTGTCGCTGACGTCACAGGCATCCATGGGCTACGGTTACCGCTTACCCTCGGGCGGGCCGTATTCCTGTTTGCCACCATCATTGTATTATTAAAAAAAACTTTATGATATCGGAAAAAACAGATATTTCTCTTGCTAAGTTTATGACAATTGTCACAAGAAACACTACAATTGTCACGAAATTCCGACATATAACTCATTACCTGTCAAGAATTACCTACAATTCTTCTAAATCTTTGACAATTGTCAGAAACTTCGCAGGAGAAATATCTGTTTTTTCCGATATAATAAAGTTTTTTAAAATAATACAATGATGGTGGCAAACAGGAATACGGCCCGCCCGATGGTAAGTGGTAATCGTAGCCCATGGATGCCTGTGACGTCAGCAACAGTGATTTTACAATTCGTCGCACCTGTCACCGATGTGAAATTGGGGCCAGGTCTTCGCCAGGATTGGCGGTTTCATGGTGTAAGTCATCAGGCCCCAATTTCACATCGGTGACAGGTGCGACGAATTGTAAAATCACTGTTGCTGACGTCACAGGCATCCATGGGCTACGATTACCACTTACCATCGGGCGGGCCGTATTCCTGTTTGCCACCATCATTGTATTATTTTAAAAAACTTTATTATATCGGAAAAAACAGATATTTCTCCTGCGAAGTTTCTGACAATTGTCAAAGATTTAGAAGAATTGTAGGTAATTCTTGACAGGTAATGAGTTATATGTCGGAATTTCGTGACAATTGTAGTGTTTCTTGTGACAATTGTCATAAACTTAGCAAGAGAAATATCTGTTTTTTCCGATATCATAAAGTTTTTTTTAATAATACAATGATGGTGGCAAACAGGAATACAGCCCGCCCGAGGGTAAGCGGTAACCGTAGCCCATGGATGCCTGTGACGTCAGCGACAGTGATTTTACAATTCGTCGCACCTGTCACGTTGGTGAAACAGGGGCCTGGAAACTCGGGACAAAGCCACCCGTATTCGCTGCAGGTCCCCGCCCCAATAAATCAGTAATAGACACCTACAAGACACAACAAATATATATGTAGCTTCTATCCGACAAAGGGCAACCGGCTGCCCGTATTTCTACCGAGGACCGATTGACTCAAACAAATGATACAAATTAGAAAAATAAAAGTTAGTAAATAGCTTTATTAATTTCAGCTTCCTCTAGGCTCTAATAGCCAGTGATCGAAAAACAAAAAAGAGCACTGGCTTATCCCGAACCTAATCCAATTTTATTCATGTCATGACATCATGACTAACCCATTATCTAATTAGCTTATTGAATTGATTCTGTTGATAGCTCAACAAGCTAGTTACTTAACTAACATTGCTTAATCATCAATAATGCGGAAGAGTTAAAGCTTAGAATAGATTCGACTCATAGACTTAGAACTGAAAATGTCATGGCCATAGGCAAAATTAATCGACATTAGTGAAGCCTGACCAGTTACCTATATAACAGAGATATATATAACTCCGTATAAGATGAATAAAGTCTAAGAAAAAAACGTGCCTCGGAAATCAAGAAAAAGTAATTCTCGAATAGATGGCGCCATTACCTATCTTACCTATTCTCTTTGCTATATAATTAGGATCATTGTCAAGAGGGCGTTATTATTATAGAGTGACAGCTTTCAGTACAGTATGAAAAATTAGTTCCAGTGAAATTCCGCAACATGGCGCGTGATCATAAATATGTAATAATAAATATTTCTGGTGAGGCTTTGGATGAATATAATATGTGTAAAGAATGACAATTTTTTTACTTTGTTGCGTAGTTTGTTGGAGGTTGGTTTATAAATAATAAATTAAATTAATTATTAAAATATGAGATCGTAAATTAACATTTTATAAAATAATATCTGGGACATATAGAAACTCAAAAATGCGGGTTTTCCCAGAGATAATACCTACCTTGATTGATTTTTCGCCCCCGGAAACCACCATAAAGCAAATTTCATCAGAATCGTTAGAGCCACTTCCGAGATTCCCGAAATTTATAAATAAATAAATATAATACAAGAATTACTCGCTTAAAGGTAGACCTAAGATAACTTATTCACCTTGCTCTTTGACACGTGTACCTTGGAGGTATTTCATATATGTAGGTAATTATGTAATATATTATGTATGCAGGAAGCAGGACAAGTTTTGATGAATATATATTATGTCATTAAACTAAGGTTTATAAGTATTAAGTACTAGCTGTGCCCGCGGCTCCGCCCGCGTGGAATTCGGTCTGTGTCAGTAAGCGGCTAATTTCTAATCTCTCTCTCTCTCTCTCTCTCTCCCCTGGAGGCGGAACTTGAAGTAAAGTTGACAGATGGATATGCTAGAGAACTGTAGTCCAGATAAAATATTTTACAGTTAGGTACTACTAAATAAAACTACACTCCAAAATCAATAGTTTTTTTCGCCCTTATTAAAACTTTACACGTGATTTTAATGACAGAGTGTATATCGGACGATACAGTAAGGTATACGCGCGCGAGTGAAAGCGAAGCGGCCTGCCTGGCTAGAACGCCGCTCACCGAGGTCTTCTTCAGACTCCTGAGGAAGACCGCGTGCTGTTTGTAATCTAAATGCGTTGCGAGACTTGCGAATGATTCGATTTTTTTCGGGAAGGCATGGAAATGCGTATAAAATGCGAGTCCCAAATCGTTTGACTCCGCAAACTACCAGTGCCGGATCAAGATATTTTGATGCCCTAAGCATTTCTAGACCATGGTGCCCCCTCTCCCTACGGTCATCAAGGTTACATTGAATTTTTTTGGTAAATTGAGTGAAGTTCATTGCCGCATTACAGCTGGAAATAGAAATCAGTCACATCATTTTATCACGAAAATTGACAGTGCCGCAGTAGTAAAGTAACGTTGCAACAGAGTACCTAATGCTGCTGCAGTCGCCATATCTTAGAATGGAATGTAATTGAAAACGCGAGCGAAGCGAGCGCGAATATTTTTCGATATAAAAACGCAATTTGTTAGACAGTTGTACATTTTTACTTTTAGTATCAGTTACATAATTTTATTACGAAAATTGACAGTGCTGTAGCAGTAACGTAGCAACACAGTAATGCTGCTGCAGTCGCCACCCGAATGTCACCTTTGTCATATCTCAGGATTACTCAGGAAGTAATTGAAAACGCGAGCGAAGAGAGCGCGAAAATTTTTCGATATAAAAAAACGCAATTTGATAGGCAGTTGTACACTTTTACTTTTAGTATGGAATTCAGTCACATAATTTTATCACAAAAATTGACAGTGCCGCAGCAGTAACGTAGCAAAAGAGTAAAGCTTCTGCAGTCGCCACCCGAATGTCACCTTTGTCATATCTTAGAAAGCAATTGAATACGCGAGCGAAGCGAGCGCGAAAATTTATCGATATAAAAAACGCAATTTGATAGACAGTTTTACATTTTTACTTTTAGTATGGAAATCAAACACATCATTCGAAAATTGACAGTGCTGCAGCAGTAACGTTGCAACAGAATAATGCTGCTGCAGTCACCACTTGAATGTCACCTTTATCATATCTTAGAAAGTGGTTGAAAACGCGAGCGAAGCGAGCGCGAAAATGATCCGATAAAAAAAACGCAATTTGATAGACAGTTGTACATTTTTAGTATGGAAATCAGTCACATCATTTTATCACGAAAATTGACAGTGCTGCAGCAGTAACGTTGCAACAGAGTAATGCTGCTGCAGTCACCACTTGAAAGTCACCTTTATCATATCTTAGAAAGTGGTTGAAAACGCGAGCGAAGCGAGCGCGAAAATTTTTCGATAAAAAAAACGCAATTTGATAGACAGTTGTACATTTTTACTTTTAGTATGGAAATCAGTTACATAATTTTATCACGAAAATTGACAGTGCTGCAGCAGTAACGTTGCAACAGAGTAATGCTGCTGCAGTCGCCACCTGAATGTTACCTTTATCAGACCTTATAAAGTTATTAAAACGCAAGCGAAGCGAGCGCGAAAATTTTTCGATATACAAAACACAATTTAGACAGTTGTACATTTTTACTTTTAGTCCCAACCAGGCGCGAATCCAGGATTTCATACAGAGAAGGGATGGGACAGTTTTTTATCAGCCTAGCTTCGCATAGAGCTCGATATTTAAGGGTCTCAGCGAGGTTGTTTGATGCAAGAGAGGTGAAAAGATGCAAGAAATCAGAGCTTGGAATTGACCAAGTGAATTGAATTGGCAAAGTGTTAGCAAGGCAGAAGGCCCAGCTGCGAAAGAGGAAAGCTTGGATTTGGATCCACGCCCAAGTGTAATTAAAGTAGAAGATCAACTTTGCCGTAAGGTAGAAGGCCTCGCATAAGACCTAACGCCGAACTGCAAAAGAGTGGCTTGAAATCGAATCTGTGCATGTAATCACATCTCTTCTACTGCTCGCTCTTTGGCTTCACTCGAAAGCGCTACTTGATAAGCCCCCTCCAGACTATGCGCGTGAATCGCGGGCGAAGCCGCGAACGCGAGTGTGGAGTCGATTTCGCTGTCTGCGAAAATCGACGCCACGTGTGGAGGAGGCTTTAGGATGCTTTTAGTTTTCGGCTTTCATGGGGTCCCTTATAATACTTTGACAGTTAGGTCTCAGGATCGCGGCTAAGGAGCAACTCGGCTTGGCCGACAAATCTGGCGCGCAAAAGAGCAGAATTTGCTATAAAATCGGTACCCTATGTCGAAAAAATCGGCTGGCCGCAAGCCCGAAAGCAAGATTGTGTTCCATGACTTTGAGGGCCTCAGCGTAAGGTCAAATCGAAAGCCTACGTTGGAGATGTTCTTACGTACCCTCACTCTCTTACTTGATCCCTACGACCCTTCGTTATTAGATGGGTAGGTAGAAGGGTAGGTTCATGTATAAAAGTTTCATGTAGGTACCTACTCCACGACGACTGCAATGTTGATGGAACCTGCGCGTTTTTTTGCCTACGGTTTTGGTACTCCCTAGACGTGGTGCAAGTGCTTATTTTGCTTAAAATGCAAATGACAGGTCAATGCTTTTTTTTTTTCAAAGTACTCACCTTCGTGGCCATTATTGAGTGCGAGGCGATACCTCCGTATGAATATGGATTTGATATGGGTGCGATATAATTAAGATTAGGTATATTTCATGATGGAGAAAATTTACAATTTTAAATAATTATGCAATTATACGCGTGTATATATGTGTGTTATTTTACCACTACGTAACTATGTACTTAAACTCATTTTTAGTTTTCTTGATTACTTAATGTTCACTCTGTTCCCCAAAAGATGGCACTGTGCAATGAGGGGCAATTAATTTACTGTCGTTTAAATTTGTTGTATTATTAATTTATTAAATCAACATAATTATTAAATTATTTTTGTTGATATCCGTAACCTCTCTTCTAAACTTAGAGTTAAATTTAGCAAAATCTTTCCTCGGTGGCTTATTCATGTCACAACGTATTGAATGCAGCGCCATCTGTTAGTTTACCAGGGTACTCAATAGTGGTAGCACATATTTGAAAAAAGATTGCCCCTCCTTCCTAAGTAGCGCCATAAGATTCAGGGGCAAACTTAAGCCAATCGAGTGTTGTGGCTAGCCCCCCTTTTAGGGGTTGAATTTTTATAGCCTAAAACCTGGCCCGGGATTTTCTCGACAGATTGGTAAAGTTTTCATCAAAATCCGTTCAGCCGTTTTCACGTGATGCGCGTTCAAATAAACAGACAAACAGATAAACAGATAAACAGACAAAAATTCTAAAAACTTTTGGAACGTGTTCTGTTATCGATTCTAAGTATCCCCAGCCAACTTTTTTTCAAATATCTTCCATGTACAGACTTTCGACCGTCTTCAGCTTTATTATATGTATAGATGAGAAGGTTATTGCGAAACAATATAATGTTTATTTAAATTCAAGGGGTTATTCGTCGACCGCCATATTGGTAACATCGCCTCGTGATTCATTTCTTTGTTTTTGCTCATTAATGTTGTTTAAAGTGTAATATTGATAGCGTATTATGCAGTAAATTAATGTGGAAGTGTGCAGATAATGAAAAATTAATCATGAAACGCGTTTAACCACCATTCTGGCGTCAACGCCGGGTAGCCCACGAGGGTCCTTGTAAAGTCCAGCTATCACCTTACAAGAGCTCATAACCCTAATACCGAACAACGTCGTGCTCTACGAGCATTTGGTATTTCTACCTCTAACCGTGGCTGGCTAGAGCCCTAGAGGCCATAATTTGATAGTTTTATACCGTACACTGGCTAAAGTTTATTTATTACAAATAATATTAATTCGATCCCACGTGGGATCCACTTTGACGTTGGCGAAATCATCGACAGTATCGATGGAGCCATATTACCCAAAGATTGATTGATTGATTGATTTAAATTCAAACTAGATGGGTACAAGAAGCTAAGTTTTGAACAATTTTAGGTTACGGGTTGCGGTACATATAATTTATAATTTTAATTTTAAAATAGGCACGTAAGTATGCAAACAATAGCAATTAAATACATCAATACCTAACTTTTTTGCGATGATCTGCCCGACCTGTCTGAAGACTTCTTCCACTCGTAAGAAAACATTCATTCATTCTAAAAATATGTTCCCTCTTGAATTTTTCCAGAGTAGGTAATGTATTTCGACACTTATAAATCCATACTAATTATAATATTATAAATGCGAAAGTGTGTCTGTCTGTCTGTCTGTCTGTTACCTCTTCACGCTTAAACCGCTGAACCGAATTTGATGAAATTTGGTATAGAGATAATTTGAGTCCCGGGAAAGGAAAAAGGGAAGGGGTTTGGGTCCGGGGAAGGGTAGTTTTTATTCCAGACATCCCTCTTTAAGGGGGTGAAAAAGGGGGTGGAAGTTTGTATGGGGAATCAATAACCGCCGAACCGATTCGGTTGAGGTATACAGATAGTTTAAGTCCCGAGGAAGGATATAGAATATTCTAGAACATTCGAAAGTATTCTGGAATGATCCACAATGATCTAGAATGTTCTCAAATATTCGACAACATTCCAGAATGTTCTGAAATGCTGTGGAATGCTCTCGAATACTCTCGGATGGTCTGGACTGTTCTAGAACCCCCGAAACTCCCGAAGCTCGACCCCCCCCCCCCCCCCACCGAGACCCGAAACGGCTTCGAATGTTCCAATTATGGTACCCAAATTACTAATTTCACGCAGACGAAGTCGCGGGCAAAAGCTAGTCTTATAATAAATGTATCATTTTAGATCGAATGGGCTCCCCGCTTCGCCGGCATGTGCATAGCGCAAATGCTGGAATACTTACGGAAGCACCCGACGAAGGGTTTCCCACCGGAACAAGTACACACCATCGGTTATAGCGTGGGGGCCCACATTTTGGGACTGGTTGCCAACTTTCTGCCTAAAGGAAAACTTGGTCGCATCACAGGTAAGCTTGGCTAATGGAGCTAACGTCATTAGAAGATGAGAATAACATCAGGTATACAACGTAGTAATTCACGTTTATGGGCGGTCGCGAATCACCTGCCTAAAGGAAAACTTGGACGCATCACATCAGGTAAGCGGCTTGTATTAAGTTACTAGTGCGACATGTTTCGGAGAGCCTAGGTTTCCTTTCTCAAGCTCTAACAGTGCGAACAGCGTTCACGACGGCCGAGTATCTTAATACAAAGTGAGTCTAAACCGTAAAATTATTCAACGGTAAGTACCTTATTGGATTGGAACATCCGGTACAGTTTGAGCGCTCATTTTGGTTGCAAATTTCCGGACAAAAGAAAATCTTGATCACATCACAGGTGACACAGGTACCTACCCTTACTTGTGACGGCTTCATTACTCATTTAGGTACCTATCTAATGGAGACAATTTCATATTGGTACCGTTGACTGTACAGCACCAATATAATTAAAGAACCGACGATAATTAACCGACTTCAATTATGTCTAGAAGTGGGTTTTATTGTATTGAACCATTTGCAAATAAATGTAACGGTTTATACAATTTTGAAGACGAATTAGAAGAGATGACTCAGTTTTGATAAGCTCAACCCATTTCATTACATCTTTAAGGTTGACTTTGGCCTGGCATTATATTTGCATGATAAATGGACATCAGAATTTTTGCCATCCGTTAATTAGCACAATCTAAATAGAGTATTAGCCTTTATGGACTGATCGACCTCCAAACACCTTGATTACCTACAAACGTACCGAATGTCATAATTCACCTTGGCCATATGCAAAATATAATATATACCTAGTTACCTTTTAGATACAATGACCGGATGATAGTCAAAAATAAGTGATGCATTGTTTGATAGGTACCTGAGTAAAGTAGGTAGGTACCTACCTATTGTAAAGAAAAACTGCTTAGACACTTAGAATTAAGATAATATGATTTCCCCTCTGCTAGAGACCATTTAAGCTCTGTAGCCTCTGAACCGACTTTAAAGAGGCTAAGTTTGGAAGTGTTTGAAAATAAATCTTAGTTTCATAGTAATTTGTCGTTTCATGGCGATTTTTCCACACGACACGTTGTCACTGCAAAGTACCTAGTGTGCAAAGTCCAAAAATTTTTTTTTTCCAGGTTTAGACCCAACCATCTTATTCTACATGGGGAACAACCGTTCTCGAGACCTGGACCATACGGACGCCCTATTTGTGGACATTCTACACACGGGAGCCGGTATACTTGGCCAATGGGGTCCCAATGGCCACGCCGACTTTTACGTCAATGGCGGCTCGAGCCAGCCCGGGTGCGCGCATGACACAATCTTCCGTAAGTAACAAACACAACTTAAAAAATCATAAATAAAAAAAACAGTCAAAACCAATATATAAAGATCAATAAAAAACTGCAGTGCATTACTAGTGCTTAGAGCGTCATCTTTTATCAAAATGTTACACTAACAAGCCTTACCTAAGTGAATAATGTGAAAGTACGGTAAAGCGAGTTTTGCTCTGTATTTGATAGAGGGCGCTGTAATCTCAATTATTTTAGCGCCATCTAACATTACACTGGGAGTTCAGTAAGTTTGGTGAGTCTTTGTGGAACTTGCAGATAGGTGGCGGGCGTAGCTAAATGGGATACACATGGCATGGGTTCCGAGCATGGGTTACTTACTAGCCGTTTGATAGAGAATTTTGATTATTTGTTTATTTTTATTTTTTCAATACTCCTGGTAACTATATTTATTTATTTAAAAATTTTAACCAGGCAACAATACAAATACCTTACTTCGTTTGTGTAAGTATCAAAGGTATGATGGAGGATATTTTAAAAAGATAATGTAATTTGATTGTACTAATATACAAATGTTCAGTTCAAGTATTTGCGAGGCAATCAAAAATATAGGTACTTACTGGAAATGTTTGTTAAATTTATTTTCCACTTTCCAGAAACGCTCTCATGCGACCACACAAAGGTGACGCCGTACTTCATCGAGTCTATTAACTCTCGGGCAGGCTTCTGGGCCGGACCCTGCCCTAGTTTATTCTCCTACCTCATTGGCTGGTGTGAGCCTAAGGACACAGAGTATGTGCTCATGGGGGAGCATCTCACTCACAAGTAAGTATTTATCTTATTAGTCGTTAAGTAGACTTAAGTAGATCAAGTCTCGCACAGGCTTCTGGGCCGGACCGTGCCCTAGTTTATTCTCCTACCAAATTGGATGGTGTGAGCCTGAGCTAACAGAGTATGGGCTCAAGTAAGGATTATTTTTCTTGTATTTGTTAAGTAGATCAAGTCTCGCACAGGTTTCTAGGCCGAACCCCGAACCGTGCCTTCTCCTACCTCCTAGCTCATTGACTGGTGTGAGTTAAAATATCTTAACTGGAAATTATTTTGCAAGTTGTATGTCCAAAACCTACAAAATATATATGTAAACTGACTCGTGATCATTCTTCTTCATACAATAATCATATATACCTACCTATGTTCTATTTTTTACAGAGCACGCGGCGTGTACTATGTGACGACAAACGCGAAGCCCCCTTACGCACGCGGCTTCCCCGGCAAATCGCGTCGACTGCGTTCCGCACCGCCCTATCCTTACAGCTCTAATAGCTGAGGTTCTGCTAACTCAACTATCTGCAAACCAAACTAATGTTCGGGGTCGTAGGACTTCTCATTCACACTCGCGCGGTTTTAGGTAGAGCGACAGTTAAGTATAGTGATGACCCTAAGTTTGGTTAGCGGCTACTATAGCAGGCTTTTGTTATACCAACCTGACAGTAGGGTACAAAACATAAAGATAGTATATCTTTCTTAGACACATTTGGTTCTCACGGAAAATGGAATTGCAAACAGCGTCCAAAAATGTTTGCATAATGCTACAATAACGCTAACGCAGCGTTTAAGAGTCAAGCGGTACATTTAAACGCGGAACAGTCGGAACACCTTAAATATCCAACTCATGACACCACTCTAAATGGGCCCACTGATTAACAGTCCGCCGGACGGTATCGGCCTGTCAGTTAGAACAAAATTTTGACAGTTCCGAACAACTGACAGGCCGATACCGTCCGGCGGACTGTTAATCAGTGGGCCCTTTTTATTGTGGTGTGTGTGGTGTGGTCTTAGTTAATAAAAATTCACCATATGTTTTGACTTTTAACTTCAGTACAAGATAATATTTATCACTAGGCATCATTGTTATTTGTTGCCTTAAGAATTTTCGGTGAATTGAGTGTCAAGTGACAATTGTCAGGTTCGTATAATAGGGGTAACAACAACGGTGGAGCAACTACTCTTATTACTCGCATCCAATACATTTTACATCAGTTTATAAATAAATAAATAAGCTGACTTTAATTTTACTCTGTTTTAAACAATTTATCGAATATTGCAATCTGAAGACAACTAATTCAATCGATCAACCAAATAACGCAATGTGAAGAAAATCGCATGCAAGTTTTTGATCTGTCTAAATGGAGTTTTATAAGAGTTACAGGCAATTTAAAGATTATTCTGATTAATTAACATTTAAAAAAATTTACTGTATTTAAATTCCATTAATGGTTGCTACACCGTGTTTTCGTTCTGGTTACCATCATTCATAGTTTTAGTTCTTAGTTAGGCATGTGTTTTCTTGTCAATTGAATAGTTCACCAATATAATTTATTAATAGGTCATAGGTGTTTGTGATATTTGCCACTCTTGATAGGTTTACAGACTTTTATCGGTTTTCGGTATGCTTAGTTGACTTATGTTAAGTGTAATACAACTATTTCGTTTTTTTTATTAATTTTGGAGTTGATCGCAGACCTAGCGCCTTAGATACCTAGGTATGTTGCAATAGTTTTACTACGAACTAAGTTGATCGTGATTGATTATTCCAATAGGTGTATTCCCATTTGTCCCCGCCGGTCACAGGTGGGAAAAGGTGAATTCATATAAATAATCCATATCTGTCCCCACCACGGTGGCACTCACGTGAGATGGGGATAAATAGGAATACATCTTCCAATAATATATGGGTACATAATTTTATTCATGTCTATATTATCTATTGGAATTTGTGATTCTCGTAGTTAGAATTATTATAGATAATATGTAGGTATAATTTAATGTGGTTATTATGATTGTATATGTAACAATTATAGTTGGATTTGTATTGTTTTTGTATGTATTTTTTTATTTTGCTTATTTATCCATATATTTATAAATCCCTAAACTAAGACAAATAAATTAAATGAATAGGTGATTATAATTTTTGATTTTTGCATTGTTAGTAAACTTTGTAAAAAACGTGTTGTGTTTTTGTTTTATTTAGGCACCGGGAATGAAATAAAGAACAAAATTTTCATACATTTATTATAAGGGAAGATAATGTCACCATTTAAATTAAACAAAATTTAGCTAAAACTCTATACAAGCACATGAAGTAAAGACAAAAAAGAAGTTTTAATATATTATACAGTAGATAACAAGTCGAAGCCGAGTATAACACTGAGAAAAAAGACAACATATAAATGCACTATAAAGTTCGATTTAAAATACATTATTAATCTATGACAAATTATCTAACTACTTGATTAATGATGATTGATTAAACTACTTTATCGTTTGCAACATCAATATCAAAAACAGGAAATATAAGGTATATTTGAATCATCGATATTTTGATTTCTTATTGAACTAAGAAGGTAAATGTTTCACTTGCATCAGCCAAATTAAGAAACATTTTTCGTGAATATATCGGTTAGCTCAAGAAAATTTCTGCTGAAGACGGTTTTAGATTTCTAGTGAGTAAAAGGTTGTGTCATCAATGTAAAAAATAATAATGATACAAAACAAAACTGTGTAAGTATGAATAAAAATATGGGACGACTTAAAAATTAGGTCCGCTGTTAGTTAACCTTGGCTGATACATGCACTTCAATACTATCTCAGCCAAATAAGTGTACATATTAAACAACCATTAATATTGAACATGATTAAGTATGAAGTATCAACTTGCTTACATTGAATCGACCACAGTTTCTTTGAAATATGTACATCTACAATGTCAACTACTACTGGAGTCAGTTATGTAACGCTGCCATACATGACCCAAAAATTTTTTATTAAGCTATGAGCTTCACCAAATCTGATATTTGAGTAATTCTAAGCATTTCTAGCCTGAAGTGGGGGGGAGGGTGGGGTGCAAAGACGGCCGCCATCCGTCATCTTTAAAAAAAATCTACTCTGATCCTGGTGGGTACTAGGGCAAGTTTGGTATCATTTTTGTATAAACCAAAGACGTAGAATTCATTGCTGATATTTGTTTTTTCAATTTCATAGTAATTTTACAAGAAAAACGTAAAAAGGTGAAAAATTTGGTTGGAGGTTTTTGCTACGCGGAGCCGAAACTACAAAAGATATAAAGTTGAAATTTGCACACTAGATTACATTTATAAAGTGTACAAGAGATAAGAAGCGATTTTGAGAAATTCAACCCCTAAGGGGGTTAAAAAGGGGATGAAAGTTTGTATGGGGTTCAAGTTTTATATTAAGCTAGGAATTTGAAACTTCGTAAAACGATATATTATTAAAATACAAGAAAACTAATTTCAGCGTTTTTGAAAATTCATCCCCTAAGGTGGTGAAAAAGGAGTTGAAAGTTTGTATGGATTACAAAAAAATTTTCGAACGCGGGACTTGAATCTTTGTATTTGGGGATATTATTAAAAGACAGGAAAAATAATTTCAGCGTTTTGTAAAATTCATCCCCTAACAGGGTTAAAAAGGGGTTGAAAGTTTGAATCCATTACAAATCCGAGTAGACACACATTTCTTATTGGCTCCCAGGCTTGAAATGCTTAGAATTACTCAAGGAACATATGTGATGAAGCTCATAGCTTAATAAAAATTTTTTGGGTCAACTTTATAACTGCTTCCGCTATACTGTTTAACAAACTTTCAGGATCAGAAACCACAGTGAAAATATTTACAGTAAAGTTACTATAGTACCCGTAGTCTCCATCGAGGGCACATTATTTGACCGTGACCAATCACGTCACATTTCCCCGTCTTATCTCATTATTTGTAATTTCCTTCATCTTTAACTTTAATTTTCTAGTTTCCGGAAGTTACCATAGACACACTCTAAACGTTAGAACTTGCAAGCTTATATTTATCAAATCTCATACACCTAAAACCTTATTAAATAGGTACGTCAATCCACTTTTTTTATTTACAATCTTTGTCGTCCGCGCAACATTTTCAATATTAAATTCATTCAAAGAACTCGCGTTGTTTACCTTATATAGTTTACAAGATCTTATCCAAAAAAAGTCAGTAACACATAACAGAAATTCTGTTTCTTAGTTAATAATCAATCCAAAACTAGCTATAAGTTACGTAGTTTTGATTTACTGAACTGTAAAAATAATGGCATCTACTTTACTAACTTGATAGTGGACAGATGAGGCTGGCATTTGGCACTGACCTAATATTTTAGGCATTAGTTCCATGACCATAATTATGCGTCAATATCACATAGTTCGGCCAGAATTTCAAGCGAAATTGTCAGTGTCAGAAGTCGATTGTCAAGTTAGTGAAATAAGGCCTGTTTTGTACAATTCCTAATTACTAGTTACGATAGGCCAGATTGAAACTAAATGCCGACCACTGTCTTTAACCACAGTCAACTTAACTGAGCACACACTAATACGGTACGTTTATACGACTCGGTGACCTAATAATCTACTTCATTCTGTAAATACATTTTTTATAACTTTTGTTTTGGACAGTAAAATTTGTGACGAATAAATAAATAAAACTTTTCGGCTTCTGTTTCACCAAAAGCTACAACGACAATTCGCAATACGTGTTATGTAATTTATGTAAAAACACATAAATTACTAAATAACAGTAACGCCGAATTGTCAGTGTCAGTTGACAATTGTCAACATGGTGTAACAGCTGGAGATTCTTTTCTGCTTTTACTACCGCTGGTGTGTGTATGTAACAATCAACACGCAAGTTAATGTAGTTAATGACCGATAGAACTGTTTATAAGTATTATCTACAAACTGTATTAATCCATAAATGCATGGCTTTTTATTTTGTTTTTGACTGGATGTGGAACCAAGGTCAGGTCGAGTAAAACGACATAAGGTCACATAATATTTCGATATTATGATACATAAGACTTCGGCCTTCTTTAACCCCAACATTTAATTTGAGCCTGTGTAACAGAGCAAGAGTCAGAGGTCTCAGTAGAAATTACTTCAGTTACAGAAAGAGTTTAATTGGAAAAGAAAACGGCAGTTCTACAAACGATAGCCTATTGCATTACATTACAGTAGCTTGGTGAAATTGTTTCAAAATAATTAATTATTTATGACTTTTATTTTATGGCATTAATGGAAAATTGACACCATGCATTTAATGGTTGAATAAAAATTAACGCAACAGGATCAAATGAGACGTAAGCGACACAAATTATTTACAGCGGTTGTCAATATCAGGACTTTGAAAGCAAATCCTTAACATGAGTCTAATCAGTAATTGACAAATCAGTGCCTTTGTGCAATTAATACTTACTTCAAGGCTTATGTTAAATATTAATTTGACTTGCAACCATGCAGAGAAATTTACTTAATTAAATAAATGCCCAGTATTATTGTGGCAATCATTTTAATTTTTTTATATCAACCTGCACGGATATGATGGTCGTTTTTGTCTACGTGACAGCGTGATAAAACGGTATCCGTCACTTTCTATCCCGCGGTGTTAAAAAGTGACATTTATTTTATCACATGGATAAACGTGGATAAGGCCATCCATAATATGCCTGCTGCTGTTGGCCTCTCTTAGAATGGTACTGGTAGAATGGCCGCTCCTAAAATGGTACAAGTAAGAAATCTGTATTCATACAGTTTCATAACTTACATAGGAAAGTACATTACTATATTAAAAGATATTAGACCAAGTTTCTCTGCATGAAAACATTCAAAATTAATATAGTCTATTGTAATTACAGATAAATTATCTATGTTATAATTAGTTTTCTTATTCCTTTTTATCTAATTTTTTTATTATGTCTAAGAAACTAGCCATTCAACTTTCTATATCACCGCATTCGAACTATTTACACAACATTATAATTTGATTATCTACACACAACACAACACATCATTGTTGTGTGTACTAATAATCAAATTATAATTTTCGTTTTTCGCGGCAGGGCCTCTGCTTTGAAATATTTTACGAGTAGGTATAACGGTCACATGAAGTATAAATACAATACATATAACAATAGAATACTAAATCGCTAATATATACCTACATACACGAATATGTAGTTGAGCCGAATATTATGTATTTTCGTACAATTTACTTCAAAGTATTGCAATTTCTATATATGTTTTAAAATATTATTGTCTCTCCCCTTAACTACGAGATATCAAAATTAAATTAAATAAATATTCAAAAGTAATTTTATACATTTTAAAGAATTTTATCTTATGTTGCATAAATTTCATATTGTAACACTTATGATACATATTCCTTAATTTCTAATTATACAGGCTAATTGTCGTTCCCCAAGGGAACATTATTGTCAACACAGCCTTATAGAGTGAGATCACCCCTTTTAAGAATATAATTATTGTCGTATATTTAACTTACCTAGTAATGCATGTACAGTGATTTCAATAAATTAAAAATATTTAATAGATATTTAAATATGATTAAGGTTTGTTATACTAACATATATACGACCCGGAGGCGTATTCAGATTGTAAGAACAGGTTAAGAATCCGATCTGGATATCTTCAACCAGAAACATCGCTTTTAAAACGGACAGATCAAATTCATAACCTCATATTACAATCAGAATACGCCGCCGTTGTATTATCACAAAATTGGTTAATTAAGTCGTATAAGAAAAATAGTCGTACCTCACTAACATTTTAATTCTCTTATCAAAACTATGGGTAGATTCAACGAAACAATTAATAACGCGAATGGTTTAAAAATTAGGCAAAACAATCAATTCTCTTTAACACCGTATGAAACATGATAATACAAACCGTACGTCACTCGTCAAACTTAACTGAAAAAATATTAATTAGGTAAGTAGACTTCATTAGAAAGAAAAGTAACACGCACTGACAACTTTAGACGTCACCGTCGATGGCGTTCCGCAGACTAGTCAAGTATCAATAACTGATTTGATGATTACTGACTATGGATAAATTTAATTATGATTACAATGAGTGTTACGCTAACTTATCCTACTAAATAGTGCACGTCAAACAAGTGCTCGGGTGATCGGTAACCCTTTCCGCCATAGACATTGGACATCGTGAAAATTATCATTGATTTTTTTATACGTTATGATATGATTGAGTTTAGCCATTCCTAACAAAAATGACCATCTTAACCATTAGAATGTTAAATTAATACACCTTTAAGACATCAAATTAAAACTCGACCATAATCATTATATGTAATAATTATAGTTACTCAATTGCCAATTATTTTAATACTTATAAGCTTTGCTAAGCGTTTCAGTTCCGTAGATATTTCACCAAATTGACAATTGTTATATGACACCGACAATTCTCGGTAGGTTATTATATTAACATTTTCACTAGCTGGCCCAATAATGTACAGGGATTGTCAGTTTTAGATTGGTTAACTATTTAGTATTTCTTGTTCCCAAGATTACCTTACTCTGCTTATAGATCCAAAAACGTACCTACGTCAAATTGTCACTCTGGGGTGACAATTGTCAAGTTGGTGAAATAGGGGATCGCATGCTATTTTTATTTATACAACAATAAATTGCGACTCTTTTGAAAATTAAGTCTGGTCAAAGTAGGAAAATACTTCCTATTCACATTACCTATATTGCACATTTGCCTACCTGTAATAAAAGTAGTCACAACATAAGAACTAGAAATATGACACTTAAAATCTTTATGTCATTTGAATTATCATAATTGATATTTTCACATTTATATATTTTTCTAGCTCATATCAAATATACAAATTCTTTAAAATCCAAACGTTTTATCAAAGTTCCACAGTCTTTGAAAAGAACTGAGATACCTGTTAGTTTAAGAATGATCGTCAACATCACTTTAAACAATTGCATTATTGCTAAAATTATTAACTTTCTAGTCATGATACAAAATACTACACATTCAAGTAATATTTTAAAAGTTAGTAAAAATATTTTACAACACAGAAATTGACGGTGTAGAGATTCTTTAAAACAACCACTTGCTCTATATTATAATTTAAGTCATGAATCTAATGACATGAAAATAATAAATGATGTTAGTTACTACAATTTTATATCTCTTTGGAAAGTAAAAAAAAAACTCACAGATATGTTTAGACAAAGTTTCACTGAACTACTCGAATCAGCGCCTAGCAATCAGGTAAAGCACAGTTTTCCTGATTATCTAACATGCCTAGACCTATGATAATTCTCACCCATGTCCAACAAACCAACTAATAATATTAAGTACGACCTAACCTGGCTATAATGTACTCGTATATAAATAATAATTACTTATATTGTTTTTACCAAATGCGCATTTCTCTAAAACATTAAGACTTTACTAAGTTATGCATGCTATCTCCAACGGGTCTCTATTGTTTCCCAAATAGTTTTAAGTCATAATGTATTGTTTGTCCGAATTTTCGTTAGTCATAATTGGTTTTTCTCAGAAACGCGTAACTTTTCAGGATTGCCATAAAACAAACCTAACCTAACCTAACCTATTTATAGAATAACCTTAGGAAAATCCTGAAAAGTTAACGGTTTCAGTTTTATGACTAACGATAATATGACAAACAATACATTATGACTAAAAACTTTATGGGAAACAAAGGGACCCCATCTCCAACATCTCATTGTCTTAGCGTTAATATCTATCTTCCATTGAATAAAATTAGAGTAGAAGACCGTATAACATCGAAAATATATGTGGCCTGCATGATGGCAGTGGCCATTAGTTTGTTTAACTATATCTAACTACTAAAGTTATAGTCGCCTGGGTTAAAATAACGGCATCTATTCTTTCGTATATTTTGCACACATTTTCTAATCTTAACGTGCACCGCATAACAAGTGTTCTTACGCTAGTCTCTTATCCAACATCAGTCATGAATTATTGTCACAAACCTGCTTTTCCATATTGTCGTTGACGCATACCCTGTGAATGTAGGTTGCCGTGGAGCTATATTGTCAAGTAAGCCACAAAGTTTTGTTAGTTCAAACACCAATAGTGGGAATAGTTTGTTGATCAGCGAGATTGCATCGCTGCAGTCAGCTCCTCTAGATATGGGAGCTTTTTGACGTGAATAGTTCACTACGACTTGATTATAATATATGTAGACCTTTGAGTAGGTAAAGTGCAACGTGCGAGTCTACTAGTGAAGGTGAGACTGAAAATTGGTGCCGTGCTTTAAACCCAGAAACCATAAAGTGAAAATAAATATTTTAAAGCAATATTGTGTCATGCATTACACTAACTGTGTATTTACATCCAATAGGTGAGTAAGGATAATCATAAACTTTGGGTACTTTAGACTTATTCTAAGGTGTGCATATGTATTTACAAAAGTGCATGTTTATAATGAACTGGGTGGTATTTACAGGTGGATAATATGAGTATAATACTAACTACTTACGTGCATGTTGCCTGCAATGAGATCCGTGATTTGGGATTGTAAACAATCTACACCTATACCTAAAGTGTCAATATTAGTTATAAATAATGCTAATGTTGCACGAGATTCATGAGAATATTATTTCCGTAGAGTTATTAATTTTATTATTATCATCAATACTTTCATTTTTGCTTCTTAAAGATCTATTATCACATTATTGACTATGTGGTTGAATTACTGAAACTGAAGCACACACATCACATGCCTACTAACAAAATATAACTTATATTCATGAACGAATCTCTGATAGGTGGGCGTTTTCAGAAATAAATATCGAAAACCCGATTCTCACAGATCCCGGTGTTTTTGGGTTCTTTCAACTCAGAATCACTAGCATATTCAATTCTGATGATAAAATAAAATGTCCCAAAAATTTGTATGAAAATTGTATATTCCACTACGTCATGCACATATAAGTGAAAAATTTTTCATACTAAAACGTGACGTAATGGAATGGACATTTTGGGACATCTTTTTTTAATGGTGGGATGGAGAATGCTGTCGATTGTGAGTAGAATGAGCTCAAGAACGTCCAGATGTGAAATAATCAGGTTTTCAATATTAATTTCTAAAAACGCCCAGGTAGAGAAAACTCAATGGATTGTTGCACTTGACAAAGCTTAACTACAATAATAACAAAAAATAACAAAATGACACTCATTTTCAACTCCTTTGGTATACTTACTTTATATCTTTAACCTTATTTACCTTAGATTAAATACTTTCTTTAATCTTATTACATATAGATCTAGTTACTCTAGGAAGACGGGGAAATGTGTTTTAGATTGCAGACCCATAAAATATATTTATGAAAATTTGCTACATATATACAAATTCAAAGCATTGTGATAACAAAGTCCTTAACAGCACAGATACTACTGATATTATATACGTACATTGGATATTATAAGTACCTATATTATAACTAATATTTCAACTAATGATCCTTCTAAATGACTTATAATATATTACAAGCAATCACAAAGCTCAAAATGTAAAATGTATTAATGCGTTGTATTTTTTGTAACGTTTTTTAAACTCAATGAGAAATTTAATGCAATAATCTCAACACAAAGCTCGCAAACAATACACGTGTAATTATAAAACAATGATTGCATTACTTCCCTCTGTGTAGTTAACATTCCCTAGTAAGTACATAATATATTTCTACATCTATAATATTGTTATATTATATATTTCAAATAGGTACAGGTAAATCTAAATTTGAACAATTTAATTACATATTTATTTGTAAAGATATAAACATTTTACAACAATTAGCAACAAGAGAGCAATGTATACATATATATGGGACTCATGCATTTAACATTCAGTAACGTGTGTTCTCATTTGCTCAGGCTCGGGATAGTTACGACAGGAGTGATTAAAATAAATATCTAGACCATGGCATATTTTACTATTTTGACAATTGTAACCTTACAATGACAGTTTGTTGTTTATTTATAAGATACAACAAATCAATGGTCACTAGACACCATTGGATTGTCAGTGTCAGATGACAATTGTCAACTTGGTTTAATTATGTGCTTGGTTGATTATACTAAAAAAGAGTAATCGCACATAATCCCTGAACGAAGCTGTTCAAATAGTCACACACCTTAAAAGAAAATGAAGTAAAAATAAAACGATCCTAAGGTATATTTATTACTTGATGATATGTCAATAAATATAACGATACTTAACGAGACTTATTTAAGCTATAAGGAAAATCAGCACGGTTTAGACCGAGCAACAAAACAGACTTCAACCTGAACGGATTTTAATATGAATACGATATAGCACAATGACCAGGTGCATAGAAAAATAATGAAGATCTGAACAGGTACTGTTAATTTCTATAACGATATGACGTAGTACAAGCTAACCATGGCGAGAGTAACAGCACATGTAATTTCACCTATCTACTCGTTTATGACTAGTTCACCACCCGAGCAAGGGGCGGCGCTCGCATCGAGTGGTCAACTAGTTGGAAAATACTATACTGAGCACAAAATCTTCGAAATCAGTGATAGAAAATCATAAACCTCAATATAATACTAGACAAGAAGTATGATTTTTATTCGGTTAGTCATAAGTTAAGTCTTGAGATTGCAGGAAAGTTCATCGCGCATCATATTGTGTTGAAATACTTTCTTTGAATATTTCGAGAAACTTTACAACAGTAGTCGAGATTTTATTATGACGACACCCAACTGTATGAAATCACCTAACAAATCATTTTTATGAAACTTTGGGAACAAATCGAATGTGTTTTTAGGTAGTCACACCACTACATATAAATTATAAACTGAAATAGATATTCTATACTAAGTGCCACTGAAGGGCTTGGTATTTTTTTCTTATAAGACATCAATTTCAGTTTATAATTTTTCTGGAAATTGATGGAGCTGAAAATCAAACCTCAAGTCTAGTACCGCATTGAGCTACAACCTAGTAAGTGCCGTCATCCGTGAGCTCGGGGTACTGTTGGGCCGGGGGCTGCACGGGCTCCGCCTGGTAGAAGGCGCCGGACACGAAGGGGTTGTTGGGCACGTGGGCCTGCGGCGCGGGCGCGGCGCCGGGCGCGGGCGGGCGCGGCGGCGCCACCGCACCGTACCCGGGTGGTGAGCTGCTCTTTAGCGGCGCCGATGGGTTGCCCATCTAGATTTAACAAAAAAGTATATAAGCTTACCGTTTTCCCCAGAATCTTTTAGGAAGTAGGTTTTTAATTTCATTAATCCAGTTCAAAATTTAATATTAATTTCAAGCCACTTGCTTATGACCTTGTTAAACCGTAAACGTCTGGCCCAACCATTTCTGTGCAAAGTTTTATACTACCAACAACTGGTGCAAAGCTTTATCAGTATAAAGCATCACAGCGTAAAGTATTAGCGACAGTAAGTATACAGTTATGTAACAGTCACTTACGAAGGTAAACTCAAGCTCCTGTAATCCACAGGTGACACAATAAATGCCACAGCTTCATCCATGTCAATAGCGCTGTCGATTATAAGATGAGACAGTATACGAGATTGTTAATCTTACGAAGATGGTCTCATGGTTTTTAGACTTGACAGGTGATACGTACCTAAGATCGGTGGCTCGGCCCACGACGCGATGATTCGACAATATAGACAATATATACACGATCATTAGTACTTACGAAGGTGGTCTCATGGTCCTTAGACTTGACAGGCGACTCGTAAGAAGGCGGTGGTTCAGCCCACGACTGCAGCTCGCCCGACGCGAATATACCGTAGATGGTGATGCCGATGAAGTGTACCGTCGCGCCCATTAAAAACACCTCGCGCCATTCTGTTATTGCTTTCTCGAGTTTGTCCTGCACGATATACCAATGTCAGATATTTGGTTGCAAATATTTTGAAACACAGTCAAATATGTAGTAGAGGTATCTAATCGTAATCAGGGTTTTTTTATTGACCCCCTTTTAAAACAATGTACAGTCGCCATCATGCAGATATATCGGAGCTGTCAAGATGCTCAAAAATATCTGAACACGCACTCTAATGTCATGACCCATGATAATAGAGGCTTTTTTCAGATATTTGTGAACACCTTATCCGCTCCGATATATCTGATGGTGACTGTACATACCTTAACACAGCCTGAATCAACACAAATAGACGTTCTTAATATATTTATCCCAACGTTAATGCATAAAACAAAGGTATCGAAGCGCACTACCGCAGCAGGAAAGCACCATAATAAAGTGCTAACTCATAAATACTGTTTCATACTCCGGAGTAACGCATCGCCGCGCACCCACAAAGCGATTCATTTCATATTCCGAACACAACTCGCTCGGAGCTCGATTTCCTTTTTAAAATTAGCCACGGCCGAATGTCCTTTTTGTTGCGCCAGCTATCGCCGAGAAGCGATACGGTGGGGGCCGCTTTCATTTCAATGTAACGTAAGGACTTTAAACTGAGGCAGGAAATGCAAAATAATTTCATCTGTGAATAGATGTCGTCGTTTTTACATTATGTTCATTTTACGGATCGAATAGAATGCAGGGGAAAACATTTTAAGAAATAGAACGGTTTTCTTACTTGATATCGATAACATAAGCATAATAATAACAGTCCTTCCAATATTTCCTATCTTTCGTCTATAATATTAGCTACTCGAATAACATGTTCGCATTAACCCTTTAACCGCCAGAGTCTGATATATAAGACATTACATATCCAGCTCATTTCGCCACAGTCTGATAAATAAGACAAAGATCTGATTTAGTTTTTACAGCACATTTATAACTCCCGTAACTATGCTAACCTTACTCTGCGTCGTACAATTACTGCCGATGGCGACACGAGCACGCTCGCTCAAAAATTCCTGGCGGTTAAAAGGTTAAAACAACACTGAGCATGGCATTTTCCTGACAATAGGCATGCCTTCAGCTCACTCAGTTAACATAAAAATTCGGTTTAAAGAATGCCTCAATAAAGTGGTCAGAGATGTGGACTTTCCACACTATGTTCACCCACCTTCTCCTGTGTGATGTAGTTGATGACAATAGGCACCACAAAGCCGGCGATGGTGCCGATGCCGTTAGACAGGCCCATGAGGATGGAGGCGTATCGCGGCGCGATGTCCAGATGGTTCACATTGTAGCCGGAGATGGCAAAACCGCTGCATGCCACGCCCAGCGTCAGTTCTATAGTCGCCACGTACTGACAAAGAGAAATTAGGATTAATTGAAGACATTATAATGATGTGAAATATACCGTGTACAATGATCTGTCTTTTGTGAGAGCAATGTCGGGATTCGTCTTTTAGGAAGAATATTTTAGACCCATGTGTGTGTGTTTAGACCAATTAAAATAATTGGCCAAGCACGAAGTCGAGACTACGGTGTTCAGAGCACCGTACGACACATCCCTAGGTGGTTTTAAGTTTGGATACTAATACTAATTTATCCCATAAGTACATTTTATTGACTAGGAAATAAGAAGGTAATGTCTGGGAGCTCTGGGACCTTGGAGTTTGGACTTTTATTAAAATCCTCTGGGCTAGTATAGGTAATGTAGAAGTTACAAAGCTTCTACCTTAGATATATTTTTTAGAGATTAAAGATTTTATTTACCACCTTGTCGGGTTGATTGTATATCCATACCAAATTACAGCTTTCTAACACTAACAATCAACCTCATCTTGGAGGTGAAAGAGGAAAAATCGTAAGTCCCATTTCGGCCAACCGAAATCAAGAACGTTTATATAATATAGGCCTAATACCGTTTATCTAAAACGTTTGGTGAAGGCACATTTCTAGTAGAAACAAATTATTATGAATTTCTCTGTAATTTGTACAAACCATTTCGTAAACTGACATCCCGCTAAACTGTTGTTTTTATATCTTACTAGCATCCATAACATATTGAAGTATGTATATTCTTCCACTTGTCTGAACATTTTCATTATTATTGATTCTTTTTTTGTGAGAATGGCTTTTTCTGCCACGGCACTTTGCCAAAATTATTGATTCTTTCAAACACCAAAATAGTTGACAATTTAATATACGTCAGAGTTGACAGGCAACTTCGAGCATGAAAAACTAAATCCGTCAAAAATACTGGGTATACATACAGCCTCATAATCTTTGATATAGTCGCAATTGTTGTATTTTAAACTTGTAGACTGGGCAGGCACGACTCAAAAAGGAATAATATTACAATTAAGTCTGTGATTCGGCATTTCTCGGTTTTTGACGTTAGGCTTGTTTCTGACTCAAAATGTAATTAACGTAAAGTATTAATCAATTTGCTCAAGTTTCATAAAAGTCACAGAAATAAGTACCTAATAATAAATGTCTAAGTTTGCCGGCGGCACCCTAGGTTAGGTTTTTTATAATGTCTTTATATGTATTTTTTATTGTTTTGTAAGTGTTTTTATATTTTACTTTTATATTCATATTATAAAAACCCTAGCCTAAGAAGAATGATGAATAAAGAGAATGTCTAAGTTTTAGTACAAGTAGGGTAACTGCGTTAGGTTGCCGTCCAGTACCTGTTTCCGTCCACTTGGCGGAGTTGCTACAAAGAATTGCGTATAATTTGAATATAAATCTAACTTACCGGACAATTTTGGACTTATTGTAGGTACATCAGTTTTTAAAAGCAAAAATATTTTAGTAGAACTGGAATTCATGAGTACCAAATCTTAACTGACATTTTTGTCACTCAAACAAGTTTGATCAAGATCGGTTTACTTTATATTTCGTCAACTTTACCTTTGTTTCCAAAAACTGTGAATTGTGATTTTTATTTTATTTTTCGTAACAGAACAGTATCTAGTTGCTGCTCTCACCGATCGGTTCAAATATATACATAGGTAGGTACTTTATACAATTAATACATAAATGTAATGGTACTTAATGAAAAGGAATGTACTGTTTCGGCGAATCAGATACTCTCAGTAAAATCTATAGGTAGATGACGCCAGAGCTGTTAATAAATATTGAATGACTTTATTATCTCTATTCGCTTTACTAACTCTATGTGCTCTAATGTGAAAAAAAAACACAACGACAGTGAAGAACGGAATTCTTAATTTAAATTTGAACTGATAAACTCCAATAATAAATATGATTCTTACTGAGCACACTGCGATAGTCCATTGGTTGGAAAGCCCGTTCGAAATTTAAACTTATTTGCTTTCTAACAAGGTTGCATTTTGCAGATCTTTTACTCTCTCATACTTATAGTAGGCTATTCAGAAAAAAAATGAAATATCTCACAAAAGTAAGTAAGTAGAATTAAACTTTGTATCAAAGACATAAGTCATAAATTTCAATGCCAAAGTTTTAAGTAAGGATCTTACTTACTAAAACTACTTTTTAATATGAATGACCAGTGTAAGCATCAGTTAGCTAGCCCTAAGCAACCAAAGATCAGGCTGCAGTTTAAAAACTAATAAAGTTAGAGTTAACCTGATAATTTTCCCGCCGTCTCCATACTCGTTTTAGTTGGATATTGACTGGTCAGCTGCCTCATGCCTGTTAGCTATAGTTTTCCCGAAAATCGCCAGGACAGAGGTGAAAATTTTTGTATGAAAACTTGCAACTTTAAATGCATTTTTTATCGAAACTATTGCATTCTAAAATGAAGTCAAAATCAGTCCATCGACTCAATTTTTTGCAAGCTTTCTAATGGTACCTCACACGATTCTTACAATTGAAAATAAAATTCAACCTACCCCTCTTAACCCCTAAATTTCCCCCTAAAATCAGAAATAAGCAGTTTCGACTTATTCACAGTGTTAGTGATGGTACTTGCCATAACTATTCCAAATTTCAGGTACCTACATCAAACGGTATTTGAGAAAAACGCATTTTTTAACCGATTTGCAAGACCGAAGTGATCCCATAAGAGCACCGTGAACAAAGTTTTGTACGGTGCTCTAAAAAACTGATCAAGTATGTGTGCGTGTAGTTAAGTGGGTATCACGAATATTTAGGGGCCCTTCTTTTCACAGAAAACAAAATACGATAGCAAATTACCTATGTAATAGCGGTTTGTCAACTTCAACCCACTAAAAGACAAACACACACACTTCATGTATGAACAATAATTTATACAAATACTTTTATACTAGGCAACATGATTTAGATTTTAAACAAAAATGGTGGAATGAAATTTTTCGTATTTTCTGAGATCCTTCTCCTTTATTAAGGGTTCATTAAATGTTGACTATACATATATACAGAAGCTCACCTTATTATCAGCATAGGCAACAAGTACAAAGAAGAACGCCTCCAGCCCGAACCCTCCACAGTTGAACAGCTTGCGCACGTTGGTGGTGGTCATCGTGCCACTCTTGCGCAGGTAGTCGGCCAGCATGCCGCCGATCGGCACCAGTGACGTCATGATCAAGTGAGGGATAGCGCCCACGAAGCCAGACTATAACAACAAGATACCATACCAAAGTAAGTTTGGCCAAGACAAAAAAAATAACAAGGCATCATTTATAGTTAGGCATTTAGTTGAGTGAAACGGCTTGGACAGCCGTTTCTAAACACTTAACTTCGGTAACTTCGTTGGTTACTCACCTCTGTGATTTGCATTTGAAATCTTGAATTAAAATATGCAGACTGGAAAATAACTAGCAAACAGAAATTCCATGTTCTGCAGAAATTCGCTACAATAATGGCGTATACCTGAAACAAAAAAAAATAAATGATTATAAACACTCAAAACATCATCTAGATAAAAAAACTGGCACACGATTAAAAAGATCAAGTGCCTTAAGATCGAAAAGTTTCACACGAAGATTATTGTACGGCTGTTACGACAATCAGTATTGTGAAACAAAATAAGAGTAGCATGTATAATGTCGACGTGTCTCCCCAAATATTCGCAAATATTCGCGCATTCGGCAAGATCCGATAGGAAAAAGCTTTATGGCCATGCAATAAGAGCGAAAAAGCCGTCGATGCGTCCGCAGGCGCCAGCCGATGCGAGCCAAGCCGAATGACAACCTTTATTTCGCTCTTATCGCGCAGACATAAACCTTTTTTATATCGGATTTTGCCGATTCCGCGTCGATATATGTGGGGTAACCCTTACTGGGGGCGAAGTAAAAAAGGCCTTCCACGGCGTGCCCCAAAAGCTGGGCATGGGGGCCTGCGAGGCGGTGCCGAGGGACTGCTCGATGTAGGCCATCTCCTTGCCAGAGATGTGGGGGTGCTTGCTCGGCCGCTCGAACACCAGCCACAGCCACATTGTATACCTGCACAGTAACAAACAGAGTCAGCGCAGCGATAACAATGACTAGCAAGAACCATCTATAAAAAAAGTTTTTAGAATTAATTGGACAAGACCAAGTAAGTTACATTATTAAAATTATATTTTATGATATCATTTTCACATTATTATTGACGGCAGGCAATGCTACCCGAATTTCATAGCCACTATATGAGACAAACACCTCATATAAGTGGAACGGCGCCTTTCAGTATTTGCAACTTTCTATGAGCCTTTACCGATTTTGGGATTACTTTTCTAGTAGTACATTGGTATCTACTAGAGAATTATCCCCAAGAGCGGCACGCCAGTGCCCGCAAAATCTTCCAAGAAGGCAAGGCATTTTGCTATAGTATTATGACTATAAAACTCAAGATACATCCTTCACAAGAACGATTCTAAACTCACCATATAAGACCGAAGACCCCGTAGAAGTAGAACGGCGCCTGCCAGCCGATGTAATCTGACAGCATTCCAGAGAGTGGCATGCCAATGACGATGCCGGCATAAGTCCCGCAGAAGGCCAGCGTGGCCAGCCGCGAGCGCTCCAGCGGAGGCGCCCACATGCGCCAGATGCCGTGGCATGAAGGATATGTCACACCCTGAATAGATAATTAATTTGGCTAACGCCTTAAATAGGTATTTTATCTCCAAGAGCGGAGTTAAGGTGTTTGCGACGTTTGTGTTCACTTACACATATAAAAAACTGTCAGGTAACTTTTGGCTGTTCGTACCTAATTTTTTTTAGGATATATTTTAAATCAGCAGTCCAATAAAATTTTGTCGTACCTAAACACACGTTCTAACCTCAAAGCCATACTTAGTATTTCAAAAAATGAATACACATACTAATAAAATTTTAATTGAATACTATACCTACTTCATGAAAAATATAAGTAAGTACCTAAATATACAAGTTCTATAAGTATGTACTTATATCTAAAGATTTCTGTAAGATACATCAGTCAATAGAAAATCTTCTCAAAGCATCCCATAGAATAGGATTCGTTTGTCAGTATATCTATAGTTATCAATGATTAGATTTAAGGGGATATCATGGGTATTGAAGAGTCAGCTAAGACGCGATACACGGGCGCGCAAATACGTCGCCATGGCAACGGGGCCCGGGCGTAATCCTAAAGAGGCTTTTGAACATCGGAATCGATGCCGACTGTACTTGAGAGCGATTAAGAATGGATACGGTGGAGGCTAAATTGTAAAACCTCTTAAATGTGATCCAAATGGGAATACCATATACCTATACTCGTTATGTAAAAATTGTGAAAAAACCAACAGTATTACAGGGACGATCAGCGTCTAGAATATAGAAAATAGCAAATTAAAAAAAGAAATACGAGGATTTAAATTCAAAACATTCCTTTATTATTATTAAATAAAAAATTAAGAATCAAGTATATTTTAAGAACATATTTCCTTGAAAATCTGACCTATGAGTAAACTATCGCTTTTTCGAGCGAATAGTATCTCACAAAGTGTAGCTTAGCAGTGAATGCTTTAATTTGTTTTTCGCACCGTTTTTGATAATATGTTTAGTAGGTTATAACGTACCGCTTCTTACACTTTTAATACAACATCTTTATATAAAAGACGACTCTATCTTTAGCTCTGATTTATGATTAATAAATGCATGACCACTATTATGCTAATATCATTATCCGACGCTGTTTACACTTATTAATAAGGGATCGCACCGACCGCTTCCGCCGAGCGGCACTAACGCGCTGCTAATGCATTCCTAAAGACTACATTACACCATGTAGAAAAGCTGTAATATGCAAAATGTTGTTTGTCTACAGGAGGGGAGTAAAATCCAAACGTGACGAGCGGAAAGATCGACGGGCCCTCGAAATTCGGAGCGTTCGTAATAGGCCTCATCATGCGACGGCACGATCCGACCAATGCCAAATGTTCAAAATTTTAAACGTATGACGTTTTACTTGTTACATGTTCATCTTCACCCTCTTTGTTCTATTATTATGGTATGAGTAATATGTGCTCTTACACAATGCATTCTTGTTTACAATTTACAATCGAATCGGTACTCCTATTTTTCCGAAATTTTAAAGAAGTAAAAGAAGCATTTATATTTGTAGGTACTTAGAAGAAGAGTTTCAGGGCCGTAGTAATGCTTTTGATATTTAATCCTACCTACCTTTTCTCATATTACAAAAGCGTCTCTTAAATAATATAAATATGTAACCATAAAAACTAACTCATACCTGTCGTTTTCTTTTCCTAGGACTCTTTATATAAGTGCATAATATGTATGTAATTAATAAATGAATCAAGCAATTTTTACCACATTGTATTTGCTTTCAAAAAATGTTTTAAATAAATAGAGCACAAGATGACACCTGTAAATATAATTCAAACCAGCAGTCTAATTTAGACTCACCTCAACAAATCCCTGCGCAACCTTCAATAACACGACTGCAGTCGGCCCCACAGCCATGGCGCCAGGGATAGCCATGTTAAAGATGGCGGACGCCACAATAGCCGCCCCAAAGATCCTGTTGGCGGGGTACATGGACGCCAGGAAACCACCCGGTAGCTGCGTGATGAAGTAACCGAAGAAGTAGGACGAATCGATGGAGGCTTCTACTTCTACCGTCCAGTTGAATGGCGTGTCTTCTTTGACGCCGCTTGATGTCTGTTAACAAAGGTCCGTCTTATAATGTGTCCATGATGTTTGATCAGCATGAAATCTTATATTTTGGTATTCAACAAGCATTAATTGAAAGATCCCACACAGCAATTTTCGCATACACAACTTGTTGCAACGAAACGCAAGGCTTCAGCGGAGACTGTGGCGGGACGACGGACGATCATAGTTAGTCATTTACGACGAAAAGAAACGCTGTGACAGTGCAATTTTAAATTTGAAACAAAAGCAACTGTACTTGTTGTAGCCAAATAAAGTCTTTGATGTACTTATCTACTATGTGTAACATGGACTCACGTTATGCTTCTCCGTCATCTTGAGCTTGGCCATGCTCATGTTGCAGCGCATGCCGAACATGATGCTGAAGCCGAAGCAGGCGAGCAGCGCCACCGTGTAGCGCGCGCTCAGGCATGGCAGCTCCGCTTTGATGTACTTATCTTTAACAAAATGTATCTTTTTGAGGAAGGGCAAGCAATCTAACTTATACAGATTAAACTACTGCTCAAGCTCTGCAGTATAATAAGAGTCTGTTTGGAAGGAAAAACATACATTCCACGACTCTTTTTTTTCGAACAGGGTCTACCAATTACGTATTGCTATCTTGAATCATAATAATCATGGTCACTCTGATTCTTCCGCGTAAAGTGATACAAATACATGGTCAGGACCGCAGAACACAATTATCTGAACCTCTACCAATTTAAATCCTTAGATTGGTCTGAAGCTATATAAGCCCACGACGTGCTGTAAGAATAAACAAGACTAAACACAGTGATTCGCTTAGCCTGATGGCAACGGCATTAGACATACGGTCTAAAGATTCCTTCACCACTCGTGGATAGTACAAAATTTGAGAGTACAGAATCTTTCCTATATGTACTCGTATTAGATAAGAAAGCTGTTTTTTTTATTTAGAGAAATATTCGATACTTAAAACTACCTATATGTCGTGGCGGGGGCCGATCGGGTGAAGGTGGTGTTTCCAGGTCCTCGCCGTCGTACATCTGATCGTAGCCCTTCTGGTCCACATGAAAGTTTTCATACTGGCTGTTCCTGGAACAAAGAAAATTACTTCATTAGTAATTGATATAAAGATTCACTTACAATACGCAAGTAAAATGCTTTAAAAATATAATCCAACTAGGTACAGATTTACAAAATAATATGTCATCCTTATTGGAAGCGGAATGTAGGCTATGTCACCCGGGCCATAAAGATGCTACAGTGCATATTCACGATAGCAACGAAAGTACTGGACCTGTATTATTTTATTCATTTTAGGGTTCCGTACCGTCTCCATGTTTCTAACTCTAATCTCACAGTTTGCAAAACATCCTTAAACGAGACATAAAAGCAAAATAAGTGCTCACTACCCCAGCCCAGCGTCATGGATATTCCAGTTTAACGAAATTAGTCTCCCGTGAGCTGTCGTGTCGCGGCGATTAGATTGCAAACAATGAATCGCGACGTGCGTCGTGCGACGACACTGCTAATTCAATCTCATCGCTTAATGGCCTCCATGTGCGTCCCAAACGGAGCGCACATACGCGTTGTAATTGTACAATTTTTCGAAATATATCAACGACTTCCTACTCACGACTGTTAATAAGAAGTTATTAATGTTATATATACTACGGTGTGGTTTATGATGATGTTTAAATTTAATACTTAAACGTATTTAATCTTAAGACTAAACAGTTAGTCTCAAACCGCGGTAACTCACACTTTGACATCAAAATTATATCTATTATTCGCCCGTGCGTCTCGCTCGTGCCAATGCCAATACATGTAAGTATTAACAAGTACGAGCGAAATGCATTTGCGAACGATAAGTAATTATCTACATAATTTAGATATCATATCGATTTCAGAATGTAAGTTTGGATTAGCCTCCATGTCTCTGATCGCGGGCGATATACCTACTATTTTCAGTGTTATTTGAATCATCTTATCGAAACTACATAGCCCATTTGCAGATAGGTACAATACCTTAACCGATAAGTCTTATCTCCGGCTTGCCTACTCAAGTTTGACGCCCTTCACCAACGAAACACACCCAACGAGAGTTTTAATTGGTAACGAGAGTTTTAATTGGTTTGGATTGGCTTTTGAGTTTATTAAAAATCCATTCGATTAATGTCCTATTATGATACTGTTCGATACGCCAGCACCTGAGCGCCGACAAATCTCAATTACTACATTGTTAAGTCACCCACACACCCCGTCGACGCTAGATTTTAATCCTACATTTTTCATTTTATTTGCACCTGCGATAGACGCTGCTTAATTGTCGATAATTCCTCTTTGATCGTATTTTATGTGAGTATTAATATAAAGTATGAAATAAATAGCTATTGTAATAGGTTTCAACACATAAACACAATTTAATGTCAACATTAAAATTAAGCAATGAAATTAATATTTCAATTGCAAATGCTCTGTAAACTTAACGCTTTCTGTAACGCAGTAAAAGAAAAAAGAAGTACCTACCTATGGTAAAAATTGCGCTAATTAACCAACTGTTTATTTATTCAAGAGTCATAAACTTAATGATCTGAGTAGGTAACCCTAGTGATTAGCTCTAACAGTTTACTTAGGTAATAATAATATTCTAAGACCATTGTCCCATTAACAGTTTTACTAGGGTTGTCACTCTGACGTTTCCACTCGGCTAAATATGCTATTATGTGACGAAATGAGAATTCAAAACACTAAGCTACATACTAAGCTCCAAAATAATGTGTCCCTAAGCTTGACTAGATACTTACGTAATTGTATAAATTACGACCATTACAATAAATACTCAAAAAAATATTAGTAAGAATACGAATGCGCCGACTCTTCTAATTATAGAATCATTTGTCAAAAAAAAATATTTCAAAAAACTAATCTAGTCAGTTAATATTTAATGTTTAAAAGACCTTAACAACTAGGTATTTAGTCTGTTTAATGTATGTATAGAGATTCGCAGTTAAGAATCAAACCCTATTGTCCCATACCGGCGCTAGGGCTGACACCCCGTATCCTTCGTTTCCACTTGGTTATGCCCTTTATGCGTCGATTCATTACCGCCCAAAGGGACGCGGACTGATAGCCGCGCTTATTACTTTTGTCAGTGGAAAAATGAATTCACACCGATAGTCCGGGAGCCGGCTGCATGAAACAAACCTCATCAAAAAATAGAATATACCTACCCTGTAGAGGTACCTGACATTTAGTAGATTCCAATGCACTTGGTCGGCCTAGGCTTAACCTGGCAGATTTTGTACAAATGGCAAAAACGTTGGACAAAAATTCATCAAAAAAAACCTCATCGAAAAATAGAATGAAACTTGTATGGTAGGATACCTGACCTTGAGGACAGTAAAAAAAAAGTGGTCGGCCTTACCTTAGCCTGGCAGTTTTTGCAGTCCGACCAGATTTATTGGGTCACGTGAGAGCTACAATTTACCTCATCGAAAAATAGAATGAAACTTGTATGGTAGGATACCTGACCTTGAGGACAGTAAAAAAAAAGTGGTCGGCCTTACCTTAGCCTGGCAGTTTTTGCAGTCCGACCAGATTTATTGGGTCACGTGAGAGCTACAATTTACCTCATCGAAAAATAGAATGAAACAAACGGATTATAATAGCTAAAATAAGCCTGTTGACGTATGTCTTGGTCGGCCTCACCTTAACCTGGCAGTTTTTGCAGTCCGACCAGATTTATAAAAAAATCATCAAAAATTTTTTATCGATAAATCGTATGAAACTTGTATGGTACGATAGCTGCCTTTGAGGACAGTAAAAAAAAATGGTCGGCCAAATCCTGTGTTTGCAGGTTCCTGTGTCCGACCAATTTTGTGGTACCACGTGAGAGCTACAATTTACCTCATCGAAAAATAGAATGAAACAAACGGATTATGATAGCTTAAATAAGCCTGTTGACGTATGTCTTGGTCGGCCTCACCTTAACCTGGCAGATTTTGCAGTCCGGCCAAATTTATAAAAAAATCATCAAAAAATTTTTATCGAAAAATCGTGTGAAACTTGTATGGTACGATAGCTGCCTTTGAGGACAGTAATAAAAAAATGGTCGGCCAAATCCTGTGTTTGCAGGTTCCTGTGTCCGACCAATTTTGTGGTACCACGTGAAAGCTACAATTTACCTCATCGAAAAATAGAATGAAACAAACGGATTATAATAGCTTAAATAAGCCTGTTGACGTATGTCTTGGTCGGCCTCACCTTAACCTGGCAGTTTTTGCAGTCCGACCAGATTTATAAAAAAATCATCAAAAAATTTTTATCGATAAATCGTATGAAACTTGTATGGTACGATAGCTGCCTTTGAGGACAGTAAAAAAAAATGGTCGGCCAAATCCTGTGTTTGCAGGTTCCTGTGTCCGACCAATTTTGTGGTACCACGTGAGAGCTACAATTTACCTCATCGAAAAATAGAATGAAACAAACGGATTATAATAGCTAAAATAAGCCTGTTGACGTATGTCTTGGTGGGCCTCACCTTAACCTGGCAGTTTTTGCAGTCCGACCAAATTTATGAAAAAATCATCAAAATTTTTTTATCGAAAAATCGTATGAAACTTGTATGGTACGATAGCTGCCTTTGAAGACAGTAAAAAAAAAATGGTCGGCCAAATCCTGTGTTTGCAGGTTCCTGTGTCCGACCAATTTTGTGGTACCACGTGAGAGCTACAATTTACCTCATCGAAAAATAGAATGAAACAAACGGATTATAATAGCTTAAATAAGCCTGTTGACGTATGTCTTGGTCGGCCTCACCTTAATCTGGCAGTTTTTGCAGTCCGACCAAATTTATAAAAAAATCATCAAATTTTTTTTATCGAAAAATCGTATGAAACTTGTATGGTACGATAGCTGCCTTTGAGGACAGTAAAAAAAAAGTGGTCGGCCAAATCCTGTGTTGGCAGGTTCCTCTGTCCGACCAATTTTGTGGTACCACGTGAGAGCTACAATTTACCTCATCGAAAAATAGAATGAAACAAACGGATTATAATAGCTAAAATAACCCTGTTGACGTATGGCTTGTTACGGGCGGCTTTCATAAATTCAATGTGGCAGTATGCGGCAGAATCCACTTGCATCAAATTTGATGCAACACATTGTGGCTGGACATTAAGAGATGAAATGTATAAGATCAAATGGTTTGAAGGAAACATAACGCCTTTGCGAGTCGAAGAAATAACAATAAGATAATCACTTATACTGGAGTCAGTTATGTAACGCTGCCATACATGACCCAAAAAATTTTTATTAAGCTATGAGCTTCATCACATCTGATATTTGAGTAATTCTAAGCATTTCTAGCCTGAAGTGGGGGGGAGGGTGGGGTACAAAGACGGCCGCCATCCGTCATCTTTAAAAAAAATCTACTCTGATCCTGGTGGGTACTAGGGCAAGTTTGGTATCATTTTCGTATAAACCAAAGACGTAGAATTCATTTCTGATATTTGTTTTTTCAATTTCATAGTAATTTTACAAGAAAAACGTAAAAAGGTGAAAAATTTGGTTGGAGATTTTTGCTACGCGGAGCCGAAACTACAAAAGATAGAGAGTTGAAATTTGCACACTAGATTACATTTATAAAGTATACAAGAGATAAGAAGCGATTTTGAGAAATTCAACCCCTAAGGGGGTTAAAAAGGGGATGAAAGTTTGTATGGGGTTCAAGTTTTATTTTAAGCTAGGAATTTGAAACTTCGTAAAACGATATATTATTAAAATACAAGAAAACTAATTTCAGCGTTTTTGAAAATTCATCCCCTAAGGTGGTGAAAAAGGAGTTGAAAGTTTGTATGGATATCAAAAAAATTTTCGAACGCGGGACTTGAATCTTTGTATTTGGGGATATTATTAAAAGACAGGAAAAGTAATTTCAGCGTTTTGTAAAATTCATCCCCTAACAGGGTTAAAAAGGGGTTGAAAGTTTGAATCCATTACAAATCCGAGTAGACACACATTTCTTATTGCCTCCCAGGCTTGAAATGCTTAGAATTACTCAAGGAACATATGTGATGAAGCTCATAGCTTAATAAAAATTTTTTGGGTCAACTTTATAACTGCTTCCGCTATTAATATATGTGAGGTTATCTTGTGTATTTTTATTTATTTATATTTATTGAGAAGTTCAACAGCGTTTACATAAAATAATATACAAAAAACATGAGAACTTATAGCATAGCCAATAACAGAACTTCCTGTAATTTATACATAATAAAAAATCATCTGTGGGTAGACTTGTAACTTGTGCTGTACAAAAATCGTAAATATAACTTAATTTGTAAGTCTTTAAGGTACAAGGAAAAAGAGAAAAAATTAATAATAACTGTAAACTGGAAAAAAAATCCTAAAATAGTAGGTATAGCTCTAATTTTGCGTAAACAATAAATAAAAAATAGTAAAATAAAAATACATACAGTACCTACATAAACGAGCGAATCTATTAGTTTGTATGCATTTATTGGAATTTATGTGTTCGTGTGTGTGTGTGTGTATGTGTGTAAGTGGGTGTGATAGTGCGTGACTACCAGGAAAGTTGCTTTGCAATTTGTGATTTGAAAACACGTCTGGAGGAGAAGAAAGGGTCAATGTTTTGGAACGATTTATTATAGGTACGTGCGATTCTACTCAGAATTTAATAGAATAGAATTTTGGCCATAATTGGTACGATGACAGGGAATATGGAATAGTGTGGTGTGACGAGTTCGGCGCGTGGGAGCGCGGAGCCCTAACTGTGACAGCAATCCAACGCAGTCTAGATGCCCGTTGAGAACATCGTGGAGGAACGTTTTACCATTTATTTAAATTTTGGAAGGATCACGTGCAGTTTTTCCTCTTATATTACAAGTGTTCGATTGAAAACTAAGCTTTGGTGTATACCTGGATCACCTGGCCGCGTAGCCAAGATGCTAATCGCTATCGCTCCGTAGCGATCGAAACGCAACTGTCACTGTCACACTCATATGGAAGAGTGATAGAGATACATAATGCTTTTCGTTGTCGAAGCGATAGCGATTGTAACCTTGGCTAGGCGGCCTGCACGTACAAGAAGGCGTTTCATATACGCCCGCCCATCAGATAGGTACACAAAGTCATGATGCGTATGGAATACAGCATGTGTGGTCCTATTCTAGCTGCCACGTGGTATCACAAATTTGGTCGGACTGCAAAAACTGCCAGGTTAAGGTGAGGCCGACCAAGACCTACGTCAACAGGCTTATTTTAGCTATTATTATCCGTTTGTTTCATTCTATTTTTCGTTGAGGTAAATTGTAGCTCTCACGTGGTACCACAAAATTGGTCGGACACAGGAACCTGCCAACAAAGGATTTGGCCGACCACTTTTTTTTTACTGTCCTCAAAGGCAGCTATCTTACCATACAAGTTTCATACGATTTTTCGAAAAAAATTTTTTGTTTTTTTTTATAAATTTGGTCGGACTGCAAAAACTGCCAGGTTAAGGTGAGGCCGACCAAGACATACGTCAACAGGCTTATTTTAGCTATTATAATCCGTTTGTTTCATTCTATTTTTCGATGAGGTAAATTGTAGCTCTTACGTGGTACCACAAAATTGGTCGGACACAGGAACCTGCCAACACAGGATTTGGCCGACCACTTTTTTTTTTACTGTTCTCAAGGGCAGCTATCGTACCATACAAGTTTCATACGATTTTTCTAAAAAAAATTTTTGATGATTTTTTTATAAATCTGGTCGGACTGCAAAAACTGCCAGGTTAAGGTGAGGCCGACCAAGACATACGTCGACAGGCTTATTTTAGCTATTATAATCCGTTTGTTTCATTCTATTTTTCGATGAGGTAAATTGTAGCTCTCACGTGACCCAATAAATCTGGTCGGACTGCAAAAACTGCCAGGCTAAGGTGAGGCCGACCACTTTTTTTTTACTGTCCTCAAGGTCAGGTATCCTACCATACAAGTTTCATTCTATTTTTCGATGAGGTTTTTTTTGATGAATTTTTGTCCAACGTTTTTGCCATTTGTACAAAATCTGCCAGGTTAAGCCTAGGCCGACCAAGTGCGTTGGAATCTACTAAATGTCAGGTACCTCTACAGGGTAGGTATATTCTATTTTTTGATGAGGTTTGTTTCATGCAGCCGGCTCCCGGACTACGATGAATGTTAGTAATGTTACATTACATGTTAGCATGATTGTCATTTTATTTTTATGTGATATTTTGTAAATCTTATTAAGTATCGATTAATCAGTTTTTACGGCGCGGTATATATGTTAATTACATTATATTGGCTATAATATTAAGAACTATATTTGCACTTTTAAACCTTCTATTAACGGATTGTAGTTGATGGCTACCTCTCACACTAGCTAGACTGATAAGGTTATAGTATTGTCTTTCGCTCTTGTAAGACGTTATACGACAATGTAAAAATAACATTAACAAACTAATTATAATTACATTCAGGCAAAATATAAATTACGTATGCTAGTAGAAGTACCTAGTTTCCTCTAAGATAGTCATGCTTATTTTTAAATATAAAAGGATATATTTCACTAGCTATCACGTTAAAATATACAGGGTGGCTAAAAAATTAGTGCATTCCCGTTGCCAGGGAGGTTTTGGAATTTTTTTTCGCGATTTCGGGGTTGGTCCCATAGTAAAAGTTGCTCAGTATAATCCCAAAACCTCCCTGGCAAAGGGAATGCACTTAGTTTTTAGCCAGCCGTAGGTATATATTCTTCATAAATCAAAAGTTCAATTATTTTTCATGACTGATGCTCCCGCTAACCTGTTTACATGCTAAAAGCAGTATTAAATTTATTTTTTATTTGGCCATCGCGCCTCATCTAAATAACTGGTGCATCGCCGATCGGGGGAGTCGGGAAACAAATTTAACCGACAATTGTAAATCAATTAGAGAGGGTGGTTTTATGGGGTGTAATAGCTACCCCCGCAGCAAGGGCCGGATTCTGAATAAACTAATACAAATATTTATTATTTCTTGTTATAATTTGTAATGATTGGTATTATGAATTGGAATATAGAGATTATGCCGAACTAAAAAATAAGGAACATATAATAAGATAAATTTTATTGGTAACGTACAGAGACCTACGTAGGTACTACGTAGGTAGGTAGGTACGAAATGGAAATAAATATTACGTGATTTTTATTGGGACAATATAACAAACATATTCTAACAAAACACGAGTTATAAAATAAACCGTTGAGAGGTCAGATAATGTTTGATATTTCTCGATTTAGCACAATAATACAATATTCCTAAACAATTTACTATATAAGTTGATTCTCGAACCTCTTATATCTCGCCAAGTAGATTTGATATGTAGCGAAGAACTCGAATATGTAATAACTAACTTACGTTGTAACATTGTATTTTTATTCAGTCCTATTTTATTGAGGTTTATCTTCGGCATTATTATCTATAACTGTATTGAAAAACATGTATATTTATATACAGTGAAACCTGGTTAATTGGCACCTGGATAAATGGAAAACCTCAAAGGTCTGTATAATTGGAATTTTGGAACCTCTATAGTTGCAATTTAGATTTTAGTGCTTTTCGTAATTTTGCCTCTGTAATTGACCACATCGCAACTTAAGACCTCTATAATTGATACTGTGCTAAAAAATCCGTTATTTTTGCTCTTGTTTTTACCTCTATTATTAAAACGAGTCTTACTGATTACCTCTGTAATTGAAATAATGTATTTATTTTATTTATCCAGAATATAATTTATTTATTGGGTATCTATCACAGCCTGTAGTAGGTGAAATAGTTATGATCAATAAAAAACAAAGTATGCTTTTTCAATACTAATAAAACTTTCTTCTACAATTCAAGAGAATTGTTTAAACCCAAATGATAAGAAAATAAAATAAAAATCGAGATTTGAAAATAATTCGATCAAAATGTGCAGTTTTGTGAGGTTTTAGTAGTTAATTGCCTTTACGCACTCACATAAAATTCTAAATTTTGGACTACAAAAAATAAGTTTAATGAATAAATACTTCATTATTCAGACTAAATGAAAATATAAAAAATGTATAAGGTTGACATTTTCTGTCATTTCAAACACACCTATCAAAAAAATATATCACTAAGCGCCACTTGCACAATCCAGGGTAACCCGGGGTTAACTGGTAAAACCTGAAGTTACCATGGTTACCAGTACAATTTGACACTGGTTTAACGGTTAACCCCATGTTAATGGCTAACCCTGGATGGGGCAAATGACACAAAGCGACATAGGTATACATTCCCCAGATGATACGTAAACTACGAGTTAACACAATGGGCTCTAGTCCTTTGTTTAATTAATTACTTTAATTAGCGAAGAAGTCGCGTACCTCCCTGTAGTATTCAGCGTTCGAGTGCATATTGTGATCTCCCCGCTCTTCACGTCTCCGCCAGGATCTCGGCGGAACCTGCACGACGCTTTATTCTGTTGGTTCTCGAGTATTCTGGGTTAAGAAATCTGCATTCTGGGTGTTTATGGTTGAAGACTGACAATAAAGTTTTAAGTAATTTTGCGTTCAATATGTATTGTATATATCATTATTTTTCAATCTTAATATCTCAGTTAGTTGTTGTCATTTGAACGACATTCTACTTTGCCGGTTTTTTGATACGAGGCTTAAGTAATCTGTAATAGGTTACTTGTGAAAAACTTTACGGTATTCGAAATCATCTCTAAAAATTACTTAAACACTTCTAATTCTGAATAATATTTATGACCTTTTCTTCAGTTTATAACAGTTAAGTTTTATTTTTGACTGGCTGACTAATTGATTATCACATCAATAATCCTTACACTTAAATATCACAAAAATACTGTCATTATTCGATGATCCCACTAATTCATTATTAAGTATATAAACAAAGGCAGTTACCAAGAATGTTCTCAAGAGGCTCGGAACTGGGAGCATACCGAGAGTGGGTCTATTAACGAAGTTAGCGGCTAACTAAAGTTAGCGACTAGCGTGGGCCCAATGACGCCCCGTATTGTCCACTATCGCCGTGATGAAAATAGTTCTACTTCTGATAATGGCAATGGAAGAATTTGTTTCTTTGATTTCTTTGAGCACGTTTCTGCAAGTTATAAATAGACAATATAAATAAATGAAAAAATCGAATTCATTTTTTGATATACCTAAGCTTTTTTTTTCGTTAACTGGAAAAGATCCCTCAAAGAGTTCGCCTTTGTACTTCTTACTAATTGTATGTTATTTTTAATATGTCATTTTGTACAATAAAGAGTTTGCTACTACTACTACTACTTTTTATCAATGACTGTGATTTTCTTTCAAGAGTCGACTACTACTTATTGAGGCGATTTTTAAGAGCATAAAGTGAATGTGGCTATGTTTTTTTATCAACTAGAATTCCAATCTCGTCTTCTGTCTTTATCATTTGATTAGCACGATGTCCACATGATATGCCCAATTTCTACGCATACGACAGCCAACGGTGGTCGAAAATTGGTATTAAAAATTAAAGATGCTTACAAACAGGTATTGTAAGTTAAATAAAAACTTATTATAGCCTACCCTACCATCAAGGAAACGTTTTCTCCGCTACATATAAGTTTCAAAACAAGTCCAACTTAGCTCTTTACCCCAAACGGACTCCCTGATCGATCAGCCAGTGTATTAAAACCAGTGATTACAGCGACAAAGTTAAATGCCTTAATAACTATATCCATTAACGGGTATGACAAAACAGTAATTACGCGTCGCGTCGCGTAATGACGGCCCCGGTGGTGCATTAGCGGAACAATGGGGGAGACATAGATAATCAGTTCAACTTTTGGATGTACAGTTTCGGCTTTTGATTTCTGATGTGAGGGTTGAGTTATGATTTTATTTTTATGACTTTGTACCTACATTAGTACTTACAATTAGCTTTCATTTCATACAGGGTCCGAATACCGGTATATTTTCTATATAAATAAGTGGCATTCAATTTCGGTATCTTGGTTATTTATGTATATTTGCACTTAATTTAGCTAATCTGATCAATCATTATCCTTACCTAAATACTATAATATCAAAGAAATAATGAGAAAGCTATAAGATATTTTGATTTTTAGTTATACCGGTAACGATCTCTGATTTCATAACGATGAGTAGGTATAGAAAAAAGTATTGAAACATGTAATATTTCTTTTATTATCATTATACTTATGTATGTGTGTTATTCACCTTAATTTTGTCAAAATTAAAAACCGTTAATATTCAGAATAAGTACTTAGTTTTTATCCAAAATAATATTAAATCAACAACAACAACAACAAAAAATATGGTTGTTCATGATCATAAAGTATGCAATCGCGTACACCGTTACGAATGAATGTCTACGTAGCATAGTTCGCTCTAAGTAAAAAGTTCCTAATGTTTGTGTACCTACATTAAAACACTTTACTAACCAATATTTTAAGACAGGTTCTTTTTAAATATCATTACCTTATTCTTTTTTTTTATTGAAAAGTCTCAAATTCTGACAATATATATTGAAAATCTTTTTAATTTGAAAGCTCGATGTGCCGCTCAGTGTGCTATTTTATACAATTTTTTGTACACATGTTTAATTACACAAACGGGTCTACCGCGATATAATTTCATTGTTTTTACCTTTAATTCCGACGTTTCAGCTGAGTTGCACCAGCTGAGGTCACGGAAAGACTGACGTCCCAACAAATGTCAACGGAGATATTAATAAAACACCACTAAACTACCCGAAATTGTTTATAAATATGTTCGGGGTAGGCAAAGAAATTGCAGCTACCCGTTAATGTTTAATGTTTATTGAATTAAAGGTAAAAACAATGAAATTATATCGCGGTAGACCCGTTTGTGTAATTAAATATGTTTACAAAACGCGAGAGTTTAAAGTGCGAATCTTATGCGAATTATACATCCGGAAGTTCTTGAGTTTATTTTTAAAGAGAACGATGTGTATAGTTATGATTCAAAATTAGCATTAGGTACCTACAATTTTAGGTACAGGTTACAACAACCAGTTTTCTCATCGATAACACCGATAAACTCAGCGTCAATATCATGAAATCCGTAACTAAATTAAAACGCGAGTCCCAGTCTCACAACAACAGCCAACTCTATATCCGGCTCATTACTTGCTCGGCGAGTTATGGAGTTAGTTAACAAGAGCCCTCGCTGTGTGCGATTTGCGGTCCACGCGCTAACAGTAAGAATTATGAAATAAATTAAATGGATAATTTTATCAATTTGTAAATATACCAGTCTCGCTGAGTCTTGTCCGTTTCACTACACAACTATTATTAAACTACCTACTTTTATGTTAGTTTGTGCTAATAAATAAATATTGTTATTTCCTTATAATCATTTTTTCATAGTATGTAATAGGTATTTAATTTCACTCCACTCAGTAGTACACTGTCAATAGTAATGTGATTACTTCAAGGTCATGACACTCATGACATTATTACTGATTGTGCTCTCAGCTACATTTGCTAACTGTGTTACGAGTTTTATCAGAGTAGTAGTAGGTAGTATTCTTTTAATTTAAAGGGTGAACTTGAAACTAAAGATAAGTTTGATCTAATTGCTAGTCAGTCCAGTCACTTAGATAGGTATATTATAATACAGTGGGCGGAAGGGCAAGCAGATGGCGTCCAAACGCCAAAACTTTGAATAAAACATGTAATAAATAAACGCAGGGCTGACATGCTTCTTAAACTCAGGTTAAATCTAAATTAATAGTATAGATACAATTATTCAAAGTTTTGTTCGTAGATTTCCCACTCCTTACATCAGCTGTCAGCTTGGCTGAGATGATTTGTAATTTATTACATTCCTTTAAATACTCCTTTTGTTTTATGTAATGTAGAAACCTATCAAAACCAAACCTATTTAAACCATCAATTATTGTGACTTTTAAGGTAGGTAAGTAAGGTAGATACACATAAACATGTAAATGTTCACAGCAAGAACGCCGTATAAATGAATAAAGAAAGCCCCATAAATAAATCACGAGAACGGTCTCGCGTTTCGACACTCGCGAGCATAATGGAGTTATGACAAAAATGGCGAAGCCCGAGAAATATCACTTGGCGAACCCGAGACGCTTGTTAGCGTCTTTATTTATGGCCAGATTTATTTTATGGCCGGCGAGGATATCGCTGAATCAATGGGGAAGAATTGCTCTAAAAACAGGCAATCAGATCGATTTTTCTGTTAAACTGTCTCTTTTGCCCGACTAACGAGGAGGGTAATGTTCTTGGAGTTTATTATTTCTTATTTATTCACGGTTTGCTATGGTAGACGGAATAAGCACTATGATTAAGGTGTTGTTAGACATATGTTAGTAGTCGAGGCTAAATCAGGCTACACTGAGAGAAAAGTACAACAAAAACACACTTAGAATTACAAAAATAAACTTAATCCGGGGACAAGGAGAGTTAACTAATAGGAACAAATTGACTTTTGCAATTTCTATTAGTTCTTGCAATTTCTATTATATTTTTGTTGAAATTATATTTGGGATTACTGAGCTGTTTGTAGAAATAAATAAACTTTACAGAAATAGTGAAACGTCCATAATTATTACTAAAACTTCATTTTTTCCCCCAGTACAGAACTGTTTTTTAATTCCTGGTGATGATTTTTCTCTCAGTGTACAGCCGTGACTATGAACATATCGTTTATTACAGCTATGTTCATGTAAAATTCTGAAATATTATACTTAGACTTCTTCTTAACTAACTTTGCACCGAATTGATCAGAACAAAGTCCACCTCACTTTGTCAATATAACCGTATTTTTTTATAGAAATTTGACATTAATTATGACAAGGCTACACTTTGTTTTGCAAATTTTATACAGAGTTAGCTTTCTCCGACATTATTGTAAAAATATTTTGCTTAAGCTGACGAGGATGACATTATTTATAGCTCTTAAAAACAATTTTACTAGATATCTAAACTAAAAACAAAAACTGAAAACAGACTGTAGCCTACACCGAACGTGCTTTTGGACGATTCTATTCCAAATATTGTGTTTCCCGGGAGCGAGGCGAGCGACAAATATAATAAAAATGGAAGGCAAACAGTGCGGGACGTATTTGCGATGATATTTGTTTCGTAGGTTCTTACTCTCTGCTCTAATCTGCCGGGGGAGGCAGAACTCACGCGCGGGATTTTGTTTCTTGATTTTTATTTCTAAATCAATTACGGTTTCCTCTATTTACTTATTGCCAAGGGCATGTTTTATTTGGTTTAAAGGTGACACGTAAAATAATTGTCGTTATATTTTAACATGACAGAAAGGTGTATCACGTGTTTAATGTAGCGCTAGTTATTTTAAGGTAATGTTTAATTGTTGAGTTTTGTCAAGATTTTTCTTTTTGCCTTTTCAGTAAAACTATAATACAAAATAATTGATTTGTATAGGCCCAACCCAAAATTCTAAGGACATATCATATTTTACCCCATTGAAAATCCGTGCAGTCGACAATTCTTCCAACGTCTCTGACTGGATTCACCTGATCTTTTGAGTCGTTTAACAGGATTACCTACTTTCAAAATTACCTTATTTGATTCATTCTTTTTCGTTCAAACAAATCCAAGACGCTCTACAACTTAAACCCATCACCCGAAGTGTAAACGTTATTGCACGCAGTAAATAAATTGAAGACTCGAAAGGGGGATCCCGACAAATCCCCGGTTAATCCAGGAAAGAGCTCCGAATGCAGGTTAGTTGTAAATATCAATTACGCAAATATCCTGGCTTAAGTGTAGACGGATGCTTTGCGAGGATAAAGTGAATTAGAGCGAAGGGGTGGCTCTAGCGTAACTCCCTGGAGCGTTTTGGGGAACACGCTGACCGTGGTGTGAAATAGCTGCGAACCGCGGATTACGTGACAACAAAGGAGATACACCAGTCACAAATACAAATGAGAACGATCTGAATTATCGTGAAATTTAAAATTGAACAATATTTTGCCACTCGTGACAAACTCCCAAAACAGTGTATGATGTAAAATTAAAATTCACACAATAAACGTCGAGGTATTTTTTGTAATCCAAAATATTTTTCTGAGCAAAAAACAAATGTGTAGAATGAATGGGTGTTTCTATATACATATACTACTTAAACACGTTATCTAAGTAAAGTGTAAGTTATAAGTCTAACCTAAAATAAAACGTGAACTACGGCGATAAAAATATTATTATATTACATGTATACCTACCTCTTCTGATAAGCTCACTTTCATTAGGTAGATAAGTTAGCTTTAGTATCAGCATAGCTATATATTGTACGTAGGTGTTGATAATTTTTTAAATATTAATTCCTTCCTTTGCCCAAAACCGATTTCCCGAAAGTAATCAAAGATAGCAACTAATAGAGAAATACGGCGGCAGGCAATTGGAAAACGTCCCCGGGGGCAATTTTTTCAAATCCAATAGAAATGGGAGTACACAATTTCAATATTCGTACTGCTGACTCGCAGGGGTATTGTTCCGATCAGTTGAAGAGTCAGGGTGAGTCTAAGCTAACTTTGCACTGGCGTGAATAAAACTGAGTGTTTTTCTCATCACGGAACAATGGTGTTCCGGACCTTTGGGAGGCGTGTGCGGAGCCGAAGCCAACACGTAGAGGCCCTTTTGACACTTAAATGTAAGCGGATGCTGCTCTTTCCCGTGTCGTCGGACGCACGCAGAGGCAGCACCCGCCAGGGTCTAAGAACTATTGAGAGTTGATGGGATCTAAAATGAACTAAGTTATTGGGTGACAGTGATGGACTAAGTACTTACTAAAAGCTATGGGATAAAAAAAAACTGCGGACACTACCTATAAACTGCTAACAAAACGGTATGCAATTTTATTTTGAGCGAGCGTCATTATTAACGTCATCAAAAGTCATCATTTTCGTAGAAATTAGACATTGTGATGATTTTACTGACTGGCTTTTCTGACTGGGTCTGAGCCAAGTACAAATACGAGAGTTCTTGGCCTATGACGGTCTTTCCAATCAAGAAATGTATATACTGGTATTTCCCACTTTGACCTCAGCAGGTTGCTATCTTGGGTTCATTTTACAGCGTGTGTGCAAAAGCTCACTTCACTCGCGCTCGCTACCAACGAGAATGCCCGGACAGCTTAGCGACCTCTCGCTCTGTGGCCGGTATTGGGTCACGGTTTTAAATTAATTACGGAATTCTAAACATTGTACATTGATTGGATCGTTTCGATGAAACGGTCAGTCATAATTATGGAGATTTTAAAAGTGTTTATTAATTTGAATATTTTAAAGACAAAATGTTGGTTGTCTTTGAAAAAAACGGGGCCGAGGCTGTATCCGGAGAATTGGTGATATTGTACGAGGTTTTACTTAAACCTGGCTATTTTGTTTATGAAAGTAGTTACAAATGTGTTTGACCGTGCATGGCGTGCATGGAAAAGTTCAGTATCTTATCTACATTCATTAGCATGATGATTATCATTATGAACATTTCCTAAGGAGATTAAACTACGTGTAACATGTCAAAAGGAAGGACTGTCATCGGTACGATTAAGGGCTACTTGCACCATTCATTAACCCGGGGTTAACCGGTTAAAACTAGAGTTACCATGGTTACCAGTACAATTTGACACTGGGTTAACGGTTTAACCGCTTAACCCCGCTTTAGTGGGATGGTGCAAGTGGGCATAAGCCGACTAGTTGGTTACCCTCAACATTAAAATTGTATCCATGAAACATGGCAAGTGTATTGTTGAAATAAGGTTTAAAGAATAAATACTTATTGCCAATAACGAAAATCGTTACAGTAAGGTTACAGTATATTCAATAAAAAGAGACAAATAAATCGTTAACGTAGACATGTAAAAACCATCCATGTAAGAATGAACTAACAAAGAATGGTAGGCACGACATCCCCTACCCTAGTCAGTAGTTCAATCATAAAAAGAAATTGGCATACCTGTGTGCCGTAATGCCGGCCCTGGGGACCGGGGGATGACATGTGAAGACATAAAACTTAACTAGGACTAAATGTAGGGAACGGAAAATGGTACTTGTTGGAAAATGTTGTAAATCAATCCTTGTGATTTTTTTTATTTATATTTTAGGGTTCCGTACCCCAAGGGTAAAAAACATTACTAAAACTCCGCTGTCCGTCTGTCTGTCTGTCTGTCTGTCTGTCCGTCTGTCCGTCTGTCCGTCTGTCTGTCTGTATCATGAACCGTGATAGCTAGTTTAGCTTTCTGTTGCCGCTATAACAACAAATACTACACTGAGAGAAAAATCATCACCAGGAATTAAAAAACAGTTCTGTACTGGGGGAAAATATGAAGTTTTAGTAATAATTATGGACGTTTCACTATTTCTGTAAAGTTTATTTCTTTCTACAAACAGCTCAGTAATCCCAAATATAATTTCAACAAACAAATAATAGAAATTGCAAGAACTAATAGAAATTGCAAAAGTCAATTTGTTCCTATTAGTTAACTCTCCTTGTCCCCGGATTAAGTTTATTTTTGTAATTCTAAGTGGGTTTTTGTTGTACTTTTCTCTCAGTGTAACAACAGAATATAATAAATATTCAAGAGGGGCACCTATAAGTACAACAAACTTTTTTGCCGTTTTTTGTGTAATGGTACGGAATCCTTAGTGGGCGAGTCCGACTCGCACTTGGTCGGTTTTTTGCCATTTCTCCTGTCTGATTAACCCTTTTGTAACATTACACCTCTACAGTGTTCGAGTCAGTGCGGGTGCTACGCCGCGTCGTAGCATTATTCAGCGTAGCATTCGGTGCCGTTCTCGTTCCACAATTACAGAGATGTTATCCCAAGCAAGGGAACATTTTGGACTCAACATGTATAGAGTGTATTCGGGTAATCCCGAACAGTTCAGAAGGTCAGGTAATTCTCAAAATGGGCTATAATATGATGGAGTTAAGAGTGATTTTCAGAATTAGCCGACATTTAGAAGTAGTCATAATGACACTTTAAACTCTCGCGTTTTGTACACATATTCAATTACACAAACGGGTCTACCGCGATATAATTTCATTGTTTTTACCTTTAATTCCGACGTTTCAGCTGAGTTGCACCAGCTGTGGTCACGTGTGGTGTGGTGGCGGTAGACCCGTTTGTGTAATTGAATATGTAGTCATAATGACCCGAATACACCTTATCCATTTTATTCGCAACACTTGCTTGTCGGCTCGGCCCGATATCTTGCCTTAGATAAATTAATTTTATTATGCTTTTAATCCACCGCTTATCAGTTTAGCATTAATGTACATCAAAATAAAAATACAATTTACATCTATACCGCGTACTTACATTATCCATCGCCAAAACATGGTCCCAGTGGATTTGTACCCGGGGAATCAACAGGTGATACCACACAACGCTAGCAAACTTCACACAAACTTACACCCTCTTCCTTCCCCTCAAAGTCCAACTTTGAATCACGCGTTTATTATTTCTAAGTAAAGACAACCTGTGGATTTTCGCGAGATTACTTTCGCCGAAAATTGAGAACCGTTGTGAAAATACACTTTTAAGGAAATGCAGTGTACGGTACCTACACTTGTAAGTACTTGCATACAGTGAAGTGCAATAAAAGAGTAGTGATAATGAATGTTAATCGCGTTATGGAGATGATATCTAGGCGCGAGCGAGCGGTCGTGACGTCACGGGCGCTGGTATCAAACTAGCCAGATGCGTACCACGCTCCCTCAGTCCTTACTCAAAGAGCGATTCTGCAATCATTTGCTCATGTTATTATCTTTTTTTGCCTTTGATAAAAGAAATATTTGTATTATAAAAGTGTTTATTGAGCTGTATCTGTGGATAAGACTGTTAAAAGGAACTACTTTTGCTAACATTGTTTATATAAGTTTTGCAATACACATTATAGTAAGTATATCAATGTTAATTGTTTATGATAATGTGATAAAGGATAAATGGTAAGTACCTAATTGCTAAGGCATAACATGAGTTTAGGTTTTAGTTAGTTTATTTTTGGTTTGTATCAATAAACTTAACTGAGGTTTTCTATAAACTACTACCTACTGTGATTAATATAATAATATTTCACTAAATGCTTAGTATCTAAATTGGCGTCGACGCCATGTTGAAACTATTGACTTGAACCTAAGCCGATATAAATAGCAGTAGCTTCAGAAACTTGTCATAAAATAGCCACAAGATAGTTTGAAATCCAATAAAACTTCGTTAGTATTCGAATAGCCTCCGTTTTCCTCGTACGAAACAATAAGTATTATTGTTGAAAGCGCGCCGAATCGCTCTGCCGATTGATCTCGTATTCGGGTGACAAGAAGGTGTAGTGGGAGGGAAAGAAACGAAAACTCGAACAGAGAGAGAAGAAAACGAAAGGGATCCATTCAAGATCAACCATTTCAATCTTAAAGAATGTCTTTACAATTAGTAAAAACGTAAAAATTGCTATGTGATTTTTTAGGTATTATTTGTAGTTGCAGAATGACGAAGACAGTCTCGCGAATGCTCCAGATTCGCAGACAATGCCCTAATTTATATCCAACTCACTTACTGAGGTGTTATTCTATTCGTATGCCTCTCGTGAACTTACTTCCGGGCCAGTTCAAGCGCGCTTTCCGCTTACGTAGCTTAAGGTTGACTAGGGGGCTATTGCGTTGGTTTTTAATAGCTGTTTACTAGTATAGGCTTGGGAACGTTTGGGCCAGAGTCAGGGCGGGAGTCGGCGCGGTGGGGTAAGTACGTCTATCTCATTACACACGACTGCGCCGCCATGTCCGCGGAGTTTTAGTGAGTGTTTGAAAGTTCACTAACTTCTGTTCTCGCCTTTAATGGGTATGTTAAGTGTCGGTCGTTTTGAAGACGATGTTGCAAACTTCTAATTGGATTTCTTAATCCGCATCATCATTTTACGTTAATACAGTTATTGCACTGATACCTGTCTGCTCTATACTAGTTAAAAGTATTGAGTTTAGTACTTAAAGGTAAAAAAACTTTTTATATATTTGTATGGAAAATTACATAGATCCTTGAGCACAAAACTGCGTTGATTTTTTTTTAAACGACACGGGATAAGAGTTATTACTGTTATTAGCAGGAGATGTAAAAAAAATTCAGATGCCCCTTGAAAGTAATATCTACGTAGGAAATTCATTAAATTAACGGCTTTCTAAAAACATAATAAAATTAAAACCGCCTAACAAAACCTGTACTCGTCACGCTTATCACAATGGTATCATTGTTGCCAAAAACTACTAAGCCATATTAAATGGCAGCAAAACATGCGCCATGAAAACGTACAAGTCACAAAGCCAATTACATTAAAACATTCGGCACAAAGGGCGCGGAACAATGGAGCCTGCGAGGAGCCGCGATATGTCTTTCAATGCTTTTAACTTTGCTCTGATGGCGAGGGAAATGGTGACGCGCCGCGACAAATGCCCGTGACGTAGGGGTGGGACGTGTCGATGTAATCATATTATTTTTTGGATTACATCGATGTCTTTATAGTTTTAATTATACAGTTCGGTTTCTAAAGTCTTTGCTGACAGATGGGACAGTGGGATAAGGCACTAGTCCTCTCTGCATTTATCTTACCTAAGATAGTTATTTAAATTTATTTTAAGTTAAGCTATAAGTTTTAAATTGTTAAGATGTACTAACAAAATAAGGACCATGTTTGTCTGAAATAAATGCACTTTTTTAAAGTATGCATTCTCGCTGTCAAGTTTGTGCAAAGTTAACATGGTTAGAGTCAAATTACGCATCCGCATTGTAATCAGTAAAACGTCTCTGGACGTTTAAGTCAAAGTTCTATCTCGGCCGTCTGTTTTAAAGGGGTTTCAAGTAAAAATGCGATATTTTATCAATACACAGTAGCAATCAGAGTGAACTATTGAGAAAGCGAGACGTAACAAAGGGTATCGGTGTAATTGGCAACTAACTCCTAACTAACTATGCGCACTAAAATAAATGAATAAATATTATGGGACAATTTTATACATATCGGCCAAGTCCCATAGTAAGCTCAATAAGGCTAGTGTTGTGGGGACTAGACGACGATATATATAATATACACATATAACTCAGAAATAAATACTTGTAATTAACGCACAAATAAATGAATGCCCTTACCAGGATTCGAACCCGGGACCTCCTGCTTCGTAGACAGGGTCACCTAGGCTACGCTAAAATAAGTATCAAATGGTCGGTTTTTAAGACAGATTATGTAAAATAGATTAAGAATAAACCTATTATCGATACTTGGTAACCAAGCAGTGTGCACTAGCATAAAGAAGTGAGACGTAACCAATGGGGTATCACGGCGTGGTTGCACCGCAAACTCATTTTATAAATCGTCCGCCCGCTGGCCCGGAACCGCGTTAGCCACCCTTCTACACTAATGCACTACCTTTATATACTGCGATAAAAAATGTCCACCGAGAACCTTTTTAAAAAGCAGTTCCTAACATTTATTACTGAATTGGTATCGTAGTTGTATGTAAGTATACCTATTCCTAGCATTCTTTTCAATCAAGTACTAAGTTTTTGGTTTAGAAAAAGTTCAATTCTATTATACATTAAGGAAGTTATTAAAATCTATCGATAAGAAATTCACGAAGATTATTATCTCTTTGGTTAACCACTTTAATGCCGCTAATCTGGAACGTTAACTACCTACTTACCTTTTAAATTGTTGATAAGTACACATCTCACATTAAAAAAGGATGGCAAAATATTCAATTAACATACAAATAAGCTAGTTCCTTATTTGTATGTTAATATAATATTTTCTTAAGCGCTCTCTCCGCCATTTTAAAGGACCTTTAATATACTGCGAACAGTCAACACGTGACATTACTCCCCATATAAACGACCGTCCTCGGCCACTCTCTTAATAGACAGTATCTACCCGAGATCTTAAGTAAATCAAATCGCCCCATGAATGGGAATGAGCCGGGGCTTTTCACGGACTTTTCTGAACCATCACAATGGCGGGATCAAGGAAACTTATCTCGGGGACTCGCCAAAATGTTTCTTAATGCTTATTTAAGTAGCTGCTATTTGATGTTATCTGTGGGAGTATATCTTCGTTTTCTTGTTTAAGTTGAATGGGTTTTATAGATAAGCGTAAGTCGTCTAGACTATAATCTACTTAGTTCTTCGTTCTTCGGTATTAGGGTTATTAAGCGGAATTTATGACTTACACGTTAGTAAATTTATACCCGAATAATTTTACAATTTATCCTCATTCCTCGCGTCCATTTTAAAATATTGTTGTTGTTTTAATTTAAAGAAGCCAAGTAGTACAGTTCAAATCCTCTTAATAAGCAAAGTGACAGCGTAATTGTTAATGTTAACTAAGCGTTAAATGTGACCGTAATAACAATATCGTTAAAATTCATATCTAAAGCTTATGTACCTACTGACTTAATCATCATAGAAATTATTTAATTATACTCTAATTCAGAATCCCCGCAATGCACATTTTCATCAAAGTTAACACGTTTTTACGATGTCTTCAAATTTGCATTTTTATGGTGCTTTAACACTTAAACGGACGGTATAAAACCCCACGATGAAACCACAGAACGTACGAGATACATGTTTCATAAAACATCTAAAGTTGCTTAGAAACTCCAAAGCACATAGTTCCTTTTAGAACGGCGTAAGTGAGATGTAAAGATTTGTGGACCCTTTCAGCTAGGAACGCAGTACCGCGAGCTTTGAAAAACAACAATAACCCTCCACATACGTAGATGAGAATACGCAATATACTTTGAAAGTACGCCTATTGTAGAGTTAAGAAGATGAAGAACTGTCTATGTTTGTCAGGAAGCACTAGTATTGTATGTACTACATATATTTAGTATATATATAGTCACTCACTCACTTGTAAGTTTAAACAAAGTGATTTTAGGAATTTTCATTTTAAATGGTAACATTTAATGAATAAATTGCACAAAACAAGTAAGTAGGTACAATAAATATATACAAGGATGGACTTATCCTTTTAAGTAATTTGCTCCAGTTAACCATTAAACAATTAAGATAGATAAATATGCAATAACTTGACTTGTTAGAGTAAAAGTAATTTATGAGTGACTTTTTTACTTAATTTAGTTCATTTATGACGTTAAAGTATGAAACCATTTATGTTTGTTTTTGCACACAAAATGAACGTGCAAACGAGAATTGTCTCAATACCAGTTACCATTAAAATGTGTTTATGACCACCAGTGATTTAAATTCGATGTGTAATCAAAACATCTTGCACAAATCGCAGTGCACCCTTTTTGTGCTGCCGCTTCGCATATTTTAATAACTCTACGCCGCCCCCTCTCAGTTTAAGAGCCACGCTATTTTCATGTTTCGTAGTACAAATGGGAATCCATTTAAATACTAAGCCAACGTTTCAATACGGCATGTAAAGTGTTTTGGCGGGATTGGGACCCCGCAAGCATCGAACTTGTAAGATTGAATTCAATCTAGCTTATAAGGGGTAACCAAATTGGTAGAATAGGTATAACCCATGAAAGGTACTATTTAGTCTAAAAAGTATATGAGTATGGAACTAAGAGCTTTTAATAACTGGAGTCGCATTTAAGAGCATACCCCTTTGTCGAAAACCTTGCACAATTGTGCAAACTTTTGTATGGACTGACGTGAGGTACAATCGTAGAATATTCTTTCAAAGCATACATTATTCGCGTTACTTAACCATTGCGTTTGCCATTAATTTGTTAAACCTTTTTATTGTCCACGCTTTATGGCCCATATAAATATACATTAAAACGTAACCAGTCCATTCACAGCAATATTTTTATTGCTCGCCCCCTAATGCTATTCCGTTTCACGCTCCAGCCCTCCGTAGTCGATCAGCAAACAAATAAGTTTGTTGCTTACAATCGAGTTCCATTCCACGCAGCTCAAAGAGAAGCCAGCGCGGTGCAAAGGCCTTTGCATCCAAGTTACAAAGGCGGTTCTAAGTATTCGATACACGTGCAGTGTAAGACGGAATGTAATCAAGTCTTGGCATCGTTAAAAAGTTCGTTACTGTCCTTAGAACAAAGTTGTTAGGTGATGAACAAAGTCTCTATGAAACTCTAGAGATGCTCTAGAGTATCGATCTATGCGATATCTACTGGTAATTAAAATTGCTACGGATTATAGTATGAAAATAATTCGACGACAGTTTATTTTTGGAAAAAAGATAGATAGATAGAGGAAAAAGGACTTCCACTTGTAAAGTTACAAGCTTTTGATAAACAGAGCACTGATAACCGCGCCGCACATTCGCACCCTTTGCTCGCACTGGGTCACAGCCGCGATTGTCAACACATCGTATGTTTACCGCGCCGCACATTCGCACCCTTTGCTCGCACTGGGTCACAGACGCGACAAAGGGTTGCACTACCAGATTGCCTAATGGACAGTGAAGGCGAGATACCGCGTGATAAATCACCGTCGTGATTACTCCCATTATCTTAAATACGATCTCGGGGGCGAAGTAAAGTTGTTGATGTAATTGACGGAGACGGACGGCTCATTTTGTAATGGAGGGATTTTAAAAGTTGCTTGTTTGTTTTGAAAGTCTTTCAAAAAACGAGGAAGCTCTCACTGATATATATTGTTGTTATCTTTAATCGATATTGGGGGAGAAATCAGTATTACACACATCAATCTATTCGCAGAGTAATCAAGATTTTTACAAAATATGTATTAGTATATTGAACCTATGAGCAGGAATGAAACATTATTTAAATGGGAATAATCTATCTAAAATTCGTAAATAGATATTTGTGGCAATAATTACACCCAAAAACAATGACCAGGGGCAACGGGTGATTTAGCATTTCCATCCATACTAATATTTGAATAAACGCCGCTGATCAATTTATTTACTAAGGTAAAAATTAAATGGATTTTTGAACTGATTTTACCTGACTAACTACTCAGGGCTTTTATTTTAAGATAGTTTATAGTATATTTATAGATAGTTTGTATTATTGTTTATAAGCTTATTTAAGGTTCTATGATTATTTACATGTATGGTAATTAACGTTTGTCGTCGCAGATAAACTACTTAGTCACTTCTCACATTTGACGGAAAAGCATGCACGCTTATTAGCTTGTTAATTCCTCATCCCCAATTCTCGCAAAATATGGCCGTCAGGGGCTAACAGCGTTAAGGGCACAACAATTGACATGCATTAACGGTATTTCCGGTGGCGCTTCTCCAACGTCGTTACGGACCGGAAATTCAATCGAGTTTGGGGACGCCTCGCGCGGGTACTTCGCCACTTGGTTGCAGTATCAGTTTCCTTATGAAGATGAGAACGTGATCAGTGAGACTAGGGGCCCGATTCGGATTGTGAAATAGACATCTATGAGACATCTTTTAGACATCACCAAGATACGATAACGATATGTTTAAGATCTAACCTGTCAAATTTCTGCGCGTTTGCACGATTCTGGAGATACTCTTGAACGATTTCCACAGGACTTAGAGATCTAATTCACATCTAACTAATTGATATCTTACTCTATCTAACGTAAAAGTGACATTAGTTGCCCGAATTGCGCTGCAAAAGAGAACTAGTTGATATCTAAACTATAACGTATCTGGAATGGATCTAGAACGTGTCGTCTCTTGTGAATATCTTGAAGTTCGAATACAGCAGTATCTTAGACAACAACGCTTATAGAAAGCCTATGTTAGCTTTAGTATGTAATTCAACACTATTAACAACACTAGAGAAAGAGAAGGGAGAAATCTTACTTAAGTACGACGACACATTTTATCACGGAAAGAGCGAAGCTAGATCTAAACTTTCACAACTTGATTAGTTTATTAAAATAATAATCTCGGCCCAAAAAAGCAATATGAAAAAATTATAAGATCATTGCAATAAAATTAACCAAGCAAATCAAATACTTTACCTATTGCTAGACTTCCAATTCACTAGAAATACATGTATTCTATAGTGGGTCTTAGTAGTTTAAGTCATTGTAAGTAGTTTATTTGATACAAAATCCCCGAATCGTGCCTTCCACTACATTGCTCACGAGGTGCAAATAGCTGTGAAGACAGACTACAAACATAGGGAGCGCAACACCGCATGCACACGGACTTACGAGTAGGGTTGCCATATGAAAAAATGAAATATCCTGACAAAAGTTCGGACATCACCATAAAGCCTATAAATCCTGACATTAGCCGGATGGTCTTCCACTCATCAAATCATCTTACAATGAATCAATCAAAAATATGCTTTATACAAGTAGGCCTAGTAACAAGCTCTTTCTAATAGTCGTTTACCTATCACTGCTATCACCTATAAAATTTTGATTTATACAGGATGTCAAAAATAAACTTTAAAGTTTTTTGTCAAGCATCGCGTTTCAAAGTAGAAACGCTTTGATGCGATGTAAATAGGTATCTGTTTATTAATCAGAACTAACGTATGATTTTAGATTTAGAATTTGTGAATTCATAACTATTGGCCAACTCTGGCGCATACAGCTTAACAGAGCTTCGAGACCCGCGGACATCGAGTGATACCGCTGATCAAGTGTTGCTTTGCATTGCATTTGTTTAAACTCTCCGTTATCACCCACCCTAAACTAAACAAAGATGTTTGTGAACTAAAGAGACTCAAGACGTGCCGACAGCGAGTGATCTCGCTGATCGAGTCTAGCGTCACGTTTGTTTAAACTGTAATTGGTGAGTTTCTCTACTCTTTGATATTTACCACCCTAAAACGTTTGTTCGACGTTTAAGAGCGAAAAATCTTGGACTTATAGCTAAACAGACCTTAAACACGTGCGGACAGCGAGTTACTCGTATCATGGTAAAAAATCAAGAATTTAAACCTCGCTTGTGCTGAAAACATAGTTTTCGAATAAAATGCAAAAAGGTGACTAAAAATTCAGAATCCTTACTATACAAAGAGGTTTAATTTCCCGATTACGTCACTATTGACTATTCTATGGCGTTTGCACAACGTTAAAAGTGCGAGATTGCTGGCTTACAGCTAAACAGGCCCTCGAGACTCGACGGCGAGTGAGCCCGCTGATCAATAAGTCTTGCCAAGTCAAATATTTGCACACGACGCACATTAGTGGAGATGGAGACGCGCGCAATACCGCCGATGTGACGGATTTATTAAACGCAGAGTATGCCAGATTCAGGTGTGTCATATTATCAAAGAATTAAGTAATTTTTTTAAATGTTTATAGTTCTACTGATAACTTGATGCACTTGTTTAGAGGTCCAGCAAGAGAAGATTTTATCAAAATTATTTGACACTTATCCCCTTACTTATAAAAGCGCTACAAGCCTCTATTATTTAATTTATGTTTTTTTTTTCTTACAAATACATACATAAATCAAAATGACAGATTAATACAAACGGTAATTAGCTAATTGAGGCATGTAGCACGTTTATAAATAAGGGGGCAAAGTAAAACTCTGTTAGCAATTTATGTGTATATAATGCTTTTAGCTTTACTTTGCCCCCTTATTCATAAACTTGCTTTTTTGAGTTGAACTCTTTCAACAGTTAGTCTTATATTCATATAAAAAATATACATACCAAATATACTCAAAAATCATTTTTTATCGGCAACGGTAAACCGCTTTCCTTGGAACTTGCTTGTGCCATGCAAGCGCTAGTGATTCTGGGATGCCAGAAAACACGAGTGACCGCATCTCAAGTACGGTATGTACTCTGCGTTTAATAACACGGTGCTTTATGAACTTTTATGCTTCGTCATCACTTCGCCTCCAAACTGTAATGCATAATAGGAAAGGGGATAATTGCTTCTTCATACAAACGTAGTCCCCATTTTCCTCTCTGGATATTGACACTATGGAAAATATGTTTAATAAATTAACTAAGTATTTTTAACTTTGGGAAACAGGACTCTACTCTTGATTTCTTGTGTAAGTATGAGCAAACTAAATTAAACCTTCTAGTGCTCGAAGTTTAAATGCCCAATAGATGAATTTACAGATGACACGTAAGTACTAGGAAGTGACGAGAATTCGGACGTTTACCTCTTTCCATATTTTTGAAAGTTATATACCTAATCCTTCCTCAAGAATTACTCCATTGATAGATGAAAACGGCATGAAATTCAGTGGTTTTTAGATTTATCGCGAACCCAGACATACAGACAGACAGACGCGGCGGGGGACTTTGTTTTATACAGGGTATAGTGATACTCCATCTTCGCTCGACAGAGCGTTAAGAGTCGAGTACTCTGTAGCATGTAACATAATGTTTCGTGAAAGCGCAGAGCCGTAAGTGGGCGCCGCGTCGTCTCGTGGGCGCTTCGCTGCGACTTGTCCTTGTGTTGGGAAACGCGTGAAGCTTTTGAAACAATAAGAAACATTTAATGTAACCGTTTCAAAATATTTTAATGATTCAAAAATTTTATGGCTTGTTATGTGGTCATCACTAAAACCCTATAAAATTGGGGCCAAATGATTAAGTGTTCATGTTAGATGTTTACAGTGTTTACACTCGAGAAGAGTGAAAACAGGTCAATTTGATATCTTATTTAATATAACTAAATTAAAACACGTATCATTCATGTCAACGCTTCAATGCTCAATGCTTTACATTTACAGATTAAAACCTAAATAAGTAGATCGGCTAATTAGTAGTGAAAGATAAATATCAAATGATATTTCATCCGTGTATTAAGAAAAACTCACTGCTATTTACATACATTTTTTTTTATAAAAACCCTAATTAAGTTCTCCAAACACATCTACGCGAACCACGAAGCCTACAGCTCTGAAGCAAAAAGCAAAGCAAAAAAATCCGTCAAAGCCTCAAAAACGGCATCCCAATCAAAATTCTACGGACTTAATTAAACATGGCTTCCACTGTGACGTCAAAAATAATTAATTTCTCCATTGCTACTATTTGAATACAATGTTGGCTATATGTGTGTCCTTTGAAGTAAGATTACCCGCCCCGCCCCCGCTCCGCAAATTAAATCCGTGTCTCGGAGGATCCTCATTGACAATTTAGTGTACTTAATGAGGTGCCCGGCAAGGGTAGATTTTAATCTACCTATGAAAAAGATTAAAGTCAGTGGTCAAATGAATGTTTGATAGAGAAGCTTTAGAGAAGTCATAATGAGCAGTCTAATGGTAACATTCCATTTCTAACCGCAGCTGCACTACTAGTACTAAACGAGTCGCTGTTATTGTCAATTTCCATAGTAAAATAAACAGTAATGCAGCTGTTGTCGTTGGAAATGGACTGTCACCTTAATGGTGCTCTACCGGTCTAGTTTTCATCCAAATTTAGAATTTAACATGTGACAAGAGAAAAAGGGAATTATTTATCTAACTTTACCTAGAATTACTTATCTCAGCCAAATAAAAAATAATGGGTTGTATGAGGAAATTAAAAGACTGGCACGAGAAAGATATGATTAGCCACCACAACCACCGACAAGAGCAAAGCTCTTAAAATATGATGATGATGGTGTGATTTTAAATTTTTTCTACCCGGCATGGCTCAGAACGGGTTTAAATTTCTTAAGTTTTGTACATATTGTAAAATGTATACTTTATATAAATAAGAAGGGGCGTCCTTAGAATTGAATTCAACAGCTGCCTTGTCCTGACCTACTAAGGTAAATCATACATATTTTAACTGACCGAAAACATATTAACGTGACGTTATGTCATCTTGTGATCCAAAAAGTAGGTAAAGTCACGTTATAAGACTGGCCGGAAAGCCAAATTGAATATGCTTAAAAATATGAATTACATATTTTTTATCACTTTATCAGCTTCAGGGTCAAATGTTGGAAAACAGTGGCATATTTTCTGAGCATGAAACTGCTGCTTCAGACCGCGATCGATGTTTTCCTCAACAGATAATAACTGATTGTTTGTATAGACCCGAGAGCCCCCTGACGTCGTAATATAGAGTAAAAGAAACGCTCAGTAAACCATTCCTAGCTGAGCATGGAAAACGTACCTTCTTATTTTCACATATTGACTCAAGATGAATTCTTGTAAAAGAATTTCACTTATTTAGGTACCTATTTAGCATAATGGAGGCAATTTGCATGACTTTACTCGATTGGACATACATACATACACACAAACAGCAAGACGCGCCGAGAGACTAATTTTATCATACTGGCAAAGAGCCCTACTACGTATAGCATTCCAAGTAATCCAACCGCTTAGAAAGCCGCGTTTTGGTTTGATTAATCTCAAAAATATTTTTTGAATAACGGTCGCAGGCTCTGGATGCCCCTACTCAAGATCGCGACCGCACAAAACTACTGCTAATAAAGATGACTGTTTGCAGAGATTCGGAAGCCGGCCCCCTGGCGCCGTGCGGCGTCGCGCCGTCCCGCCGGCCGGTCGGCCAGACTCCGCGGCGACTATCGATCCCGGGGGATGACGGATTCGGATTGTCCCACTAGCTTGCTAACAACAATGCTGCTATGGACTAGTTATAATAATAAAAAAATATCCTGCAAAACATGTCTTTCTCATTCGTAAAATGATTAAAATCGATAGGTAATTTTAAATCAGCATAAACTTTTACACAAATTTAAAGAAAGTGGATAACCTAAATATGCAGCTTGCATTTTAAGTAAAAGTTAATTAACGTTTCGTGTCAGGTTTATATAGTGTAACAGCCGGCCTAGCCAAGGTTACAATCGCTATCGCTTCGACAACGAAAAGCATTATGTCTCTCTATCACTCTTCCATATTAGCGCGACAGTGACAGTTGCGTTTCGATCGCTACGGAGCGTAAGCGATTGGCATCTTGGCTACGCGGCCTGGTTAGAAAACTAGACTTTTAGATGAACTGGCTACGATCTATGAATGTATTCTTTAACCTTTGTTTAGTTGTATCTTGTATCTTGCACTGTTATAATTTTCAAGCACAACGTGTTTTAAAAGTAATGTGACAATTTTTTAAAAACTTTCCGCCGTTGCTAATTAGAAGTTTCGTTCTCCTTAAGACGTGGTAGTCTAGTGCTAGTAATATAAAATAGATTTTATATTGACGTGATACTATCGATCTTTGGGGGTGAGATGACGGATCGCGGCCACTCGCTGCTTTCCAACAACAATGCAATGGATTTCGATATTGTAGAATAGGTACTCGTATTTGTTGATACTCGTTGAGGATAACAATGACTATATGAACGCTGGTTGGCAAAAGGAAACCTTTCGTTTACCATTTTAAGTACGTCAAATAGACAAAAAACAAGTTTTAATCAATAAAATCAGTTCTGACAGCTTTTTCACCGTCAGTACTTCCTTCTATCTGCTACGAGTACCCTTGAATCCAATTCTAAAATTTCGAAAAAGTCCAATATGAATGAGATTGCGCAGTCACTTTAGGCCTCAAAACAAGCTTGATGATACCTACTTTATTCAGCTCACTCAAAAATGGGGAAGTGTGTCTTATTTCACTTGCACCGTTTAGTTAATTACAAGTAAGAAGACACAGGTACAGAACAATTAATAAAAACTTATTGTGGAAATAAGCACACATTAATTATATTTCGATTTCTACTTACTTGGTGCTAACATATTTGCCCCCGATCAGGCGAAATACGATTTAAATAAAGTTTTTGACTCCCTAGTTAAAAGACGCCGTCGGTACATTACCCTAACTTAAGAAAATGTTTTCTTAATGGTTTCAAAGCTATCTATATTAAATAATCAAAGCAAAACTCAAATCTGTATGCATTGATTCCCCTCATAGGTACGCCAAACGGCAGCATTAGGAGCCGTCGTCACATCACAACTAATTGGACGTCCGCGCCCACAATGAGACCTCAGCTTAGCTTCATTAAAATTTCATGCCGCCAGCGGTAACTGGCCAATTTGCGCGTAACGTGACACCCCACGAGTCGTGAATACGTATTGACAGACGCCGTTGTAACATGTTTAAATACCCTTGGGTTATATATAATTAAATACGTTATTTAGAAGGAACGAAAAATGGAATTGAAAATCAAACGGTATTTATCGAGATTTTTCGTATCTAGAAAACATATGTGTGCCAATTTATGTGTTACGTGTAATAAAATGTTTTAATAGCCGTGGGTTATGTTATGGATAATTAAATACTGACCGTCTTTGTTTACTTCTATATAGTAGTATACCCTATAATGGGCGTGGAACCAGTAATGGGACAAAAAAACATAATTCCTCTAAAATAAGTATCTAAAAGTAGTTCATAAACACTGGCTGTATATTATCATAAATAAGAGTCCTAGAGCTGTTTCAGTTTGAAGTTTTATTAAATTTGGTTGCTTTTTAAGAAATTGGCGTCAACCCAAAAGTTGTCGTCTCACCGAAAAAAAATACCATTACGAATTCTTAACAACTTCGCTAAGAGAGGTGAGTTAATTTATTAAATTTGAATTAATTAATACTTGATGAAAACTAGAATGTGTTTTGTTAATTGAATTTACCATGAGATAAGGTATACAACACACTATGTTGTGACTCCACAGATGTAAAAAAATAGTGGTATTTGGCCCAATCCCATTATAGGAGCTGTAAAACTGCGTACCTCCTATGATGGGACAATTGACAGAATGATGCTTGCCATGCCATAATTTCATGTTTAAACAATACAGAAGTAAAATGTAGTTACGAAATATGTCAATCAGGAGGTATTCTCGGACTTCGGATAAATTAATATCGTTTTTCCAAACTTTTATTTAACTCGCCCTGTTAGTTAGTGTGGGTCCAATCTTGGTAGCTGAATTTGAGCCACTTTTCGATTTCCGATTCAGTTGAAATTTTGTGTAAGTACGTAATTAAGTATGCAAATCGGATGATAATGCAATATTATGATAACATGGACCTAATCTGATGATGGAGACAGGAGGTGGCCATGGGAACTATCGCAATAAACCCTAACTGATTGTGTTTGGGTATATTAGAATTGTCTCGATGGATCTAATACAATAATAATTGGCTGTGGAAAGAAAAATAGATTCAGCGATAAAAGCTTATACCAAAAATTGATTTTTTTGTCGTAACTTATTCCCCATTTCAATATTTTATACTGATAGAGCAATGTCCATTATAGGGGGCCCATTACTGGATCCACGTCCATTACCGGGGGCCCATTACTGGAGCTTTGGTGTCCATGACTGGAGAAAAAAAGCATAGTTTTAATTTGTTAAATATGTGGAAACTAATTGCTGTATCTTTCATACAACACGCCTAAAACATGAAAGACGGATAGGACTTTCATCTTTTAACACGCTAAGCGGTAGACCATTTACATGTATAAGGGAAATATCATAAATACTCCAAATTTCCTCTTAAATGTCCCATGACTGGTGCTGTTACTATACAGAAGTACAAAAAAAACAGACAGAGACATTTGATTATCCAACAGGATTCACCGTAAATGATTATAAAAACTTGTTCATGTTTAAATGCAAGGATTCTTGCACTTCTGGACAATACTTATATCTCGACTGAGATATTGCTAACAAAATAAGGGATATGCGTAGTGCCTTAAGGGGCCCATTGATTATCAGTCCGCCGGACGGTATCGGCCTGTCAGTTAGAACAAAATTTTGACAGTTCCGAACAACTAACAGGCCGATACCGTCCGGCGAACTGTTAATCAGTGGGCCCCTTTACAAGGAAAAGTAACGGATATTAAATATAATATAAGTGTAGGTATTCGTTCATCATATTTTCCCGCATGTACAATCAACATCTTTTATGAGATATTTTTGGAGAGATCTCTTGATCAGGTAAACTGAATCAAGGGATTATTCTTGACATGTGAATAAAACTAAATGAGCATCCTTCCCGGAAATTTGTCACTATACAGTCAGTATCAAATAATAGTGACGGCAAAATTGCCCAAATATATCGGAACACATCTTTATTTCTATATATTTATAGTAAGAAAAGTGTGTTACGATCAATTTGGCTGAATTTGTTTTGTTTAATAAGTATATAAAATAACTAGGAAAATATGTAATTAGTGCTATAGGCAGGACCGTGGGCCTTAGGAGGTGAAACGTACAATAAAGATAAAAAATCAATTAAACACTAACCGGCCTTATTAATCTCTGTTGAACACTATAATTCCACTTAAGGCGCATAGATACTTTAAACAAACAATTAAACTGGAAAATTACAAGCTTTCAAATCTCCGTATTAAATTTTAATCCGTACTCAGCTAATGCAGATGTTTTATTTCAATATCCGCTTTGTTCAAGTGGAATAAAACAAAATGCCTGAGCAATTAATTGAGGGTCCCGCCGCGGGCCGGACCCATCGGCAAATTGTCGCTGGCAATATTCAAATGGCGGAAACAATTAGTGTGAGTGCTGTGTGCTATTTAGCACTATCGGGATGTATATGTATGGTAAAAACAAAAGGGCAAACGAATAAGGAACCAGTATGGAGATATGGCGTTTTGAATGGTGGCTTAGGTGGCGGGAGAAGAATGGCCCGTGTGGGGAGCAGGCGGTTTTTAGCACTTTTTGTTTATCATCTCCATCCATTTCGCTTAAGTACGTCCTTATTAAATTTTCATTAAAAAATATTACGAGTACAAAGGTAGGTATAAATCTTGTCAGTAGAAAAAGGCGCGAAATTTAAATTTTCTATGAGACGATAACCCTTCGCACCTACATTTTTAAAATTTTTGGCGTCTTTTTCTAGTGACAAGATCTGCTTGACCAACTATACTATACTATGTTTGAAATTTTAGCAATGATGATTGTAGTTTATTTTAAATAAAATTTGTGTCAACATTCAAAAATGGTGCAGAAAATACCACCACCAATTGTATGGACGGATATTCCCTGTATGGACGAATTATCTTGTATGGACGGATATTCCCTGAAATAATTTATTTTGGCAACAAATCACCCTACAACAATTTTAATTGATACGTTAATAACCATCAAATGCGCAACGACGGTAGACAGCAAAATATGAGTAATAATTGTCGGGCGGGCCCTCCCCCAGCACGTAGCAAATCTCTTTTGTGTTCGCTGATAACGGCACAAAGCCTGCTAATGTCTTTTAAGGACTTAGTGATTTAAACGGACTAAATAATGAGAGCTACCCTTCCTCGCCTGCCAATTTATGAGCTTAAGACCGTAGGGGTAACATTGATGGACTGTATAGTTCAGTGTAGACAATGTCCTCAAAAATATCTACAACCTTAGATAAACAATATTTTAGTGTAATTTTTAAATACGTTTAAAATTGTATTATTGAATGTAATAAATGTTTTCCCCCCAGGTAAAAAAAATCTCTAGGTGAAATATTATTTCAAAAATAATCAATAACATCAACTTTTATCAGCAATGTATAATAATTAATAAATGAATAACTGTTTAATTTTGGCTTAATATGGAATTAAGGATATTTAAGTAAGGCTCAAAGAACGGCTGTTTAGTTTGCTTACTGCCTGTAAATAAAATAAAATATCCTCCGTTAAATTTCATTTACATTTATTCCAAAACTCAATAAATTAACATTGCCACAGCCATTGTATTGTTTTATATGGCCAAAATAGGTTGAGTATATTAATCATTGGATTAAGCAATTAAATCATCTCTGCGTAATACTTAGGTACCTAAATATGTACAATCATATAAATTTAAGGGCCCGATTCGGATTTTGAAATAGACATCTATTAGACATGTTTTAGTCATCACCAAGATACGATAACGATACGTTTAAGATCTAACCTGTCAAATTTGACATTTGCGCGATTCTGGAGATACTCTTGAACGATTTCCACAAGATATGACTTAGAGATCTAATTCACATCTAATAGATATCTTACTCTATCTAACGTAAAAGTGACATTGGTTGCCCGAATTGCGCTGCAAAAGAGAACTAGTTGATATCTAAACTATAACCTATCTAGAATGGATCTAGTACGTGTCGTCTCTTGTGAATATCTTGAAGTTCGAATACGGCAGTAAGTCTATATTTTTCATAATTATTTACCTTACAACAAAAACGACGATGGCTACAACATCGGGACAGAAACACTTTCACGCTATTATCGTCATGTTATCTTATCTTATCCGTCTCACTAGATCCTTTGTCAGAAAATGTTTCTGGATTATTGAATCAAAATCCACATTGTGTTGGCTTAGTCGTGTCAGATGAATCGGGCAGTCAAGCGAATAGAATAAAGTGAGTGTATACTGAAATAAATAAAATAATCCTCATATTATTAGTTCTTTACAGTTTTAGTGGTTTTGTAATGTATGACATAGACGTGTCTACCGCGATATAATTTCATTGTTTTTACGTTACGTTAAGATCGGGTCTACCGTTTGTGTAATTACTAGTACTAGTAAATATGTGTACAAAACGCGAGAGTTTAAAGTGTTATGTAGGACATAGATTATATTTTATACCTATTTGCCTAGTAGGTATACAAATATAATTAGAGAGAAGTAAATTAAACCAAAAGAAGTAATTATCACTCGCGACCTTGCATTAAGTAATTTCTTTTTTAGGGTTCCATACCAAAAAAGGAACCCCATTACTAAGACTCTGCCGTCCGACTGTCTGTGCGTCTGCCTGTCTGTCTGTCATATGGCTGTATCTCATGAAACGTGATAGCTATGCAGTTGAAATTTTTACAGATGATGTATGTCTGTTGCCACTATAAGTAACAACAAATACTAAAAACAGAATATAATAAATATTTAAGTGGGGCTTGCATACAACAAACGTGATTTTTTACCGCTTTTTGCGTAATGGTACGAAATCCTTCGTGCGCGACTCCGACACGCACTTGGCCGGTTTTTTACCAAATAAAAGTCAAATAGATTTATTTGCCCGACATCATCTAGCAACATTCCTTTATATTTTGAACCTTTAAGGTACTAATAGTGCTCGACATGCTAATGCCCAACAGATGACACCTTGCTGTCACCTCTATTGACAATGACTTAAGTTTCAAGATAACATGTACTGAGTCCGCGTCGAGCACCAGTACGTTTACCTTATTTTGACAAAAAGTGCAACCATCAAAACCACCAAAACATCTCAATCCGTGCACGCACAATAACCGCAGTCGTTCAAGCGATTTGCCGACATATCTCTGGCAGTCGCAAGTCGCGGTGCGCATGGCGACGCAAAGCCGGATGATGTCTGTTTGTTATCAGCGCGGAGCACTCGACTGTGCCGGGGGTTGCCGTTCGTTACGGAATAATCGCCTTATTTATCGATTGCGAACTAGACTGGTGTCATTAAGATTATTATTTTTATCGAGGAGTATGTAGACGTATACATTTGCAAGTTAGTAACTTTTACAGCTTTTTGCTATTGTCGTCGTTACGGAATTATACCGTATTTTATTGTTTGTGGCTTATGACTTTGGAAGGAGTAAGTAGACGTTCGCTAATTTGCGACTTGCGGCGCGATTCAAACTTTAAGATAGGTACGTCAATTAATAGATCTAAGAAACGATATGAATCAGATATGCCAGTGTCAAATGTGACGTTTCTTCAAACAAAAACGTCACTTTTGACACTGACACATCTAATCCATTAGATCTTAATTGACGTAAGTATCGAACTCGGGCAGTTGTGATAGTAAGAGTAACGATCGTTTAACTAATTATGCGCTAACACGATATTTTGATCGACCGCCTTTACGGGGCATTTTCGCCACATACAGTGAATACGTATGTACTACTAAATATGCATGCTATCTAACATCACCTATCGGCTATGACAATACGAACCTAGCTTAGTAATAAATTACTTAATGATTTTATTTCCCAAATTTCAATTAATATTTGGTTATCTAATATTACCTACAGCTCGACTATCATCATCATTACCATATAAAAGTTAAAGTAAACAAAGAGTAAAAGGTATCAACATATCTGGTAAGTTTTCAATACCACCAGTTGTGGAAAAACATCGTGGAATATCCTAAGTCAGCCCCCCCGTTTTATTTCCAGTGCAGCGCATAATCCGCTGTCAATATTATCGGCGATGGCCGCTCCCGTCTGATCGCTCCTCACGGTCGCAAACAAAACTTTCTGTTTCGAGATGTTATTGTCTTTGTTGCAAGCGGAAAAACTCCATTATTATGAGTGATATTATTTTCGATTAAAAAATGTAACGACGACTTTTGTATTGCTTTTTGTAGCGATGAATTGAGGATAAATGAGATCTTAATTTAATTAATTGATTTTTTGTAATAAGGGGTACTTCCGAATGTCGAAAACTGTCTGATAATTCCGAAAAGAGACTTTTATTATGATGGAATTTTGGGTGGTGATCATCTGAATTTCGGAATCCCGAATACACCTTAGTGTTTTTTTACCTGACCATTCTTACTTCTTGTAGATAGGGATGCTTGATTTGACCGCTGATCCAATTTGTTAATAGATTCTGATCATGCTAACTTGCCACAAACTTGGCATTAAGAATGCATACATACCTATTTATCAGCTTCATACTTGACGTAACACTTGGTATAAAAACTTAGCATTGTTCGACTTTAATTGGGTATATTTTTAAACGTAATAGTCATGAAATATTACCACTAACATAAAACGACCAATTAGGATTCATAGTTGAAACCAGTTAAATCGGCATTACTACTGTTCATATGAGGAGTCTAATTAATTTAAGCTTCCAAATTTTAAACGATAAAACAACGTCAAAGGTCGCTTTTTATGTACTTAATTATGGTTACACCCATTTAAAAGTCATCTGCAAACTATTTACTCGTATAACTTAAACTTAATCCTTTTTCCATGAGGGTAGGATAAAACGATCTGGTTGAAAGATTAATATACCTAGTGCCAGAATAAAAGCGTGTATGTGTACTAACCCCCTTATTCATATAACTTTACGGGTGTGATTTAGTTCAATTATGTTTTATCCTTTTCTTACAAATACATAAGTCAGAATGATAAATGAGGACAAACGATTATGAGATAATTGAGGTTTGTAGCGCGTTTATGAATAAGGGGCTATGGGGTAAGAGTTTAAATACAGGACTCCTCGGTCTTCTGAAGATGAACCTTTACTAAAAAAAGACTAGTTACTAGTCTAACCTAGTAGAGACAGAAAACAGTATACGACAATAACAATTACAAAATAATTGAGAGAGCCACTGAGCGGTGAGCGTAAGCAGACAATATTATACATGGATATACTCGTTCATATTATGCTACTTTCACACGATTGTTGCAAACGCCAACCATCCATCGCATCCTGCCTTCTGCCATCGTTGTTGACACATTTACTAAAAAAAATTTAGTGTTGCCAGGTATAAAAAATGTATTTCTCCTTTATTTTATTTTTTGTCTTTGTCATGACAATGTGGTTTCGATTGCGATGAATGGACGAGAAAGACAACCACTTACTTGAACAGAAGGGGTTTGTTGGCGAAGAGGCCTGAGGCCTTCTCTTTCGCGGCCTGCAGCCCCTGCATGGCGGACGCCCGATGTCCCACATCAAAGTGCACCTAACACCTGAGGAAAGAAACACCATTGTTACGAACACACAAAAAAATACAATGACTTCTGTTTTCGCAAGTTTTCCTTTTGAAGTAAAAACTTCTTTAGCGGCGCTGTGTACTTTTTGTGATGGGGAAAAAATGTTAAGCTCGCGAGAGGTCACGTGACCGTAACACGTAAGACGGACACGTGACCTGATCGAAAAACTGTTATAATGTCATTGAGTTTTCACTTTTGCCCGCACTCCCGGAGTGCAACCCGTTGTTTTTTTTCATGTACTATGTTGTGGCGATAAAATAAATGTATTTCTTCTTCTTCTTGTTAATAGGTATTAATTAGAAGTCTAACTAGGTTTTGTGACATCTCTCGCCCTTAGAATTCTCGAACTTAAATCCGGCCTCTTAGAAGGCTTGGTCACTTTTTCGTTCGTATATTGTCAATTTCTTATACGAATAGATGTTCTATTTTAGTTTATAATATTTGTGACTTAAATATATCGATCTGATCAGATCGGGGAAATCCTGAAGAAAGGCCAAGTCAAGAGCACCCTAAACTGGCGAGCGTGTATGATGAATATTATGAAAGTGAAGGAAGCAAATGAGGTATGTCAGGATCATAGCAAGTGGAAATCCGTGGTCTCTATCTATCCTTCCGGGAAATAGGCGTGATTATATGTATGTATAATGTACATATCGATTAAAACCACCCCCTTTAGTTAGCCGTTACAAATACCGGTCAAAATGATAGACCTTATTTTGCTTCGCCGTAGGTAGTCAGGTAAAAATTAGTAGACAGTCTAATTGGCAGAAAGCGTGAAACTTAGTATGCATTTATACTAAGATTCACGCTTTCTGCCATAATAGAGGTACCTACTTTCAAAAAATGGAGGTAAGATAAACACACGCGATGATTTGTTGCTTTCAGGCGTTGAAATTTCATGCGTTCTGACTGAAAGCAGCGCCTTTTAAAGCGAAGAATCTGTACTACGAAATTATTTAAATCTGTATTAAAATCGAGGGTTATATTTAGGGCCAATTAAGAATGATCAGGAGCAAGATAAACTAATTATAACGTAAATAAGTGTTTGAGCTGTATAATCTAGCCATTTCAATAACTGAACTAAATATAGGTCGGTATTAATTGAACTTCTAGTCGAATACCTTACATAATAATACCTACCTAATCAAAAAAATACAATATGAATAAATATAAACTACCTAAATTAAATATAATAAAATAAAGAAACGTAAATAAAACGCCACCTATGATCCCCCAGGTCTGTTCCCTGCGGAAGGGTGCCCATAAAGCTGGCTACATTCCCTACTTATTATGCTAAAAATAGGTTTTGTCTCTTTCTAAGTAACAAAAACCGGCCAAGTGCGAGTCGGACTCGCGTTCCAAGGGTTCCGTACATTACACAATTTGTAACACATTCGCTGCGTTACGGGAAGCATTTGGCCGTATTTGACTTTCCGCCGGTGCGGCAGCTATCAGCGCTTGTCTTACCCCCAGTGTGGCGGTGGTTTTACTATGTTCTCGTATGAGTAAGAAAAAGATGACCTGTTGAGTCACTATACTCTCCATATTCGTAATTCAAGTATATTCTATTTCAAAAGAAAAATGTACGGGAAGTATTTTTGCGTAACGCACTGAAAGGTTTTTTTTTTTTTTAGTGCGGCACTGGTACTATTTGTCCGTATTCCATCACCCCGTACCGCACCGAAAGGCGGGCACGCAGCGCTCAGATTGGTCATGTCATAGTGCTGTGCATTGTTCACGATTCCGCGTCGATACATTATATTAATGCGCCAATTAAATCTATGACATCTATATTGAAAATTACCTACTCTAAAAGTCCGACCCCTTTTTATAATTATATGAGGATGAATAATATTTGTTTTGAACACGTACAGACACGATGACGATAGTAAATATTTTGTCGATTATAAAACTCATTATCGATTCTTTAGTTATTCTTAGTATCCCATGGCCACAGGCCGCATATACCTATAGGTATATGCGGCCTGTGCGGCAAGGGAAGTATATTCCCGTAAAATTAAGGGTTTTGAAAAATGGAATATCTTTTGGAATTTTAAGTATACAGATCCGCGGGCGGCGGCTGCTGTATATACACAAGGATATAGTCTATTGATCAGAACGACTTTCAGGTCAAATCGATAATATTCCAGGTCTGTTGGAACCTGTACATGGACATGATGCGGGAAAAAGTAGGTCGTGCCGCAAATTTGGCTTTCTCAATACGGGAAGTATATTACTCGTAAACCACTGGCAGTAAGTTTGGGTTTTGCGCTGCCGCATCGAATGTATTTTTTTTTATGTGAAACGTGAGTGAAATGTCTTAAAAAAATCCGTAGGGATCGGATCAAAAACTAAGTAATTAAGTCCGACTCACGCTTGACTGTACATTTCTAATAGGTTTTCCTGTCATCTATAGGTAAAGATCTATTTTATGTATTTTTTCCAAAATTTTAGACCCAGTAGTTTCGGAGATAAGGGGGGGAATGGTCATTTTTTGCCTATTTTCTTGAATTACTTCTAAACTGTTTATTCTAAAATTATAAAAAAAATATATTTGAAATTCTCACAATGAGCTCTTTCATTTGATATGTAACACGATATAGTTTGAAAAACTTTATTTTTTAATTTTCTCATTTAACCCCCAAAAGTGGCCCTCATATTTAAAATTCATTCGTTTACGTTACATGTCCGTCTTTGGGTCACAAACTTTCATATGTGTTCCAAATTTCAACTTAATTGGTCCAGTAGTTCCGGAGAAAATCGGCTGTGACAGACGGACAGACAGACAGACAGACAGACGCACGAGTGATCCTATAAGGGTTCCGTTTTTTCCTTTTGAGGTACGAAACCCTAAAAAAAAGGTCAAAATGACAGACAAAGGATTTGAAGACTTCCTAAAATTGTCGTTAGTTGCCGTGCCCCAAGAATCTTTATAAAATAAATATGTGTCGAAGTAATTAAGCTTCACATTTTCAAATTCAAATATATTTATTTCATAAATTGATATTACCAGAGAGGCAGCTTGATCCCCACACTAGGCTATGCCTAAGAGGTGGGGATCTTAGCGAAATACAAATATTATTAAAGATACTTCATACAACAATAAGACTATTATTTAAGATTTCTTGATTATACACAATCCCGTTGGCATAAGCGTGACAAGTATGACATTTTCTACATTTAAACTCGTAAGGCCCACCCTACCCGTGGTACTACAGTCAGCAGCAGAAGTTGCTTAGCGGGCCAGGTGTTCAAAATGATCTTGACGCGACTTATTGTTTAGAGAATAAGAGTGTGTCAAGGTAATTTTGAACACCTTGCCCGCTTAGCAACTTCTGCTGCTGACTGTACAAACAGCAACATTCTTAACTGTCCATCGGTAGGCCTTATGCCTTCTGTAATAAGGTTTACGAACTATCAGTTAATAATGTGGCGATGGTACTAATTACTTCGATTTAATTTAAACCATTAGAACAGAGAACAGAGGTGTATTTCTTTTGTTTCGTTCGTTTAAAATCAAATTAAATTCTACAATATTTCCTACACTATCAATTTTAAACTCGAATCGGCATTCCTTGTATGGGGCTTACATAAAAATTAGTAAAATTTTTGGACTGTCACTATATGGTTCACCAAGATACTCGTGAAGTTTATTTGAAACAACGGAGCATACTTTAAGAACCCCTGCCGTATTCGAACTTCAAGATATTCACAAGAGACGACACGTACTAGATCCATTCCAGATACGTTATAGTTTAGATATCAACTAGTTCTCTTTTGCAGCGCAATTCGGGCAACCAATGTCACTTTTACGTTAGATAGGGTAAGATATCTATTAGATGTGAATTGGATTTCTAAGTCATATCCTGTGGAAATCGTTCAAGAGTATCTCCAGAATCGCGCAAATGTCAAATTTGACAGGTTAGATCTTAAACATATCGTTATCGTATCTTGGTGATGTCTAAAATATATCTAATAGATATCTATTTCAAAATCCGAATCGGGCCCCCCGTCAACCTGCACACTGTCGCCACTGTGTTATAATCGTGATTATTTAAATTTAACGAATGATATTTAAAAAAGGCGGCCGCTACGTACTGTATTTTGTATTTAAGTAATTTTGAATACATCAGACTAGTTTTTATATTGCTGGATTCGTCAATCTATGCGTTCAAAGTTAAAACGGCCTGTTTTGTTTTGAGATATTTAAATAATCACGATTATTTTGCAGTGGCGCTAGTGTGCACGTTGATGGGCTCTTAACCCAATCAGCATTAATTACTACTTGATTTAGTAACAATTCAACAGGATTTTTTACTTAACTAGCTACAAAGCTAAAGTTGTGCTGTTCTTTAGAACGTTCTCCCTTTTGTATGGGTAATATTCTCGCTCGAGTTCATGAATGGTGAATTGAGAATGTTCTCGAGAAGGGCACATCTATATACAAAGCACACTTGTTATATAAGAAGCATAATCATATAAATACATAAATTTTACTTTCAATTAATGCTCCGAACCTTTAAATGATTGCATCGATTATAGACAGGCAATTTAGTTAGTAAAATTAAATATTATCTCGTTAAATGATATGAAATCAGTGCCTGACAGTGTTACATAACGTTCAAATATATATAGATATAGCTATATGTATACAACCCCACCCCTGAATCGAAAATCGATATTTAACATATTTTCATGCATCATTGAAAGCCCTCTGCTTAAACAGCAATGAAAATGGCACACAAATATAATTTAAATGTCAAAAAAACTTACATAGCTTCCAGTTCCCGGTATTCGCAGCTACGCAGCGTCTGTCGATGGCGTAGCGCCCCGCGCGCCTCTACGCCGTAGCACGACGGCTGCGCGTAGCCCCCGCCGCCATTGGCCTGGCGCCTACGTACGTAGACGGTGACCCACCAATCACAGATGGAGCTGGAAAAGAGGCGTGGTTTTGAAATTTTCAGAAAATTTCAGGAGGACCATGCAGCCTCCGAAAGGCACCCCCAACAATGTTTCCACATGAGTGCAGTGCGGGGGAACGAAATGCTTTATGCAGTTCTGGGAAACGCCGTTTGAATTATTATTGATTTAGTAATATAAGTACATTTCACAACTGTCGGTTTAATAAATTACTCTTAAAACCAAAAAGTCACAATGATAGTAACACTAACAAACAAACCTATCTAAATAAAAATATCCATAATTCAGGAACAAATATTCGTATAAATCACTAGACAAATAAACGCTTGGCGGGATCTGGACCCAGAACCACCAGCTTTACTAGTAGCTACAACAACAAGTAGCTTTTGGACTACTTAGGCAGTATTCAGTACCTATTATATATAATTATAATTATTATTTAAAAATAAAGGAATGTCTCCTTTAAGTAAAATGAGCCAGCTTAAGGATTTAAGGTAGTTTCCCTCCAGGGCCCGACATATCTTTCCACCCTGTATATTGCATTGTCACCCAACTATGTAAGTGAAGTTTCAGCTCAATCAAATTATGGGAAATGGGTCTTATTTAGTTTGCTAGAATTGATTAAATACAAACAACGGCACGGGTGAAACTGAGTAGATGTTTGTAAAATTGACAAAAGCATCATCATTCAAGTTCCAGTAAAGGAATCTTCTGTGCCTCACCTACACATAAAACGACCTTAACTTAAGTATATAAAACTCTAACAATTACCTACTATGATTTTGAAATAGAGACATCACATGTCAACAAACTGCAAAACGGGACACAAAGTGGAGAAAAAGAGCCAAACAGCTTCAAACCACTTGACAAGTTGGTTCTTCTTCTATGCTTTTTAGGGTTCCGTAGCCAAATGGCAAAAAACCGAACCCTTATGGATTCGTCATGTCTGTCTGTCTGTCCTTCCGTATGTCACAGCCACTTTTTTCCGAAACTATAAGAACTATACTGTTGAAACTTGGTAAGTAGATGTATCCTCCTGTGAACTGCATTAAGATTTTCACACAAAAATAGAACAAAAACAATACATTTTGGGGGTTCCCCATACTTACAAGGAAAGGTACCCAACTGTCCGACTCCGATTTGATTTATTTTGATATATGTCATAGAGTAGTCTAAAATAACGGACAAGTATTTTTTTTTAGCTGCTCAAACTCAACCTGTTAGGAGAAAATGGCCTTAAAAGTACTGAAAATTGACCAAACTTTCTAATTTCTATGAAAAAACTTTTTTCAAAAAAATTGATAATTAATTACTGGTTTCGTTATATGTTGGAGAACATGAATAAAGAATGGGGACGTGTTTTGTCATTTCACGACAAACTCATTTTTTATATAAAAAAAATATACATATAATAAATAAATATAATAAATAAAATAGGTCTTCAAAAATGATATTGAGGTTTTTAATATCATTTTTTTCTAAACTGAATAGTTTGCAAGAGAGACACTTCCAAAGTAGTAAAATGTGTGTCGTCGTCCCCCCCCCCCCTGTAAGAGAATGATAAAACTAAAAAATATATATGATGTACATTACCATGCAAACTTCCACCGAAAATTGGTTTGAACGAGATCTTTTTACTATGTTATGTTATTGCTGCTACGGAACCCTTCATGGGCGAGTCCGACTCGCACTTAGCCGCTTTTTCTTGCATAAATAAAGGTAAGTACGTAAGTTTCGTGTATACCTACTTTTGATTTTTTAGGGGAAAGATCCGTAAGTACAAAATATGATCCAAAACATTATTATTAATGCTCACAAATACGTAATCACAAAACATAATGTAAGTTATTATTATAAACGAAACAATAAATACATTGAATGCAGTGCTATTACAAATCTCAGTATTAAATTATACCAGTCACGATCACAAAGACAAATGCAAACCCGTTATACGAATAGACAAGCGTATCGATATAGCGGAGCAGGGCGCGTAGCCAACGTGCCAATGGTTAACGCTCCGTGGGGCACCGTAGTCATCTCCCTCTATAGCTCTTCCATATTAGTACTACAGCGACAGTTGCGTTTCATTCGCCACGGAGCATTAACGATTAATTAAACCCAAAAATATTACTCCGCGAAAATATAACGTGCTAGTCAATCAGTGCTAACCCGTTATACTTACTTGTGTATTATTACATGCAATTAATGTACATAATACGAGTACACAACACAACTAGCACTAATTGACTAGCACGTTATCTTTTCGTGGATTAGTAAAGTAATATTTTTGGTTTTAATTAATAAGGATTTCCGCAAAGTAACGCCTGATTATATTCGCGTTAACGATTGGCATATTGGCTAAGCACCCTGTTCTGCAACCCCGTAGTACGAAACGAATAGACAGGCGTATCGATATAGCGGAGCAGTTCATTTCACGGGCACTGGAGCCCGCAAATGAAGTTTCCGCGGTCCAGCGGCCACCGCCCGATATTATTCGATATTCAGCGTTTTGTGAAGACCCGTCGCTCGTTATGAGCGACCACGGTGGGAGGCAGTGGAAAATCACGCTTAAATAAAATGAATCGGCTTATCTGAGACGTTTTAGGAGCGGCGAAAAGTGTCTATTAAGGAAGAGAAGACAAAAACAATTGGATTTAAATATTACTGTATGACTTTTGTTTTGGCAATTGTGTTTTAGTACAGTTCCGTTCTAGTGTTTCGCACTGCCCCCACAGTTAGAATTTCAACCCTGAACTCATAATATTCATAATATTAGAGGAGACAATAGACTGTTCAACTGGAGCAAACATCCCAATGTTGGACAGTCTGTTTGTCTGATTTGAAGAAATCCATTAAGAAAATTTTAAAAAATTCAAATGTTTACCTACTTTACACAACATAATTTGTTTAAATGTTTTTCTACGATGTCTACTAATCAAACAGTACACAGACAAACCTAGCAGTTCTTTTAATTGATTTATTTTGACGGGATAAGTTTAAACAAATTTAGTAAGGCCTGACTTGACGTAACTACTGCAAGATAATGAAACAGACTACGATTTTACACATTCATCCTTGGAACACACTCCCAGGTTCCACTTAAACCACTTCGAATTAGTATTTAAGTGTATTTAAATCAAAATAGCAATCTAATATTTTAAACTTTCGCGTTTCAATCCTAAATCCTAAAACATATCCCATAAAATCCATGATTTGCTTGACAAACTGCATCCAACCCTCGGCTTGATTAATGCATTCTTTCATAATCTAAACCGTCAGCCAGGGGCCGCCCCAATCCAGTTAAATAGATCCGAAACCGCTGACGGCGCCGCTCATGCACGTCATAATGAATGGAGTTAACATTTAGCTACATTTGCGTATTCGTGAGACGTGGTGGGCGGGGGATTTAGTGGAACTGAATTTATGACTTTGAAGGGACTTTCGATGAAGCAAAATAATGTTGTCACTCGGAAAGAATGCTTTTGTCGTTTAAAACCTGCGCTCGAAAATCTACTTTATTGTGCTTATACTGTGGAGAGCTTGAGAATAATCTATTAAACATGCATTCTTTTTCTTCAATTTCTTCTCTACGCTATTGCGCAGATTGATTTATTTGCGCGAATTGAAATGAAAAAAATATCATCTAATATATTTTTTATAACTTATAACGGTTAGAAATCTATCAGAACAATAAGCTATTAAAAAAATTTAATGGGAAAACACTTATGCGAATGAATACAAATGCTTTCGAGAAAGGAATAAGCTATTGAGAAAAAATAAAGTGGTAAAAATTGCGAATGGCAAAAATTGCAACTTGGAAAATACAGTACTTATACACTTTTACTAAGGACTCGTCTTCATGTATGATCTGCCTTGACTTTTGCAGCTTTAGGCTATCTACTATCTAGTTAAAAGTAAATGAAGCGTGTGCGCTTAGATCGCAACATTTGAATGGAATTTAAAATTTAAATTTGTAGTATAGTTTGCAAACGTATCGGCTTAGTCGGCGTAACCGGCCAAGTGCGAGTAGGACTCGCGTTTCTAGGGTTCCGTACATAAGTCCGACTCACGCTTGACTGCACATTTCTGATAGGTTTTCCTGTCATCTATAGGTAAAGAACTATTTTGAGTATTTTTTTTTTAATTTTAGACCCAGTAATTTCGGAGATAAAGGGGAGGAATGGTAATTTTTAGGCTATTTTCTTAAATAACTATGTATTTTAAAATTATAAATATATGTTTATCTTTGGGTCACTAGTTTACATATAGTTTACATAATTACGTACCAAATTTCAACTTAATTGGTCCAGTAATTTCCGAGAAAATAGGCTGTGACAGACGGACAGACAGACAGACGCACGAGTGATCCTATAAGGGTTCCGTTTTATCCTTTTGAGGTACGGAACCCTAAAAATAGATTTTCGTAAGAATTTCAACTCTTATTGCATACAGTAAAGTCGGGGGTATCGGACGGAGAGTGGTTACTTGCTAAGGACCGGCATAGGGACGGGTAAGGACGGCTGAAGGGCCGATAAGCGCTGAGTGAGCGCGAGTGTCGATCGCTGTTAAGTGCCGGTCGATATCGTGCTAGAATCAGTAGCATCATAAAACCTTAACCAAGTAATAAAATACATGTATACATAATAAAATATAATAGATGTGAGCACATGCAGATTTATAAATGATTCTGCCCGCGACTTCGTCTGTGTGGAATGATGATGAAGTATGATAAAAACGGATCTATATCAGAATCCCTAAAGTCTTTTCTCCTATCTTTGCATGCCCTAATATTGTTTGTCATAATGATCAGTTGTCCTAACACTCGTATACCCTAAATTTAGTTTCCCTCTTATTGATTACTTATTCTAATGTTATTAAGCATAATTTTTCTTTCTTGCTAGGGTCGCAGTTCTAACCTAACCTAACCCACTTTTGTGGCAGGGAGTTTTAACCTAACCATTTTTCAAAATCATTACATTATGGTACATTATGGAAAATAATCGTTATTGATCGTTAGGGCATGTGCCCATTAGGACAAACCAGTTAGGGCAAGTGACTTTAGGACAAACGTTGTTAGGGATTCAGAAGGATACCCGATAAAAACTACCCTATATCCTTTTCCGGACCTCAGACTACCTCCACACTAAATTTCATCGGGTTCAGCGGGTTAGGCGTGAAGAAATAACAGACAGATAGAGTGACTAGCGCATAAATCGCATTTATAATTTAGTAGGATTAATACCCCAAGTTAGATAGGTTCTTAATTTTTCTTTTTGCGCAATTAAATTACTTAATAAATTGCTTTTCACGTAATGTTCAAGTATTTGTTGTTTCCTTGTTTAGGTAATTGAACATTTAGATTCGTAACGGTATTCGGTAATTGTATTCGTAACGTCAATGGTTATATTTAGGTACTCGTAGCAGATGAAATTCACAAAAGACAGTTGGCACATGTTTGAATAGTTATTTTATTTAAAACCGGGCAAGTGCGAGTCGGTCTCGCGCACGAAGGGTTCCGTACCATAATGCAAAAAAAAAAACAAAAAAAAAGCAAAAAAAAAAACGGTGACCCATCCAAGTACTGACCACTCCCGACGTTGCTTAACTTTGGTCAAAAATCACGTTTGTTATATGGGAGCTCCATTTTAATCTTTATTTTATTCTGTTTTTAGTATTTGTTGTTATAGCGGCAACAGAAATACATCATCTGTGAAAATTTCAACTGTCTAGCTATCACGGTTCGTGAGATACAGCCTGGTGACAGACGGACGGACGGACGGACGGACGGACGGACGGACGGACAGCGAAGTCTTAGTAATAGGGTCCCGTTTTACCCTTTGGGTACGGAACCCTAAAAGGTAAAGGTGACTTTTAGAACAGTGGCTACATGGCAAATACAGCGGGAGGGTGTCCCGAGTTACACTTACCGCTCAAGAGCGAGGAGGGCTGATAAAAGCTGAGCACGAGGCCGTCAAGTGCCCGATCACCTCTTTAATTGCATTTTATGGCATTTAATATCGTTTAGACTTTTTAATTGACAATGCATAGAGACTTTTAAAAAAGAGGCTTTCAATTTGGTTGCATGGTTTATTTTTATTCTCTTCTAAGAAATGTACATAAAACAAAACGGTTTTATAAAGTCTTAGAACGACTCTTGACGGCTTTTTAAAATTATTATATTCTAGAAAGCATCAGTGGCAGCGCGTCAAAATCACTCCTAGGAAAACCGGAGCAGAAAATCAGAAAATTGGGTAACCTGGTAGGAATCGAGTTATGGACCTTCCGCCGCTGGCATAATATACATAATACACCCAATACACCTCAGTTATCGCGTATTATATCATTTTTTCACGACTATTAATAAATAATAAATATGTAGAATAGGTGGACTCTGGAATGAAATACATCAAAGTACCCAATCCACCATTCAACCTTCTCAGCCTGTAAAGTGTATACGGCTAATTTCAGAAATTCGAATCCTAATCATTTAAAAATCTTTCATATTCTGTTGTATTAAGACTCCCTTTTCGGACCTTTGTTTAGTATATTCCCCTTTCGGAATTACCATAATATACCTTAGTACATTTTACCGCCAATCTTTGGGTAGTTTAACATCGATGGTATCCGTGTGTTTTGTCCCGTCGGGTTGCACTTACCCTCAAGAGCGGGAGAGCCGATAAGTGCTGAGCGCGCCGCACTGAGTGCTTGATCAAGGCTTCGGTTGCATTTTACACAATGTATAATTAACATATACAAAAAATACATTTATGATGATTAAATACGAAGTTGTATGAAACATGTTAACATAAAGTAAATGTAACGGAAGCTATCGCGTGTTTTGTCCTGAGGAGTTGCACTTACCCTCAAGAGCGGAAGAGCCGATAAGTGCTGAGCGCGCCGCACTGAGTGCTTGATCAAGGCTTCGGTTGCATTTTACACAATGTAAAATTAACACATACAAAAAATATATTTATAATGATTTAATACGAAGTTGTTTAAAACATGTTAACATAAAGTAAATGTAACGGAAGCTATCGCGTGTTTTGTCCTGAGGAGTTGCACTTACTCTCGAGAGCGGGAGAGCCGATAAGTGCTGAGCGCGCCGCATTGAGTGCTCGATTAAGGCTTCGGTTGCATTTTACACAATGTAAAATTAACATATACAAAAAATACATTTATGATGATTTAATACGAAGTTGTATGAAACATGTTAACATAAAGTAAATGTAACGGAAGCTATCGCGTGTTTTGTCCTGAAGAGTTGCACTTACTCTGGAGAGCGGGAGAGCCGATAAGTGCTGAGCGCGCCGCATCGAGTCTAATCCTCGACAGTTTATTATCCATTCTCATTTCTTCATACTTCGCGAGCAAACGAGAATGTTTTATGCATATGGAAAAGACTATCAAATAGAGTTAGACCAAGATAAGTCGGCAGCGATTATGATAGCCCACACAATGCAAGTGTTATTTAATACGTCATAGTTTCATAAAAGTTTGACGTTTAAAATAACCTTGCACTGCGTGGGCTATCAAAATCGCTGCAGACTTTTCTTGGTCTAACTTTAACGACTTTGTTACTTAACTACTATGCGGTATAACGTCGAATCGATAATAGAGTCATTTGTGTCAAAAATCGCATCAGCAGAGACACCTCATCACCTCCAAACGAACCTTTTTCCACACGATTGCGTGTCACCGCGCCACCTGGGGTGCATCCCTCTCCCTCCCACCCCAGCCAGGCACCTCGCCCCGTCCCCCTCGCTCAGGCTATTCATGACTTATTAACTTCTCTGAGGTATCATGGCAACCTCCGCTTCGACGATTTAATATAGAAAATTGGGAAGTCGGTCGGAAACAAGATCTATACAGTTTATTAAATTCTCTGGGCTCGTGTCGATTAAATTTTAAGTGGTTTTGATTTGATTTTGTTACTATTGAAGAGTCAGTGGAGTAGGTAATTTACCTAATTAATTAACTGTAATTTATGTGCTGTATTTATCAAGCACCATGTTTCGCGTACTGTATTGTAAGATTTTTACTTACCTAATCAACAAATATATTTGGGATCTCCCTTAGAATATTTTTTGGTAGAAACGGCCTTTCCATAAACAATATATTTTTTAACATCACCAATTCGAAAAAGGGCTTTTTCTTGCCTGCTAGGAGGGATCAAAGTGGCACTTTTCTTCCCTGCTAGGAGGGATCAAAGTAACACTTTTCTGTTCTAGCACACTATTTTTACATTTTTTTGCACATTTTTTTTTGCCTAAATAATCTGTTTAAGCATCAGATTGTGTCAACACTAAGATTTTTTTATTTTCCTCATAGTTGTTGTGAAAAGCAGTATGTGTCACACGGTATCAAAATTATTTCGTCTAGGGCGTTAACACTTGAATCCCTCATTACGCTCAGGACTCAATGTACGCCCTTGAAGAAAATATATCATTTTGATCCCTTGTAACACAAACTACTATTATCGTCTATTACTTTTAGAGATTATATGTATTCACTTATTTAGAAGAGTGATGTTGGTTTTAAGTAATGAAAATATGTTTTTTTTAAAGTTAAATTTTTTGATCCGGTTTTGTGGTCATCCATACAAAATTTGAAAGTCACAAATTGAGTACGTTAATTTTATGTGTAAATTGATCGATTTTAACCTCTAGCCACCCAGACGTAAAAGCTTGCCAATGAAAATTCAACTTTGACTTGTCAAAAATAAGATTCAAATTAGAATGGAACAGGAGACCTTTTTATAGGTCTCTGGGCGGTTAGAGGATAAGAGAATTAATTTTCAAGTTCTGGTGATTTTTTGTGATACCAAACTTTCATTTACCCCCAGTGTTCGACCACCCCAAGACTCAGAGGGCCTACCGCGAACCACGTTTGACGTGTTGCCTCCCTGTCACACTTACGTATGAATTTACAAGTGCCATAGAGAGGCAACACGTCGAACGTGGTTCGCGGTAGGGCCTCTGCTCTGCAGGAGGTCGCTTCCCGCTGTGTCACTATGACACACATAAAATAATGATAATTGTACCGCCACAGATATCTAATAACATTTTTGACTTTGATTTTTTACAAGCACTTATTTAACTTGCTATGCTTGTATGTAGAGTTAGACCAAGAAAAATCTGCAGCGATTTTGATAGCCCAAGCAGTGCAAGTGTTATTTATATGTCATAATTACATAGAAGTTTGATGTTTTAAATAACACTTGGACTGTGTGTATCAAAATCACTGCAGACTTTTCATGGTCTACCCTATTTTCGGGTAAAATCTTGCAAGCTAAATTAGTCCCACTTCCCACTTTTCGGTTGAGCTGAAACTTTACATAAATATACACGGTGTAACATGAATAAACCGAATAATTTTAACAGTGTATTCCTGATCATATTTAGAGACAAAAATGTCCTATAAACTTTTTTGAAATTCGCCTAGTTTCAGAGATATTATTAACTAAAAAAAAAACAAGTTTTTATTGTTACATAGTGTAAAAGGCCTTTTTGATGGTGATGTTACTGCTATGGGACGTAGTCTAAATATCCTTATTGATAGATGTCAAAAAGTGACAAGTAACACTTTGCAAAAAGTAGGTTCTACGAAAAAAAAATGTGAAAATCAATTTTAAGTGACAAGTTTACCAATAACATTTATTTTTTATGTAAAAATACATTCAAAAAATTGAAAAAACATAACAAAAAAAAAATTTTTTTTTGGCGAAATTGACCTAAACTCATATTAAATTTTTTACCTCTTTTGACCTCAGAAATGCGTGGTTAAAATTATTCGGTTTCCTCATGTTACACCGTGTATAAGTTTGGTGAGCAATACTCGTATCATTGTGCCATCGAACCGATCTGCTGATGACACAAGAGGTGACCATAGAAACTCTGTGAAAACACAACGTAAACCTAATTGTGTTTGGGTTCGTTTAAATTATCTCTGTGAGTATTAGTTGCCTGTTGAAAGAAAAGCAGTCATCAATAAAAGCTAGCAAAATACAACGACTAGTATATTAAAGTATACTATAACTAGAAAAGAGCTAAAAAAAATCGTAATATTATTGCAAGTATTTAAAAAGAACCTCAATTTCATAATAAATTTTAAAATCGGTATCGTTATTTTTATTTATTCTAAAACATCGCCAACACCGAAACGCTTGAATTCGAATCCCGGCGAATGTTTGCCGACCGATCGCTCCCCGAGGAGCAAAGCAATAAAGTGCTCTAAACCCCGCGTATTTATTGGAAATACATCGGAGCGATTTTCTCGGATACCTGGAGTGGTTGGAAGATGTTGAGAATTCTTTGGTAGAAAATATTGAGACAAATGAAGGATCTTCTACTTGTTAATAAAAATATTTCATAATGTTTTATCAATAGCTATGTTGAACGACACGAAAATAATACAAAAATGTGAAATTCGCCATTTACGAACATTTTTGTAAAGGTAATTCGAATTTGTGTTACCCTAATGTATATTTAACACTTATATTATATTCTCGTAGTTAATTTCTATACTTACATAGTAGCTACGTATTTCATATCCTTAAATAGGTGTAACAATTACCTATTTCCTATTAGCAAAGAATAGTTTTACTGTGACTTCGTGATTTTTGTTATTCAATAAACTATTTAAAAAACACTCAGATTCTAGATTGAAGTTTTTTTGAATATTTATAAGTGTTAAAAATATATATCTTTGACCATCTTATCCCATGTTGGACTAGCACATAAGTAATAAAATTTTTGCTCAATATGTACTTATTTTGCAATAAATTTGAATTAAAACAAACCAGGACATTAGATAGCTATTGATTTCAGATATTTCAAAAGAAATGTATCATTCGAGAATACACAAATACACCGTGCATACACTCAAAACATTAGAATTTTTTTTTTGAGTTGAGCAAAAGTTCTACCGATATAATAAGAAACGAAGAAGTGAAGGGGGTCGGTAAATTTTTTCAAGAAAAAATCTAATTAAAGCAAACGGCATTCTCTAATGGCATTTTAAAGCCCGCCATCATCGGTTTTTGCATGGAAACCGTTTCAGTAACGATCGTGATTTCAGCTCAGGTGAGGGCGGGGCCAGGCGGGCGCCGCCCACCAGCCATTGTTCCTGCACCGAAATTGAATAAATTAACTTGAAATTTAATAGATAACTCTATTAATGGCCCAAACAAGGTCTGACTCGCCGACGTCAAGTACGAGTTAGCGAAAATTGTTTGCCGCGTGATTGAATTTGGCCGGAGCGAGGGGTAAAAGCTTCTAGCATCCGATATAGCATTAGCCAAATCGGTAGGGCGGTGGAGTCTACATTAAAGCTTGCTAAGTATTTGTACATCGTATTTTTTATGAATTAGAATTTTTTTTTTAAATGTCGCTGGTATTTACCGACAAAAAAGACGATAAATGGCTAACGGCGACTAAAATAATCAAATACGAAAAACCGTAATATGTGCAAAAAATCTTTCTTTGAATTATGGAAACGTATGGAATTTTTGTAAAGCAAGCGAATTTTTTTGTGCAAGTTGTGATTTTGTATGAATTCCGCATTCTCTCCGTTCGAATCCTAACAAACAAAAAATCGACTACGAAATAAAAATCGGCCCTAAGTAGTTTCTTCACATTATCTTTTCAAAGAAATTTCATGTTAATGGTACAGTCAAAGAATTTAATTTCCGACCCATTTCGTACTTTGTCACAGTGACAATCAATATGAAAGCCGCTAGAGACCTCATACGGTTGTCACTGTGACGAAGTACAAAATGGGTAGTAAATTAAATTCTTTGACTGTACGACACTTGCACACTCGGTCGCTTTCCAAAAGTCAGTTTATATTTAGTTTGGTCTAACACTAACTAACTAATAAACCCAATGTTAATGCTCACGGTAAACAAATTTTCACACGTTTATGAAGAGTTTCAGTAGGTACAGTCACCTGCAATAATATGTGACACGCTCTTATGGCTCTCTACAAATAAGATCGTGTCAGATATTTATGCTGCCTTCGTTGTGTAACATATTATTGCAGGTGACTGTACCTAGTAGCATTAGAAACCACAGAAGCAAGCGTGCAGTTTTTATCAGGCTCTTTAATTGTTAATAATAATAATAATTGAATTATCTAATGTAGCATGGTCAATACATATAATTTACTTCAAATTATTACCGCTAAAAGTGCCGGATTTGGAACCACAAGCTTACTTCTGCGAAGTTCTTTCTAATGCTAAAAAAACGGACGAGTTATATTTTAATTTTAGTTTAGTTTTTAAATCTTTAATTTATAGTTCGTTTTAATGATATTGTAAAGTAATAGTTTTTAATCTACCATATGATGTTCAAAATTTTTGGTTTAGTGATGATCAATTCAATAAGTAATTAATTCGCGTTATTTTTTTTGCTATTGTTGGCTTGACCCTGACTAAAATCATCTATTTCCAAAAAAAAGTATCTTCGTCAAAAAAACGGACTATAGTTTGGCTCGACTCATATTTACATAATTAGAAATTATTATTACTGCATATAAGTACATTTTTCGCCTAATTTCCGCAAGGAAAGAGATACATAACACAAACTTAAAAACAAATTCAAAACAACAACGATAAAAAACGCCTATAAATACGTTACTGGCTAATAATATTTCAAGATTTTCAATCATTTTCCTTTTCATGTCTATCAAGTAATCTGCATTTTAAATACTTAAATAAAAAAATATGAGGGGACATCTTACACAGATCTACCTAGCCCCAAACTATTTTTTTTTAATGAAAGGTCTGACTGAAAAAGTAATAAATGTTTTTCCCCATATTTAAGTTTATAGGTACCTACCTAGTAGTACATTTATACATATACTTAGTGAAACTTTTTTTAACCAAGGTATTATTTTATTATTATTTTTAACCATTGCCATGTGTTGTTCTCAATTTTTTGTTATTTACGTATTGTTTAAGAACAAAATACTTAGAAAAATATCAAATTTGGCTTTTCTAGTAGTTTCCAAATACTCTACATATATATAGTACCTACAAATACAGTAAAAGATTGGTATCTTAGAGACTTACAAAATTAATAAGCAAGAAAAAAGAAATATGTAGGTATGTTGTTATGACAATATGTCATAATTAGCGCATGGCTTAATATTTCTGATAAACGATATCATGAATTGATAACAGGATAGTTAAAAAAACATAATATTTTATTTATGTTTAAGTTAAATAAAAACTTTATTTTGATTTAAGTATGTTAAATCATAATAGAGTTAATTCAGTAATAAGAATCAACCCCACAAATGATAACAAGCCAATGACAAAATATAGGCAAAAAAAACACAAATTATGAATTGTAAACAAAGTAGGTACATACCTACTTAAGATGAGTATTTATCTATTTAACTTACCAATGCCAAATCAGCTTCAGAAATGTACACCTTACACTTAAATATCATAGACACCGATATTACTGAAGATATGTTATTGTTAAGTTACCTACTTTTACAAAGTTAACTAACAATACTTATGAATAGATATGTGATTTGTTGATATGTTTTGTATTGATATTCTTTAGAGTTGTTGTTGTATTATATACAATTACTCTAATTCAATACGTGAACATTTAATATAATGATATATTTAATTAAATGTATTTCCTATAGGTATATTCACTGTCATCCGGGAGACATCACTCGTAAGGTGTAGGTACTTTATTTACTTTTCAAAGTACTTGTTTATACTTTTTGTTTGTTACAAAATTCTAGATTAGTTTTCTTCTTATTTTTTTAACTTTGTAAACATTTTTATTCGACTTCACTTTAAAAGTTTCAGTGCTTTGTTGACGTTTCTTTTATGTAACTTTTTAATTTAAAAAAAAATACAAATCATTTTGTATCTGTTACTTAAATATTTGGCCAATAATACTTTCGAAATTCTTAAACAAAGCTTCGTTAGGTTGAAATCTAGTGTTATTTTGTTGTGTACCGCGTGTATTGGTCCGGTTGGTTACAACCCTTAAGAGTGATGCGCCCCCGGCGCGCACCACGTGACTGCCGCGCTCAACTTTTCTGTTTACATCCCCGTCACCCCTCCCCCCTTCCCCCCACCATCGCCTCAGCACCCGCGCGCCGGGAAACTCGCTATGCTAATATTTTGCAATAGTTCTAAGCGGACACGGGTTTTAGAGCACGGATTATGTTTTAAAGCGAGGAAAGTTTAAATCCGTCTGGCGATCGGTTTAAAATAAAATTGATGCAAATTACGTAGTTAGCGAGAAGGGATTAATAGACAAATGATAAGTGGGTGGATCAACTTTTGTTATCCTATCAGTCAGGCGACAGCTTGCTACTTATTACTAATACTAGTAAGTATTAGTAATAAGTAGCAAAGTTTGTTAGAAGAAATGTTATATTACTTTCTACTAATATGCTAAGTACATAGATGACCCATTATGGAAACGGGATTATAACTGGCATAAAAATGTACGTTTGGTTATTATATAATAATTTTAAAAATGATTCAGGCTAATCAGAACCATGGCAGCGGGTGACAAAAAAAGTTGCTTCACCCAAGTAGGTATATTGTATTAAAATTTGTATACCTAATCAATATAGTTACAAGATCTTTTTGTTTATTTCACGTATATTATAGAAAAATAGAACCTTAAGTAGATAAACAAGCCTTCTTACGCCTGCCGCGTTGCCACGGCAACGCAGTAGTTGGACTGGAAACCGCGATAAGCAGCTTTGCTCAGAGAATACGTCTGGGGGCGCGGATTTATGATAAAAGAACAAAATAATGATGCAATATTACGGCGTTTTACTATAATATAAATAGGTCGGTCATAGATGAAGACAGTTTTTAGGGTTCCGTACCCAAAGGGTAAAAACGGGACCCTATTACCAAAACTCCACTGTCCGTCTGTCTGAGAGTTTTTACTCTTTGGGTACGGAACCCTAAAAAGTACCCTTTTTAATTAATTTCGTGAAGTATCAAAAAATAGCTTTGCACCGATTTGAGCAGAACAAAGTGGGGAAGTGTCATTACAAACGTCATATTTTCATAAATAATTAACATTACTCATCAGTAATGTCATCACGCCACACTATATCATTGCAAATGGCATGCAGAGTTAGTTTGGTCCGCCAGTTTATCCACAATACAGTAAATTAAGTTTTTACTTACTTGTTATTCAGGTGCACTTTGCACACAAATTTTAAGGAAGCCCAGATCCCACACTCCCACGCATGGGGCTTCTCACGGCACATCCCCTCCCGCTTCTGCAGCTCGAAAATGAACGGATTTCGTGCTCGGACTGTACAAAAAGACGGTAAGTAACTGACACTGTAAGGTAAGTATATATGTGGAGGGGACCGTCTAACAAGGGAAGACCGTTAACAAGCTCTTTCGCCACTTTTAACTCTTGCGTTTATACGCATACTCCAATCAATAGAAGATCGGTAGAGCTGGCCGCGTAGCCAAGATGCCAATCGCTTACGCTCCGTAGCGATCGAAACGCAACTGTCACTGTCGCACTAATATGGAAGAGTGATAGAGGGACATAATGCTTTTCGCTGTCGAAGCGATAGCGATTGTAACCTTGGCTAGGTGGGCAGGAGTGAAGCTCGGCCTTTCTGACTGTCTGAGCGAAGTATATATTTTTCAAAAAAAAACAACAGTTTTTGCCCTATGACGATCTTTTTAGCAATACATTTTATATACCGGTCTTCGCCACGTTGAACTTAGGTATAACTTAACTTCAGTAGGCACCGACGCGAACAAAAACTAACTTTAAATAATTGAACTTACTTGAACTACTAACGGAAAACTACGAGTACCTTATTTTAGATAAGTGAACACATTGAGACCAATATAGAATTTGTTTATACATATTACGAAGCACTTACTGTGGGTCCATCGTTAAGGCGCAGATACCATGTGCAGAATTAATATAATTTATTTCTAAGAAGATTATTAAGCATAATGTTTGGTTCATGTTTGATTATTTAGTTAAAAATTTAGAAATACTTTGTTAGGTAAACTTCAAGATTTTTTACTGCATGGTAATTTGACAGTGTTTGTCATAAATCATAAATTAGATGATGATATATCATAAATTAGATGATAAATAATGATTATGATGTAGGTTATATAGTTCTATCATCTTATGAATGTTATGATACTTAGAGTCAGACCAAGAATAGTCTGCAACGGATTTGTACACATCACCAATTCGAAAAAGGGCTTTTTCTTCCCTGCTAGGAGGGATCAAAGTGGCACTTTTCTTCCCTGCTAGGAGGGATCAAAGTAACATTTTTCTGTTCTAGCACACTATTTTTACATTTTTTTGCACATTATTTTTTTTGCTTAAATAATCTGTTTAAGCATCAGATTGTGTCAACACTAAGATTTTTTTTATTTTCCTCATAGTTGTTGTGAAAAGCAGTATGTGTCACACGGTATCAAAATTATTTCGTCTAGGGCGTTAACACTTGAATCCCTCATTACGCTCAGGACTCAATGTACGCCCTTGAAGAAAATATATCATTTTGATCCCTTGTAACATAAACTACTATTATCGTCTATTACTTTTAGAGATTATATGTAAGTATTCACTTATTTAGAAGAGTGATGTTGGTTTTAAGTAATGAAAATATGTTTTTTTTAAAGTTAAATTTTTATGATCCGGTTTTGTGGTCATCCATACAAAATTTGAAAGTCACAAATTGAGTACGTTAATTTTATGTGTAAATTGATCGATTTTAACCTCTAGCCACCCAGACGTAAAAGCTTGCCAATGAAAATTCAACTTTGACTTGTCAAAAATAAGATTCAAATTAGAATGGAACAGGAGACCTTTTTATAGGTCTCTGGGCGGTTAGAGGATAAGAGAATTAATTTTCAAGTTCTGGTGATTTTTTGTGATACCAAACTTTCATTTACCCCCAGTGTTCGACCACCCCAAGACCCTGCTCTGCAGGAGGTCGCTTCCCGCTGTGACACTATGACACACATAAAATAATGATAATTGTACCGCCACAGATATCTAATAACATTTTTGACTTTGATAGCCCGCGCAGTGAAAGTGTTATTTTAAACGTCAAACTTCTATGAAATGATGACGTATAAATGACACTTGCAGACTTTTTTTGGTCCAACTCTAACCATGCCACTTCATCATCACATCATAAATAATCATACCAACTTCTGAGTCAGTAAAAACAAAGAAAACTATTACTCATCCCTTTCTTTTGGGTATTAGTACTAGCACTAGCATAAGACAAAGATAATATGATTCTGTCTGACTTTATTTAAAATGAGACAGTCTGGCTATAAATAGTATAAAATTTAAAGAACGCTAATAATGTGGTTAATAACTAAGTTACTTGTACCCTTAAGATGTAAATATGCTACTAAACGCATTGCGAATGTCACATTATGTCATACACATTAGGTATCTATCTCTGTCATTGCCTTTGACTGTGAACTCATGATAACAAACGCACATAAACATGTACGATTTACAAATATACATATTAATTAGGTATTTTAACAAATAAAATTATAAATAAAATGTACCGGCTGATCGCACTCCCATGTTGGATATTTTTTTTCTTTCTTGGTTAAATGTAGCAATAATGTGTTTATTATGTGTGTAGATATATGTCTGTGTCTCACGGAAGTTTTGTTATTAAAATGTAGCAGTCTCAGGAACTACTAGAGTCTGGTCTGTGCGTGTGTGTGTGTATGAGGCCCAATACATTCCACGACTCTTCTCTTTCCGCAAAAGCTCTATTAAATGTATAGAAAGCAACAATACTACTAATGAATACTTAATACTATTAAAAGTGCTATTTGGTGCTATTAAAACATACCTACTTATACCTACTATTAAACCTCCATAGTCAAACCATTTTACTAGTAGGTAGGTACTGGTAGTTACGCTACCAAATATAAATACAGGCAAAGAGCATATAATCACTACGTTTGAATAGTTTGAATACAGGGTTAGAAACAAAACACTTTTGACTATCACTTCACTGTCAGCCCATCGACACCCCATACTTTGATAAATTATGAAAGCCCTTGTTACCAACATTGAGGCATAGAAATAATCTTATCGAATTAAAATGACTGCTGTTGCATTTTGATGGCACATACCATACTTGCTTTTAACATAGACGTATTATACTTACTTTTCTTTAGGTTGGTATGATTGGTAGTAAAACGTCAAACGTCATTTGAATTGTCGTGAACGTGGAAATACGTGGTTATTTTTTATTGTAATTGGTAAAATAACTTTAGCTGTTATTTAAATGGGGGCCAAATCTTTAAGGAAATGTGAAGTTTGTAGTGGGTGTGTAAGAAGACTAACTACTGACGCATTTTTGGCCAAATTTCCAACTTGATCCGAACAGGTCGGTAAACTGATGTTTGTATGCAATATTTTTATTTTTTACTTTGAGTCGTTAACAGTTACTAATTTAATTAGTTTTAGTCGTGTACAATCCATGATTAAAACGAAAATATTTTGTGAATAAAGTATTTTTAAGTAAAAAACTAAGTAACCTATGACACGAATAGTGTACGACCAATTTTATCGATAATCTCTTTATTTCAGATGTCGATTATGGGCAAAGCTGAGGAAAAGGAAATGAGGATTTGGCGTATTTATTTACCTATTCAAAAGCTGAATGGAAACAAGTTCATTTGTGGAAATCAGTCTCCATCCAGTGCCTTCAATAAAAAGGGACCAGATTAAAAAAGAATGCGCGCGAATTCAGCATATTGTAATATGCCTACTTGAATAATAAACTATGTTATTTTTATCATGTAAAATAAAATTGTTTATATATATAATGTTCTTTTATTTTATTAATCCACGTGATTCTCAAAATGTATTGTTACAGTAGTACAGTAGGTAAATACAGCAGCACGTATCGCACATTTATCGATATCGATAAATAGTAGGTACTGGAAGTGTCAAGCCCTAGCGTTGTTTTTTTTTGTGTTGGTAGTATTGTGTGTGGTTTTTTTTTTTAACAATTATGGCCTGGATGCGAGATCTTTAAGCCTGTATTTGGTGTGTTGGGATATGTACGTTCATAATTCGGTTCGAGGATTGTTCGAGAGTGCCGACTCTTAAAACGTAGTGATTATATGCTCTTTGTTCACTGTCAAAGTAATATTCCCGTGAGCTGGTGCTTGGTTTTGCTTCTAATACTCGTACACCAAGAGAATATAACCACTCGTACATACTTGTATATAACTATATAGGGTACTGGTTTATTTTGACGTGTTTTTTGTGAGGACATTTCTTTGACTCCCTATCCTACGCTGCGAGTTAGATACTACTTACATGTAAGTCTTATTTTAAATCCATTTAACCGGATTCAAAATTCTTCTTACTTTACAATTTATAATACGAAGGTTAAATAAGTCAATAATTTTTTTTTATAAAAGGGAAATCCGTTTGCATAGCCGTAGCGATAGGTAACTACACTGAACGCAAGATTTAAATGTCGTAGAGACGAATAAAGATAGCAGGGTACGTGTCACCTAATGGACTACCGATGTCAACCCTGTAATTATTACTTATTAGCCACACACCATATAAATATCGCAATGTTTTGTAATGTGTTTTATGTCATAGCATGCATGGTTTCAGTTTGGCCGAGATTCCTTGTGGACAACTGACAGTTATGTTTGTCTGATATCATTATTTTGGTCAGTACTGCAGCTGTCACTCGCAACAGTGTTTCTGACGAACCTTCAAACAAGTTACCCTTTCAGGAGCCATTGATGCCTTGAGAAGTTAGTGTATCTATTATAAAAAGATCTTACATACAGTTTTAAATATAAGTTAGACTTAGAGGCTACCTAGTGAGCCAGCGGGTATCGGTTTAAAACTGAGCATATAATATGTATAACGCAAAACATCATGGATATAAATGATTGATGGTCACCAATATCGACTTGACATAGTTTTAAACGTCAAAAACGTCACAGGTAACGGGCATGTTTCCTGTGGACATTACAAAAGTTAACTATTTGGGTACATTTTACTAACGGCATCATTTTTACTTTCTGTCTATCACTCTTACATATTAGCGCGATAGAGAGACAGTGTATCGTTGTCGTAGCGCAAACGATTGGTATCAAGGCTAGGCACCCAGATATATCTAGTGACCAAGGTGCTCACAAATATCTGAACACGCCTTTATTGCCTCGGCGTTAAAGTGCATGTTCAGATATTTTTGCTGTACTGCAAACTAAACTCAACGCATTAACGACGTAAAGATGGATGAAGATAGCCGGGACCGTGTAGCGTAATGGACGACCGCCATTAACTGCTGTCAACTGTAACTATTAGTCACACGCCACCATAATGCCGCAATGTTGTGTCAAATTCACGCAATCACTGATTGTAATTAATAAAGATATACCTACCTATATATAAATTCGGCATGTAATATGCTACAGTCAATTTTATACCATATTAAAAGTATTCAACAATGTATTTAAATTACGTACAAGTACCTAAAACACAGGTGTAAGTAAAACACAGGATACATTATTGGCTATGTGCGAAGTTAGTACTTACCTAGTGGGGGAAATACAAGCGACGCCAACGTATGTGGTGAAAATTATGATTATGAACTTTCGTGGGACGACATCTTCATACTATTTGGCAGCTGTGTCCAAAATCCATAAGACAGTGCCACAGTCATACACGGAGTGAAGAGGTATATAATCAAAAAGTGAGGGAAAATCAAAAGCTATAATAAATTGTAACTGGATTCGTTTTCGGTAGATCACTACCAATTCTACTAAGTACTACTTTTTAGTATAAAAGAAGTATTTAGTTTTAGTTTTAAGTCCTAAGTATTAGATTTATATACACAAACATATTGGTTTAAAGTGTTTAAACCCTGCATTTGTGGAAGAGTGGGGTTTTCTGTCACAAGCATATCTGTTGCTTAAAAGAAGATCCCAACCTATATTGTAGCAATACTTATACAAAACCAATAAATATTTTTTCATTTTTTTTTAAATTCTTCTTCATCTTCAACGTAGCGTTTTCCCGGCCTAGTGCCAGGGTCCGCTTTCTTGCTTAGTCTTCTCCACTTTGCCCGTTCTTCGGCATCCTCAGGTGTGAGATTGTATCACTACCAATTATTAATCCTAAATATCTGGGAGAGCGAGCTTTTCTCGGAAAACATAAGAACTCAAAAATGCGCGTTTTCCCAGAGATTAAACTTAGCTATTTAGATCGATTTTTCGACCTTGAATATAGGGTTTCTATTTATATAGCAGATTTCATCGAAATCATTTTAGAGCCGTTTCCGAGATCCCCGACATATAATATACAAGAATTACTCGTTTAAAGGTAGAGTCGCACCAATAAAAGTCTGCAGCGGATTTGATAGCCCACGCAGTGTAAGTGTTATATATACGTCATAATTTCATAGAAGTTTGACGTTTAAATTGACACTTGTACTGCGTGGGCTATCAAAATCGCTGCAGACTTTTTACGGTCTAACTCTACGAGTATTAGATAGATAGGCTAGGAGGCCGTTAAAATTTTAATTCATGTTTTAAATTAAAAAGTAACCACAGACTTCCGGACCTGATTCAATTACAGTCACAACCCTTTTTTATATCATGCTGCGTTGTGAAATATTTGCTCTAACTTATCAGAGTCTAATTTTATTAGAAAGCCTCTGACTTTTTTGTCTAACTCGTTTTCTTCTCTGCGGGGTGCCTTTACCCCTAACCCTTTTTGGAATAGATAGATTATATTTGAAAGTTTCAAAACAAGCATAAATATCATGTAGCACCACTTGCACTAGTAACCCGGGGTTAACCCGTTAAACCTGGAATTACCATGTTTCTCAGTACAATTTGACCACTGTTTGCAATTGGCCCACTGTTTATAGCGCACTCATGGAGACTTGTAACAAAGAAAACAGAATTTACAAAAACATTAAATGCTTTCATTTGATTTAATTACAAGCATAGGTAATATCATAGGTAGTATCCGCAATTTCTCAATGTGAAAAATTCACAATTTTCATCAGTAGCCGTATAAGACTTATCGTATCGGACATACGACTCGATTCGGAAAATGAATTAGAGATTCACTAGATATGAAATAGGCAACTTATTTAGACCTGTATACCTATATCGGATCAGCTAAGTGACTCTATATTTTAGATTTAAATCCATAAACAAAAGAAACATTGGTCTGGTTTCGTTCAAAGCGTTTCAGTTTCCAGCCTACATCAGCCTCGGATTCAAATGAAAGCCTCTTAGGTACAGTCAGCGCCAGAAGGGGTACAGTAGTGGCCTAAAATATCCTTTGCCTTTGGTACACAAATACATATGTTTGTTAAAATTTTATCAATATGCACAGTAAAAAATCTTTGTCGGGGATAAATAAATAATAAAACTCTCAATCACCACTTTTAAATTACGTGGTTTAAAGATCTAAGTACCTTATTGGATCATTACGGACACATTTAAATTCAGATCCTAAAAGTGTGTTTTATAATTGTCAGTTATTCGAAATAGCTCACTGTCCATCTCAAATATTTTAACATAAACCAGGTCTAAAATTTTCTAAGGTCTAAGATTAAATCCCTAGAAAGTACTCTGCCTACCTGTCTGTTACCTCTTCATGCTTAATTCGCTGAACCGATTTAGATGTAATTTGGTATCAGACAGTTTGAAGCCCGGGAAAGAACGAGTTAAGCCATAGTGGCCCTATAGTTTGTGCAGCATTTTGAATATGTAACTCGACTAACTGTTGCCACCGACTGTACATTTTAAGCTTCTCTAATTGCTGCCTTTGAGTGGGCTGAATCGCTAGTGATTGCATCGTTAATGTATGTCTACGTTGCACATAATGCACACTACGACGTTTATGTGGCTGAAAAGTTGAATACCTTCTATAATATTGTATGTATGCTAGTTTGTAAGGTACTTATGTATCTATGGCCCTAGTTGCCTGATACTAAATGATATTTAATTAAATTAATAATATGTTTGTAAATAAGTTTTTGGAAAAAAAATCATTTTTGGTACAAGCTTTTATCGCTGACTGTACTTTTCTTATGACAGACAACTGAGACAACTAATACTCATCGAGACAATTCTAAAAACCCCTAACACAATTAGGTTGCGTTGTTTCATCACAGAGTTCCTATGGCCACCTCCTGTCTCCATCATCAGACCAGCTCGATGGTACCATAATATTGCATTGTTATAAATCTGATTTATACATGCATGCAAAATTTCAGCTCAATCGGAAACCGGGAAGTGGATCAAAAACTTGCAAGATTTGATTACAGACAACGGTCAGGTGAAACTAAATAAAAGCTTGTAATAAAATCGTAAATTTTCTGTTGGTAAGGGGAGTTTCCCGCGTAGAGCACGCTTGTCAGACTTGACTGTCATTCCTGGCTTTTGTATTGATTTAATGCAATATGCAATGGATCCCTAGCCCCATTTGCACCATTCACTAACACGAGGTTGACCGGTTGAACCTGGTTTTGCCTAGGGTTACCATGATTACCAGTACAATTTGACACAGGGTTAACGGTTTAACCGGTTAGCCCCGGGTTAGTGGGATGGTGCAAGTGGCGCTAATCGACATTTAATCCTAAAAACAAATCTGATGAATCTAATGATTGACTGAGACCATTATAGTTATAATTATAATAAAAACTTATCATTACCTATATCCTTTTCAACTTAAGTCAGATGGCTAGGTTGGAAAACGAGTGACGAGTTGGTATGACCCGGAATATTAATGTTATCGTTAGTATTTCACATAATAGACATCTTTTGAATCCTACTCCTTATTAAGAGTTGTTACCTCCATTCCAAGTCGCCCGCCGGCAAATGATTCGTCGTATTCATCGCCATGGCATCGACGGTTGAATGAGGATATAATCTCCATGGGGTTGGAAATTGTGTTGCAATTTATACAGATTTATCTGTACATTTTACAAGTTTTATAAGTACAGATTTTTAGCTTTTGTGAGATTTCGATAGGTAGTGCCTATTAGGTAGGTTAGGTACAGATACATTTAAAAGTTACTATAAAAACCTCGTATCTCAAAACTTGTATGTTGCTTTACAGCTTGGCAAAAAAGAGTACTTAATTAAAAAGTGGCAACACTACAGAGTTTCGTCCCGTTTTCTTATAGGTATCTATTGGTTTGAAAGGGACGACACTACAGTGTTTAATTTCTACTCTCTTTTGCCAAGCTGTACAAACACAGTTTATACTTTAAATTAACAAAGATTTCTTACTTAACCACCTGGCAACACTGGTTGGGAAGGGGTGGAGGGAGAGGGGCGGAACAACGGGCTCGTTACGACGCATCCGCCGGATGTCCTCGCGATGCATTGTTGGGGGCCATGGATGTTTTTATTTTCAAGCAAACATTAATGATAAACTCGAAATCGCTTACGCTACGTCTTACGTAGGCGAACAACGCGCGAACGCGGCGCGAACGCGGCGCGGCGCGGCGCGGCGAAAGCGGCCGCCGCCGCGCCGCGCCGCGCCGCGCCGCCTGACATTCGCGTGCAAATCGCGCCGCACCGCGTTCGCAACGAGATCGCTTACGTAGGACACTTCTATCACTTCTATGGGCATCAAAGGATTGATTTCGCCGCGCCGCGCCGCGCCGCGTTCGCGCGTTGTTCGCCTACGTAAGACGTAGCGTTACTTACGTTACGGACTTATTCATGGACGGAATTATAGTCGATATGCTTACGCGTAGGCCAGTTTTTCTTTAATTTGAATTTTTTTCTTGTAGTAAAGTAGGTACTTACCCAAAATTTACTTCCCCCATAAGTTCGAAAATCTCAATGTGTACCAAGCTTTCTCTACCGTCTATACGAATTACAACTCGAATAACATAAGTCAAACATCACTCGTAATAATCAGTTACACGCGAAAATAATTACGATATCCCGAAATGATTAGCGCGTCCCTAAATACCGAGTTTTCGTTTGCACACAGCATCGCTTTTATTTCCTGGCAGTTAAGGCTTCATTTTTATTTAGCTGATGTTTGTGGATGTTTTGTCGTTCCGGGTAGTGAAAAGCGATAGTAATGTAACCAGATGTGCCGTATTTTACGGACCGTCTCATTTATATTTGACTATGATATTTGTATTTATCGATACATAAAACTACAAACAGCAACTGGTAACCCAATTGTCTTTATAAATATGTATGTGCTTCAAATCTTGCAACTGCAACGTAAAGTTTGACCACTTCTTGGTAAGTAGGTATCACATTCAGTTGAAATTTGGGGTCTTACTTCCCTGATTCCGAGTTGGTCTGATGATGCAGTCAGAAGGTGATCAAAGGAACTACTCGATGGAAAACAACCCATAATAATAGCAATATTCATGTAATGTCTTCTTGACAATTTCATTTACTTTAAACCCTGTACCTACTTAATCTTTCTGGTTTGACCCATTGGTGGACTGGTAGAGAATGCCTTACGGCAATTCGTACTATTATGTATAGTGCCAATAAGATTAAATAATAAATATGTAAAACATAAACAAATGCGAATTTACTGAAGATTTGCAGGTGTAGGAGTTCCTTCCTGTGACATAAGGATCAAAAATTTGGTAAAAAAAAATCACCGCCTTAAAACAGTAGGTAGAAATTAAATTTTGTTACACATAATAAAATGTGTTTATAAGGGACAGCCCAGGGAATGCTCCAAAAAAGTAGGTACCTATACTGTCCCGTAGTCGGTGTGGTAACCCTATATGTATGGCAAAGTAATAACGTGGATGCAGTGAGGTGTCTTTTCGGTCCGGCCCTCCCGGGAAATCACCGTAAGCCGCGCGTCGACAGCCGTCGGCTAAATCTCTACCAGCCAGTGATGGGATACAATATATCGATAGTTTTTCACGTTTTCTAAATTTCTGTGAGCTAAGGGTGGTATTCCACCTGTCCAATTTATTGGTCCAATGTTTATTTGCGTCTCACGTTTTGCCTAATAAAAGACTGAAACACAATGCATATTGGACAAAGAAATTGGAATTGTCATTCCATTAGCTACCTATACACATTATTAGGATGGTTCTTAAGCTACAGTAGGTAGGATTAGCCAGAGTTATTGTCCAATCGTTTACGCTACATTAACTATGGTGTCGATCCCGACCTACTGGACCCCGACGTTGCCTTGTAATTATGTTTCTGTGCTAAACTCGACTGTACCTACGACTTGGTAGCTAAGCTATAGTCTAACAGGTGAACTCATCTAGACGATAAGGCATGAGTGGCATGACAATATGTCTAAACAATGTTCTTTACCTATCTATTTGCTGACCAAACTGACTGTGTCCATGATTCTCCACCACCACAACAGTGAACTAATTATACGGTGTAGCTCACGTATTTTAAGTCACTTCGCGACATAACTACGTGACAACGCGTGACATACATACATAAATACGGGAGCTAAACCATAAAATTAGTTTCATGTTAGACTCAAGACGGCTTAGTCATCGCAAAACTCATTCGTTTATTCACTTTGCTCTCTAAGTAATTGTAATACGTTACTTAAGTTACTTTGAATTGGTAGTCACAGTTAATTGTATTTTATAATTGTTGATATATTTTTATTTTCTTTTTGCTTGTACTTATGTAAATTCAATGTTGACGTGTAAAAATGCCCTTGTGTAATTGCTGAATAAATGTTGAAGTTTGCTTTATCGTTATCGATAAAATGAAGTATTCATCACCACCCTACTTAAACCGCAACTCAATCCAGAGATCGCCGTGAATGGGCCCTGATGAATCGCGCCACCCGTACGCACATTACGCTCAAAGGGGGTTTAAACCGCTAAGGAGGTTTACCTTACCTTCTACTTAGTGTGGAATATGGTTATTTACAGATGCCGAGAAAAATCTGTAACGCGCACTCTAATGCCTTGACAATAGAGGCGTGTTCAGATATTTGTGAACACCTTGGCTGCTCCGATATATCTGATGGCGACTGTATGTGACACACGGTAATTTTAACTAAGATTGCTCAATTAAAGAACCTAATTTGTCCGCGATACTTCAAACTGACCAAATAACAATAAGCAGGTGACTATTTAAGGAATTGCCATACAGCTGTTTATAATCATCAATAATTAGAAAGTGTTCCCATCATAATTTACATATTGAATTATTATGCATACTTCCACATACGCAATAAAAGAGCGCCTATCCACTTCAAGCAGGGTACCCGTTTTAGGCTCCCCTCCCCTACAATTTTGTCATAAGTCGTTACATACAAAGTATAATATAACTTATTTAGGAGTTCATTATTCTACACACAGTAACGCGTCAATAATAATTTCTTATTTTTTCATTTTAATTTCTTTCTAATTTACTCGGTTGACCAAACAACCTTCCAAACGTGAAGCCTTTAAAGCGCCATATCTGCTGAGCAGACATCAATTAAAATTACGCCACTGTCATCAAAGCCCCTCCAATACGACGAGATGACAGTCGAGACAGCGCCATAACTCTTCATTACCGAGATGCCGAGAAACTTGCCGGCTTACGGGTGATCGCTTTATAACGATGTCCACCCGAGTTGCTGATCCTACTTTTTGTAAAAATGGGGTTTTAAACGGGTAATGTATGCGGTGTGCGTGGTATTGGCGGCGATTATTGGCTGCGGGCTGCCGGCAATGTAAGTTATTTCTAATTTGACAGCTTACAGATGAAAAATAGTTTGAAAAGTTCACGTTTTTTACATTTTAAACTCTCGCACACATTTTAACATCTAGCGACCCACTATGGGCCAGTTGCACCAACCAAATTATGACGCAGTGAACTATGAAACGTCCCATGCCCATACAATAAAATTTAGCGAACGCTTTAACAGCTGTCTTTTTCCTATCAGCCCATTTTCCCTGACTGACGAATAGCGAAAGTAGATGTGTAAAAACGAAAAAAAGTGTTTTGACTCGCCAGCTCGCCATTCGTGCGAATAGAATATGATTAAAAGTATGATATGAACTGTTTATAAAACTTTGTGCAAGCTTTACAATAAGAATCATTACATTATCACTCAACGACAAAATTAATGAGAATAATTTGTTTGCTGATGCTCTCCGATACCCAAGCCTGGATAAAAGCAAAGTTAAAATTTGATCAGAATTAGGGGCGTCATTAAAAGTGACGCGCGAGGGGCGACAATGAGATTGCATTACAGAGTAATTAGTGCGCGCTCAGCTGAGACCGTTGGTGTGACAGTGTGACTGATCCTTTTACACTATATTTGGGGCTTACAGTTACCTATCTATTTGTACGTAAATATGTAAAATAGTGCTAAAAAAATAAACCACAGTGGTTTTTACGAACTTTAATGAACCGAACCGGTCAATCAGATGTTAGTAACCACAAATCTCTTCGGCAGTAAATACCTAATAGTTAGAGGACTTTGTCTTGGCAGTGTACTTTTATGTCCCAAGTCCTTATTGCTTATTAACAAATCGTTATTTTTATGGAAATAGCCTTAAGGACGACTCACGCTAGACCGGGCCGTGCCCGCATCGAGACGTCCGACATGCCATTTTCTATGACGGCTGATCGGTGATCACGTTGTGCTTTCCATAGTAATCGAAGCGTCGGAAGGTTCGGCTCGGACCCGGCCCGGTCTAGCGTGAGTCATCCTTTATCCAGATTTTAGGTGTTAACATTCTACAATTCAATCTTAAGGGGCCCACTGATTAACGTGTTCGCAACAGTCAACATTTTGTTCTAATTGACAGGCCGATACCGTCCGGCGGTCTGTTAATCAGTGGGCCCCTTTAGAACTTATACCTTTAAGATACTAACTATGAAAGCGAATTGCTCCAAGCAACCTTGTATTAATCGAACAATCAATTACATACTTTCAATTTGTATGCTCTCTTGTCTTATCAGTCTGAAACGGAACTGTCACTGTCAGCGTTTCGTTGTCGAAGCGATAGCGATTGTCAGCTTGGTTAGGCCGCGGCTGATATTCTAAAATGGGTAATGTAATGACTGTGTGAGTCAACCTGGTAGGTAGTCTCAATGGTTCCACCACGGGGTTCCACTTGCTCCACGTCAGTGTACAGATTTAGATATTTTAATAAGCAAAACAAACTCCTAACCCGTAAACAATAGCTGTTTTTGAATAAATATTAATATGGTGCGTAGTTTTACTGATAACTATGTAGGCCACCACAGGACGTTTGATAAGAACGCAATTTCCCCTTATCGTCAGCTCGGGTCAGAGTTACAATTAATTCCCATTTTTTATTAACTACTTACATAGAGCAACGAATGTTGTGTTGTGGTCTAAGTACTTAAGGCGCGGTGTGTAGTAAAATGCGCTTTTTTGTAACCATATTTACAGACTTTTACAAGGATTTCATGCATTATTTTCTAGTATGTATAACTTTAGTCCTTGAACTACGTTATTGCTTGTCAGAAACACAACGGCTCATTATTTTCTCGATAGAATCTTAAGTTGAAAACATGCTTAAAGCTGTCTTTTGATCCATATTTTAGAAGTACTACGACGAAAATGGATATGAAACTTACCTCATTCGATAGCTTTTAAGTAAATCTTCGTTTTTGCTGGTCCTTTTATCGATACGTTAATCTTTTCATTCATAATTTTATGAATTCAACTTTTGCCTACTAAATTACACCCTACGCGGCAATACCTTGCGCCTATTCCCCGCGCCAGTACGCCCGTGGCCACTGCCAGCGTCGGACCTATGCTAGTTTAGTGGACGTTTCATAAAATGGGTAACCACTGTATAAATATGCAAATATGTTATACACACAATGTTTTTCAACATTCTTACGAAGAAAAGCAAAATAATTCTTAATTACTGTGACATTTCAGACATTCGCCCGTCATATTGTCAATTTATAACAAGTTGGGAAGCAAAGGCACACACCCGTCTAACCAATCCGGAATTCAGTCACGATTGATAAATTGTGTAAACAAATTTTATTAAAGGCTATTTCAAATTGAATCATTTTTAAACATATGTGTCCGGGATTCAAATACCTATGTGGGAGTGTTTAGTGTATGGTGGTACCCTTCGAGCAACACCGGCTTCCGAGTGGTACCTAACCATTTCACCGCTTTTAGTTTCCGAGTTACCTACATGCGTTTTAAGGGAAGTGGTCGAAAAATGCCTAAAATGGTTTTGTGTTTAATATTAGGTAAGGTAGAAGTACTAGTGCTCGACGCTGCACTAGTATTCGACATGGGTATAGTGTGTAGCTTTCAAATAGAGCTCGACGGCTAATCCTTTTTTTTTATTATGAATGGGCTTACTCATGGCCACAGACTCCTATTGTCTATTGTTAAGTAAAACCGCTCATGCCACGTGCCACAACCACCTGCATAAAAAATACGTACTCCGGTTACTGAGTGCGGCGAGTCGAACGCTACAGAACCAGTCTAAAATGTGTCATCGAGATGACACAAAGGCGCGTTATCGGAGAGCGCACCTACACTGGTTTTTTGAGCGTTGGCCTAGCCGGCGCTCAGGTGCCAAATAAAATAATTAAGACCCTTTTTTGCACGTAAGTAGCACGTGCGGTTTTACTTAACAATAGACAATAGGATTAGCCGTTGAGCTCTATTTGAAAGCTACACACTATACTTTATGTCAAAGTAATATAGGTTAAATTTGAACGGCGACGATCTTTCTGTATTCAAATTTAATTCTTGTCACTTTGACATAAAGTGCCCGTGTCGAATACTAGTGCAGCGTTGTGCACTAGTACTTCTACCTTATTTCCGCCAAGTCCGTACCGTGCTATATGGAAATTTATTCCAAAAAATGCTGTTTATATACCACACTGGTGGCAAGCCAGCATACGACCCGCATTCACCATAGCCTATGGACGCCTGCAGCTACGGGGATGTGACACATCATGCCAAATGTTGATTGATTTTATATAAAATAAAAGTCCCAATATATAAAATAAGCTTTCATAAGTAATAGTTACTGATTTTTAAAAAGCGCCATTCAATTAAAAGACCTGTCTAGATCGCTTACCTTCTTTCAAGTACTTTCTAATGCTAAAAAAAACGAACTACGGTATTCCTATTCCTCCTTATTTTCAATACCTACTTGCCCGAAATTGACTTCTAGAATTAGACCAAGTCTGCGACAATTTTGATTACACACGCAGTGCAAGTGTTAATCATAATTTCATGAACGTTTGTCGTTCAAAATAACACTTGCACTGCGTGTGCAATCAAAATCGTTGCAGAATTTTCTTGGTCTAACTCTATTATATTTTTAAGGTAAGTACTTAAGTACTAATTTCTGTCTCATAGTAATTGGGTATAATTTGATTAGGTTCTTAGTTTGTCGGGGTATACTCTCATATTGTATATAATTTCATTAAGTACTCATTAAATTACGAATTTGCTAATAAATCTTATTCGATATTATTTGCCGGAAAAAATCCCGGAACTGACAAATCAGAATATTCAGAATACCGATGGCGCCAGAATAAGGATGTAGACGTGCTGCGCGGGAATGGTGCGGCGGGGTGCGCGGGGCGCCCGCCCGCCTGTTCTACCACTCGTCTGCTTCACCCCCTCGGAAACGTAAAACTCAACTATAAGAGCGCCTTAAGTAAACATTCCTCGTTAAGTCGTTACTATAATAATTAAAATTAGAAGTTACTTACACAAAAATAGTTGCCGTTTTTAGGGTTCCGTACCCAAAGGGTAAAACGGGACCCTATTACTAAGACTTCGCTGTCCGTCCGTCCGTCCGTCCGTCCGTCCGTCCGTCCGTCCGTCCGTCCGTCCGTCCGTCTGTCACCAGGCTGTATCTCACGAACCGTGATAGCTAGACAGTTGAAACTTTCACAGATGATGTATTTCTGTTGCCGCTATAACAACAAATACTAAAAACAAAATAAAATAAAGATTTAAATGGGGCTCCCATACAACAAACGTAATTTTTGATCAAAGTTAAGCAACGTCGGGAGGGGTCAGTACTTGGATGGGTGACCGTATTTTTTGTTTTTTTTTTTGCATTATGGTACGGAACCCTTCGTGCGCGAGTCCGACTCGCACTTGCCCGGTTTTTAAATGAGAGATCTTACGCTCTCATTTAAAAAGACTTCTTAAACTAACATGAAATTAGACATGTAGGTACATTCAAGTACCTAAAATAGGAATCCTTTTTTAAATTTAGTTTAGATTAGTTTTATTTTATTTTAGAATAGTTTGTATTTAGTACCTAATGTAGTGCTAATATAGTTATACCTATGTCTAGTACCTACTAGAAATTGAAATATGTATAAAGAAATTAGAGCAAGTAGGTAGTAGTTTTACATATAAAATTTCTACTCACTCTATTTTCTTATAAAAAAATAGAACCAGACATACATAGATATTAGGGATTGCAAATCCGAATCTATTTTACAAAATCCGGATTTTCGGATAATTTTCACGCCGAAATCCGAACTTCGGATAAAATCCGGATTTAGGGAATGTTTTCTTGGTACCAGGAATAAATTAAAAAAAAACGACTTTCTAATAAGAAATTAGTCTTTTTATTTACTGTAATAGTCTTATGCAGTGGCGTAGCTAGGTGGGGGCGGCGGGGGCGGCCCACCCCGGGTGTCACCCATTTAGGGATGATTTGGTTTCATGGTGGTATCAGATGGGTTGATGTAGGGTAACCGATGGTGACCATGCATGCTCACATAATCTCGTCTGCCAAGGTGTTCCGGCAGGAAAAGCCTTGGCAGACTTATATATTCCTGACATGAGGGTCCATACCTACCGACTGGAATTGGTTTCATGGTGGTATCATCATCATCATCATCATCCTCATCTCAGCCATAAGACGTCCACTGCTGAACATAGGCCTCCCCCTTGGACCTCCATTCGTACCGGTTGGAAGCGATCCGCATCCAGCGTCTTCCGGCGGCCTTAACAAGGTCGTCCGTCCATCTTGTGGGTGGACGTTCTACGCTGCGCTTGCTAGTCCGTGGTCTCCACTCGAGCACTTTTCCACCCCATCAGCCATCTTCTCTGCGCGCAATGTGGCCTGTCCATTGCCACTTCAGCTTGCTAATCCGGTGGGCTATGTCGGTGACTTTAGTTCGCCTACGGATCTCCTCATTTCTGATTCGATCACGCAGAGAAACTCCGAGCATAGCCCTCTCCATAGCTCGTTGTGCGACTTTGAATTTTGAGGTGAGGCCGATAGTGAAAGACCACGTTTCGGAGCCGTAAGTCATCACTGGTAACACACATTGATTAAAGACTTTCGTCTTGAGGCACTGAGGTATATCGGACGAAAAGACATTACGTAGTTTCCCGAACGCTGCCCAACCGAGTTGACCTCCTTCTCGAAGTTGGACCTACCTAATTTGACTACTTGTCCTAGGTAGATGTAAGAGTCAACAACTTCGAGTACCGAGTTCCCAAAAGAGACTGGGATGGGCACAACATTGACATTTGACATAAGTTTCGTCTTGTCCATGTTCATTTTCAAGCCCACCCATTGTGAAACTCAGTTGAGGTCACCGAGCATCATGCTGAGTTCCTCCATCGACTTTGTCATGACTACGATATCGTCGGCAAACCGAAGGTGAGTGATGTATTCGCCGTTGATGTTGATGCCAAGTCCTTGCCATTCCAGGAACTTGAAGGCGTCTTCCATTACGGCAGTAAGCAGTTTCGGAGAGATAACGTCTCCCTGCCTTACGCCTCTTTGCAATGGAATCGCCTTCGTGCTCTGCTCCTGTACTCGGACCGACATGGTGGCGTTACTATACAAATACTTCAACACTTCGATGTACTGATAGTCAATATGTCATCGCTGAAGAGACTCAAGCACCGCCCATGTTTCCACCGAATCGAAGGCTTTCTCATAGTCCACAAACGCTAAGCATAATGGCAAGTTATACTCTTCGGTCTTCTGTATAACTTGCCGCAGCGTATGGATGTGGTCTATGGTACTATAGCCTTTTCGGAAACCGGTTTGTTCGGGAGGCTGGAAGTCATCAAGTCTGTGTTCGAGACGGTTCGTGATGACCCTTGAGAACAGCTTATAGACATGGCTCAGAAGCGTGATGGGTCTGTAGTTCTTCAATAGGCTGTTATCACCTTTTTTGAAAAACAGCACCACCTCGCCTCTATTCCATGTTTCAGGCGTTTTGCCCTCGGACAAGACGGAATTAAAGAGCTTCTGGAGGACTTTAAGTACCGGTGTTCCACCCGCTCTCAAAAGCTCTGAAGTGATTCCATCTTTGCCCGGCGCCTTGTTGTTCTTAAGCTGCTTCAGGGCCATCCTAATCTCGTACAGACTGATGCCCGTACAGCTTGGCTCTTGGATCTCCTACCAAGCTGTCAACGGGCTTTGCGATCGAAGTGTATAACTGTCCATAGAACCTCTCGATCTCGCCTAAAACCTCCGCTTTGCTCGACGCTATGCTGCCATCTCCCCGTTTCAGCTTCGTCAGCTGGCGTGATGGCGTGCTGGATGGTGGTATCAGATGGGTTAAATTAGGGGTCCCGGTGGTCACCTTTGAGAGCGTCTGCCAAGCACTTCCGGCAAAAAAAATACTGGCAGATTTCGCTTTTCTGCGTCTACATGTAAATTTCTAACTGCTGCCATAACTATTATTTATTTCGGTATCAGATGGGTTAAATCAGCCCCCTTTTTTCGCACCGGAAGTGGCCTTCTTTTTTGTACTTTCGGCAAGTTCCGCCGCGGCAGACTATCGAATTCGGACTTAGCATCACTTTTATGGGAAACCATTGTGCGGAAAATATGCGGCCGGCTCTTCTACTAATCCGGCATCCAGCTTTTGTTGCACGAGCCTGCCGCGCGCGAAAAGCCAAGCCACGGTGACGCCTGAGCCAAACATCGAACACTCAGTTTAACGTGAAGTCACACAGACACCGCGCTTGTCATGAGGCTGTTCAAGGCTTGACGCGTATTTGCAGTAATCAGAACATTTTAACGGTGCAAAAGGCAATTGTATAATAGTTTAACAAAAAATCCGAAAATTCGGATTTGGGTTTAAAAATCCGGATTTAGAAACGGATTGAAAAATTGGCGGCTAATCCGGATTTTCGAAGTTCGAATAATCCGGATTGCAATCCCTAATAGATATATGTAACGTAAAAGTGCATGCCATGTAGGTATCATGTTACTTTCATAAGCAGAACAACTAGAATGTAGGTAGCAACAGGCGGCCTTATCTCAATAATAATTATAGAATGCAACGCAGCGCGCCTTGCCGGCATGCTTGGGTGGTCCAAGTATTGTACCGTGTAGGTGATATAAGAAGAACCTTATTAGCTCTGTTATACATGTAGTATCTTTATTTTAACATCAGCAAATTTTTAAGATGTTATACACAACATCAGAAGTATCAAAACATCACTGTATCGTACCGATGATTCCAGTTTTTTTCATCTGTTTACAAAAATGGAAACAAACCCGTAATTAAAGCTCGGAGTTCAATAAGAGAGCTAAGCCGTGCAGAGCATACAGCATACTGATCCATCATTATCATATCGAGGGCCCAGGGCCGCAGTCAAAGTTATAAACAGTACTTTGACGTTAATTCCAATAACTGTCCCGTTGCTACGAAATTCTGCACACAAATTCGAAACGGTACACTGACCATGAATTCATAAACTTGCATTCATCAGTGCAATATTCTTAAAGATAAGGTTAACTACTTTAACTAATATACCCAATAACAACATATTAGTCTTCCATACCTTTACCTACGAGTACATTTGTGAAGTATTCTATCAGTAAGTATAATGCAGCAGCGTGAACCCTGCATTGCGCATCAGGTTCCTGTTCCATGCATTGAATTGCTTTACTATTAAATACATGTATAGGTAGGTACGCTTTACTACACCAATAATATTAGGCATCTTGATGGTAATTCCTTGTTAGAATTCCATCATTTTGAGGAAAGAGCGTCATTGCAATTTTTCGAGGCACAAAATTAAAATTTACCATTATTGTCCGTTTAATTTATATATCCACTATATACATTCCGACAACACAGTACTTATATGACTGCTCCCTTGTTTCTTAATATGTATTACAAACGAAATTGACAGTTTGCGTGGCAGGCATATTGCGAGGATCGAGTATTACTCGAGTATTAGTTGTTGTTTTATATGGCTTAACTCCACAAAGCAATCACTGTACTGCTTCAAGTACTTGTACTGCGCCGGAAGCGAGTCTCGCCGGGAGGCGCAACGATATTGCTGTTTGCCCAGCACAAATGTTTGCGCGCCCGCCCTCTACTTACTGGAGTTAGATCAATATTTAAATCATTCCCAACTTTGATTAATTTGCAGATTTATTGTTTACATTGATGTCGAGGATTAAAAGTGTATTAATTCATAACTTTTGTGCCGTAAGTAGGTATTAAGCGCAGCATGAGAGGCGCAGCGTTGGCAGGCAGGAATATTTTTGACGAGTTTGTGTATGTATTTTTTTAATGTGTGATATTCTTTATTACTGGTGTCTTAATAACTTGTTGAGTTTCAATTTCAGTGTCAGATTAGTCATAATATTATCATATCGGTTTTCGCCATCAGATATATCGGAGCGACCGCCGATGTGCTCAAAAATTTCCACGCACTCTAGCGCCTTGACAATAGAGGCGTGCTCAGATATTTGTGAGCACCTTGGCCACTCCAATATATCTGATGGCGACTGTACAAGATTACAATGACAAATTAATCGTTGCATCTGTAGATCTCTAAAACTATATCACAAGGTTATGTAAGTGTTATGTACAATATAACATGATAATAGCGATGGTCTACTTTAATATGGCCGTATCATCATACCTACCACTGTATAATAATTATAAAATTAAAATGTATTTACAAATTTTGGAGCAAAGTAAGCACTTGTAGGTACCTAACGGTACTTCGTTGCGCTAGGTTAGTCCCTTTTGGCTCTCACTATCATAAATATGCTAAAGAGAATACATCGCTCCTAAACGTAGCTATTAACCGGGTTGAAACCGTACCCATTGTTTACCTTCTAAAGCTCGTATCTACCCTAACCATGCCATTCAAACCACTACCTTATTTTGTACACTACAAAGTTTATTTTCAAAAAGTTGGGTAAAAGTTTGGTGTCGCCAGTCCCTAGGGACGCAGGGACCTTGTACAAAACTCTACTAGCACTTAATTAAGGGGAAGCGAAGGGAATAGATTTCAATTAACATAACGCAACGCCCACGGTTCTTTTGTTCCAAATTGAAAATCTGGATAAATGGTGATTTGGTGATGAGTTGGTTCTCTAAAGCCCGTTGAATGAAACTTGCCGTTATGGCCTTAATGTGTTGCGAGCTAAAAAAATATCACAAGCATTTATTTAACGTACAATATATGTTAGTGTGTTTAGTACATAGGTACAGTCGCCATCAGTCGATCAAGGCTCTCACAAATCTGAACACTCCTCTGTTGTCAAGGCGTTAGAGCGCGTGTTCAGATATTGTGAACACCTTGGCCGCTCCGATATATCTGACGGCGACTACCTAGTTATATATAGTAGTACCTAGAATACCGCACCGCAGTATAGGGTACCGCTCTGGACCGATCAAAGTGGCGTGCTCTTTTGTTGGAGGCCAAGACCCATTTTGGGTCAGCGCCAACCAAGTATAAAATAAGTTAAGTAGTAAGTACCTGTAGAATATAATTTAAAATCTTCCTCCTAAATCCGCGTTTCTCTTTTCTGTTTAAGAAAATGTAGAATACCTACTGGAACCCGATTTCTGATATCATATCAAATCAAGTAAGTATGTAGGTATAAAATGAATATTGTATTAAGCAGAAAGGTATGCAAGATACCTCAATGTTTAGACGTAAAAGGAAAAGTGGAAACTGAGCCACCAAGACTTACCCGTTGACAGCGAATATTTACACCATGTCCTTCATAAACGCCTTAGAAGGGCACCTAGCGACATCTACCGTAAGAATATTATACTTCTTAAACGGCTACGGGAGTTCCAAGTCGTACTCGAAATTCACCAGTTCTTGTATAAACATTGTCACATCAAGTAGGTGGGTATATCAACCAAACACGTTTCAGCCTCCTTCTGTCAAGATTCACAGGAAAGACAAATTAAAACCTTATCAAGTTATCATTATCACCTATATAGTGTCCCAAATAACTCCTTATAATAAAAACGCGCATCAAAACTGCAAAAGCTTTTCCTAAAAAATAAACTTGCAAACTGTAACTAACTTACTTATACTTCCGTAACTGAGACAATGAAGGAAAGCAAATAAAAGGGAGTATTCTTTTAAGAATTTGAATAAATTTCCACTAAAAGAAGGGCTCTCCAGTTACAGAGGGAACTGAAGAAAACGAGAGCTAATAAAAATGCCGGGGCAAAACGTGCAATTTGAAAGCAGTGTCGGATGGATATGGAATCTTGATTTAAATTCGGAACCGGTAAAGATAAACAAGTAATATAGACAGTTAATGTCCATATAGTCGCACCAATAAAAGTCTGCAGCGGATTTGGTAGCCCACGCAGTGTAAGTGTTATGTATACGTCATAATTTCATAGAAGTTTGACGTTTAAAATTACACTTGTACTGTACTAATTACTTGGCTATCAAAATCGCTGTAGACTTTTTACGGTCTGTTTACGGTCGGTTTACCTGTCGTCAGATACTGAATTAATTAAAGGTGTGTGAAGCGCTTAAATGAGCCCTTACGATTTAACCAGTCCTTTGTATTCCTTCATTTTCCTTTGAAACGATCTTAATCCTTTCAATTTTTCTTTTCCCCTATTGGACCCTAAGTTCGCCCTAGAGGTCCGGTGTCAGCGGCCTGCGCGCCAATTCGTCACCCGGTCACGCCATTAATTTCTATACAAAAATACAACGGACGCTTTTACAGCACTTTCGATAACATCAAAACGACATTAGGAACGTATTTTTCCTTCATGCGGCCGTTTCTAACGCTCGTATACCTACGTAAGACTATTATTTATTCTGTGACGTATGAAAGAAAAAAATCAGCCAGGAGTATATTGGGCCATACTCAGTGTAAGGTTCCGTAATCCGTAATTAGGTACTTTCCGTCACAACAGGTCAAACTGGAGCTATTAGTATAGTATAGACTATAGAAGATTGTTAAAACAAAGGGATGAAATGATACTTGGCGCCTTTCACACGAGTTAAACAATCTCCTTTTTATATAGAATACCATAATACGACGAAAACCAAAAAGACAAGGCAAATTTGCATCATCAATTAAAGTAATGGACGTATCGCCATGATGCCCATGATAGTAGGAGATCCCGACCTTTACCAATCTGTCTGGCGGATGAAACTATGAAAATATGTTCCAGAACATAAATAAATAGGGTTGCCTAAAGAATTATGGTCAAGGCTCAAGGCAAAATTTTTTCGTCTAATTTCACCGATTTGTCTGACGAACGAAATAAGTTTCAAAGGAAAGTATACAACTTGTACAACATATATCAACTAGGTTGCCTATCTTTTTCCGGTCACTATTATGTGGTTGCCGTATTTCATCATCATCATCATCTCAGCCATAAGACGTCCACTGCTGAACATAGGCTTCCCCCTTGGATCTCCATACGTGCCGGTTGGAAGCGACCCGCATCCAGCGTCTTCCGGCGACCTTAACAAGGTCGTCTGTCCATCTTGTGGGTGGACGTCCTACGCTGCGCTTGCTAGTCCGTGGTCTCCACTCGAGCACTTTTCGACAAACAAACCAAAGTTACGGAGTCAAAAATTGTGTTCCTAGCATTTCCCTCTACAACTTTTGTTGAGCATTCATTTCCTAATTCATTTCCTATTCATTTCCTAGACGGCCTAATATGCTTATCTTCATTTATAATTTTGGCAGTTCCAAGCAATAGTAACACTGTTTCTCGAACTGAAAATACCCAATTTAAGTTTCCTAACACAACATGACTGATCAGTTCATCGGCGTCACAGACCAGAACATACGAGTAAATTGACCTCCGCAGTGAATATACAGCAAGATGTAAATGTTCCAGTATTCACAAAAACTTAATTGCTAAATTGGGAATCAAACCGAGCGAAGCAAGATGGGTCAGAATCCAAATTTTAACCCTTTTTTGTATTCATCGTTGTTAGCACATAGTACATATTAGCACGAATTTTAATTCATAATTTTTCTAACAGATGGCGCTAGTATTCATACAAAGTGTTATTCCTTTATTTTATTTTTTTGGGTTTAATAAATAATATTTTTATGTTTGATAACTCATCTAGACATGAATTTAAATTACTATGTTAAATTTCAAACCTATCAGTGCGATAGTTTTTCCGTAAAGTGTACCACAAGAATGCATAGTTTGCTAGTGATAGGGCTCGCTTCGCTCGCCCTAATGAAGGCCCCTGTACATGTTGGGCCAACGCAGGCCAGTCCAAGGGACGCAGCCATGCGGTAGAACGAGACAGCAATATCACTTGCTCCCTCTAACGCATAAATACGACCCCCGTGCGATGCCTAAAGCAGCTAATACACCATCGCACTGCACCAAGGTCATTGTGCGACGCACGCATAAGTAAGAGCGAGAAAGCGATATTTCTTTCTCGCTCTTACTTATCGGTGCGTCGCACAATGACCTTGGTGCGGTGTGATGGTGTGTTACGGCTTTTAACCTTAAACGGTAAAGTTCGCCAATCGTTACGATAATCGACAACGATTTGTCATACACACGGTTCGATTTATCTGCACAGTCGGACTGCACAGTTTTATCGCAACGATTTATCGTTACGTATGTAGCCGGCATTATACGTCCTCAACGATCCCTCAGACCGTCCAGTCGTTTAATAGTAGTCTAATTATTTTACATGTGGCAACACGCGTTTTCGCGATTTCCGGCTACACTTTTTTTTCCACATTCCATTCACTTTTTGTTTCGCTGCATGGATGACGGTTTTCGTGCTTCGGTTATCTAATTTATAGGAACAAGTAAGTGAAAACAATATATTATACATTTTTAAGTTTAATTATTCGATTTGAAAGCAATAAGTATGTTTTGCAACGATGAGTACTTCAGCAAGCTCATAATGTACGTCATTTTTCTTGTCGTCGATTCTCTTTTATTTTTCACTGAAATTGTGTTAAATTGATGAATATTTTATAATATATTTAGTTGCAATTTAATAATACGTGACATATCATAATTAATTGCAAAGACTACTTTTTCAATCAAAATAAAAACAGCACGCGTCACCCGCCATTGTTGGTATTGTTGGTAAATAAAATGGCTGGGTCAGCTTTTTTTGTTTTTATGAAGGGATACTAACATTATTGACCTCTTTATGCTAACATGTGAATTATGTTTAAAAATATTGTTGACCCACACATTATCCTAATTAAAAGAAACCTCGGACCTATATTTTTGTAATAAGTACCTGTCGTTCCTGCCTAAAAAATTATTTTGGGTCATCCATTTTGTAAAATCGGGAAGTGCATCAAGGTCATGTCAGAACTCGCACAACATATCGATCGTTGATGTAGTGCAATTTAGTATTCCGTTAAATTTTGAACTTTTTTCAGAGTGAGCAGAGAATGTCTGAACAACCACGGGGAAGGGGGAAGGCCCGCGGGCGCGCCGGACGAGGGTCGCAGGAGGGCGGGCAGGCGCCGCGGCGGCCGGGCGAGCCGGCGCCGGGCGGGCCGCGGCCGCAGCCGCCGGCGGCCTGGGGCCCGCCGTCCGTGGCGCCGCCCGTGCGCGCCGGCGTGCCCGCCGTCGCCGCGCCGGCCGGCCGCGCCTCGCACAGGACCACGCCGTCCACCCACGCGCATCCGGGGGATGTGGACATTCAGCAGCGCATGCAGACGTTGGACATAGGTAATCTTGTTTTTGTTTCATTTAATTTACTCTGACAGTCTGATATGAAGAAAATTACTTACATGGTATCATGTAACATGATCGAGACTCATGATTGTTGACCCTAGACATTATTTTTACTAAGCCTTAGGTATTAGTTAACCGAACCTTAATTTGTTATTAATTTTTTTTAGGCCAGGGGGGCCCGGGAGGCTCAGGTGAGCCCGGCGGAGTGGTGAGCGGTCGCGGCTCGCGCCGTGGTGGCGGCAGGGTGCTCCCAGAGAACGTCATGATTCTCCGCACCCGCCCTGATCAGTTGCAATCGAAAAAAGGTAAGTGTTACTGTTTCTTAAATGGCTGATTCCTTTCAAGTGTGTACCTATAAGCATGCTAGCATTTGGTAAAGTAAATAATTCAAATAGACAGACCGATAAAAGGAAGTGAATCAATCCATGGATTGTAGCTATTTTCATTTATTTTGGCACTTGCGAACTTCTATTACCACACTGGGGGATGGGGTCGGCAAACTTTGGAGAAAAAAAGCCAAAGGCTTAAATGTTGATTTCAATGGTCTAAGAACTTGCTGTATGGAGCTCGTGAGCCGCTCAATAGAGTGATTATTGAGGAAGAATTAGGTTTATACTTTGTTAGGGTTCTACCCGTGCAAAGCCGCTGGGTCGCTAGTTTAATTTTATTACATAGTTTTAATAAAACAAAACCTAATCTTCTTCCTGGCGTTGTCCCGGCATTAAGCTCATGAGAGCCTGGGGTCCGCTTGCTGGGCAACTAATTCCTGGAATTGACGTAGGCACTAGTTTTTACGAAAGCGACTGCCATCCGACCTTCCAACCGAGAGGGTAAACTAGTCCCTTGGGGATTAGTCCGGTTTCCTCACGATGTTTTCCTTCACCGAAAAGCGACTGGTAAATATCAAATAATATTTCGTACATAAGTTCCGAAAAACTCATTGGTACGAGCCAGGGTTTGAACCCGCTACCTCCGGATTGCAAGTCGCACGCTCCTACCAGCGCTTCTCGGACAAAACCTAATATGGACATAAAAATCAGGGCCAATCATATGCATTGCGCTCACCCCAATAGTATGGAATGGCCGGTTCTCTTATTTATCGCCGAAAATGGTATGGCCGATTATCACTTCCCAACTCACGTTTGGCGGAATTTTATTTCGCCGAATTTTCACTTCCCAACTTATCAAATGTTTTTTTTTATTTGCCAACCGCACAGTTACCAATTAAACATTTGGTCTGTGTTTTGTTTTATAATGTCAATTTTGAAAATGCCAACTTTCATGTCGTAGAATGTTTTAGTTGGCATAATATATACACTTAGTTGTTTATTGTCTACCAATTGTTTCATTAGGTCAGACTGTGCTAAAGGGGAGCCGTTTTGTAGGAATAACTTTTCTCTAAAATCAAAAATGGCCGAGATATTTGACACGAAAGTTGGGATATTTGACCCGAAAGTTGCTGTGTTATTACGTTTTTTAGGTTGTTGAAAAAAAATAACCTTCTAACCTAACCATATCCAAGTCGGCTCTGCCCAGGCAGGTCTTGCTCGCTCGCTGCCACTGGCTTCAAATATTAAAATATAAAAAAAGTCGAACAACTCGGCCATTTTTGATTTTTTGGTATGTATCTTGTTCTTATTTGTAACTTGCCTAATGTATGAAAAGCGAACTGTAGCTTCAACGAAACATTATTCGTCCAAGAGTTGTTCGACCAAGAGGCATTATTTTAGAGGCATTATAATAATCTGCTTTACAATAATTCTACCAATTGAAACGTTGTCATACAAAAATTTGCTAATCGTTAGTTGTCAAAGTGAAACGTCGGCGAAATGTTGGTTGGCAAATGAAATTCCGCCATAAATAGTTCTGCGAAAAGGCGGAACACCGGAATGGCCTTGTCGTCCGTCCAGTCCGCGGCCTAACCTGTTATATTGAGCAACAAACAAAACAACGAAATTCTAACTATCGGTACTACTGGGATGTTCTGACAGTTGGGCGAAACATTAAAATAATAATAACTAAGACTTCGCTGTCCGTCCGTCTGTCACCAGGCTGTATCTCACGAACCGTGATAGCTAGACAGTTGAAATTTTCACAGATTATGTATTTCTGTTGCCGCTATAACAACAAATACTAAAAACAGAATAAAATAAAGATTTAAATGGGGCTCCCATACATCAAACGTGATTTTTGACCAAAGTTAAGCAACGTCGGGAGTGGTCAGTACTTGGATGGGTGACCGTTTTTTTTTTGCTTTTTTTGCATTGTGGTACGGAACCCTTCGTGCGCGCTCGCACTCGCACTTGCCCGGTTTTTTTTTACGAAGAAGTGGAGGATATGAAATAATAAAATTCCTAACCATGATCATTGAACTCAGGGACAGTATGTAAACGTAGGAAAACCATTATATTTATGAAAACTGGTTGATGGGCAATTTATTGTAAGGACATGTTTTTAGTAGCTTCTGATTATTCTAATAATATTATAATACTTCATAACCGCCATGATCGATCACAACCTGCTTCTAAATGACTAGAAATTAAACAAATGTACTAGAAATATTTAATGTGTCTAAATGTCCGGGCATTAATAATAATGCCTATAAATAAATAAATGATGTTTTTATAATATGTATGTTCTAGGTATTTATGTATTAGCCACTAGTTGCCTGAAATAAAGATTTTCATTCATTCATCGAAAATGACGGTCACTATGAACGTGGGACACTGAGCAAACCAGTGCCGCCTAAACATGATAATGATAATAAAGTGGTTTGTGGTTTAGTCGGGTTACTCTTTACAACCAAAAGCAATACAGCATTACTACTATAATAGTGATACATATTATACTTCCTCTGAATGAATACTTGCCATAGACTCAGTCCGAATCCGACACAAGAGCAGCCGATGCAACGGAGCCACGATGTTTTTTCGACTAAATAGTGTTTAGTTTTAAGTTTATAAAATACATATATATGTTAGTCTGTAAGGTATTTGTAAAATGGGCCTTGTGGCCTGAATTAAATTTCTAAATAAATAAATAAATAGTCATGCCCCTGGGTTTTGGGTGCAGGAATGATGATTGATGAGTATCTATAATTTTGTTTATTGCAAAATAGTCATGTTACCACACTACAAGTAAATAGGCATTAAGCACCAAATGTGCTTAAAGGTGCATTCTAATATTTCTAATGCAAAACATTCCTGTATCCAAAAGCGCGGGTATGGCCCACTGGCCATAACACTTGTTTGGTAATAATAATGTATCCATATCTATATCTCCATTATCAGTGTCGTTCCGCCAAAGCCGAGAGAACGTTTTTAATCTGGCAAAAATTGCGACTTTGCAGTTGCACAAACTCAACACATTCACTGTCCCAATCTGAATTGTTAATCCTACGGCTTTCCAATAAAGGTGTGGGCCACGTACAGTGAACCTGTCTCATACATTAAAATAACGAGTATTGCTATTTAACTAAGCAAAATATTTTTACAAGTTCTCTATTATTTATAGGGTCTTTCGGCGACCCACTGGAGTTAATGGCGAATTATTTCACCGTCCACTCCACGCCGCAGTGGCGCCTGTACCAGTACCACGTGGACGTGGACCCCGAGGAGGACAGCACCGGCACCCGCAAGGCGCTGCTGCGTGTCCACGCCAACACTCTAGGAGGGTAAGGCCCACTTGCACCATCCCACTACCTCGAGGTTATTAACCTAGTGTCAAGTTGTACTGGTAACCATGGTAACTCCAGGTTTAACCGCTTAACCTCGGGTTAGTACAATGGTGCAACCACTTGCACTCGCCTGAGGCCCACGCCTAAGACGAGAAAGCATAACCATGACCCGTATAAAAATGTAACCCTTTTATTTTAATGCGGCTGCGGCGGTCCGTACAAGTTTAAAACATACCAAGGTCATGTTGCAGAAACTGTGGTTGTCTGCCGTCTGGCACAAGCGTTAGTACATCCCAAAGGCATAGGTAAAACAGTTTAAATTCAGAGAACGCATTAAGACGTCATAAAAACTGCATAACGCAATCATATTAGTAAATGTTACTAGAACACCTGCCAAATTTCTTTATCTATTAGACCCTACACAGGTTTTTTGTACTAAAATGTAGCTAACTGTATTTTAGCTTTATTTCTAGTTGTCAAATTATTTCAAGATTTAACTTAAGGTTCCATCACATAGGCGCGTTTTCCGGGCGGAGCGTGAGCGTTTTATATGTAAAAGCGGCGCGCCCCGCTCACACGCCGCCCGCAAAACGCGCCTGTGCGACGGAGCCTTTAACCTCGTGTGCCGGGAGTTTTATTTTTTATATTTTTTGCATACAGATAATTCAACACTATTATATTAATTATAATATAACATTGCCTACATCCAATTCCTAATAATCCTTAAACTCTGCTATCTTACTAGAAAATTACTACGCAAATTCTTGGTATCGTCTTGGGTCGTCCCATTCGTTTTTCGTCAAGTTCTTAAATTAGTCCTATTCTGCTTTCGTCACTCATTCTACATTGAAAGCCATCGACGATTGTGACGAATGTAGAATGAGTGCCGAAAGCAGAATAGGACTAATTTAAGAACTTGACGAAAAACGAATGGGACGACCCAAGACGATACCAAATTCTTTACCAACCAACTGAGAATTTAAGTATTTTATGTAAGTATTAGTGTGTTAGGTAAGTACAATATACGTATTGTATTGTTTATAGGTATATATTTGACGGCTGCGTCCTGTACACCGTCAAGAAGCTGCACCCCAACCCTTTGGAGTTGTACTCCGACCGTAGGACGGACGGGCAGCGTATGAGACTTCTCATCAAGGTTGGTACATAATACATAACAATACGCATTTTACGATTTCCTGGTATTTTTTTATCACTTTATGCGTAAAATTCTTGTATTTTTATTCCAGCTTACCCAAGATGTCGCACCGGGTGACTACCATTACCTACAGATTTTCAATCTGATCATCAGAAAGTGTTTTTACAAGCTGAACTTGCAGTTGATGGGCAGGGACTTTTTCGACCCTGATGCTAAGGTAAGTGACACTAAGTGAAATTCAATAAAAATTGCAAATTATTAAAAAAAATGGAAATGAAAAATATTGATTTAAGATAAGTAGGTACAATAAACTTAAGTAAACTATATTTACAAACTTATTCACTAATTTATTATGTAAGGAACTTTTCTTAACGTGCGATACAATTTCGGTATCGGTGGTCTCCGCACTAGGGAAGCCTTTATCGCGGAGGCCAGTACTTTGTGTGGTCAAAGAAAATTAAGTAAATTTATTTTCAAGAGTTTAATTTTTAAAGAAAAATTTTTCCATTATCTTTGGTGTGGTACTAATAAGGTAAGGTCGGTTGACACAACATTCAATTGAAAATAACTAGTATTTGGAAAATATGTAGAATAAAAACAAAAATTATAATACAAAGAGAAATAATGAAATGTGAGCTACTAAGTAACAATACTGCAATATACCTACTAGAGAAAAAAATAAAGTATGTAGATTATGTCAGCAATATGACAGGTTTTGTTACCAATTGACGTTAGTAAAACCCACCATAAATATTTAAATTGTCCTTGTTGTCCTGAAATATGCAAAATAAAGTAAATTGCATTGTTTACATTATTTTCAATATCTATTAACTAAAGTACAATCAAATTTAACTGGTAAGATGATGAATTAATTTCATAACTATTTTATAGGTTGACATCCCAGAATACAAGCTCCAAATTTGGCCCGGCTACAAGACAACAATAAATCAATATGAGGACCGCCTCCTTATGGTGACCGAGATCACCCATAAAGTGCTGCGCATGGACACGGTTTTGCAAATGCTGCAAGAATATGCCCAAACCAAGGGCGCCAACTTTAAGAAAATTTTCGTGGAAGACGTGGCGGGTAAATACATTATTTTAACTTTATTATTTCATCAACCCCCATTTGTAAAAATGTATGAACTATGAGCTTTAGATTCTCTTTCTTTACCTGCACACTTAAACCGTCTATGATGCGTTCATAAACCGCAAATAAACTGTTAAGTTGTATTAAAAATAAACTGCTTTTATATTATATGACTATAATCAATTTATAATACATCCCATCCATCCATAATCCCTTTTCATAGTTTTATTTCATAAGTAACTATCGAGGTAACTGAAGACAATATTTTAAATTGTCTTGTTAAAACTAATTTCTTATCAGTGACAATGTAATTATTGTATCATAATAACATCCCATTCAATTTTATAATGATATTTAAATTCAATGTCGATTATCACTATATTCAAAACCACTTTCGTGTAAAATGTGCTATCAATTATTGTTCGGTCTTGTTTTATTGTGTTTCATTCATTATGTAGCAGTCTCATAAACTACTGTTAAAATTGTAGGCAAAATCGTGATGACCGACTACAACAAGCGAACCTACCGCGTAGATGACGTGGCCTGGAACGAGTCTCCGTCGTCCACATTCAAAATGAAGGAGCAGACCATATCCTATATGGACTACTATAAAACTGTAAGTACTGGAGCGGGTAGTGATCCTAAAGCGAGAATTTGGAAGCCCGGAAAATTGTTGTTATATTTTTACTAGTCGGCATGCGGCAGCGGAAGTAACTAAGGGGGTTTTGGTCGCCCAGTGATCTTGCACAAACTACTCCCTTAATAATAACGCTCAGACTGATTTGAACATCTGCCCATTTAACTCCTGCTGTTTAGTGCACCAGTCCTGAGAAGTTAAAATATAGTTCTAAAAGCCTTATTTATTTCATTATTAAAATAGGCTTTTAGCCTTTTAAGCGTCAAGAGATGAGGCGAGCCCTAAAAAAGAGCTGACAAGGCTAGAGTCTTTTGGATCACTAGTTTTTAAAGATGCAATTTATATGAGAACAACCCGACTAAATTTGTATGGGAACTGCATCGTCGTTACATATGCAATCAACAGCATTCCTTAACCGCTCGTACGTTCTGCAGAAATACGACATCCGCATCAACGACGCTCGGCAGCCGCTGCTGATCTCCCGCTCGAAGCCGCGCGAGATCCGCGCCGGCATGCCCGAGCTGGTGTACCTGGTGCCCGAGCTGTGCCGCCAGACCGGCCTCTCCGACGAGATGCGCGCCAACTTCCAGCTCATGAAGGCCATGGCCGTCCACACCAAGATCGGCCCCGATACCAGGATACAGAAGCTGCTCGCATTCAACAGGCGCTTTACGCAGAACAAGGAGGTGGTCGCGGTAAGTTAAGCTTTATACTATCCACACGCTGTCAGACCGGAGCTGGTCAACTTCCAGCTCATGAAGACCATGGCCGTGCACACCAAGATCGGCCCCGATACCAGGATACAGAAGCTGCTCGCCTTCAACAGGCGCTTTACGCAGAACAATGAGGTGGTTGCTGTAAGTTAAGCTTTATACTATCCACACGCTGTCAGACCGGAGCTGGTCAACTTCCAGCTCATGAAGGCCATGGCCGTGCACACCAAGATCGGCCCCGATACCAGGATACAGAAGCTGCTCGCCTTCAACAGGCGCTTTACGCAGAACAATGAGGTGGTTGCTGTAAGTTAAGCTTTATACTATCCACACGCTGTCAGACCGGAGCTGGTCAACTTCCAGCTCATGAAGGCCATGGCCGTGAACACCAAGATCGGCCCCGATACCAGGATACAGAAGCTGCTCGCCTTCAACAGGCGCTTTACGCAGAACAATGAGGTGGTTGCTGTAAGTTAAGCTTTATACTATCCACACTCTGTCAGACCGGTGCCGGCCTAGGAAACGGTTTGTCCCAAGAAAATGGGGCTCCCGTTTGGCTGATGCCTTAACAAATGAAAAGGAAATATTTGTTAGATATCTATACTGAGGTTTCCTTTGAACGTAGTTACAGATGACTCACTCTTAGGTGTACTACTCAGGAAAACTAAAATACGAAGATGAACAAAACACATTTATTATAATTATTTCTTAATTAAAAAGTACCACTTTGTCGCTTACCATAAGTACCGCTTAGACAGGTTATTCGTATAAAGATACAAGCAAGTTTCGTCTTTATGGTAAGCAACAAAGTGGTACCTTTTGATAGAGAAAGTCACATACATATTGTAAGAGCATTTGTTTATAATCAATAAAAATGTGTATGATAATCTAACCAATCGATTAACTTTTAGGAACTGGGGACATGGGACCTGAAATTATCCAATGAACTAATCAAGTTCAAAGGCCGTCTACTCCCGCCGGAGAACATCACGCAGGGCGACGGGCGGAAATACCCCGCCGGCCTCACCACTGAAGGCTGGACTAGAGACATGAGGCTAGTCATTTCTACTGTTAAAGTTCTGCGCCTCTTCCGTGATCGAAGTGACAATAGTTATTTGTACAACAAGAGATCAAAGTTTGATATTTCTTCGAGTGCTTATTTTGAGTCCCGTGCAAGCGAAAGATTCTATAATAGATTCACGAGCGTAGCGAGTGAATCTAATTTAGAATCTTGAGCGTAGTAAGGGATTCAAAAGCGCACGAGATGTAAATAACTTTGATCTCGTGTAGTACACAAAATTTTTCACCCTAAGCAGTGAGAACATACCTAGAGGGACAGAGATAATAGAACCCAAGTATATCGAACTTGTATTAGACCCCGCATGTTGAAATGACATTTGACTATAAAAGTGAATGACATTTTGTCTCACTCAGTGAGCAAAATGCGATTTTGCTCACTCATTTTGTCTCGTCAGTGAGCAAAATGCGATTTTGCTCACTGAGTGAGACAAAATGACTCAGTGAGCAAAATCGCATTTTGCTCACTGTTTTTAAGAAGCAAAGTACCCTTGTTCGAGCTGCTGGGGTGAAAATATTTTTTCACATCACCTATTCGGAAAAGGGCTTTTTCTTCCCTGCTAGGGGGGGATCAAAGTGGCACTTTTCTGTTCTAGGAATTGTCCTAAAATAACAAGAACATTGGTTTTTGTTATTTTTTGCATTCTTTTTTTAGCTTGAATAATATTTTAAAACATAATAATTTATGTCAACACTAAGATTTTTTTATTTTTCTCATAGTTGATGTGAAAAGCATCAACATTATTTCGTCTTGGGCGTTAACCCTTGAATCCCTCATTACGCTCGGGATTCTGCTTTAGAATCCATCGCTTCATTCAGGATTCAATGTACGCCCTTGACGGAAATATGTCATTTTGATCCCTTGTAACACAAACTACTATTAATACTTCACTTCAGATTGGAAAATCGAGTGGATGTAGGTTACTGAATCCTTAATAATACTTGCAGGTCTCGGCCTCTGCTCTCTTTCGGGCCGTGCCCCTCGTGGGTGGTGATCACGCCGGAGCGCCAGCGCCGCGACGCCGAGGCCTTCGTGGCGCTCATTATGAAGACTGGCAGCGGGGCCGGCTTCAGAATGCCGCAACCGGAAGTTGGTACGTTCGAGATAAACGCGACTATAATCCATAATACTCCTAGCATTTTAGATTTCTACTTGATATAATTTCAGTATATAAAAAACATACATTGTCTCTTGTTTAGTGTCCATCCAGCGTGACGGGTCGATGGAGTACGCCAACATGTGCGAGAATGTAATCGCCAAGAAAAATCCGGCCCTCATTCTGTGCGTCTTGGCAAGACAGATGGCGGACAGGTGAATTTTTATACAACATTTTGGAGATTATTATGGGACAATACGTGTTCTTGCGACTTTATGTAGACTTTTGAAACACTCAAATCATTTTCGATAACCATTTAGATTGGATATAATTTCTGCTGCAAAATTAAAAGGCACAAGGTTTTCGATTATAAACCTTTCATCTAGATAAGCTAGAGACTTCTAGTTCAGATACTCAAATACTCAGCTCAGATTACTTAGAATTAGTATCTGAGCGGAAAATATAAAATTTCTTATGGTTGGTTTTCCAACACGGGAACTTGCATTCATTTGAAAACTCCATGGGCCAGTTTGAGGAAAACGTGATCCGTCTTGTACCTGAGGGCCTATCGCGAACCACGTTCGACGTGTTGCCTTCCTGTCACACTTACGTACGAATTTACAAGTGCGACAAAGAGGCAACACGTCGAACGTGGTTCGCGGTAGGCTTCCTCTTTAACCGATCGTTTCCTGTGTCAGGTACGAAGCGATCAAGAAGAAGTGCACGGTGGACCGCGCCGTGCCCACGCAGGTGGTATGCGGCCGCAACATGACGTGCAAGTCCGCCATGTCCATCGCCACCAAGGTGGCCATACAGATCAACTGTAAGGTAATCAATTTACTTGACTGACAACTGTAAAATGATGAATCTGCACTTTCAAGCACCGGGATCTTAAGAGCCCATCAACGTGCACACTAGTGTCACTGCTACATAATCGTGATTATTTAAATTTAACGATAGGTATTTCAAAAAGGGGCCGCTACGTACTGTATTTTGTATTTAAGTACCTTTTGAATACATCAAACAAGTTTTATGTTGCTGGATTCGTCAATCTATGCGTCCAAAGTTAAAACGGCCGTTTTCGTTTTGAGTTCATAGATCGACGAATCCAGCATCTTTGGGCTCTCAAAGTCAAACCAATAGGCACAGCAGCTATTGATATACTTTAATGTATAACAAAGTTGATTGAGGTTTAAATGATATAATAAAACTGACTTTGCTAGACATGGCGAACATGTAAAGTTTGACATCTTTATGAATTATTTAAATATCATTTAGCTGGAATCATAGAAATCATACATTTGTATTTTATTTCTTCCGTCTGTTCCGAAAGAGAAGAGTCGTGGAATGTACTGGACTCCACCGGCCCCATACATTCGACGACTATTCTCTTTCCGCACAAACTATCATGTTATAATGGTTGGTGTGGTGTGGTACAGCTGGGCGGCGCGCCGTGGACGGTGGACATCCCGCTGCCGAACCTGATGGTGATCGGGTACGACGTGTGCCACGACACGCGCAGCAAGGAGAAGAGCTTCGGCGCCTTCGTGGCCTCCATGGACCGCCAGCAGACGCGCTACATCTCCTCCGTCAACGCGCACACCTCCGGCGAGGAGCTCTCCTCGCACATGGGCTTCAACATCACCGTCGCGCTGAAGAAGTACCGAGAGATCAACCGTGAGTTGACTGTATTTAACCAATGACAGCTGATTCCGTGCAGAACTGTTCTAGCTTATCGGTGCTCTTTGGCACCATCATTACTTCTCTTAACCTCTTGTCATATTAATCTTATTATCCTACTTGGAAATGAAGATTAGTGTCATTCAAACATTTTCGAGCGTTGTAATTTACATATTTTATTTATTATTGACAGAAAAGCTGCCGTCGCATATCATCATTTACCGTGACGGGGTGGGCGACGGACAAATCCCGTATGTGCATAGCCACGAGGCAAGTCAACCAAATCTTTTGCTTATTTATCCTTGCCCTATGCCCATGTACCGTGGTGAATTAAGTTTTCTCTTCCTCGTTTTTAAGGTTCCGTACCTCAAAAGGAAAAAACTGAATCCTTATAGGATCACTCGTGCGTCTGTCCGTCTGTCACAGCCTATTTTCTCAGAAACTACTATAAATATAATGACCAAAGAAACAGGGAATTAAGGGAATTTGCTACTTATTAAACAATTTATAGAAACTTAACCAAGTTTACAATCGAAGCGCGCTCACAAGCTTAACATAACCGTTGTCCATACTTAATAACCGACAATGTATTTGCAGGTGGGTGAGATCAAGAAGAAGCTGAACGAGGTGTACGCGGAGGCGCCGTACAGGCTGTGCTTCATCATCGTATCGAAGCGCATCAACACGCGCATCTTCGTGGCGCGCGGCCGCGGCGAGAACCCGCAGCCCGGCACCGTCATCGACGACGTCGTCACGCTGCCCGAGAGGTGATCACTATACTAAACTTACTATTTATGTACTGTCAGCTACAATGAGGTTACCCCCGCTGCATAGAAATTTGGTTGCAAGGGGGGGTCACCTCTTTGCAGCTGACTGTACTTTTTTTCCCTTTGCCATATACGGTTTTTTAATGCTGTTCAGTTTGGGGTGTACAGTCACCTGCAGTCATATGTTACACAACGAAGGCAGCAAAAATATCTGACAATCTTTTAAGAGCGAGTCATATAAGAGTAACATATTATTCGTGTCTTGGCAAAAATTTGCGCAATTTTGTATTAGAAACACAGATAATGCTTTATTTTCTAACTAAAAATTATTCTATATTTTAGAACTAAGCACAATTGTTTAAAAACGAGAAGGGACGTTATTTTGGTGTTATTTTGTTTTGAATTATAATGTGTAATTTGTTATGTCCACAGATACGACTTCTTCCTCGTGTCCCAAAACGTGCGTGAGGGAACCATCGCACCGACGTCTTACAACGTCATCGAGGACTCGACTGGCCTGACCCCTGATCATGTAAGTAGTTGCCCCGTTTTTGTACTAGCCTCATATTCAAACATGGGAATCCCTTCGATGAGACGAAAACCTGTTGTGGTAGATTAATTCTTAAAAAAAAAGTTCTCGAAACGTAAAAACTCGTGAATCTTCAGGTTCAATGACATCCAAGATTTGTCTTTTTTTTGTGCTCTTTGTGCTATGTTGAAAGGTCGCCGATCTCGGTAGAGTGGTGAATACTCGCGTCTTTACGCCTCGAGCCTTTAAGATCTTAGGGTAGTATTCCATCTGTCCATTTCTTTGTCTAATGTGTATTTTGTCTCACATTTTCCTTAATGAGAGTTAGAATTGGACAGATGAAATACCACTTGAAGTTTAATAGTAGAGCTAATGATTGTTTTGTATGTCCAGATCCAGCGGCTGACGTACAAGCTGACGCACATGTACTTCAACAACTCGTCGTGCGTACGCGTGCCGTCCGTGTGCCAGTACGCGCACAAGCTCGCCTTCCTCGCCGCCAACTCGCTGCACAACCAGCCGCACTACTCGCTCAACGAGACCCTCTACTTCCTGTAGTGCAGTAGGTTACTAATATTATATCCGGCCAACAAGGTTCATCTACTTACTTCGTACAAACACATGTGATGGCGGGAATACCTACCATTACGATTATCATACGAGCTCAAGTTAAATGATCAAAAAATAAATCTATGCCATACATATTATAATAATTCTAATTTAAGGTTGTTTTGAAACTTATGTTTGTTGATTATTCGTATGTTTAATTGTAGAACCTTCTGACGTCTTGTATTTTGAATCTAATGAAACCGAGTTGTCTGGGGGTTATGCTTCTTGGTCACATTATCTGTGGACCTCACTGGTATGGTTGTGACGTCATGGGCCATTTGAATGGGAAAATGTGTATGGTATTCAAATCGGTTAAGAAACTAGTCAGATGTTGACCACCGCTAGTTTGTTCTTCGGTTTTTTATTGTTATTACATTACATTAGGCCTAAAACTTAATAGACATAAGATACGAGTACAAGCCTGTAAATTACCTAAACTTTTGAATGCCATCTTGCAAAACTACCTCTTTATGTATGGTACTGAGGCATTCAAAGGGTTATGACTATTTGATGTGATATTATATCTGAAGTCAACAATTTGGTTGACCAAAGCATAAATTTTAACCTACTACAGGGTTAAAGGTCCAGTCTTCCTTACTTTAACCCCCTTAGCGCTAACGCTAGTGCCGCATGCTTGCCTGATAAAAAATATGGAGGCAGTGCGAGCGAAGAACGCGTTAAGTATGTAATATTACGTCAAAGAAACGCCACCAAATTAAACTTTCAGAATTACATTTTGAGTTAAGTATTTTGACGAGTTACCCTCTTTGACGTGATAAGTGCTAATGTAATGATATTTCTTGGAGTGAGACTACAATGTAAGTTGGACACTACATAGTAGTGATCAGTGCATTTAGAGAGTGGGCGCAGATCCCTTTGGGATTAGAATAAGAGAATCTCTTTAATATACACTTTTTGGAATATTTACACTGCGAACATTCCAGAAGGTTTTGTTCGAATTATTAGTCGCTTCGAGGCGAATAAAGTTATCTTCGATTTTAGAATTGTTAGATAAGTACAGAATGTTGTAAACCCTAAGATTTTATGACAATCAGTGTTTTTAAATGCTTCGTCTGATAATTATTTACGATGCCATCGGTCGCTGTTAGTTTCAGCAGACATTTTCAAAAAATTGTGTCAAAACTATAATAACGTTCTGAGTAAATAAATACGTGTCTTCTTTCTCAGTCCTATGTCGCTAACGCTAACGTCAGTCAATAAAACGTTAGTCGGTAACGGCTCAGCCACGACGCTACCTGCAACGGCAGCAGCGACAACCATGGGAACGAAAGGTCCGATCGCTGTGTCTCGCTCCAACCTATAGTTATCGCTGCCGCCGTCGCAAGTTGCTCAATGTCGTGGCCGGGCCGTAAGTGTGGCGTATTAACTCAGTACGTTATTATTATGGACGAGGCCTTAAAGCTTTTAACGTTTTTATTTGCAAAATTATTAATTATATTTCAAGTTCAGTTATTCCAGTATTAGTAAGATTGACCACTGGTTTAAGAGTTGAAAAGATAAGAACTTGTTCTCAAATTATAAGATGATATATTCTTTGATTTCGTATTTGTTAGTGGCCAGGTCTTCGAGACTGTGCCCGCGTACCTATTGCAAAAAAATTGGGTGCTTTTTGCTCCTTAACAATAAGGACCTTAAAAACTTTATTATTCATATAAATAAATAATTACTTGATGTGATGTTTCTCTTTTATTTAAAGCTTTATACCCAAATATGAAAGTATAGCACATTCAACGTTTTGAAATTAACTTATTTATGATAGAAGTGTGCGCACAGCAGGTCAACCGGGCCGCCAAAGTCGGATTAATCGGTCACAGAGCAACAGACCTACGCGCATATGCATAAAGTTCAATGTTTGACGCGGCGTCGAAAAGGTTAACAGCGGTCGGGTAGTTCGGTTCCGAGGGCCTACTTGCCAAGTTACCACCAAAACGAAACTTCATTATCTGCCATCTATCACTTGCTTATACAAGCGACTCCCCGAGCAGGAGTAATCCTGCACACTCGGTAACTTATAATTGATCGATCACCGTCGTATTTAGGTGAAACGACCACATTTTTTCCTATTTTTAACTTTTTGGTGAGGGCAAATTTAACTCTCTACAGTCATATGGTTACCCTACAATACCTAATTAATGAACATAAAACCTCTTTAACCGTAATGACAGCATTTTGATTACGAAGAAAATAAACTGTCAAACCAAAGTGAGATACGAGTTTTCAAAAGTAACCAGACAGTTATGACATTCAATTTGACACAGAATATCGGTAGTTTAGTATTCTAATTTTAATTTTAAGGTGACCATGCATGTCGTAATTTTTTTTTTTCACCACGAGTAAAAAATTTACGTTATTACAAGCTTTTATTTAGTTTCACCTGACCGTTGTCGTGTCTGTCAGTGAACGCATATATTTAGTATGGAAACCGCCTTTAGGAACATTACCGTTCAAATTCTCGGGCCAAATTAGCACACACACACAATTACGCCTACATTCAAATAGGACGACGCGTTTACAGAGCCTGTAATCAAAGCTGGTAAACAAAATAAGAGTCATCTTTATTACTCTAATGGTACATAGCTAAGTGTAGATGAAATGCATATAATGTCAATAACTACCAATCAGCGACATTAATCCGCTAATAACCTTCTTTCTGTACGTACTGGCCGCTTAGAGTTCGCGGTTCATATTTGATTAGAATATGACTTGGACAGGGATAGGTTTATGCCATACAGTGAAGAACCAGTCAAATAATTCACGTATAATAATTTAATGCAGATTAAAAGATAACTAGTTAAAATGTTGTTATGACATGACAGACTAACTCAACATAAGTAAATATATATCATTGTTGTATAAATGTATTCCGCTATAATAAGTATTTTGTATATTTTATTATCTATCTGTATGGCAGTGCGAAGTCACGTTCAGGTATAGTCTGTCCGTTTTTCTAAGATCAAGTACGCCACAGTAAATGTATGGCGAACTTGATCTTAGAAATCGGACTGGCTATACAGTCTGACAGGCGGAGTCACAATAAATCCCCACTTTCAGTTCAGAATATTTTATATGTATATAGCCGGTCAAGCAAGTTTGTCAGTAGAAAAAGGTGCAAAATGAAAATTTTGTATGGGACCACAGCCGTTCGCGCGCTTACATTTTCTAAATTTGCCGCTCTTTTCTGTGTGCATTTGTTAAATTAATTCAGTGAAAGCATGATAGGAAAAATGTATCTACATATAGGAGACCGGGTATGATTATCTCACGGGTTATATCTCATGAATAGAACATATTCTAGACTAGACGGGCCCGCAGCTCCGCTCGCGTAAATGAAATAAAGAGTGTGTCAACCCTGCCAGGGTTCATAACGGTGATAGGGATTTCTTATTTGTAGCCGTTATTTGGATAACTTAATACGCAAAATATCTGAAAAAAAATTATGTGATTTGATAAAAGGCAAAATTATACTTTTTCATCTACGTAGTTATTTATTTAAAACTCATTTCAACATAAAATAATTATTTATTTTTATAAGCCTAATTGCAAAAACGTTCATTAGATTAATTTCCGCCTTAAGACGAATATGGACGACCAACGCCCATAAATCGCCTTTTGGTACAAACGTACGTAATCCCCATTTCCCTTTCTGAATACTAACATTACTTACTACGGTTATGTGAATCCTGGCCTCCGAGAAAAGATCACACCATGTTTCTCGGTCTTGCGATAGCTCTCGCCAGTCCCCAATGTCCCCATGGCCGAGAATAAGCAGATCTCGAGCAACTACGTCGTTCCAGCGGTAGATACCTATGACGTCCAATTGGGCGTCTCCCATTTCGTTGTCCCAAATACGCTCTCGTCACGGCACGATCCTCTCCCATTCTCTCTAAGTGTCCGAGCTAGAGATGGGCGGCGGGTAAATACCCGGGGTAGATATCGGGTATTTACCCAATCTACCCGGTATTTACCTTTTCTACCCAAATGAGTGGGTATAAATAAAAGTTGGAAACGGAGTAGTAAATTGAATGGAGATATTGCAAATAACAGTTTTTTTGATACCCATGTAGTTATATGTATAAAACGTATAATATTTGTATTGACTAAGAAAATTGACAAATGTTTAATATCTTAAACATACGTTCTACAATACGTGTGTTTGTCACGGCTGGAACGATAACGATAAAATTTTGTGTGTATATTTCAATAGGTTCCTGAAGGGTTGGGAAAAACAATTAAACCCGGTAGGTGGCGCTGCTATCGGTATATAGCCAAATTCGATTTACTGAAACCGATTTGGGTAAAATTTTGTGTATATGACTATTATATATGTATATTTCAACGGGTATCTGGATGGTTTGAAAACACTATTGGACCCGATAGGTGGCGCTGCTGTTGGTATATCACCTAATATTATTTACTGAAACCGATTTGGATGAAATTTTGTGTAAGTATATTTCAACCGGTACCTGGGGGCCTAGCACGGTCGCGTTTTTATCCCTTGTCACCATGCCTGTCACGTTCTAACAAGTATGTAAGTGCGAAAGGGACGCGCATAGTGATAGTCGATAAAAATGGAACCGTGCTGCGCTCGCTGGATTGTTTAAAAAAACTATTGGCTATACAGGGCGTCCCACGGCTATGCCACATGGAGGGAAAGTACCCTGAATATTGTAGATGGAACATTTTACTGAAAGAAGACATTATTTTAATTTAAAAAACAACTTAAACTGCATTCATAGATTTTTAAATAATTACATGATTGAACCGGGAATCAAACCCGCTACATCAGAAAAAAAATCACCCTGTAGCTTTATCATACCGATCGAAAGGCATCATCATAAGGATTATTTTTTGCTAAATAACATAGTGTCAGAAATAAAAGGAAGCCCATTAATTTTAACATTCTTAATTCCAAATTAATCAATTTAATTTATTAATCCTCAAAATGAGTCTCAATCTGTTGAATACATAGCCGCACTCTTTTGATTATTTCGCTAAATTTCACATCAAATGTTAAAATTCATGGTCTTCCTTTTGTTTCTGACACTATGTTATTTAGCAAAAAATAA